>NC_037671.1:133126957-133726957 GCF_003255815.1 Theropithecus gelada | reverse complement strand
AGGAAGATCATTAGGAACCATTTTAAAAGCCATTGGGAACTATTACCCTAACAACCTATCTCCTGAAGCTAGGAGTTAGGGAAAGAGTCCTTCCTGCATACTATGAAGAGAGCTGTGATTTAGGGTATATGCTTAGGAGCCTGCTTAATGTCAGAATAGAGTGTGCTTCAGCTAGTGATAGTATGAGCCCAGTCTCAACTTCTTCCTACCTTTGCAGCCATTCTCCAGATAAAGGAGCCTCACAGCAGCCTGAACAATAGATGCCCTACCCCAGTGTCTGCCCCCTCACTAGGTAGGGCCCACCGAGCCTCAGTGGGAGAGGCCTGCCTGACTCTAGCAGCTTCTTCATCTTCCTTGTTCTTCTTCCTTTCCTTCATGACTCTTGGCCCCCATTATTCCTATGCAACCTTAGGAAATGTTTTACTTCCCATTCTTGGTACTAAAAGCAAAACAGCATTTGTCCAAAAGGTAGGAAATGGCAGTCAGCTTTCTTTTCATCATTTGATAATTCTCTAGAGAGCTGTGAGTCATATCTCTTCTGTGTCTATGATTTGGGGGTAAAGGGAATTAAAAGCAAATCCCAAAACTTTAATGAGCATTCTCAAATGAATAAGGAGTGAGATTAAATATTAAGCAACCCAAATTTTATTCAGATCACCCAAACTCAAGTTGGTGTACTTTACTATCCATTTTGTGTTATCTGTAAGGAACAGATGAAATAATTTTATCTCTTTTCACTTTATAAGCCATAATTCTTATGTATTTTGGGTATTGTAGAGCTACCCACAAATGATTATGTAATTTATAGCAATTTATTTTAAAAATTTAACCCACTGAATACAATGTTGAGACGAGAGCTTTTCAATGACAGAGAAAGCTCTTGATTTTAGTAAAGAATTATCAATATTTATAATTTTCTCATTTCATTTTTAGCATCTTGGCCAAATGTTTTATTAAAATTAAATATTTTTAATGTATATTTTAAATCTAGAAGGGGTATATACATACATATATACACATATATATACAGTTATGTGTTGCTTAACAGAGATATATTCTGAGAAATGCATTGTTAGGCAATTACGTAATTGTGCAAACATCATAGAATGTACTTACACAAACATAGATGGTGTATAGCCTACTACACATCGAGGCTATTGCTCTTAGGCTACAAACCTCAATAGCATGTTACTGTACTGAATAGGCAATTGTAACACAATGGTATTTGTGTTATCTAAACATAGAAAAGGCACAGTAAAAATGTGGTATGATAATTTTATGGGATGACCATAGTATATACGGTCCATTGTTGACCAAAATGTTATGTGACACGTGACTGTATGTCCCAATACTAATAGCGGTTATCTCTTTTGGCAGTGGTTTATGCTTCTCTTAATTTTTCCAAAATTTCTATAATTGGTTAATCTATTATAATGAGACCAAACACATGTCATTAAAAAGAAAATAAGTCAAAACACCACTTTCTATTCATAGAAGAATGGCTTTTAAGGTAAGTAGAACTTCAAAAACTGTACTCTCTGAAATGTCTCTTCTAATATGATATATACCAACTTTTAAAGCTGAGATTCTTTTATTTAGAAGTGACATTCTTTCAAACATCTTGGCTGTTAATGAAGAATATTTTTTCCTAATGAGTTTTGCATTTGTGGGTTTTTTCCCCTTTGTGTTTACACTGAATAAAAATTTACTCCTAATTCTCAGCTTGCAGCTTTTATGAGCACTAGATGGCACTCTTGTTCAACTAAAATCTAGTTTATCACCCATGTTTTGGTGCTGTGGGTCTTAGAAGACGGGTTTGCAATGTCACAACACTTACGTTTTTAAAGGGGGGTTGGAGAAAAGAGAGCAAAGTTTCCAAATTTAAATAGCTGAGCTTAACTGATTTAGTTTTTCCGTCTATCGAGAAAATAACCGTATAATAACAATGATATCAGTCATTCATTTCACAAATATTTTCTGAGCACCTACTATCTTTAGTACTGTTCTAGGTACTCATATGCACTAATGGGAAAAATAGATAAAAATCACTACCCTCACAGAGCTTACATTCGAATGTTTGGATTTTTTTTTTTTTTTTGCAGGTGCCACTTTAAACTCTGTACATGCATTCACCCATGTAACTCACCCACTTAATAAGAGGAGGCTGAGACACAAAGAGGTTATCTAATTTGCTCCTGTTCACCTAGCTAGTGCAGATGGCAGTGCAAGGATTCAAACTTAGACATTTGGTCTCTAGAGTTTATTCTGTTTAATTTCAATACTATGTGGCCTCTTGAAACTTAAAAAAAAAAACAAAAAACAAAACAAAAAAAACTTTATTTTTTATTCTATTGAATGCAAATAATAAAAGTTTACCTATTTATAATTTTTTCTAAATCTGCTTAATTCAAATATCCTTGCCATTTTATTTTTTAAAAATTGACTAGATAAAATGTCTGTATTTTTTGGTGATTCTGTAGTCAACTATCATGTTGCCTTAGCTCTCTTTCAAGTCACAAACACAGCTGGCCTTAAGTATATATTTAAGCATCTTTATATTCCTATTTACTCTGAACTCCTTGAATTAGCCATACAGTAATTTGGATATGCTGTATTAAGAGCTCTACCACATTATGATTCAGTCATTGTATAATTAAACATGGGGCATCAAGTATGAAAAGTTACTGTTTTACTTGCCTGCTCTCTCCGTTGTGTCATTTTACATTTTAGTAGTACTATATTTTGTTTATTAAAAAAATTAAAATCAACAATATACTATGAAGCCGAAAAATGATACAGAAGCCTGAATCACTTCTTAGTCTAGAGATGCATTTCATGATTTTTAGAGGGCAGAAGGAACAAATTTACCTTTCTCTAAAAACATGTGACTTAGGGAAATTATAGTTGTGTTTCTCAAGGACCGGAGTTGCATTCAACAACATACTTGTAAACTACTGACTATAGAAGGGAAATCACCCACTATACAATAAAAATATTTATGGTTAATTCACACATAGATAACCTATAATTGAAACTTGCCTTTCAGGAAGCTGAAATAACTAATTCTTAACAGCTAGCTAGCTCCTTTTTTTTTTTTGCTGAACTGTTAGAGGACAAAGCTGTGTTTTTGAAATGCTAATAATTAGAGTTAACTGTGTCTTAATTAAATTAAGTAATTAGTAAAAGAGGATCACTCCCTTCACCAGGGAGAAGAAAGTTTTCAGAGCAGAGATTTATTTTGTAAGATGCTACAATGTAAGCATTCTCAAATTGAGGATTATTGCTATTTTAGGTGTCTGAGCCCCTTAAGTTGCATGCAGAACTGTGTACTCACTTGCATTTTTCCTGGGAGAGAGCCCGTGTTTTATCAGATTTTCAAAGGGATTGTAATCTTAAAAGATTAAGAACCATTGCTAAAACTGGAGTGTCCTGTTGCATGTTAAACTTGTTTTCCTTAGAGAAAAATTGAAGTGACTGAAATTGGGGAGTTTTAAACCAACAAAGGGAAAATTTTGTTGACTAAATGTTAGCTCATCCCTCTGAGTCTGCTGAGTGAGTGCAAGACACACTCTTGCAGTGTGTCTGGTGAATCTGGTGAATATTTGTGCTTGAGTTTCTTATGATGCCAGTCTTAAACTGGCAGGCCCACACCTGGCAGTTTCCAGGTTAAAAGTTTAAGTCTGGCTTCCAGAATATGAAAACACAGGGAGCTCGGCTGAGCACAGCAGAGTTGCAACCCTCATGTAACATGAATAAGAAATACATATTAACACAGAAATGGACCCTAGACTGCCAGGGTCCGTATCCCGTTTCTGCCTGTCTAACCTCAAGGAGGTTACTTAACATCTCTGAGCTTCAGTTTTCAGCAAAATGAAGATAAAAGGACCTTCATCTCTTTAAGATACTTAACATTGTGCCTGTCATAGAACTTAGTATGGTAAAAAACAAACAAACAAACAAACAAAAACTATCTTTGTATATGCCTTAGTTATCTAAAATAGCACCTCTTCTTACCCTCTAGATCCTTACCTTGATTTATTTTTCTTCTTTGCCCCAAACATGACCTGAACTTGTTATTTATGTATATATTCATTCTGTCTGCCCTAGTAGGTTACATGCTTCAGGAAGACTGAGACTTTTTCTTGTTCATTGCTGGATCCTCTAGGCCAATGCTATCACATACATTGTCCAATAAATGTTTGTTGAACGAATGAATAATGTTAGCTATTATTATTACTTGGCAATTTCTACCTACCCTCCCTCCCATCTGCCTGGACTGGCTATAGCTTTTTCTCTTTAAATGAGATGGGTAAACCAGGAGGAAAGCCTCCTTCCCTACCTGGGTAGCTGAAGTCATAGCTTCAAAAGGAATATTAATTTCTTATATGCTGTTACTACTCAAGGTATGGCTTGTGGGTCAGCAGCATCTGTATCACTTAGGAAAGATATTGGAAATGCAGAATCTCAAGCCTCACCCCAGTTCTACTGGAACAGACTTGACTCCTCAAATGATTCTAATGAATGTTATATAGTTCGAAAAATGGTATGTTGACCACTTTAAGAATTTTGGATTTTATCTTAAGAGAACCACTAAAATACTTTAGGTTGGAGATTACATTTTCAGGCTTTTGATTTGAAGTGATTAACTTGTGTTAGAAACAGTAGTTGTCTTTGGAAAAGGTAAAGGTAGTCATTGGCTGGGGACAGGAATGGGTCCAGGGCTTTTCACTGTATAACTTTTCATAAGCCCATTTCAACGTGGTGGGCCCTGGCCAGCAGGTGGCCTGCCTATGCTGTTCTCCCACCCGAATCCCATGCTCCATCCTACACTGTAAAGGATAGACACCCTGCTCTCACATCAGCTGCTGCACATCCCACATACAGCTGCTGCCTGTCCACTTTCTGAACCTAAGGTTGTGCACATGGGCCTTGTGTTCAGCCATAGAGAGGACAACCCATGTGTAGGCCCAGAGAGCAGGCTCAGCCCATTTGAGAAGAGATTTGTAGGGTTCCAAGTACCTGAAGCATAATCTGGGTGGGCACATGCCCTAGTCCTGTGGGCTTCATCTCTCAGAGGGGTACAGCTGGAGGAGAGGTCCACAGCAAGCCCTCTAAAGTGTAGGGTCCCCACTGTCTGGGTCTCAGGGACTTAACACTCTTTTGCACTTCCTACATTCAATCATGTGAAAGTATTTTGTTCAATGTAACTCTGTTACTTACATTTAAAAAAATAAAATGGAACATTAAAGTGGTGGTTCTTGTGTGGGGCATGGATAGGTACAACAAAGGAAGCATGAAGACCAGTTAAAAGGTTGTTGCAGTGTTTCAGCAGTAGGTGATATAATGCTTGGACTAGCGTGATAATAATGAAGATATGGTTTCATCACATTTTTAAAGTAATTCATTGCTATGTTGTTTAAGTTTCATAGGCTCAATATTATTAATTTTCTTAAGAGTTTGCAGAGGCTGGGTGCAGTGGCTCACACCTATAATGCCAGCACTTTAGAAGGCTGAAGCAGGAGGATTTCTTTAGGCCAGGAGTTTGAGACCAGCCTGGGAAACATAGTGAGACCCCTATCTCAACAACAAAAAAATAAATAAAAATTAACTGTGTGTCGTGGTGCACAGCTGTGGTCCTAGGTACTTGGGATGCTGAGGTGGGAGGATCACTTGAACCCAGGAGTCCCAGGTAACAGCGAGCTGTGACTGCATCACTGCACTCCAGTCTGGGTGACAGAGCAAGACCCTGTCTTAAAAAAAAATTAATTAAAGTTTGTGGGAATTAAGCTTTCTGGCCCATGAATATTTGAAAATGTTTTTACTTTTACCTCAGATTTTGTTACAGTTGATTCAAATATTAGGTTAAAATCATTTTCTCTCATAACTGTGAATGCATGATTCAATTATTTTCTACTATCTGGTGTTTATTATGAGAAATCTTATGCCAGCCTCATTCTTATTCTTTTAGTATGGAACTTGTTTTTCGTTTGTTTGTTTGTTTGTTTTATTTTACCCCTCTCTAGGAGCCTTGTTTTTCTTTTTTCCCAGCTTTTTTTTAAACCTATCAAATAGTTAAAAAAAAAAAATAGTACAGAAAATACTATATAACCTTCACCTAGGGTCACGTATTAATAACTTTTTGCCACGATGACCTTCTCTGTTTTTTTCTCTCCTTTTGCTCAACCTCTTGAAAGTTACAAACACTTCACCCCAAAGTACTTTACCATGTTTTTCCTAAGAAGAAGGACATTCTGGGAACTTAAGATGCTTTTATTTATCTTTAGAGTTTGAAATTTCAGCTGGGCATGGCGGCTCACACCTGTAATCCCAGCATTTTGGGAGGTGGAGGCAGGTGGATCACCTGAGGTCAGGAGTTCCAGACCAGCCTGGCCAACATGATGAAACCCGATCTCTACTAAAAATACAAAAAATTAGCTAGGCATGGTGGCATGCGCCTGTAATCCCAGCTTCTTGGGAGGTCGAGGCAGGAGAACTGCTTGAACCCAGGAGGTGAAAGTTGCAGTGAGCCAGGATTACGCCACTGCACTTCAGCCTGGGCAACAAGAGTGAAGCTCTGCCTCAAAAAAAAAAAAAGAAAAAAAGAAATTTCACGGTGTATGTCAGAATGTTTCTCTCCCCTATACTTGGGTCTTTTCAACATAAAGATTGAATCTCAAATTACTCTTCTATCATTTCTTTTGTTACTTCTTCTCTATTATCTCTTATGTCTGTCCTTTTTTTGACCGGTAGTTAAGTGTTAGGCCTTCATCTTAACCTTTTTTCATATACCCTTTCTTTTTTGGTCTTTTTACTTTATATCTTGGAGAGTTCCCTGAACTTATCTTCCGAATAACAAATTTGCCCTTCAGCCCAGTTCTGTTATTCAGTTCTTCTATTGACATGTTTGTTTAGCAGCCATGTTTTTAACTTTCAGTAACTCTTTTGTATTCTCAGATTGTTACTTTAGCTGAGCAACTGGTTCTTACATTATGAGTATTTTATTCTCTGAGGATGTCAATTAAATTTTTAATTAGTTTATTTTCCTCCCTTCTGAATCAGCCACGATCCTAGCAGAAAACGGATGGCACACTCGGATGGGGTGACTAAAGACAAAAAGGACTGTCTACAAAGGTGTATGCAGGATTAAGAGAAACCAATAAGGGATGATGAGCATTCTGAACTAGTGACATCTGGAAGTCACTGTCCCCCCCAAACTTCAGGGGCAAGGGTTGAGTGTAGCTACTGGAACTCAATGAGGTCTGCAGCTATAAGAGAAGCCTGCCTGCCTAACAGGAACTGTGGCCTTCATTAGAGGAATATACCCACTTCTGCCTTCAGAATATTTGTTAGTGCCTCTCTATCATAAACCAAACAGTAAGGGAACCATAATGATACAGTCCGTAATGGTGAGCATTTGAAACACAAAACAGTGTAGAGTAGGGCAGGTACATAATTTGCAAGGGCAAATAGAGCATATCCAGCATACCTGTATTGTGTCTGTTTCATGCTGTTTAGGAAGACATCTTGATGAGTGGATTGAGACTGTGAAAAGAATAGTACTTGGGGCTGATCTGGTAGGATAAGGCAGCAGCAAAAATAAATTGCTGTCGTGAATAGTCAAGGTGAGTGCAGTTGAGAGTCCTGAGGAAGTGTGTATAGGATTTGAGTACTCAAAACTAAGAGATGGAAGAGGAAAGACCGGAGAGAGGAAGAGGTAATAACACAAAGCTATAGCCATAGAAATGAGGCTCTGCCAATGAAATGGCTCCCTTTGAAGAGCTTACGTTCCTTTTTTGTTTTCTTTGAATTTGGAGGACAGTCATCATATTTAGCATTCAGTTTTGGGGAATTTTCTCTCCTATTTTTACTATCTTTTACCTCCAAAATGTTCATAAAAGACATCTACCCTTGATGACTGCACATTAATGATGCTCTGTGGAGTGACAGCAGGGTGGACACTGTGCAGGAGGGTGCCATGGGAGCTCAGGGAAGTTGGTCATGGTGTGGAGGAGCTGCAGTGACAATGATACAATCCCTTTGTGCCCAGAGAGACTGGAGACCTACAGATGGGGAGGGGAAGTTGTGGTGAGTGAGGGGGCATTGAGATTCAAGCTGTTTTTTTGAACAGCAAGGGCTGGAGGATGGTGGGACATCCAGACTACAGGCTCTTGGAGTTATATACTCTTTCCCTCTTCAGAAAAGCAACCAGATTAAATTGTATTAGAATGGGCCAGGCGTGGTGGCTCATGACTGTAATCCCAGCACTTTGGGAGGCCGAGGCAGGTGGATCACGAGGTCAGGAGATTGAGGCCATCCTGGCTAACATGCTGAAACCCCGTCTCTACTAAAAATATAAAAAATTAGCTGGGCGTGGTGGCGGGCGCCTGTAGTCCCGGGTACTTGGGAGACTGAGGCAGGAGAATGGCGTGAACCCAGGGGGCAAAGCTTGTAGTGAGCCGACATCGCGCCACTGCACTCCAGCCTGGGTGACACAGCAAGACTCCGTCTCAAACAAACAAACAAAAACTTATATTAGAATGAAAGGTGAATAGTATACATTTTGAAAGTAGGCCTGTCTGAGGAAACGTAATTGGTTTTGCGAATATTGCACCAGAAGAACCAGGGCCAAGGAGATAATAAGATGATGATGGCTTTTTGCTTTTTTCCCCCAGATCTGAGTTTCTTTCGTATTCTGGCATCTGTTTGCTACTTCAAGTGTGACTTACATTTGCTGTACTGTAAGTCTTCATTGACACTTGACCCAGGCAAATCCGTTTTTCTCTACATAGTCTCTCTGAAACTTTTAAGCTTAGCACTGTCTTTCACTATTGCAGCATGTTTCTGTTTGGAATTGTCATTATTTCTTCCCTTTTAAAAATAATATCCATTTATATCTGTTGGTTATTCAAGTGGTATGGGTGTGTCCTCCGTTTGAGGTATCTTCATGAGCCTCTTTTTTCTGCTTCATATCACACATACCTGAAAACAGAAGACTATAGTTGACTTGTTTAGTTTCATCTTATTTTTATTAAAATTTAAATGCCATCACATGATCTCAGTGCTATGATACATGTCTGGATCTTCGTTACTTGAATTAGTCGATATTTCCTAAGGGAAATAGAGTAGACCCACATATAATTCCCATCTACTTTCTTTTTCATTTTATCCCAGAGGGATCCACATTCCTTCCTTACCCTAACTCACTGCAGGGAGACAGAGAGAAATAATAGCCCTCTTCCCCTACTGCTCCAATAAAAATCACAACAAATCATAGTGACTTAAAAAAAAAAAAAAAAAAAAAAAAACCACGAAACAGCAAACCTTCGTGATTTAAAAATAAGCAAGCTTGTGTTTTGCTTCTTCCCCTGTGAGGAAGCTACAGCAAAGGCTCTAGGGAGAGAGTTTGGTAGAAATCACAAGTGTGTGTATTTTTGTTTTAGTTTTCGGACATATTATTAGGCCAGAAATCAAGATACAGGATCTAACAAAGGCTTTGTATTACCTGTCAATATATGTGTTAGTTGGAAATAATTGATTTGAATGTAGAACCAGGAACTGTTGTATTAGTTTCATAATTTTACCTTTCACTGAGTATGGATAGTAGTGATTCTTTTATTCCTCTTAAATTTGCCTCTTTTAAGATTTAAGGGGTGATCTTACTCTTAGTTTAGGCTCTTACGTTAGACAAAAAGGAGTTCTAACTTTGTAAAATACCTTCAGTGTATTGGTTTTAGATTCTAATTATAGATAATATCTTCTATTATAATAGAGAAAAGGTACAGTAATAATTTCAATATTTTAAAGTAATATCAAAGTAATTAATATTTTAAAGAAATTTTTTTTTGTATTTTAATAAGGGGTCAATATTTTAAGACACCAGGAATATTACAATCACATATGTCAGAAAGACGAATGTGTGATCCAGAGTCTTTTCTACACCTGAACACACATTTATTTTATTTTTTGGCCTGCAACCTTGTCCTTATTACAGTGGCCCAATATCTCGCTTTTCTTTGTTTTTTAATCCTCTAGTCATCTTGTTATACATTTGA
Organism: Theropithecus gelada; assembly: GCF_003255815.1. Lineage (NCBI taxonomy): Eukaryota > Metazoa > Chordata > Mammalia > Primates > Cercopithecidae > Theropithecus > Theropithecus gelada. Next base: position 133,716,905 of record NC_037671.1, on the reverse strand, counting down.
AGCTATTTAAGAAAGAAAAATGACTCTGCTTCAGAGTTTCCTCCCTATGTCTTCATGATCAAATAGAAAGGAATGTGTGAGAGGGACAATTGGGTGATTTTTAAAAACCAAGTGAATTTATATTTTAGTTATTTCAATCACAGTGAATTGTTACTTCTTTCAAAATTGGAAAAATAAAATCTCTGAAAATTGAATGAGTAAATGGAAACAGGAAAAGAAGAAACTAAATAACAATAGTTATTCTTAATCTGAGAATCATCATAATAAATAATAGTATTAGAGGAAAATAATATTTTTTTATAAACCTGTAAGAACACTGATAGTGATAATGATTCTCAGGTATGCCTATAGTTAAGGAAAATATATGCTTATAAAGGTTATGAAAATAGATGTAAAACTGGGAAATAATAGGAGTAGAGAACTGAAAAAGAGTTAATGGGCTATTCAATTCGGGAACTTAGAGAGGGATTGAAAATAAGTGCAAAATTTTGCAATTCAAATAGCACAATTTCTTATGTGACAGGTAACCTATGTTACATACTTGATGAGGAAAACAAGAGGACACAGTACTATTCTTGATAACTATTTTTAAATTGTCACAGTATGTAATATGAAGACATGCAGGCAACTAGAGTGTAGAAAGTAAAACAGAGGACTGGTTATTGTTGCTGTTGTTGCTGTTTTGCCTGTTACATATGTAGAGATTGCTAAATTGTTACTAGTTTATCACCACACAGATTTTGCCAACATGAAAGTATACTGTTAGCCATATAGACTTGTTTATACTTCATATAATCTATGCTTCCTATTCCTTCCTTCCTTCCTTTCTTCTTTCCCTCTCTCTCTGTCTCTCTCTCCCTCGCTCCGTCTCTCCCTCTCCCTCACCCCACCTCTCTCTTTTCTCTTCTCTTCTCTTCTTTCATTTGATATTTTTTATGCCCCATGTTTTGATTTGGTGATGGATGATGAACTGTGGCTTTCAGATTTTCCTTTTGTTCTAAAGTACATACTATCCTAAATCATTTTCTATTTTGGTGTTAATTAGTACATCATTGGGCAGAGTATTGTCTAGGTAGCTGAATCCATGATGCTTTGGGGCTAAATACACTATTTTCCATTATAGCCTGATATGTGGACTAGGTCACCTTTCGGTTTATTGACTCTGAGCTAACTCTGGAGTCATCTATAAACCTTTATTTATCATCTTGGCATATAATCAAGAACATAAGGGTATAGCTGTTTGAGGATTTGAATGATCATAGCCTGCAGGAAAAAAAGGGGGCAGTGGGGGAAACTCTAGAAGTTGACAGATATCAATCAAGCCAGTTTAGTGACAAGGCTAAATACTGGTTCACTAAGATTCTAAGACTATTTCATGATGATTTTACCATTCATTGTTAATTTCCATGTCATGAATTTCAGTTCTTTAGATCTAAAATCTATACATGGCTTAATTTTATTTTTTCTATTTAATTCAGTATTGATATGGGTAGAGTAAAAGGCTACAAGTTGGGGTAAAATAAATGAAAATCTAATTTTTTTTAGTTTTTTTGGCTTTTTTCTTCTTTTTTAAAAGGATAACTATTTTCAGACATTTTTGGGTACCAGACAACTTGTAGAAGGTATTTTTCTTCTTTTGAAATGCATTAACTTCACAATATATAATGAACAGCTTTGTGTGTAAGTGGTTAAAACTCCCCTGGTGAGGAATTTGTAGATTGAGTAGAAAGACAATCAAATTAAAAGATGGTAACACAAGACATATTTGAATCAAAGTATCATCAAAAGTTTAAAAGCAAAAGGATCAGCAAGGGTACATAGGAAAATGCAAAGGGGAAACAGTAGTAATCACAGCATTAATCTCAGAGAAGACCTCAGGATTCAAGGATTAGGCAAAACTCATCTTCACTGGCAAGATAGTGAGTTCTCAGTTGGGATGAGCAGACAGTTCCCCAGCTGTGGTTCCCTAAATTTTGATTGCTGTGTCTCCATGAACATTTCCATATCATCTCTATCCCCTCTGGTCCCATCACTGTAATTGAGTTGCCTATTGGGTATGGCTCATGGAAAATTTGGGGCAAGTCGTTGGTCTTTGCAGCCTGCTGGCCTTCCCCCTAACCCCCTGCCCAAGGGCAGACTTCCTCTCTTTTCTCATGTGCTCCCTCCCACAACCCCAACCTCCTACTTATTTCTCTTCAAACAGTTATTCCTGAGCCTATCTTGGCAGTTTCCTTCTCCTCTTCTCTCTAATATAGAGGTGTGTCTCTACCCTGGCTGACAGACATATTCATGCTCCCCTCTCAGGCCAGAAGCCTGCCCGACCTCTGCAAGGTGATTTTCTAGGACTCAGACAGGGAGGGCAGTGACCAAGGGCTGTTTCTCTCTGCAGGAAGACTTTATTACCCATTCATTTGGTATAATGTCAGATATCTTGTTCTCCCTGAGACCAACTATGAAGTGTGTTTCAAACTTTGCAGATGAAGTTGTATATTTACCTTCATACAGCAGTCCTACCTTATCTATGGTTTCACTTCCCTTGCTTTCGCTTACCAGCAGTACAGTGTAATAAGGTATTTTGAGAGAGAGAGAGACCACATTCACATAATCTTTATTACAGTATATTCCTATAATTATTCTATTTTATTGTTACTTAATGTTTTTAATTTCTTACTGGGCCTAATTTCTAAATTCAGCTTTATCATAGCCATATATGTATAAGAGAAAACATAGCACATAGGGGGTTCAGTACTACCTGTGGTTTCACACATTTATGGGGGTCTTGGAATGTGTACCCCACAGATACCAGGGGACTACTGTGTATTAATTCATGTTGTAATACACCTTTTTCTCTGTCTCTCTCTCTCACACGCACACGCCACCTTAAAATTTTTATATATGACTTCTCATAGTGTTTTGGTTAAAGATAAATGTGTTTACATGGCCTCACATAATTAATCATCCAAACTGGGACACTGTGAGAGAAGGGATTACGCCAAGTCAACAGGGGTAAGCCAAGATGAATAGTCAGCCTCCCTGCAGGGCCCTCCGTGGTCTGGCTGCTGACCTCGGCAGCCTCATCTTGCGATGTGCTCTTTCTCGCTCTGTGCACCCCAGACTTAGAGGCCCTCTTTGCTTGCTGCTTATGTTTGCTCAAAAGCCTGTGACATGCTTTTTCCTCTACCTGGACAGAGCTTTGCCTCTGCTCTCTTATTCATCTAATAAACTCCCCCTGTTCATTTTTCAGATTTCTTTCAATGCTAACTTCCTCAAGAATGCCTTCTAGGCTGGGCGTGGTGGCTCATGGCTGTAGTCCCAGCTACCTGGGAGGCTGAGGCGGGAGGATCGCTTGAGAGTAGGAGTTCAAGGCTGCAGTGAGCCGTGACTACCCCGCTGCACTCCAGTCTGGGTGACGGAGTAAGACCCTGTCTCTTAAAAAGAAAGCCTTCTAGAGCTTCCCTAACTTGATCCGTTCTCTCTCATTATTTCTCAGAGCACCATATTTTACCATGCTTACATAATTCTTGGATTAATTTCTGTCCTCCACTAAAGTGAGGTTTAATGTAGGTAGAGACCATATCAGGGTTTTCTCATCATTTATTTTTTCATCACTCATTAGGCACATAGTAAAAACTAAATAAATATTTGTTAGATTAATTTTTTTTTTTTTTTTTTTTTGAGACAGGATCTCGCTCTGTTGCCCAGGCTGGCGTGCAGTGGTGCGTTCTCAGCTCACTGCAACCTCTGCCTCCTGGGCTCAAGCCATCTTCCCACCTCAGCCTCCCGAAGAGCTAGGACTACAGGTGTATGCCACTATGCCTGGCTAATTTTTGTATTTTTAGTAGAGATGAGGTTTCACCATGTTGCCCAGGCTGGTCGCGAACTCCTGACCTCAAGCAATCTACCTGCTTCCATCTCCCAGAGTGCTGGGATTACAGGTGTGAGCCACCTCACCCAGCAGGTTAATTAATTTAAAAGAGGAAGATGAATATCAGGTTTGCTGCATATTCCGAAATATTTAGGTAGAATTAATTCTGATGCATCCCCTTTAATTTTTGCTTAAAATACATAGTACAATTTTCATTTATAACACAGTGTTCAAAATTTAAAATTTTTATTTTACATGTTATACACAAATATAAAATTTCTACATATTAAATTCGTTGAAAAAAGTTTTTGGTCAAGGCTGTTTTTTTCTTAGATAGCATGCCTGTCTATTATTTAGGTTTAATACATGGAATCAGATGTGGTTTCACAGGTATCTATATTAGTACATTGTTCTTTTTTCCTAAGGGAAATGTAAAATTAGGAGTAACTTATTGTTGCTTTAATTTCAGATTATGTACATTTTAAAGTCAGATATACAACTGAGTTATGAATAATATGTGTGAGGTATTTCAAAAAGTAAAATGCATTTTTAAAGAAATTGTTAACTTTCTGAGTAGCAATTTAATCACAAATTAAATCAGGGTTCATATACATGTATTGATTTAACCATTTAAATGTATTTGATTTGAAATTGGTCTGTCCTGATGCAAGGACTGGGAGGGGAGGATAGAAAGAGCAGTGGATACTTTTCCTGGAGACATTGAAAGTTGCCTGGCATAAATTTAACACAGAGAGAAGGAAGATTATGTCATTATTCCTGATTCCCTTGGTCATTCATCTTGTGGAGAACAATTGCTACATTCCAGTAACAAGTTTTCTGAAGCTTACTAATAGCTCTATGACACATTAAGTACTGATCTCATTTAATTATAATTTAAGTGAGATTAAATTATTCTATGTAGTTAAAGTAGAATCGAGCATCCTACAGATGCTGCACTAATTATAGTTATTGATGGCCTACTTTTTGTGACCTAAAAAGGTAAATGAGGGAGGGAATTGTCTTTGCCTTTGAGGAATTTTCCTTCTAAAATAGATTAGTTCACTGTCATTGCTGTTTATTTTCACCTAACACTTTTCTAGACTCTTCATAAAACTGCACAGTACTGAACTAATCAATAGAAAAGGCAGATGAATATTCTCCCAAAGGAAAAAAAGACTTGGCAGGTCAAATCAAGCATGTCAGATCTCTCTTCCCACTCCAATTAGAAATTGTAAAGTCTGGCCGCGCGCGGTGGCTCAAGCCTGTAATCCCAGCACTTTGGGAGGCCGAGACGGGTGGATCACGAGGTCAGGAGATCGAGACCATCCTGGCTAACATGGTGAAACCCCGTCTCTACTAAAAAATACAAAAAAACTAGCCAGGTGAGGTGGCGGGCGCCTGTAGTCCTGGCTACTCGGGAGGCTGAGGCAGGAGAATGGCGTAAACCTGGGAGATGGAGCTTGCAGTGAGCTGACATCTGGCCACTGCACCCAGCCTGGGCGACAGAGCGAGACTCTGTCTCAAAAAAAAAAAAAAAAAGAAAGAAATTGTAAAGTTTTATAAACAGGTGCTTTAAGCAAAAGATGGGATCTATGGATCAGGATACATATACAAGACACTAATTTTAAAAGCTATTACATTTCTTAAAATATTTCTCTAAAAATTCTCCTTTTAAATGTTTTAGAATCTATTCTAGAAAAAAAATTATCCTTTTACTCCTTCGTCTAAAGTGTGTGTGTGTGTGTGTGTGTACACGTATGTGTGTTTCTCTTTTTTGTTGTTTGTTATTGTTTGTTAATCTATGATTAACAGAGGCCTAGCTTTGGTGCTTTCAGGCTGAGAACTAAAAGGATGATTTGTAGAAAACCAAAGTAGGTCAAAGAGTACCATGGTGTAGCAAAGGGGAAGTCCCTGAGTTTAGTCACATTGTCTTGCCTCTGGTGGAGTTCACTTTCATTGTTACAGTCTAGGCCTGTCTTCCTGTGAGTGGACGACATCGTCAAATTGCAGAAAAGTCTCGGGAATATTATCATAAGTAACTTTTTAAAACAATATGTTATTGTAAGTTATTTGAAGAGCCAGTAGGGGCAGCAAAGGAAAAATTAAAAAGTAGAACTGAATTCATCCCTAAATTAATTTCATAGATCAAAAGCAAAAATATGCATGAATATGACAGCTTCTCTAAGTATGATGTAAGGAGTACTGTGTGGGTCTCTGTGGGATGGGAACTAGCATTTCAAATTTTGCCCGCCTTGTAGCTTGCTTCAGCAGTACATATGCCAAAGTTGGAATGATACAGAGAAAATTAACATGCCCCTGCACAAGAATGACATGCAAATGTGTAAGCATTCCATATTTTAAAAATAAAAATGCAAACAAAATTTTGCCCTCTTATTCTGCTTTTTTATATATAGCCGTTATGGAAGTGACCATGTTTTGAAATCAAGGAGCTGTTTCAGGCTTTAGCAATCCATGTCATGTTCTGAAAATATGCAACTGAATAAACATTAAAAGCAAACCTACTGATCATTGCAGTAGCAACTATCACACTTTTATGAAACACCATTTTGTGTCTACTTGGCTATGATTAAGCAGTACTATTAGAATCCAGGAATGTACTCTGGCTAGCTTCAAAGATCTTAGACTGTTTTTTAAATCTCAAAGTTAAAATGAATTTATCTTAAAATTAAATTTTAAGAAATAGCTTCCTTAGGTTGGTTAAATGTTAAGAAGTTATTATCTGTAAATTATATGTGTGTGTGTTTGTATATATATATGAAGTGATATATATGGAGTTACATAAATTTTGAAAAACTTCATTTTAAATTTGGTGTTTCCTCAAATATAGTATACTTGATATTTTGGATTATGTTATCTCTTACAGCAGGTTTATTCTCTGACTAAATTTCCTTTCTTTAGGTACCCCCCCCCCACCCACCCACCCTTTATAAGGGCAAGACACCCATGAGAATATTAAGCCTTTTGGCTCAGAGTTTTACTGAAGTTATTTTCTATTCTTGTATTTGCCAAGAATTGCTGACAACTTAAAAAGCTGTCATACAAGTGAACACCAGTTGCCTAGATTGTTTGATGATTTTGGTCAAGTGTGGATCGGGATTTCCTGTCATTTTTCTTCCTCTTCTGGGGATGCATTGCTTCTATCTCTGAGCAATTGTTCACTTGGAAAGAAAAACAAAGCAAGGTCACTAGATGTAAATTACTTTGACTTCTGTGCCAAATGAAACTTTTCTTCTGTTATGTGTTACAATGTTTGGCATCTTTTGGCATCTAGAAAGAGATAAGCAGTTAGGAGGAGAATGTGGGATTATTTAAGAGAGATTTTTCTGAGCTGAATTCTCACTCTTTCTGTACAGTCACACATCTCCTAATGATGGACATACGTTCTGAGAAATGTCATTAGGCAATTTTGTCATTGGGCAAACATCACAGAGTGTACTTACACAAACCTAGATGGTATAGCCTACCGCACGCCTAGGCTATGTGGTGTAACCTAGTGTTCCCAGGCTACAAACCTGTATAGCATGTTACTGTACTGAATACACACTGGCAGTTGTAACACAATGGTAATTATTTGTATATCTAAATATATCTAAGCCTGGGCAACATGGTGAAACCCCATCTCTACAAAAATACAAAAATTAGTCCTGTGTGGTGGTGTGTGCCTGTAGTTCCAGCTACTTGGGAGGCTGAGGTGGGAGGATCACTTGAACTCAGGAGGTCAAGGCTGCAGTGAGCTGTGATCATGGCTATTACACTCCAGCCTAGGCAACAGAGCGAGGCCCTGCCTCAAAAAATTAATTAATTAATATATCTAAACATAGGAAAAGTATAGTTAAAAAAAAAAGATACCATACAATATTAGGGGACCCTGTTGCATATGCAGTGCAGCATTGACTGAAACATCATGAGTTACATGATTGAACCTCATCTAGAGACAGCCAGTTCCTTCTCTTGGGCTGAAACATGTTCCTGGAATTCATGTGATATAGCAGATTATCATCAAGAGAAACTCATTTTCCTATGGATTATATGATCCAGCAGCTTGGAATACATTTCTGAATTCTTTGTGTTTTGGGGTATAGCTGAATGAAGTTTTTAGTATGTCAAAGGGAGACATGTTTTAAGAAGTAGGCATTCTACTAAAAGTATTGTAATTGCTTGCTGAATGAAGGGGATAATCCTTGAGACTGCCTTTAAATACTAGGAGTTCCTGCAGGACAGCCTGAATATTTTTTCTGGATCATGAAATGAACAACTGGGTTCCAGAAGATAAGAGAAGTATGAACTTCTGAGCAGAGGCAGATCCTTCAATAAGAGGAACCTTTCTTTAGAAACAGTAATTGAGTTTTGGGAATTGATGTCAGTCTGGAATGTGTTTGGCTGCAAATAACAAAAAACCCTACTATGTAGTAGAAACAGATAGGGGTCTGCCTCCACAAGAAGTCTTAATTAGGCAGTCCAGAGCTGATGTGATGTTCAACTACATTAATAAAAGCCCACTGCCATCCTTAGAATGTGATTTGTATCAAGGTTGTAAAAAGGCTGTTGTACCTTCAGGCATCACTATATTTCTGGCATCTATTGTTGTGTAACAAAATTTCCCTAAAACATATCAGATTAAAACAATAAATATTAATTATCTCACATAGTTTCTGAGGGTTGAAAATTCAGGAATGGCTTAGCTGGGAGGTTCTGGCTCAGGGTCCCTTATGAGGTTGCAGTCAAGATACCAGCTGGGGCTGCAGTCCTCTGAAGGCTTGTTTGAGCTGGAGATCTGCTTTCTAAACTAACTCACATGACTGTCAGCAGGAGGATTCAGTTCCTTACCATAGGGATCTCTCTACAGGGTTCAAGGCATGGCAGTGGGCTTCTCTCAGAGCAAATGATCTGAGAGAGTGGGGAGGGTCTAGAGTGTGTGTGTCAGGGGAGGGAGAGGACAGATGGAGATAAGAACAAGATGGAAGTTGCAATGTCTTTTATAACCTAATCTTGGAAGTGAGCTATCACTCCTGCCATATTCTTTTTTCACAGAACCCTGATACAGTATGGGAAGGGACTATACAAGGAAGTAGTCCCTTCAGTAGGCAGGCATCATTTGGAGCCATCTTGGAAGCTGCCTCCTACACATCACAAATATGTGCTACACAGTGAGAAGGAAAGGAGACAGTGCTAGCAGACTTCTGTTTGTATCTCATTGGTGATAACTGTGTAACATAGCTTCTCAAGGGAGGCTGGGAAGTCAGGTGTTTAACTTTCATAGCCTCTGTAGTAGAGACAGACAGAAGGAAGCTGGAAATGGAACTTGGGTTAGCCTACCGTCCATTTTCTGCCACTACCAGGGTATTTGATGACAGTGACTACTTTTAATTTGCCTGTATTGCCTGTTCTTAGAGTTAATGATGCATCTTGTAGGAGATTAGAAGTAGCCCAGAAAATTGCTTTTTGTGGTTGTTGTCTTTCCGAGACAAGGTCTTGCTCTGTCACCCAGGCTGGAGTGCAGCGGCATGATCATGGCTTACAGCAGCCTCAACCTCCTGGGCACAGGTTATCCTCCTGTCTCAGCCTTTCCAAGTAGCTGGGAAAGGTGTAGGCTACCATGCCTCACTAATTTTTAAATTACTTGTAAAGATGAGGTCTCCCTGTGTTGCTCAGGCTGGTCTCAAACTCCTGAGTTCAAGCAGTCTTCCTGCCTTGGCCTCCCAAAGTGTTGGGATTACAGGCATGAGCCACTGCACCCAGTGAAAATTACCTTTTTAAAAGTGTGGTGGTTTCTCTAGTTGTTTTAGAAATAAAGTTCTCACTGGCACCTAGCTAACAGAAATAACTAAAGGTTACTAAATTGTGAATCATAAGTAGTTTGTTGCGAGGAAATTTTAGGTTGTTTTCTCCTTTGTATTCTTCTACATTTGTTGGCATAAAATATTTTGGCAGTAAAAATTCTGAAATCTAAAACTATACCCAATGCCTATGTTTTCAGATCTAAAAAGAAAAATTCTTCCCAACCACAAACATATTGAGTACCTACCATATATCATGGACAATTAGTATAGATCTTACACAATTTTTGGAAATTTAAAAATAATCTCTGTTAGGCACTATCTTACTTAGTGATAATTTTTTTGTAATGGTTACTAGACTTCTGTGAACCATATTGTTGATTGAAATAACCATTCTGGTTTCCTTTTTTTTTTTTTTTTTTTTTTGAGATGGAGTCTCGCTCTGTTGCCCCCAGGCTGGAGTGCAGTGGCGTGATCTAGGCTCACTGCAACCTCCACCTCCTGGGTTCAAGCAGTTCTCTGCCTCAGCCTCCCAAGTAGCTGGGATTACAGGTGCCTGCCACCACACCCGGCTAATTTATTTGTATTTTTAGTAGAGACAAGGTTTCACCATCTTGGCCGGGCTGGTCTTGAGCTCCTGGCCTCGTGATCCACCCGCCTCAGCCCCCCAAAGTGCTTGGATTACAGACATGAGCCACTGTGCCCGGCTACCATTATTTTTATTATATATTCTTTCATTAGTTAATACCAAATTACATTTCTGAAAAATACCACACAACTTGAAAACAAGAAAGTAGAGTCTGAAAAACTAGGGACCCAAGAAGGATTGGAGAGGAAAGTGAAGAGAGTTACATGCAAAAAATAAATTGAAGGGAGATGAGGACCAGGATTATCCTACTCTCCCTTTCCTCTTTTCACCCAGGGACCAGGTAGAAAGAGGATTCTCTCTTCAGGAAGGAGAAGCACGTGGCTATTAGCAGGTAGAGGTGAGGATTAGAACCTTGTGTGGGCAGATGTCTTGCCTCAAAAACGTATCCATATGTCCCGGACAAAAGGCTGGTTCCATAGATATACTGGAACAACTGTTCACCTTCTTGAAGAAAAGTATGAAGTTTGGACCTACCGCATACTAACAAATAGAACTGCTATTTAATTTGACCTTCAGTTAGGGAAGGTCTTTTAAAGCATAAAAACAAAGGAAGAAAGCTTTAATGGAAAAGATAGTTTTGATTGCATAAAAATTAAGTACATCAAAAAGTACCTTAAATTTAAAATATAAACCATAAGTTGGAAAAATGAGTTGTATCATGTATGAAAAAGGTTAATATTCTTAATGTATAAAGAAGCTTATAAAATCAATAAGAAAAAGCAAAAGACAAAAATAGAAAAATGGATGTTATAAATAAAAATTTTGAACAAGTGTGCCAAAAAGCTCAGCTTCACAATGACAGAAGAAATGTTTTGGGGGACTATTATTTCTTTTGTGCCTGCTATCTTAGTAGATTGTCTTTCAGGAGATAATCCTCGTGTGGGTCAGGATGTTATAAACCAGGCTTTCTTATACACTGCTTATAGACACGTAAATTGGTGTAACACAATTTTGTCTTTTTATCAGTAATTCCACTTAGGGCAAAAATAATACTTATTCCCAATAGAGCTCTAAAGGAATTCTTTACTGTATTTTTTAAGAATTATAAAAAATCAGGTATAAAAATATCTTTTGAAACTGTGTGGTTCACCTTTAGACGGTATCACTCTCTTCTGTTAAACTGAGAAAATTAATGAACTTGTTTTTTCCTTCCTCTTACCTCCTATTTTTGTTAGGTTATTATTTTAATATTCTTAAGATTTATGACATTTAAGTTCTATTCCATCATCCTAACTTCTAGAGTTAGTCTTAGTTTCTATATTTAAGCAAATTTGTTGTTCATCATTAGTATGAATAATCGGCAGAAAATTAAATTGACAATTACTTAGATCTGTGTTCAGGGAATTTTTCCCAGATTCTCCCCAAAAAAATTAAGAAAAAAAGGAAAAGAAATGTCTTGCCAATAATATTAAAAATATAAAAAATTGACTAGGGTAAAACTGGGACAAGAAGTAATTCCAAAATAAAGATGAAAACTACTAAAATTGCACAAAGTAAATGTAATTGCCCAGACCCAGAAGGAAAACCCAAACCTGTTAAATTTGTCTACATTTGGTTTATTTTAAAGGGTATTTAAAAGCTACCACTTTTTAAATTCCTGAAGTATGCATATTTATTAGTACAGATATGATAGGTCCTAGAAAATATTTTCAAAACTGAGCGAGTATTCGTCCTTCTAGTTCTTGATTCATGAAATCCACCCTTTATGAATTTTCTTTCCTTTAAGTGTTTGAATTTCAAATAAAAGCAGTGAAAGCATCTAATGCCTTCTCATTGCATTTAGGAATGCCTTCATGTGGCCCATGAGCGCTCTCACTGGCCCAGCCTCATCTCCCAGTCTCATCTCCGTATTTCCCATTGCTCTCTATGTTCTTACTTAGTTCACTGACTTTGTTACTGCTGTTGTTCCCACTTTAATTTATCGCAGTCTCTCCTATCTTGGGGCTTTCTCATGTTTCTCAGCCTGCATAGAATGTTCTGTTTTCCCCTCCTCCACACCATGCTTTATTAACACCAGCTTATCCTTTATATCTTAGTATAATTGTCAGTTACGCAGGGAAGTGGGATATGTGGCATATGACTTAAGCGCTCTGCTGTCTTATTGTCTGGGTTTGCATCCCAGTTCATTATTTAGTGGCTGTATAATCTTAAGTAAGTTATTTGATTTATCTCTGAGTCCTAATTTCTTTATCTGTAAGGTGAGGGAAGATAACTCTTACTCATAAGATACTGTGACTATTAAATAAGAAAATGAGAGAAGCCATATGTTTCCAATACAAGGCCTGACTAACACTGAATGAAGTACTTGTTAAATGTTAGACAAAATTGTTTCCAACCTACCTCCTACCCCCAATTCCCTGCTGTGCGCACACACACACAACACACCCACACACACACACACACGCACCCCAGTCTAGAACAACTCCTTTTATTGAATAGTGACGTATATGACCATGTACCTCTTATTCCTAACATTTATAACTTTCAATTAATTTATTGATTGTTTGATTAATGTCTGTCTCCCTTGACTAGATTACAAACTCTGTGGGGTAGTAGCTGTGTAGTTTTGCTCATCGTATTCTCAGTACTTAGTCTGGATTAAGTCAACAATAAATATTTGTCAAGTGTAGAGACAAATGAATGAACTAAAGAAATATTCTATCTCTTCTCAAAACTGCATACTTAATGGTTGAAATGTTTCCTGTAGTATAGTTTTGTCTTTAATCACAAATTAAGTATCAATGACTAGAGAGTAATCTACTGCCAGTAACTTATATAAAACCTGTTTGTCGATAAAAATTGTTTTCAGGTCTTTTGGAATGTTTAAATACAACATTTAAAAAGTATATAATGAATACCTTCATTTTCAATAACATTGGGAAAGGATTACATTAAAACTTTAAGTGAACATTGAAGTCTAGATAAACTATTTTAAGTAATGTTTGATCTCAGCTGTCTAAAAATATACATAAGAAAGAGAACTGAAAGTAAATATACCAGTATGTTATAATAGTAGTGGCTTTCTCTGAGTGGTAGGACTATGATCAATTTTAATCATTTTGTATTTATGCTTATATATTTATATCAGTATAGTTTATACTTTCTTACAGTAAAACATCACTTTACATTAACAAAAATTATCTTTAAAATTTTCTCAAATATTTCTGGAATTTATAGAGGGAAACTTCATTCATTCATTTATCTAACAATTATTTACTGAGCAACTACAAAGTGCCAACCACTGTTTTAGGCTAAGAGGATGAGATTATAAATAAGCAACAATTCCTGTCTTTGTTGAATTTTCATTTTGATGTATTTGCAGCTACCTGTCTGACTTTGGTTTGAAACTTATCTTCTACATCTGTCGTATTAAAAGTAATGGCAAAAACCACAATTACTTTTGCACCAACCTAATAAAAAGCCATTGATGTCTGCTGTGGTTTGAATGTGTCCCTACAAAATTTAGGTGTTGTCAATATGATAGTATTAAGAGGTGAAAGAGGTGGGGTCTTTAAGAGGTGATTAGGCCAGGCCAGAGGACTGCTCCTTCATTAATGGAATTAAGGTCCTTATAAAACAGGCTTCACCCAGGGTTTGGCTAACTTGCCTTTGTTCTTCTGTCTTCTGCCATGTAAGGAGATAGCAAGACAGACCAAATGCCAGCATCTTGACCCTGGACTTTCCAGTCTCCAGAACTGTAAGAGAAAACAAAACAAAACAAAAGATTTTTAAAATAAATTACCCAGTCTCAGGTATTCTGTTACAGTGGCACAAAATGGAGTAAGACAATGTCACATTAATGTTTTATCATTTTTATCTTGTATTCAATTACAGAAAAAAAGAAAACCAGTGACCACAATTTCCAAACTCTTTGTAATTTTACAAGCTTTTAAATGTTTTTCATACTTTAGAACCCTATCTTTGACTTCTAATGGTAAGCAAAAATGTAATAAGAGGACCCTATTTAAACATTCCTTGAACGGTTACATTTTCTCCTTCAAAGAGTCCATTCATGTAGTATTACTCACTAATATATAGTCTTGCAGTTTGTTCAACTAAAAATACACAACTAATGTGTTACATTTTTCACTGAAGTAGCACCATTATTGTCTGACTCAGTTTCAATAATAAACAATTTTTTAAAAATCTTTATAATATTCTGATCCTCAGTGAAATTTCATGGCACCCTGCTGTTTCATAAAACCAATTTTAAAGCTACTGATCCAAAAGAAGTTTTAAGCTATCGTGAAACTGATTTCTGAAATGAGTTTTTTTTTTTTTTTTTTTTTTAAGAGATTTCCTGTTTGCTTTTGAAGTTAGTTTGCAAATGAGTTGTTTAGGACTCAGGCTATATTTCTGTGTCTAAGCAGTATTAATACTTGGTGATTAGCTTAAGGAATCAGTTCAAAAAAGGTATTCAGCCCTTCTTACTTGAAGTCAGGCTAATTGAACAACTTGAACCATAACAAACTTCCACTTAACAATATTATTTCTATGGAGGTGTGGCTGGGGACCACATTTCCCCTACCTAAGCAGTAGAAGCTGTGATTGTTCCTTCTCACCTTACCTTGCTAGGCTGGAACCTGGAGACCAGAAAGTAAGAACGGAAAGGAAGGGATGCTAGTGGTAAATGAGTGATTGTCGGCAGCAGTATTTTTTTAATTCCTTTTGATTACTAAAAGAAGATAGTTCTCTTGGAGGGTTGTTCTTCCTATGGTCAGACTGGAAATCAGCTTTTGCCTTTAGGCTGAGAGACCTTAGTTAAGGATTGTGTTTAAGTCTGTATTGTGATTTGGGAATGGGAGGGAACTTCTGCTGCCTGCCCATTTGTATATAGATAGGTTATTTGAAAGTTGGAGACTGCTTTGATGTTTGCCTGCCTCTCTTAGGAAGCTAATTTCATCAGTCTTTCAGACCAGTCCAACTAATTTTTCCTCCTTCAATCAGTTTTATATATTTAAAGTCTATTTTTAATATTTAAAGACTTGCCATACTGTCTTCTTAGCAAGATGGAAAGTCTATGATTCACTATACGTTAAAATGACTTTTTTTTTAAACAATTTAAAAAATAGCATTCTGTGTGTCTTTTTCTAGGCTGGAGATGTGTTCTCTGCTTCTAACCCCTGAATGTTTTGACTGCTACTTAATGGCGCTGTTGCAGACAGATGCCACCTTCAGCTGTTGTAGCACAATTGGTCAGTCTTTGAACAGATCTGAGTTGGGCCCGTTATTGCTGTTTGGACATGTTTAGATTTGAAGTTTCTCCCTTCCATTGTGAGTAGAGCAAGGTTATCTCATACCATAAACCTGTTGAAAAGTGAAAAAGTAGTTAAATCAGATGCCTATTCACCAGTTTGGCTTTTTCACCAAATTGGCCAATATTTTTACTTCATATACAGAGTTTTAAAAATCAGTTGTTGTTCCTTTACTTACAGCCTTTCCTTTGTTGTGTTTTCAACATTGTTTTATAAATCTTCATTTTAAAATTTCTTTTAAAGCTGTTGCCTATGTTTCAAGCCAAAGTCAGACATGTAGAATTATTTACTTCCTCTTCTCTGGGTATTTATTTGTTTTGACATTTAATTCTCATGATGCAACTTTCTTGAGAATTTTTTAAAGAGGGTTTTTTTGGTAAGTTAATTTCCTTTCAGTTCTATGTTATTAAAAAATACATGTAAATATATATGTAATGATTTCAACATAATATATATTATACACCAATATTAGTAGATAATATATTAATATAAATATATGTCCCCTCTCCTCCTTTTTTATTTTTTAACTGACACGTAATAATTGTACGTAATTATGGGGCACATAGTAGTGTTTCAATTACAATGTGCAGTGATCAGATCAGGATAATTAGCAAATCCGTCATCTCGAATAGTTATCATTTCTTTGTGTTGGAAACATTCAGTTTCCTCTCTTCCAGCTATTTGACAATATGTAATATTGTTAACTATAGTTATACTACAGTGCTATGGAATGCTAGAACTTATTCTGCTTATCTAGCTATAATTTTGTATACTTTAGCAGATCTCTTCATATTCCCCCCTTTCCCCCTACTCTTCCCAGCCTTTAGTAACCTCTCTTCTAACTTTTACTTCTATGAGATCAGCTTTTTTTTTTAGCTGCCACATATGAGTGAGAACATACGATATTTAACTTTCTGTTCCTGGCTTATTTTACTTATCATAAATTCAGTTCCATCCATGTTGCTGTAAATGACAGGATTCCTTTTTTATGGCTGGATAGTGTTCCATTGTGTGTATATAACACATTTTAAAAATCCATTCATCCTCTTTTTTTTGATACCAACTTTTCCTAGTCTTATGTGCCAAGATGTTCTCAAAGCCTTGCAGAAATCATAGCTGTTATTCATTCATACATAGGTTCTACAGGTGTTTGTTGAAAGCTAGCTCTGTGCAAAGAAGCGTGCTAAGCAAAAAGGACAAAGACACTAAGTCCTAGAGAGACTTGCTGTTTAGTGGAGGAAACAGAGAAGGAAGCCATTGTTGTGTTTTCAGTATTCATCCCGTCACTTTTTATAGCTCTGAACTTCACACATTGGAGTATGATTACAGCCTGCGATATATGGCCATATCCCAGGGTATGCAGGAACACATAGAATAAATTGTGACATATCTTCTTGAAATTTAGAATCGGGGGAATGGGAGGCAGGGATGAGGAGGAGATAGGTAATTTAGCTGGTAAGTAATGAAAAGCATTATTTTAGGTTAAAAATAAGCATAGCTCTATTAGGGAATAAGTTTTTTAAATTTGACATAAAAAAATTCTCCTACTTGTGGCCATCTAGTCACAGGCTCGTCATCATATTATCCCCTGTGGAAGGAGTTCACTCCTCTCAGAGGTTAGAGGTCCTCTGGGAAAGATTTTGTAGCAGCCCTTCTATCTGTTCTAATAAACCTGGTTGTGTGAGAAGGTGCCTGCCTTTTCAGAGCACAGCCTTGGTATTTCCTATGCAGTCACTACATTTTAACAGTAATCCTTTAAAAATACTTTCACTACTTTTGTTAACTAAACCCACCGTGCAATACTGTGGTGCAGATCTCAAGACGAGTAAACAAGGGAGGTGGAGGAATGAATGTCTCAGGAAGGTGGCTCCTCAGATTATTCACCTGTGGTAAACTGCCTGCACCACATACAAGCAGGGTCAGTTGAAGGTAGCTGAATGTTTATTGAGGCCTTTGTGATCTTGGAACACAAAAGATAAAGGGAGGGCATTTGTGAAGGTCATTCTTGTCACTGTTTCAGTGAATGTTGACAGCAAAAATATTGCATTAGATTTTTGTAAGCTTGTAAATGTAATATTTTTACTTATGTTCCAAAGTATATGAATTATTGAAGGTTGAGGCATTAGTTTTTCATTTAGAGCAAAGGACAGAATACACTTTTTTTCAGTCCATACAGGTTTAAAATCAAATTCTTATTTTCAGTTAGAGTTCTTCCATATCGTGCCTCAGATTTATTTATTTCAGAAACATGTATTATCTACTCTGTATAATATTCCATGCCAGACACTGGAGAAACAGATAAGGCAATGATCTCATTCTCAAGGAGCTCGCAGACAGGTGGGCAAGATAAACAGGCAGTTACGGTATATACTGGTAAGTGCCATGCAAGAGAATTCTGTAAAACCTTTCGATGGTTGGGGATGAGGGGACACAGAAAGGGAGTAGTCGGGGTAGGCTCTGTAGAAGAGTAATGCCTCAGCTGGCTCCTGAAACCTGACTAAGGAGAGGCCAGTTGAAGAAGTGAGAGATAAGGTGCTCTTGTCAGAGAGATTAGCATGTGCAAAAGTACAGAATCATGAGATTTACTGTGTTTGAAGAACTGTAAGTAAGTTGAACTCAGTATCATTGGAGACATAGATAGAGATGAAATCTGAAATGGAATTATATGCCATGTGAAGAATCTGGATTTTATTTTGAAAGTTAGGGGTGAACCTATCAAGGGTTATATCATCATCAGATCTGCATTTTGGAAAGACTGCTCCAGTGTAGAGAATAGGCTAGAAGGTGGCAAAGGCATTGAGACAGAAAGGAGGCTATTGTTCTAATCCGGGAGAGACATGGTGAGGAGCTGTTTTGATGGGATTGGGAGTGAGGTTGAAGATAGGGGATAGATTTGACAGTTTCTAGGATGTAGAATATTCAGAACTTGACAAGAGGTTAGTAAGGGTGTCAGAGGAGCCTAGCTAGGCACAGACTTGCAGGTGTCTGCACTGGACAACTGGAGGTATAATAAGGCCTTCGTGGAGATAGGGAATATAAAAGGTGGTAGCGTAGTGCAATGGGTTTGGGGAAGGTGATGAGTTCAGCCTTTTTGTTTTTGTTTTTTTTAGAGATGGAGTCTCGCTCTTGTTGCCCAGGCTGGAGTGCAATGGTGCAATCTCGGCTCACTGCAACCTCTGCCTCCCAAGTTCAACTGATTCTCCTGCCTCAGCTGCCCGAGTAGCTGAGATTACAGGCATGCACCACCACGCTCAGCTAATTTTGTATTTTTAGTAGAGACTGGGTTTCTTCATGTTGGTCAGGCTGGTCTCGAACTCCTGACCTCAGGTGATCTGCCCGCCTCGGGCTCCCAAAGTGCTGGGATTACAGATGTGAGCCACTGTGCCCGGCTGAGTTCAGCTTTTTATTTTTTATTTTTTGATTCGAGATGTCTGTGTGACATCAAGATTAAATATTTTAAGCAGATAGAGAAGTAGGCCTCAGATTCAGGAGAAAGGACTGAGATGTAATTACAGGTTTGGTCAGTGATGAAAGAATGAGATCATTCAGAGTGATCTAGATCTAGATACTCTCTTATGTTTTCTTCTAGATGTTTTTTAGTCTTATATGTTAAATTTAAATTTAGGTCTGTGATCCATTTTGAGTTACTTTTTGTTAAGGGTATGAGGTTTGTGTCTGGAGTAATTTTGTTTTCTTTCTTTTTTTTGCATATGGATGTCCTATTAGTTCATCATCATTTGGTGGAAAGACTATCCTTTCTCCACTGAATTGCCTGTGCTCCCCCTTTTTTTTTTTTTTTTTAAGGCAGGTTCTCACTCTGTCACCCAGGCTGGAGTGTGGTGGTGTAATCACGGCTCAGTGCCAGTATCCTTGGCTCAGACGGCCCTCCTGTCTTAGCCTCCCAAGTAGCTGGGATCACTGGAATGTGCCACTATGCCTGGATATATATATATATTTGTTTTTGTAGGAATAGAGTCTCCCTGTGTTGCTTGGGCTGGTCTTGAACTCCTGGGCTCAAGCAATCCTCTTGCCTTGGCCTCCCAGAGTGCTGGGATTACAGGTGAGAGCCACCATGCCTGGCCACTTCTTTGTTAACAATAAGTTGACCATATTTTTATCAGTCTATTTCTGGGCTCTCTATTCTGTTCCATTGATATGTCTATCTGGCCTTTCACCAATATTATGCTGTATTGATTATGATAGCTTTATAGTGAGTCATGAAAACAGTATGACTGTTCTAGGTCTTTTGCCTTTCCATATAAAATTTTGAATCAGCTTGTTGATACTTACAAAATAGCTTTCCAGGATTCTAATTGGAATGTTGAACTTAACAGATGGGAAAAATGAACACTTTACTAGTACTGAGTCTTCCAATCTATGAGCATTGAGTATTTCTCCACTTATTTAGATCTTGGATTTCTTTGATCAGAGTTTTGTAGTTTTTGGTGTATAGAGTCTGTACATATTTTGTTGGATTTATACCTATTTTATTTTTTATTGTAATTTTTTAAATTTCAAATTCCAATTGTTCATTGATGGTCTATAGGAAAGCAATTCACTCTTGTATATTAACTTTGTATCCGGCAACCTGCTCAACTCCCGTATTAGTTCTAGGAGTTCGTTGTTTTTTATAAATTCCTTGGGATTTTCTGTGTACATCATTGTGTCATCTGTAAGTTGGGACAGTTGTATTTATTCCGTTTTTTTTTTTTTTTAAATCTGTATGGCTTTTACTTTTCTTGCCTTATTGTCCTGACTAGAACTTCCTGGACTATGTTGAGTAAGAGTGATGAGAGTAAATACTCTTTCCTTCTTCCCAATCTTAAGAGGAAAGCATTCCATCTTTCACCATTAAGTATAAAAACAGCTGTAGGTTTTTGTAGAAGTTTTTCATTAAGCTGAGGTAACTCCCACCCTGTTCTTTTTTTTCTGAAAGTTTTTAAAAATCATAAATCAGTGTTAAATTTACTGATATGTTTTTCTGCATTGATTAATATGAACATATGGTTTTTCTTCCTTAGCCTGTTAAAATGGTAGATTATATTGATTGATTTTCAGATGTTGAACCAGCCATGCATTCCTGGAATAAATCCCCCTAAATCATGATATATAATGCTTTTTATACATTGTGGAATTCTGTTTGCTAATATTTTGCTTAGGATTTTTGCCTCCATTATCATGAGGACTGTATTTTTCTTTTTTTGTACTGTCTTTGTCTGGTTTTGGTATTAGGCTAATACTAGCTTCATAAAAATAATTGAAAAATTTTCCCTCCTTTCTTATTTTCTGGAAAATACTATGTAAAATCGGAGTTAATTCTTTAGATGTTTGGTGGAGTTATCCAGTGAAAGAAACTGGATTTGGAAATTTATTTTGGGGGAGTTTTTAAAAATCACAAATTCAGTTTTCTTAATAGTAATAGGACCATTCAAGTGATATATTTCATAGTAGGTGAGTTATGGTGGGAATTGACCCATTTTGTCTAACTTGTCAAATGTATAAGTATAGAATGTTCACAGTATTCCATTATTATCTTTTGGTCGTTGCAGGGGTTTTTTTTTTGCAATAATCCTCTGTTTCATTCCCAATAAATATTGGTAATTTATGTCTTCTCTTATTTTCCGTGTCAGTCTTGATAGAGGTTTTTCCATTTTTTTTCTTTTCAAAGAACCAGCACTTGGTTTCACTGATTTTCTTTTACTCTTTTGTTTTTCTGTTTTCAAATTCATTGATGTTTGTTCTTTATTATTTTCTTCCCTCTGCTTGATTCTCAGTTTATACTGCTCTTCTTTCCCTAGGCTCTTGAAGTAGAATTTTGGATCATTTATCTGAATTTTTTATTTTTTTAATGTATGCATGCAGTGTTATAAATTTCCCTCTCAGCACTGCTTCAGCTGTGTTCCACAAATTTTGATATGTTGTATTTTCATTTTCATCCTATTCAATGTATTTTTTAAATCTCCCCAATACCTCCTCTTTTACTCATGAATCATTTCTGAGTGTGGTGTTTAGTTTGCAAATGTGTCCAGGCTTCCACTTTCCTATTATCTTTCTATTATTTATTTTTAGTGTGATTTTATTTTAATCAGAGAACACATACTTTGCATGATTTTTGTTCTTTTAAATATATTCAGATTTTTTTTTTTTTTTTTTTTTTTTTTTTTTTTTTTTTGAGACGGAGTCTCGCTCTGTCACCCAGGCTGGAGTGCAGTGGCCGGATCTCAGCTCACTGCAAGCTCCGCCTCCTGGGTTCACGCCATTCTCCTGCCTCAGCCTCCCGAGTAGCTGGGACTACAGGCCATGATGTATTCTGTTTTGGTATATATTCCCTGAGCATGCTAAAAGAATGTGTATTTTCTTATTAGGTGGAGTATTTTATAAATGTTGATTACATCCTGATGGTTTATAATATTGTTGAGTTCCTCTACATCTTTGCTGATTTTCTGTCTAGTTGTTCTAGCAATTGTTGAGAGAGGAATGTTGAAGTCTCTTACTATAATTATGAATTTGTTTATTTCTTCTTTCAGTACTATCAGGTTTTCCTTCATATATTTTACAGCTCTGTTTGGTGGATGTGCATTTGGGATTGCTATATCTTCTTGGTGGGTTTAACTTTTTATCATGATATATAATGTCCCTCCTTGTCTCTGGTAATTTTCTTTGCTCTGAAGTCTACTTTATTTGATATTAATGCAACAATTCCTGCTTTTTCAAAAAATGTAGTAAAACAACAATTATGGTAAATAACTTCTACCACTTTTTCATTGTCCTCAAAATCGCTCCTTTGGCTTCATAGTTACTTGTTGGTGGCGTGAGTACTTTTACAAGTAGGTTTGGTAGATTTGCTGAGTTGTTGTTGGAGACGAGAAATAGCAAAAGGTCATCTGCTATTTTTATGTTGCGATTTTTTAAAAAAATTATTATTTAGTTTTTGAGACAGGGTCTCACTCTGCCACCCAGACTGGTACAATCACAACTCACGGCAGCCTTCTGTGCTCAAACAATCCTCCTGCCTAAGCCTCCCAAGTAGCTGGGACTATAGGTGCATGCCACCATGCCTGGCAAGTTTTTTTTTTTTTTTTTTTTTTTTTTAATAGAAACAGTGTCCCACTATGTTGCCCAGGCTGATCTCAAACTCCTGGGCTCACACTAATCTCCTTCCTCAGCTTCCCAAAGTGCTGGGAGCATAGGCAGGAGCCACCGTGCCCGGCCTGCAATTTGAAATGATGCACACTCTGTAAATTGAGGATATATTATTTTAAAAATTTATGCTAGTTTGGGCTGAGTGCGGTGGCTCACACCTGTAATCCCAGCACTTTGGGAGGCTAAGGCAGGCAGATCACGAGGTCAGGAGATCAAGACCATCCTGGCTAACACGGTGAAACCCTGTCTCTATTAAAAATACAAAAAATTAGCCAGACGTGGTCACAGGCGCCTGTAGTCCTAGCTGCTCAGGATACTGAGGCAGGAGAATCGCTTGAACCCGGGAGGCGGAGCTTGCAGTGAGCTGAGATTGCACCACTGCACTTCAGCCTGGGCGACAGAGGGAGACTCCATCTAAAAAATAAAAATTATGCTAGTTTGTCACATATATGGTTAACAGTTCATTTGTTTTTAAGTTAAAATCAAGGAAGCGACACCAAGAATTCCTGTTTTAATTTAATCATTGTAGTGAAACACCTGATGTAATTTGCTGGCGTTACCCCAAGAGTCCTTGGACAGTATGTACACAAAGAATGAGAATGGCACAACTAAAACGATACATTCATAGTAACTTTCCCATATTTAACAACTAAATTGACAGAGAAATCAAAAGTCCAAACAATAAATGAAACCTTTTAATCCTTCCTCAACCCCAGTAATTTATTACTCCCCCTAAAAAATCCTCAGTCCTAATACTTTTCTGCCTATTTTATTCAAAAACATGTATTTAAATATAAGAAAAAGGAATGTCATATAAAGGAGAAGAGACTTGCCAAACTAGATTTTTTCTCTTGTGAAAGAAGGGAGAGTTGGGGGTTGTGGTGGGGGTCATTGTTGCTTAACATTTATTAGTGCTGTAGTTGAAGACTAGCAATTCAAATAATAATCTCTAATCTCATGATTGAAGTTTTCATGCTAAAGATAATACTGTACTTGGTATCAGTAGGCCATCTCTTTCCAGGTAGTTGTTTCCCCAGTCGTGGTTCCTAAGTGAGCTCAGCCATCCACATTCTCTCACTGTCCTTCATTTGTCTGATGGTACATACACATTTGTGAAATCCCAGCCACAGCTGTGTTGCAGTCTGTGGCCAGGAAATAATCCCCCTCAACTGTGCCTTCTCCTCTCTCCCATCCTGCTTCCTTTTCAGAGTTGAAGCCACAATAATTCACTTGACTAACTTATTTTCTATATGAACAAGACTCTAGTTAGGAAAATAGAAAAATCAACAAGGTAAAAAACTGAATTGGTAGCTAAAAGAACTCTTACTAGAAAATTTGTAGTTTATGAAAATACTGGTTCTCATTTCTAGTAACTCATTTCGCTATTTGGGTTAGCAAGTTTAGAATCTACAAATGTAAGTCATTTTTATATATTTTGGTGACTTAGGGATTTTAATCCCAGTGATGGAACTATGACCTCTCCACTTGAGATGTTTTAGCAGTGCTTCTCAAGATAAAGATAGCCAGTGCTTGCTGGCAGTACTCAGTAAGAAAAGATACCAGACAGGTCTGTGATTTGCAGATTTGATGTTCTTGCTTCCAAATTGTCTTAAATTGGACCTCATCTTGAACTGAAAATCGTGAAATACAATTATGACACTTGGACATTAATAGTTACTATTTGTAAAAGTAAAGGGAAATTACAGAAAATTCTCAGGTAATCATGTTTGAGAACGTAAGATGGTATGGTTAATAAGCTATTATGACTTAAATGTTTTATGCAGCATATATAATTTATATTCCACACAAATTTGTGAAGTAGGCAAAATTTATCTTTGGTCATGGTCTTCCCTGCCCTCTGTAGTATCCGTTCCTTGCCCTCAGGCACAGAGCCTCTTCTTTCTTCTGTCTTCTGTCTTCTTTCTTCTTCTTCTTCTTCTTTCTTCTCCTCCTTCCTTCTCCTTCTCCTCCCTCCTTCTTCTTCCTCCTCTGTCTTCTTCTTTTTCTTCTTATATTCTTTCTCTTCTTCTTCTCTTTCTCCTCATCCTCTTCCTCCTCCTCCTCCTTCTTCCTTCTTCTTCTCCTTCTTTCTTCTTCCTCCTCCTCCTCCTTATTCTTACCCACTTCTTTTCTTCTTCTCTTCTTTTTGTCCTCCTCCTCCTTCCTTCTTCCTTCTTTTCCTCTTCATTCTTCTCCTTCCTCCTCCTCTTGCTCTTCTTCTTCCTTTCTTTCTGCCCCAGTTGGCCATCAAAATCTGTTCTTAGGGAAGTAGCTGATCCCTACAATGGAATTACCTCGTTCATATACTTATGCAAATTTAACTATTCTTGCTTATCAAAAATTTCTTAATATAGGGCAGAAAATATTTTAAATATAAATTGCATAGGCAATTCTGTCCCACATCCCACTTAGAGAGCATATGCCCCTAAGTGAGTGTGAAATGAGAAACAGAAATGTGTTGTATTCCCTTTGGCCTTGAATTCCTGCTTGCTTCTCTTAGAGTCAACATCTCATTGTGCTGTGGGTAATTCAGGTGCTAAAGACTTGTGTTTGTTGTTGTTGTTGTTGTTTTTGTTTGTTTTTTGGTTTTTGGGTTTTTTTGAGACGAGTCTTGCTTTGTCTCGCCCAGGCTGGAGTGCAGTGGCACGATCTCAGCTCAGCTCACTGCAGCCTCCGACAACTGGGTTCAAGCAGTTCTCCTGCCTCAGCCGCCCAAGTATCTAGGACTATAGGTGTGTGCCACCACACCTGGCTAATTTTGTATTTTTAGTAGAGACAAGGTTTCACTATTTTGGCCAAGCTGGTCTTGAACTCCTGACCTCAAGTGATCTGCCCGCCTCAGCCTCTCAAAGTGCTGGGGTTATAGGCATGAGCCACCGTGCCCAGCTGACTTGTGCTTTTTTATACAAAGCCCCTAAATACCAGTGACTCCAACTAGTGCTAGAAAATAAAGTCATCTATTCTAATGCTGCAGGACAAAATGTCTACTTTGGCCTTACTTAAGAAGTGGACTGTCAGTTCTAGCATGGAGCCATCCAGAAGAGATTTTCAAGAATACTCATATAGACATGATTTTGACCTTAAATGCCTACCTAAGGTTTGAATCTATTATATTGCTTAATGATTTTTCTCTTTTTCAGGGTACTTGCATTTTAACAAAAGATAATGGAATTAGTCAGCTTATAGAATTATAGGCATCATTGAACATCAACTAAATATGTAAATGGAAGATGACTAGGTATCATTTTACTATTTTTATCTCAGGAAGAATTTGGGTGACAAGTTTCTATGCCTTTTTTTTTTTTTATAATAGCGCTTCTGAAATTATACCAAGCAAGCAGCCATATACTCTAGCAAATAAGGCCAGCCCTGATTTTATTGATGATTGTCCAAGTTTCTAAAAACTATAATATGATAAATATCTCAACATTAAAACCATATATTTTCCTTCTGGTTCTCAATTTCTTCATCTATAGAATGAAAGTATCAATACTTAGATGCTCCAAATCTATTCTAGCTTCACCCAACTTATAATTGTTTTAGCTCTGAAATTCTGTAATTATTACATCACATTGGACTAGATACAGAATATATTAATAATTGCATTGTTTAATGGAGGAAATTTTAACATCTTGGTATATTTCAGAATCATCCCCGTGAATTAAGGTTGCTTTAATTATTGCTATACAAAGATACTAATTAGTGGAGTATTATGGTTTCTACGGCCTGGTAATGTTTCCTAGGTGAAATAAAAACATACTTCTTTTCTGTGCCCTAAATTCCAATTTAAAAGGATAAGAGAAAAAACAAGATTTTTATAACCTTGATGGACATTTTAGCTAAGATTTTGATTTGAAAAGTACATTTTAATAGAAAATAGTAGTGCAATATTGTTGCATCACAGAGTCTTAAATAGCATGGTTCATAAGTGAGGTAACTTGTTTTTCTGGACTTATGGCCCACTGGGGAGGGAAAGATTGTCTTTACTACTTAGAATGTTTTCATGCCTTTTTACGCTGTATCAGGAATATAACAGCTATATTTTGGCAGCACATTATTGGCACAGGCCCTGTAGAAAAAGACAAGGGACCTTGATCGGTAAGTTTCCTAACTGAGGTGCTGAACCAAAGCCAAAGAAAGTTTTTAAACATCTGTAAACCTTTTTGTTAGTACTGATGGGGCAGTATGCCTATTTTTCTCTCTCAGATTTATGACTTTTATTATTTTACTGTAATTATTGTAAGAGCATTTTTTATTAGGCTAGAAAGAGAGCTGTAAGTGAACATATGATACTTTACTAATGGGGAACAGGTGAGAATAATAGCTCAACTGGAAACAAGAAAGCTAAAATTGTGGTAGCACTTCCTCCAGGTATTTAACTGAGGCTTAAGCAGAGTTGTCTGAAAGTTAACAGGAAAAGAAACTGCTTGTGAAGTGTTAAAAACCACAACCTAAGAAAAAAAATTTTATCATATCATATTATAGAACTACCTGTCACAGTTAATCTGGTTTAGTAGTATTTGATAAATACACTTTCCCTCAAACCTCAGATAAAAACAAAAAGCACTAGATCCCAGCATCAGAAATTGGTTCATTTCTTTTTCATTCTCCTGGAGCCAAGTGTGTAATAATAGTTGTGCCATGCCATCTTTCTATTAGGCAAAGAATGATGGTTAAGCTTTCCATTCCTCACAAAAGGACTACAGTCTAAAGTTAAAATTCATATTAATTATTTGAAACTCTGAACTTACTTTCTCACTCAGACAAATCCTAAAGCCAACTCACAAATGCTGATTTTAACTGCATAGGTTTGCTGAACTATAAAGCTGGAAGCAGAAATGACATTTAGATTCTACTTTAGCAATGTTTCTATGAAAAAAACTAAATTTTAACTGAGAATTCCAACAACACTCCCTCCCTCCCCATTCTAATGACTCCTCTCTTCCCTAAGTGTACATTGGTAGGAAAAGGTCCTAATAAGAGGCTGGAAGAGGGTGGGGCCTAGAATTGGAAAAGAATGGTGGGGAGTCTTGAGGGTTTCTGAAAGTCTTTGATTTTAACAATGCAAAGGGCAGATACAATAAGGAGGGCAATCACTATGCTCTAGAAGTTACAGAAGTTTAGTAATAAGCTTGTCCCTATTAATTATTAATATGTTACAGAGGGCCAGGTGCAGTGGTTCATGCCTGTAATCCCAGCACTTCAGGAGGCTGAGGCAGGAGGATCACTTGAGGCCCAGAGTTTGAGACCAGCCTAAGTAACATAGCAAGACTCCATCTCTACAAAAATAAAAATAAAAATAAATTAGCTGGGTGTGGTGGCATGCACCTGTAGTCCCAGCTACTGGGGAGGCCAAGGTGGGAGGATCACTTGAGCCCAGGAATTTGAGGCAGCAATGCACTATGATTGAGCCTGGGCAACAGAGTGAGACCCCTTCTCAAAAAAAATAACAAGTTCTAAGGCTATATGAAGCCCAGTAAGAGTCAATGAATGTGTTCTTTTCCTTTTCCCTTTTTTTTTTTCTCTGCTGAGTAGTCACATCTTTGCCTTTGTCCCCGAGAGTCCTCAACACCTTATTTCCTAAATTTCCAGTACTAAGGTTCTTCCTACCACTCCATATGTCAGCTTTCCCCCAACCTTTTATACTCAGTCTTTTACTTCAATCCTGTAAGAAAATTTGGGACCACACAGGTGTAGTGTACAAATTAACAGAGGAAAATTTAATGTACATTTCTTTTTTTTTTTTTTTTTTGAGACAGTCTCGCTCTGTCGCCCAGGCTGGAGTGCAGTGGCCGGATCTCGGCTCACTGCAAGCTCCGCCTCCCGAGTTTACACCATTCTCCTGCCTCAGCCTCCCGAGTAGCTGGGACTACAGGCACCCGCCACCTCGCCCGGCTAGGTTTTTTTTTGTATTTTTTAGTAGAGACAGGGTTTCACCATGTTAGCCAGGATGGTCTCGATCTCCTGACCTCGTGATCTGCCCATCTCGGCCTCCCAAAGTGCTGGGATTACAGGCTTCAGCCACCGCGCCCGGCCTAATGTACATTTCTTAAAATGCCTGACTTAGCTCTCTGAAGTTAGGGGTCTGTTTTATTCAGCATCTAACACACACTAGATGCTCAGCAGACATTTGTTGAGTGAGAAATGAACAAATGAATGCTGTTTTGGGGTCAGTTCTTTTTTGGAATTGAACTTGAGGATGAAGAAGCAAAATGGACCCTAGAATGGGTAGGGGTAAAAGACAGGTTAGGAATATGATGTGAACTCTAGCAGTGGTGGGGCAGCTGAATGAATCCTCTTGCCCCCTTTCTTACCGTAAGTTGAGGAAAAAACCTATTAAGAAAATAAGTGAAATTGAAATTCAGATTTCATTTTCTCTGTATTATTTAGGATGAGATTAGGCTGCCAGTGACAGAAACCCTGATATAAAAGTTCTTAAATAGGAAAGTTTATTTTTCTTCCTTGTAAATAAAGGCCATACAGGACTGGTTTAGCAGCTCCATAATCATCAGGAACTCAAATCCCTTCTCTGTTGTTCCAACAGCATCAAGATGTGGCTTCTGTCTCTAAGACAGCTCCAGCTCTGGCCATCACATCCACATTTCAGACAGAGGAAGAATTTACTGGGAGAATAAGCATATGCTTTCTCACTTTAGTGACATTCACTGTGCACACTCCCATTCCCTTTTATATCTCACTGGTCAGAGCTTAGTAATTTAGTAACTCACACCCAGCTTCAAGGAAAGCTGGATAATATGGTCTTCATTCTGAGTGGTAATGTGCCCAGCTAAAGATTTGAGCTTTTATTAACCATGGAAGAAGGAGAGAATAGATGCTAAGGACAACTACACATTTCTACGATGTTGATCAGTAAATTTTCTTGAAAATGTATCAATAATGAAAGATACTCAGAATTGATAAATAAGAGATAATATTCAATATTGTATTTAAAATACAGATTCTATAATATATAAAATCAGTGAGGGTAGATTGTACTTAATACTAAATTATTTACAGATACTTAGTAAATGTTGTTTTACTATTTAGTAAAATTTTGGTATTTGTAATGGTATAATTAAATAATTTAGTAAATACTAAATTATTTATAGATACTTAGTAAATGTTGTAATTGAGAGAAGTAATTATACCATTACAAATGCCAAATTTTTAAAAATACATAAATACCTAATAATTTTTATCTTAAATACATATTATTCAAGTCCAAAACACAAAGAGGAGGAGTAAAATCAGGGGTGTTTCAAAAATGCTGTGCTAAATAATTAATTTATATTCCAAGTAAGACAGGACAGTTGGTTCAATGTACTGTAGCTCTTACGAGGTAGGTCCCACAACTAATATTTACTGACCACCTACTATTAACCACTCGCTGTGCATGGTTTCATATAATCCTGTGGCTCTCTAAGACTGCTGTGTTATCATCCCCATTGTATGGGTGAGGACATTGAGGCTAAGAGAGATTTAATTTATCCTTGTATCCCAGGTTGTTAGGCTCTAATGCTGATGCTTTGAGCCTTGCCTCCGCTTCTTTACAAATGCTTAAGTCCATCTGATTGTCATCTTATCACTAACAGAAACATGGCTGGAATCAGTTATGAGAGGCACTGTTAACTAAAAGCTTGTTCTTAATTTATTATAAATATTTCTCCTGTCCAGATGGCAACCGGAATCCAGCATTTTG
Organism: Theropithecus gelada; assembly: GCF_003255815.1. Lineage (NCBI taxonomy): Eukaryota > Metazoa > Chordata > Mammalia > Primates > Cercopithecidae > Theropithecus > Theropithecus gelada. Next base: position 133,686,496 of record NC_037671.1, on the reverse strand, counting down.
GCACTGTCATACAGTAACTTGCCTGTTTCTAGCAGTTTTCATATTATCAAATTTTGTTCTTAGAACTATCCTATGAAGTATGGCCCCTCCCATTTTACAAATGAAAATCTAAGGCATGAGGAGATAAAATAATGTGCTGGGGTTGCAATCTAGATCGCAGTTTTGCAAAGTTCAGATTCTTTCTACTTAATTGTGCTTCCTTAAGCGCTGAAGATAATTGCAGAGGGACATTGTGGAATAAAAACAGCTGGAGGCATCCTGTCTAGAAGTGAACAGGTTTTAAATAAAAATAACCTTATCATCCTATTGATAAGCATCTCCATCAAAACCACCTCTGACAATGCCACCTTTGCTTATATTTGTTTGGGTATAAAGTTAGAAGCAAGAGGCTTCTTGGGAAGTAAATTTTTTTCTTCTAATTAATAATCAGTTTTTAACAGTCTGCCTTCTTACATTTACTTAAATTTACTTCATTTCATTTCCACCGGCATCACTGGTTTATATCCTTGTGACTTCTTAACCAGACCACTGCACTGTCTTTGGCTTTAAGTCTGTCTTTAGCTTCTCCCTACAACTCAGACTATCCTAGAGGTTTCTTTTCGTCTTCCAAAATCACAGCTCAATCACCTCATGTTCCTGCTTGCAACAGTTTTAATAATCCCTTGACTTTTTCCCCTACTCTGAATCCATAGCATTGCCTGTACCTTTAATGTAATTTTACCTCATGGGTTTTTTTAAATTGGATTATAAGGTTCCTTAGGGCTGGAATTATGATTCATCTTTGTATACACTGAAATACCTGTGTGGGTTCTTGCAAAGCACTGTGCTCTCAAATGACAGTTGTTGAATTCTTTGTTCCCTTTTAGCAGAAGAAAAAATTGTTTTTTAAAAAACTATAGCCTATTGTCCTCAAGTGATGGTTATAAAAGGTATATCTTCCTATCTTAGCTCTGACCCTGATCCAGTCCTCCGCTTCATTAAGGGGCTTGGGTAGACAAAAGAAAAGAAGGCTTGGAATATCTCCATCACTGAGACAAGAGGCCATCGTCCAATTTATATTCTTCCATATTAGCATGATTATATATGTATCTGTCTTCTTACCTTTTCTTCCCCCCGCCCCCCGCCCCGCCCCCCCCAGATGAAGTCTTGCTCTGTCGCCCAGGCTGGAGTGCAGTGGCCCAATCTCGGCTCACTGCAACCTCCGCCTCCTGGGTTCAAGCGATTCTCCTGCCTCAGCCTCCCCAGTAGCTGGGATTACAGGCATGCACCACCATACCCGGCTAATTTGTTGTATTTTTAGTAGAGACAGGGTTTCACCATGTTGGTCAGGCTGGTCTTGAACTCCTGACCTTGTGATTTGCCCGCCTCGGCCTCCCAAAGTGCTGGGATTACAGGCGTGAGCCACTGCGCCCAGCCTTACCTTTTCATATACAGGGTGAGCACCCCTAATCCGAAATGCTCCAAACTCTGAGACTTTTTTTTTTTTTTTTTTTTTTTGAGGCGGAGTTTCACTCTTGTTGCCCAGGCTGGGGTGCAATGGCATGATCTCGGCTCACCGCAACCTCTGCCTTCCAGGTTCTAGTGATTTTCCTGCCTCAGCCTCCTGAGTAGCTGGGATTACAGGCCTGCACCACCACATCTGGCTAATTGTTTTGTATTTTTAGTAGAGATGGGGTTTTTCCATGTTGGTCAGGCTGGTCTCCAACTCCCGACCTCAGGTGATCCATGGGAAATTCCACACATAAGTACTTAACACAAACTTTTATTTATGCACAAAATTATTTACAATATTGTATAAAATTACCTTCAGGAGGCCGGGCACGGTGGCTAAAGCCTGTAATCCCAGCACTTTGGGAGGCCGAGACGGGCGGATCACGAGGTCAGGAGATCGAGACCATCCTGGCTAACCCGGTGAAACCCCGTCTCTACTAAAAAATACAAAAAAACTAGCCGGGTGAGGTGGCGGGCGCCTGTAGTCCTAGCTACTCGGGAGGCTGAGGCAGGAGAATGGCGTAAACCCGGAAGGCAGAGCTTGCAGTGAGCTGAGATCCGGCCACTGCACTCCAGCCTGGGCGACAGAGCAAGACTGCGTCTCAAAAAAAAAAAAAAAAAAAAAATTACCTTCAGGATATGTGTATAAGGTGTATATGAAACATAAATGAATTTCATGTTTGGACTTGGGTTCCATCCATAATTTCATTATATATATGCAAATATTTCAAAACCTGAAATACTTCTGGTCCCAAGCATTTGGTATAGGGGATACTCAGCCTGTAATCTTAGGGGAAGTTAATCCCTAAATCTGTTTCCTGACTATATACTTCTTTTTGCTTCCTCTAAATCACCCATTATGTACCAAGGGATTTCAATGCTGGAAAAAGATGGGCCATTTCCTACCCTGGGAGCTTTCAGCCTAATAAGGGAGACTGGCTAGCTCACTGGAAATTATAGTGCTCAGAGATAAGTGCTGCCACAGAGGAAATTTTCAAAGGAGGAGATCTAACTCAGACCAGGAGGGGTCAGGGAAGGGTTCTTCAAGGCAATGACTTCTAACTTCAGGCCAAAGATGAGGGGTGGGCCATGATTAGAGGGGAAAGACTTGAACTCAGAGGGAAGAGCACATACACAAGTCTAGGAGTGATTCCAGCAGGTGGACTTTTGGTGGTGGTGTGAGGCTGGAGAGGAGGTGGAATGGTAGCACTACCTCTTCCACTGAAGTGCACATATTTAATTTGCCTTGAGCTCCTCATGCACAGTCACTGCTTTCACTCCTTTATATCACTGCTGAGAAATCTTTTAGGGCTCCTTTATTACCCCTTGCCGTATCTAATCACTTCTACTGATTTTATAGACTACCTAAAACTGACCGTTTCCCACTACTAACTCACTCATCTCCTGCCAGAGCCAGGGAAATCTCTTAACTGTCTCTTGAGTTCATCCAGTTTGTTCTCTCCTCTATGTCATTCCCCTTTACCCATCTTTTAAGCCTTTACTGACTCCCTACTTCTGGATATTTGCAGTTGGTGGTGTATAATTTAATACAAAATTACACGTTGCCTAGAAGTGTTCTCTAATTGTTTCTGAGTATTTTATGATCAACTGGATTGTAAGCCCCCTAAGAGCGGCTCTGAAGCTGCATTTTAAACCGTTGAGTGGTGGAAAGCAAAGGGCACTGGACCTGAAGTCAGAGCAGACCTGCATTGGACTTGTAGCTCTGCCACTTGTCAGTTGTGTGACGTTTCTTCATGGGTAATACAGGAATAATGAGATACATCTTACAAGATTGTTGTAAGAAATTGTACAAGTAATTCTATGGGAAATTAATTTGTAGACCATAAAACCCTACATACATCTTACATTTTATTCTGTAGTCCCTAGGTAGAACCATAATCATTTCTTAATGTGAGATTTTTATGATTCCTTTCCAGACCTTAGAATCTTGAAGATTCCAGACTTATTTTTTTCCTTTGTGACATATTTTTCTCTAAGCCACATCCCAGCTATTTTTATTCTTCCTCTTTTTCACCTATTCTCACTGCATCCTTAAACTTATGGATAAAGTAACTTTAGGCAGCTGAGCATAGAATATTTTGAGACATGAGAAGTTCAGGTGCCTCATCTATTGATACACTGGAGAAATCTTCTACTGTCTTTTCCCCTTGGTATACTCTGCATGCATAGGAAGAAACTTACTACTAGCAATCTATACCTTTACATAAATGCTCTGGACATAGAGCCTTGATCATGCTTTTGTGGGCATTCACAGTCCTTAGAAATTTATTTGATATTCTTGCTTTTCCAGAACCATTCTTTTTATTCTTGATTGTCATATCTCTCCTTAGACCAGATTCTTAGATCGGGGGGGGGTCCTAGCAATGGCTTTCTCGTTAGGTACTAAAGTGCTGATTTTGAGGGTTCAGAGCTAGGGATCTTGCTTATACTAATGCAGGACTAGAGAGGAGAGAATCAGAGGAAACAGACACATGTGTCTAAGACCCAAGTGTCTCCAAAAGCTATGGCCAAGTTAAAAGGCTGTTTTATTTTTACCTGCCACTTCCATTGGGTGCAGAGATACTTAACATTTTGAGGGTTAGGTATCGTAATATCTCAGACCTTATGTTATCTGTCATGTTAATAATGTCTAAGAACCTTACTGAGGAGTTCTAAGAGCTTGAAGGAGCTCAGCAATTTTAATGTAATTAGATACAAACTTATGTAGAAAAATAACTTGAACATTTCCTTCCTCATTAGGAAAAACAGCAGCTGGGTGTGATGGCTTATGCCTATAATCCCAGCACTTTGGGAGGCCAAAGTGGGAAGATCATTTGAGGCAAGGAGATAAAGACCAGCTTGAGCAACATAGCAAGACTCTGTCTCTACAAAAAAAAAAAAAAAAAGCTGAGTGTGGTGGCATGCACCTGTAAAACCCTACTTGGGAGGCTAAGACAGGAGGATCGCTTGAGCCCCAAGCTCAAAACTGCAGTGAGATATGACTGTGCCACTGCACGCCAGCCTAGGTGACAGAGCAAGAACCCATCTTAAAGAAAAGAAAAGAGAAACAGAATAGACAAATCTGCTTGTTATTGGAGGAAAGGAGTGGATTGAGGAGGGAGAGGTCGTAGGAAGTGAGTGGCAACATTTAAAATTCAGTATTCACAGCATTTTAAGCAATAATTTACACTCAAGAAAAAGATTTAATAAAGCAAAATCATTCCTGCTTCTCGTAAGAATTGTTCTGAATAGTACAATTGCCATAAATCAAGTGCATTTAGTCTGGAGACCAACTTTTTGGTTCAATTACTGTGTTTTAACCCGTGGTTCTATTGTTCCTAATAGTGTCCTTAGTCATCAGTGGCTGGGAAGAGTCTTTCTGGGACACAGAGCTCTATTATGCTTAGAAATTGTAGGTCTTTGAAATTCTTTGTAAAATTTAGGACCATTCCTCCTCTTTTAGTCTTTCATTTACTGCTTACATTATTGCAGATCTTCCACAGTAAATAATTTCCTTAAGAAGAGAAGGTAGAAAAGTATCCTAAAACCATCTTCAAACACTAAATCTGTTTCAGAGTAGGCATGAAGCTATAAGAATTTTTTACTTATGAAGTGAACAATTTAGACTAAATCTCTATGAGACAGTTAATATACATAAAGGTAAACTTCAAACCCAATTCAGAGATACCCTCTCTCATGTCACCATATGCACCACTGTGCAATCCTATACCATTTTTTCATTTCTTCAGCTGCAGATTTATTGGAAAGTTTGGGGGGTTGTTCTTTTCTGATACTAGGAGGCTCTCTAAAATAGTCTCTTTTTCCAGTGCACTGCTTTCATGACCCAGTCTTTGTTCTGTGCCAGTTCTGAGATAGGGGCAATTATTTTTAAGTAGTAGATTCTCTTTGCTTCTATGGTCTGTGTTGCCCAGTCTTCCATGTGGCATCAACTAATACTATTTTTAAGAGATGCTTTTTTATGACCCAAGGGTACTAAAAGTAGAACCATCTTGTTTAACCCTATCTTACCCCCTAGTATTGCCTGGAAGAAAGGCAGTGGTCTCTGGAAGAAAAACCACTTTACTTTTTTGCTGCATGGAGTTAATGTAGTAGAAACTCATCAGACAGTACTTAATTTAACATACATACATGCAAATGTACCAGAAGACTTTAAGGTCAAATTTGGTCCCTGTGATAACAACAACAACAAATTAGCCCCATTAGATATAAACTTCTCATTCCCATTCTTCCCTTACTCCAAAAAGTTATCTGTACTGTAGAATGTTTAATAATTATTGTCAGATACAACAGATGTATTTAAAAAGTGAATGCCATTCACCCATAATCCCATTCCCTGAAGAGAAACTTCAGCAGTTTTATTTTCAAATATCATAAAATTTATGTGACCTATTAAATTAAAACCTAAAGTTATAAAACTTTCAGAAGAAAACAGATGGGAAAAAAAGTGTATAACCTGGGGGTAGGCAAAGGTTTCTTATCTAGAATACAAGCATGAGACATTAAAGAAAATATTGACAAATTGGATCATATCAAAATTAAAACATGATCTTCAAAAGACACCATTAGGAAAATGAAAGGCAAGCCACAGACTGAAATAAAATTTGTAACACGTATATCAAAGTACTTGTATTCAAAATATATAAAGAATACTTACAGCACAAGAAAATAACCAACACAATAAAAAATGGACAAAAGGTTTGAACTGATACTTCACAAAAATATCTGTATGTATATAAATGACCAATAAGCACATTAAAACATGTTCAGTATCAAAAGTTATCAAGGAAATGCAAATTAAAATCACAATGAGATATTGCTACATTAGGCACCTTGGGCCAGATAATGCTTGGTTGTGGGAGGGGGAGCTGTCCTGTGCATTGTAGGATATTTAGCAGCCTCCCTGGTCTCTACCTGCTACATACCAGTAACAACCTGCTCCTCACCAGTTGTGAAAATCGAAAGTATACGCAGAAATTATCAGATGTCCCATGGGAGAAAAAAATCACTTGTTAAGAGCAACTGCACTACACCCATTAGATTGACTAAAATGTTTTAGATTGACAATGCTGAGCATTGGTAAAGATGTCTCTTTTTTTTTCAAAACAGAGTCTCCCTCTGTCACCCAGGCTGGAGTGCAATGGCGCAATCTCAGCTCACTGAAGCCTCCACCTCCCTGGTTCAAGCAATTCTCCTGCCTCAGCCTCCTGAATAGCTGGAATTACAGGCGCATGCCACCAAGCCTGGCTAATTTTTTTGTACTTTTAGTAGAGACGGGGTTTCACCATGTTGGCCAGACTGGTCTCGAACTCCTGACCTCGGGCAGTCCGCCTGCCTCAGCCACCCAAAGTGCTGGGATTATAGGCGTGAGCCACCGCACCCGGCCAAGATGTCTTTTATTGTTTTTTAGACAAAGTCTTTCTCTGTCACCCAGACTGGAGTGCAGTTGTGCAATCTCAGCCCACTGCAACCTGCACCTCCTGGACTCAAGCAATTCTCATGCTTCAGCCTCCTGAGTAGTTGGGATTACAGGTATGTGCCACCATGCCCAACTAACTTTTGTATTTTTAGTAGAGAGAGGGTTTCACTGTGTTGGCCAGGCTGGTCTTGACCTTCTGGCCTCAAGTGATCCACCCGCCTTGGGCTCCTGAAATGCTGAGATTACAGGTGTGAGCCACCATACCTGGCAGAAGATGTCTTATACATTGATGAGTGAGAATATAAAATGGTACAACTACTTTGGAAAACAGTTTGGCAGTTACTTAAAAAGTTAAACCTGGCTGAGCGCAGTGGCTCACACCTATAATCCCAGCACTTTGGGAGGCCGAGGTGGGCAGATCACGAGGTCAAGAGATCGAGATCATCGGCCGAGGTGGGCAGATCACGAGGTCAAGAGATCGAGATCATCCTGGCCAACATGGTGAAACCCCATCTCTACTAAAAATACAAAAATTAGCTGGACGTGGTGCACACCTGTAGTCCTAGCTACTCGGGAAGCTGAGGCAGGAGAATCGCTTGAACCAAACCCGGGAGGCGGAGGAGGTTGCAGTGAGCCGAGACTGTGCCACTGCACTCCAGCCTGGCGAAAGAGAGAGACGCCGTCTCAAAAAAAAAAAGTTAAACCTACACCTATTATATGATTTAGCCATTCCACTCCAAGCCAAGGGAAATTAAAGCATATGTTCACACAAAGCTATTCAGAATTCATACAGAATGTACTGTTCTGGGTAGGTGAGAATTTTACCCATAAAATGAAAATCTTAAGTACAAAGAACTTTTTCTTTGTTGACTGTTCTTTGGTCTTTTTCACACTTCCTTCTGAAATCTTTTTGCTTCTTCCTGAACTGACACTCCTTCAGTTGAGGATCTGTTGGTAGTAGATTCTTAGTTTTTGTCTCTTAAAATGTGTTTCATTCACTTTATGAAAGATAGTTTCATGTGTTAAATACAATTCAACAATGGTCATTTTCTCTCAGCATTTTGATCCTCTGGCTTCCATTCTTTAAAATTAGGCTGTCAGCTTAGTTTTCCTTTTGTAGATAATCTGACTTTTCCCTTTCATGGACTTTGAGATCTCGTTCCTTGAAACTGTTCAGTTTTACTGTAGGCCAAGGTATAATTTTTCTAAGTTATTCTGTGTGAGATTCATTGTGCTTCCTGGGAAAAAAAAAAAAGAGTATTGGTGTCTTTAATCTGTTCTGGATAATCCTTAACCATCATGTATTAGAATATTACCTTTGTCCTGTTCTTTCTGTATTCTCCTTCCAATTAGATATGTATTAGACCTTCATTTCATCTTCCATGTCTTTTATTTTCTCTCTCATAAATTTCATTTCTTTGCTGTATGTGCTATATTCTGGACTCTTCAGATTTACTTTCTAGTTTACTAATAATTTTTCAGCTATACTGAATATGCTGTTGAATTTTAAGTTTTAATTATTATAAAAACTATTTCATTCGTTTTCAAATCTGTCTGGTTATTTTTTGATAGTTTCCTGTTTCTCACCCATACTTTCCTATAAAGTTTTAAAAAAACATATTGAACTGGTCTTCTGTATCTAGTAGCCAAAGTCTTTACAGATGATTTCTGGCAGTCAGACTGCATCTGACTTTGTAGTCTTAGGTGATTATTGTTTCCTATAGTCCTCACTAATGGCATCTTTTTGCATAGTACTTTTTATTATTGTAAGCTTATATTCATTGGAATTGTATCTCCTTCAGAGAAAATCTATATTTATTTCTAACTGGAACCTGGGGGACATAACCAGCCCACTTTACACTAAATATTTGCCTTGCTTTTAAGAGCAGGTAGGTAATAAGAGAATTCATCCACCAACTCCTCATGTGTGATCCCCCTTGTGTTTATGAATATTCAGGGGAGATTGTACCCCTTCCACTAAGAATAAACATTAAACAGGCAAATCTTGTCTTCTTTTGTAAATGGGGTGTTTTTCCTTCTTTATGCTTTCATTGAGCATTTAGCCCCTTGGGGTTTGGCTTTGTGATGGGGTCTCTGATCCACCTCTTAATTTCCCAAGTCCTAGGATTTGCCTTCTGTTTTCTGTGCTGCTGCTTTAGGTCCCTAAGGATCCACAGCTGCCAGCCTCAGTGCTGACTGTCTCCCTGGACTCCTCCTGTTGGTGGGTTTTGGTTTCTTAGGATTTCTGTTACTTTGCCAGTTCAGCCATTTTAAGCAATATTTCTTACACACAGGTCTCCAATTTGCGATAGTTCCACTTAACAATTGTTTGACTTTACTAAGGTGGGTAAGCAACACACATTCAGTAGAAAAATGCTATGGAAAGTAGTACGATGCAATGCTGGGCAGTGGCAGCGAGTGACAGTTCTCAGCCACATAATCACAAAGGCAGACAACCAATACTCTACCACATTGCCAGATGATTTTGCCCACATTTTGCCCACATTTTGACAAAGTAGGCTAATGTCAGCATTCTGAGCACATTTATGGTAGTCTAGGCTAGACTATAATGTAGATTAGGTGTATTAAATGCATTTTTTACTTATGATATTTTCAACTTATTGAGTCATAATCCCATTGTAAATTGAGAAGTATCTATAAAAATATTTTTAGGTATTTTGTCCAACATGAGTAAGAAGCACTAATATCGAGGTCAGTTTTTAACCTCATCTGGGAGACAGCGATGCTCTCAGGGCTTTTTAAGGCTTATAGGACCATTACTCTTATAGAAAATGGCTTCCTGCTACTGTGATATCCAAGTTCTTGTTTCTGCTTGATAGAATTTTTCTGGTTCTTCCTTTGTGATTAAGAGGACTTAGAAATTAGATAAAGAACCTTCTTATAATTTTGTACCAAGTAAAAGTAAATTGTCTCTAAGAGAGGCAGGCGAAAGGTTTTCCACTAAATACAGTACATATGCTGTGGTATGTAAACTTTGTGACATCTATTTTACATCTTTTTTTTAACTTGTTGTAGATTCATGAGATTGTTTTTTAAAGAGTCAATTGAGATATAATGAAATGTTGCTATATCAATAGTCAACATCTATTTTGACAAAAATTACTGATTTTCAAATGTGTGGGAAAACATTTTAAGGGGGTGTGTGTGTGTGTGTGATCATTGAATTTCATTCTACAAAAAAAAAAAAAAAAAAATCACTCATTCTTGGAGTAGGCAGTAACATAATTAGCCACTAAGAACAATCTACAATATTCTCTCATGCTTTAAATATATGAAAGTGACTTTAATAATGATTATTTGACAATGTAAGTCTTCATTTATGTTTTTATATTTTTCCTTTTACATAAAATGTTACATTTTGTTTATGCTAAATGGTAATTTTACTCATTTTATTTTGTTAGATCCAAACCTGTTGCTTTCTCTTTAGTGTTCTATATGCAAAGCCTGTAACATAATCAAAATGTAGTTTAAGTACCTATTTGTATGTGATGTGCCAGTAGTTACAATTTCAAAGTAAGATAAACATATGTCCCCAAACATACTTCCCCAAATCCTTGCACCTGGGACAGAATGTACTCTTAACATCGACCAAAAGGGGCTTATAAATACTCTGTGGTTGTGCCTTAAAACTGAACACAACATAGGCACATCCACTAACATTATTTATAAAAGTATCAAAAACATAGTGGATCATATTTTGGAGGTTAACAGTCACTGTTAACATGGTAGACTGTCAAGTGGTAGAAGATTTTCCTTATTTAGCATGATAAAATTTACAAACTTTTGTTCAGAAGATGAAATTTTAGAAGACTTTTGAAGGAAGTTGTAATAATGTGTCCTTAATGAAACTCTGAGAGAAGAATGTTTTCAAGTGTCAGGGAGAAATGTATAAGTTTCAATGGGGAACCATAAATAGGTAAATGGAATCAAGAAAGTTGGGATAGGATTAACATGTATGAGGAGGGCAGCAATTAGGGAGAAGATATATTGAGAGATGTTATAAAACATTTTTATTTTGTCTCAATGGGGAACCAGTTCAGATTTACTGGAGAGGCATAGTGTTCTACTGATTTGGGTGGTCACAGAGGGTGGAGTGAGCAGTCATACAGAGCAGATTGCAGGGAACATAGTGCAGGGGAAGACAGGAGAAGATGGTAGGAGTTAGCATCCCTTGGCCTCTTTCCGATGGGCACACCATCACTGGAATATTAACATTAACAAAACTAAAACATTATCAGGCAGCATTATGGTATAGTAGAAAGAATATGCTTGAGTTCTAACCTTTCCTCAGGCCCCTTGCTGTGTGGCCTTGGGTTGAGTACTTAACCTCTCTGAGTTTCCCATTTCTAAAATGAAGATAGCGTGTACCTGAGGTGTTTTGAGAGTTAAATGAGTTAAAATGCTTTAGAACGGCCTGGCATGGTGGCTCATGCCTGTAATCCCAGCACTTTGGGAGGCCGAGGCAGGCAGATCATGAGGTCAGGAGATTGAGACCATCCTGGCTACGGTGAAACCCCATCTCTACGAAAACAAAGTACAAAAAATTAGCCGGGCGTGGTGGTGGGTGCCTGTAGTCCCAGCTACTCAGGAGGCTGAGGTAGGAGAATGGCATGAACCCAGGAAGCGGAGCTTGCAGTGAGCTGAAATCGCGCCACTGCACTCCAGCCTAGGCGACAGAACGAGACTCCATCTCAAAAAAAAAGAAAAGAAAAAAAAGCTTTAGAACAATGCCTGATGCATACATGTTTTAGACGTTCTATTAATATCAAATCGACACTATGAAGTATAGCATTGCCCTGCTTCTGGAATCATATCTTAGATTAAAAATCTGAGTTACTAGATTAAAAGCTCTCCATCAATTGACATTCATTTACCTAACTGCTACAATAACAATTAGCTTTTCAGCATTACATGCATTTGTAGCTTAAGGCATTCCTCAGTCCAGATGCTCCTTTAGGAGTGAAAAAACTTCAAGTGGGTGCATCACTATAGGAAATTAAAAGAAGAAAGGAGAAAGGAAGAAGATATGGATGTTGTTCTCAAAAAAATATCTACTGGGAAGAAAAAAAATGCCTGGCACATAGTAGGGGCTTAATTAACACTGGTTGACTGAATGATGAATAAGTAAGACTAGTATATCCACATATATAAATTTTTATAAATTTAACCAATCCTTTATGTATAGTATACATGTATTAATGAAACTTTCAGTAATATTTGGATGGATACTGTTCTGAATTATTAGGGTTTAAAAGTCCCCCCAAAAACATGAGATTGATATAGAATTGATGTTTCTTCCCCAAATGATATATTGGAACTACCTTTTTTTCTGATTCAACATAGCTTAGTTATCTGTGACAACTGAAGATAAAGGAGAAGGATGAGGCTGGGTATGGTGGCTCATGCCTATAATCCCAGTAGGAGGCCAAGGTGGGTGGATCACTTGAGGTCAGGAGTTCGAGACCAGCCTGGCCAACATAGTGAAAACCCCCATCTCTACTAAAAATACAAAAAAAATTTAGCCAGGCTAGGTGGCAGGCATCCGTAATCCCAGCTAATTGGGAGGCTGAGGCACGAGAATTGCTTGAATCCGGGAGGCGGAGATTGCAGTAAACTGAGATTGTGCCATTGCACTCCAGTCTGGGTGCCAGAGCAAAAACCATCTCAAAAAAAAAAAAAAAAAAAAAAAAAAGAGAAGGACGAGGCAAGATATGACTGATAAATAAAACCTAGAGCTAGTCTCTAAACTTTTCCCCTACTCTAGGGGTGTATGGAAAACAATGAAATATTGGGGGAAATATACATCTATACACTTTTTTTACAGCATCCTACAATGTTATTAGCAAACCTCCTTTGCTTTAAAGTACATGGTGGGCTGGGCAAAGTGGCTCACACCTGTAATCCCAACACTTTTGGAGGCTGAGGCGGGAGTTCACTTGAGTCCATATAGCCTGGGCAACATAACAAGACCCATCTGTACAAAAATGTTAAAATATTAAGATAGTCATGGTGGCATGCCTGTAGTCCTACCTACTCAGGAGGCTGAGGTGGGAGAACCACTTGAGCCTAAGAGTTCGAGGCTGCTGTGAGCCATGATCACCCCATTACTGCCTGGGTAACAGAGCAAAACCCTATCTCTAAAAAATAAAATAAAAGTGTCTCCTAAAATGGTGGTTGAAGGAGATTATTAATGATAATGACAAAGCAAACTGTTCTACTTTAATTCCTTTTTTAGGGAACTAAAACCATCAAATGGTTTAAGTAGTATTTGAAGAGAAAAGAAATGTTGTTCATGAAGATAGTCACAGAAAATATTGGAAACTGCTTTAGAATATAAATTTGGCAAACTGAAGCAAAATGAAGAAAACTGTTAACTATTGTTTCACAACGTTTTTGTGTCTATATTGCAGGTAATGCTTTGTCAGTTTGAGCAAATCTGAGGTCTGTGCTAAATATAACAGTGATGAAATCTGTAACTCTTGAAAATCCCTTCTAAATCCTCTGAAAACCTTCTTCTCTCCAAGAAGAAGGATATGTATTGAGTGATAGAAATAAAGAGGAAAAAATTGTATAGAATTGCACTGTCAATTTGTTCAGTTTGCTTGATCCTGCGTTTGTTTTGAAAGTTGTATTTGTGGTATGGTTGTTTTTACTAGTATTTTATATTTTTGGATTTGGGCTGTAGCATTTCATCATCAGTGTTTCTCCCCCTGTGTTTTTTAGAAATTGGATGCTAGAGAATTTAAAAAGAGAATAATAATTTTTAATAGATATTTCTACCTTTATTTTCTACCCCCAGCAAGAAAGAATATTTCCCACAAAATTCTGTTGTGTTTTTTTTCCTACTAAAAATACCCTATTATTTTAATGGTAACTTGATGCATACGGTATTTGGCATAATAAAGATGAAACAAATAATCACTACAATACTAAAATCTAATCTGTTTGCCAAGGGTTGGTGAGAAGATTTTATCAGTTACTTTTAACCTAGGACAATATATCCTGTTTTATAATTTGTTGTTTTCTCTTGTGACACTATATAATTTAAAAAAAAAAAAAAAAGAGAGAGAAGCTTAGGCCTCATTGGTATCTGGAGCAGTTGAGTCCTTACCTGTTTGTCTGCTTTGTGATTGGCTAAAAGCTGTTGCTAAGCTTGTGTTTTTGTTCTTAGGGAAAGTTAAAAGTTGAGTGTGACCTATTTGAACTGCATCCTGCTGCTTTTGACTCTGCTTTGCTCTTTCCCCTGATCCACATACTTTTTTCTGGCATCTTTTGAGTTTAGATTTTTAAAAACCCACTTATGTATAAATTTAGTGTGCAATATTTGAAGATTGTAACATTTTAATGTGTATTTGTGATCTACAAACTACTGTAGTTTAATTTTTAAAATCTAATTGAATACTTGAAAGTTGAATTTATTGACATAAAGCAAGTTCTAATTGTAGAAAGCAAATGCATTTTAAAACCTGCCTATTATAAATACTAAAAATTATCTGGATATCAATAATATCTTTGTTAATAAGAACAAATCCAAACTATTTCACTTAATTTTTTTCAATTGAAATGTAATATGAAAATAGTTATTAGGTCAAATTTTTATGATTTAGGATAAAGACTGTTGCTCATACTGGCATGTATGTCACTAAAGGATAAGAGTGACTTTATTTATGTTTTCTTGAAGAAGGCTGAAAAGATTGATAATGCTTTCGGTTATAGACCAGACCCAGGACAGGCTAAATGAAAGTTATGTTGTGAAAGTGAGTTTGGTCTGTAATTCAGTAGACAAACATGAACTGTTGTAGTTCCAACAGCTTTTTCTCTTTAAGGCTCTATTTGGCATTGATGAGAATAAGACTTTGAACTAGATTCCCCCAAACACTCTGCTGGAACCGGTAGAAATGATTGGAGCATTCTCTGAACCTTAAAGCCTGACCCAAGTCTTGGGTGAGTGATGTAGAGAGCCACAGACTAGCTTGGATCCTCCAAACCTAATGTGAGTTCCAGGATACAGATCATGAGAGGGTGTGTGTGTGTGTGTGTGTGTGTGTGTGTAAAAAATGTGTTTTAATTTGTCAGTTTAGTCTTTAATAAAACAATATTATCAGAATTCTGATGTATGTAGTATCTAAAACTGTAAAAGTGTTTTATCAATAAATTATTTAAATTCAAATAAGAAAATTAATTATCAAATCAATTAGTGAAAACACGGGGGCTATTTTATATTTTCAGAAAATTTGAAATTAAGGGGTTATGAATGATGGTTGCAATATTTATATATTTTCTTGTATGCATACTATCAAGAAAATCTAGATTCACACAGGTAAGTGCTTTTCTGGGTTTTTGAAAATATCTTTATACTTTCATTTTTTATTGTGCTCTATATGTTCAGAGAAACTTCTCTAGTAATGAACTATAGAAGTCATCCCTGAAATTATAGACTTAGATAAATGGTTTTGAGTGAAAACTTTTTAAATAGTTCACCTTGCATTCTCAAGATACTCTGTAGTTAAACTGATCCAGAAGCTTGAACAAAAAAGTGAAAAGAATGGTTGATTTCAAACAACTACTTGCATTCTTTATTATAAATATAAAAGTTAAAACAATAAGCACCAAAATGTACAATATCCACTAAAACTAAGGAATCATGATGGGATGTGCAATCTATTCCTTCGACCTTACAAAATTGACAGTTACACCCTTTCAGGAGCATGTACCAAGCAAATGTGCCTGAGCTTCTCCTGGCATCTTTAAAGCCAAATATCCACTTGCTGTAGCAGTTCACTCACTACTGTAGTTTTACTTGAGCTGATGTAGACAGGCATGAGTATTTTAAAAGACTGGAACACATAAACTATACCCCTCCTAATCACTGACACATTTATACATGTATGAGAATGTTCAAATGTGCTCACACAGATGGTGGGAGAGAAATTATTTAATAACTGAATTATTAGTGGCAACAAATTGTTGTGGCAGTCTTCCAATGAATTTAATGTTGATATACATTTGTAGGTTACTTTGAAAAAGAAAGTTCAAATCTAATATTTTATAATATCTCTAAAGTATGTGTAAGGAATGGATTTTAAGAAATATAATTTGAAAACTGGTAATATACAAGAAATTCCAGAGCAGGAATGGGCCAGGTTCTAGTTAGCTGAAAGCATGTAACTGTATAAAATCAGGAATTATATTTTTGCTATTTCTTCTTCTTATTTTTTTTCTATAGAAAGAGACAGGGTTCTCGCTATGTTGCCCAGGCTAGTCTCAAACTCCTGGCCTCAACTGATCCTCCCACCTCAGCCTCCCAAAGTGCTGAGATTACAGGCATTGAGCCACTGTGCCTAGCCAGGAATTATATTAAAAGATTAGAACTTTAGAGTTGAAATAAAGTTTGAGAGATCATTCAGTTCAGTTTCATTTTAAATTTAAAGGGATTACAACTAGAGAGGTTTTCAGGCTTTTTTTTTCTTTGCAAAGATAATAAACTAGATGACCCTCCATTTAATGCTTCCTAACAGAATCCCAAGCTATCTACTAATCTGTATGATTTATGTAAGTGGTTAAATCTAACCTTAAATCCCAATCTCAAATTAAGAGATTTCTGCTTGTTCATATGATTTTTAAAATGCATATATTTGGGCCGGGCACGGTGGCTCATACCTGTAATCCCAGCACTTTGGGAGGCCAAGGCGGGCAGATCACGAGGTCAGGAGATTGAGACCATCCTGGCTAACACGGTGAAACCCCATCTCTACTAAAAGTACAAAAAATTAGTGAGGTGTGGTGGCAGGCGCCTGTAGTCCCAGCTGCTCAGGAGGCTGAGGCAGGAATGGTGTGAACCCAGGAGGCGGAGCTTGCAGTGAACCAAGATCATGCCACTGCACTCCAGCCTGAGCGACAGAGCTAGACTCCATCTCAAAAAAATAAATAAATAAAACAAAAATTTAAAAAAAAAGAAAAAAGAAATGCATATATTTGACATTTAGTAAATATTTACAAATAATGAATGAATACTAAATGGTTACATAGTATCAAGTTTTCTGTTAATTGGTAAAGTAATAGTATTATTTTACCAATGTAAACTTATACGAACATATATTTTAAAAATTAGACTCATAACAAAAGAATGTTACGTTCTCCAATTTGTATCATCTGAAAAAAATACTATTTTAGTATTTCTGAGTTATTTGCCAGAAAATAAAAACGCAAAAATTTAAGAAGATCATATTCTCTATTACTATAAGCAAAATGATCTTGAATTCCATTCAAATCTGAATTCCTGTAAAAAGCATACATTTTTAAGTGGTATTATATCTTTTATTTTTTGAGAGTATGTTTTAGCAAAACAGAAAGCTAGAATGGATAAGCAAATATAAACATTTTTATTTGATGAACTGTAGTCCCCTAAATGTATCTATGCCCTTTGGGTAAAAGGGAAAATGGCCCACAGAGTGAGAATTTGGGAGAGCAACAGACAGGAAAGTTCAGTGAACAGCATTTTATTTTTAAAATACATAATAACCTCCTAGTAGTCTCCAGATGTGGCCTTGTTCTTGTGCTCAGGTTAAGAATCTACAACTTGATACCCTCTTGGAAAGCAAGAGACCTCCGAAGGAGGCAGAAAAAGAAGGTGGTTTAAAGGATTATAGGACCTACAACTAAAGATCATCAAAAAGGAACTGAGTAGGAGTTCTTCACACTGTGCAAGAAAAGCACACATTGCAGAATTCTATTCACCACTTGATAGTAAAAATCATAGGGTAGGGAGGCATGGATAGGGAAGGCAGGATAGCTGTTATAAACAAAAAACAACTGGATTTTAAAACTTTAGAATATTGTCATTTGTTTCTTTGAATAAAAATTATCTTTAGTATAAACAAAGCATTTAAAATTCAGTCATGATTAAGCTAATGACTCATTAATATGCATTTAGCCCAAACATTTTGACCACGGGTAAAAATCCTATGGTTAAATGGGATTAGTTCAGTTCCATCAAGTCTGTGGGTTCAGGATAAGTTAAATATATTAGGTTTGGTTTTAATCTATTTTGAATGGATAATTTTTAGTATTATGCCTGGCTAATTCCTTGTATTTAAAATTATAGGTTACATACTAAACCAGTTCTTGGCCTGTGCCCACAAATAGAAGCACTATGATCATTTCATGTGTTCACATTGTTTAGGTACAGATGAAATCCAGCCCCTCAGAAACTGTTAGAAAAATTATACGACGCAGAGTATATTCAGTCTGAGAAATACTTTCTACTTGCATATATTTAGTATCTTTTGTTGCCTTTTTTTGTGTTTGTATATTTCCTTCTCCTTCTTTAAAACCTTCAGTAGCACCTAGTAACATATAGCTTAAAGTCCTAACTGTCCATTTCCCCCTCACATTCACCTTTTTCATAGACCTCATAGTATTCTAAATTAAACCCATTCCTTCTTACTTAACTCAGTGATGATGCTGAAAAGTAGCCTCTAAACATTGTAATATGTCTGCATGAATTCTCCCACTTAATTTTTATATTTCAACAGACACTTTATTTTCTATCACTTCACCTTGGATAGACCTAAGGATTATTTAAAGCCAAACTTGGTTACAAAATGTTCCATAATCTTGTCAAACAATGGTATCTTGTCAGACACAGGAAGTGTCTGACTTGTAAGTACATGCCTGACTTAACAAGTGATCCATAGATGCCTCTGTCAGACCCTGTATAGCTGCTTACCTGTTAGTGCAGGAGAGCAGTCACAGAAATATCAAAGAAAAATCAAAGGAGCTTGGATATCATATGATTTAAGAAATGCATATATTTGGGCCAGGCACGGTGGCTCACACCTGTAATCCCAAGGAGTTCCAAGGAGATATCTGTGAGTTCCAAGGAGAAGTAGAGAGACTCTGAAAGACAGTGCTTAGCAGAGCCGAACCCAGTAAAAGCTGATTCCCTCACAGAGCCAGCCTGCCTGCCTATAAACAGGCAGGTTTTGTGGCCCCTAAGCCTCAAAAATGTTTACCTGAAGAGTGAACTTGAAATTCATTATTAGGCTTTCAATTAAGCTTAAATAATTGTTTTAATGGAAACATCTCCTCAAAGTTCATTCATTCGATACATAATTTTTGAGGGTCTCCTCAAAAATTTGAGGGTCTCCTAGTGTGCAGGGCACTAGGACATTGGAAATACAGCAGTAAACAAAAAAGACAAACATTCTGATTTTATGGAGCTTACATCCTATTGAGACAAACTAAATAAATAAATGGGAGATACCAGTAACTTACAAAATTAGTGTGATTAGTTTGAGAAGCCTGCTTTCTTCCTAAAACCTACCACTTTTTGAGAAATGGGGGTCATGTGAGGAACATGTAGGAGGTTGGGTAGATTCAGATGAGATATGTAGTGAAGAGGCTTTGGGTAGCACGAGGCCACCAAAGGCCCAGAAAGAGACAGAGAGGAGTGACAGAGAGAAATATGGAGGATAGAAGCTCTCAAAACCCAAGATCACCCATTCCATGATTTCTTAAAAAAAAAAAGAAAAAAGACAAAAAAAAAATTCACCCTGAGTAAAAGTAAGGGAGATAAATTTTTCTCTCCTCCTACCCTCTTTTCTTGCCTCCAGAATCAAGAACTTAGGTGAATACACAGTTACCAAAATTTTAAATATATATTCAGTAAAAGCAGCAACCTCATATAGTGACTGCTGCTTTGGATTCTGACAGACCTGAGTTCCAATTCCAGGCTGAATTTTACAAGTTTTGTAAGTGGTCAAGTTGCCCATACTTTTAGTTTCTATGTCACAAATTTGTAAAATAAAAATAATTACATCTGCTTTATACATGTAAAGGGTTAAGTGTCTGATACACAGGAGTTAACAAATTAGTGGTCTTATTATTACCAGCCTAGAACACCTGACCATTATTTAACACATTGTTTCTTTAGGGGTAAAAGCAACTTTTTAATTTAAAAGCACTGACACTTCTTGGAATAATAACTATTTACAAATATTGGTGATGCCTCATATTTCTAAATAGCTATGTAGAAAGTTAAAACACTGTACATTTCTAAAAGAAGAAACCCTAAATGAGAGGAAAATACCAAAGACTTGTCAACATTCTTGCTCCTTTAAAGTGATATAATTCTAAAAATTGAAGAACTGAAAAAAAAAAAAAGTATAGAGCAAATAAGAGGATCAGTTTAAAGTTCAGTGCTAAAAGGATCTTAATGTACCCAAAACATGATGTTGAAAAGGGAAAAAGTGCTTAGCAGACAAGCTATGTAGATAAAAACAGGAAGATATGAGCTGGAGGAGAAAAATCTAGACAAAATTAGTAAGCAGAAGTAGTCTTATAAACCAGCATTTGTTCTAAATGAAACGTTTTAAATGACAATAGGGGATTTTTCAAGAATGCTTAAACCACATAAATCTAACAACTCCCACTCCCACTCTTAAAGGAGTTCTTTGGTTTAATGGCTAAAACCATCACTCTATGTTTTCTAACCAATTACTGCATTAAGTATAATTCTGATTCCAATGAGGAGATGTGCAAATCTATAGTACAGGGTTTAACATGTGGTCCATAAAAGTATGATTATGCCTTTTAGCCTAATTACTGCTTTTTCTACTAAAATATATCTATTCCTTGTCATGAATTGATTATAGTTTCTAAAGACCTAATGAGTTCAGGGAAGCCACTTGATCGGGAAAGCAGATGATTTGAGATTTGTCTCCTAAATTTCAAAAACAAGAGTTTGAGGCATGATTGCCTCCCTCAAGGAACTTACTACCATACTGGAGAGACAAAATCCACTGTCATCTTCTACACTTCTCTCCCTTCCCATTGTTTCGAAGACTGCCCTCTTGCCTTGCCAAGATTGCCTCAGCAGCCTTTCTAACTAACTCATCTCCTTGTCCCCAGTTTTGCCCCTTCCAATATATTTTTCTAAACCTTAGCTGACATGCAAATCTGATGTCACTCTATAGTTTAGAACTTTTAGTAACTCCACAGTACCCTTAAGAATGAAATCCGTATTCTTTAATGAAGCTTAACAATCTCTCGTTAGTGTTTATCTTTTTTTTTTTTTTTTTTTCCTTTCCTGTTGCCAGGCTGGAGTGCAATGGTGCAATCTCGGCTCATCATAACTTCTGCCTCCCAGGTTCAAGCAATTCTCCTGCCCCAGCCTCCCGAGTAGCCGGGACTACAGGCGCGCGCCACCACGCTCAGCTAATTTTTTTGTATTTTTAGTAGAGACGGGGTTTCATCATGTTGGCCAGGATGGTTTCGATCTCCTGACCTTGTGATCAAGGGAGGCCCGCCTTGGCCTCCCAAAGTGCTGGAATTACAGGCGTAGGCCACCACGCCCGGCCTACTGTTTATCTTTCACCTAAACTCCTTCTGTTAACTCTCCTTACCCTCTGTTCCAGACCCATTGAGCTTCCTGTATTCTGCTTCCCTAATGGATCACTCTCTCCTTTTTCTGGGCCTCTGCATATGCTAGATCTTTTACTTAGAACTTTGTGTCTATTCTCCCAAACTCTCCCCCAAATTTTCTTTCCAAGGCCTCCCTACTAATACTCTTAAGCTGTAGCTCAGGTATCTTTTTCCTTCAGGAAGCCTATCTTGAACCACCATTCCAAGTGCAGACTCCCTAATGTTTCATAGTTCTCTGTTAAAATCAAGTCATTTTACACTACTCTGCTTTTACACAGATTATCAGCTTGCTCTTGAGAAAAATAAGGTTGAGTGCATTACTGCTAAGGACAGATGTAGAGGCCATGAACCTCACTTTGATACAGTGCAGTAAGTTGACCAAAATCTTTTTAAAAGAAAGGAAATATTTCAGAATTACTATTACTTCTTGGATTAAATGTCAAGATTCTTCCTAAAAGAAATATCAAAATGAAGTGTTTAAATAGCAGACTTTGTAAGGTAGCTCTGGCCTATACTGACAACCTGTGGTAAATATCAAAAACACAGCCCTTTGTAATCACTGTTCTGTGTTCAGGATGTTCATCTTTTCAGCAGATGTTTATTGCATTCCTGTATGTGCTCAGCCCTAGAGGTTGAGAGGAGAAGCACCTTCAGGACATCTGGCCTACCTTCGAAATCCTTAGAAAATACTTTTTATTGAGTGGTTTAAAACAAAACATTTCAAAACTTAAATCTGCACAATGATAGTTGCTGGTTAATTAATATATTTGTTGGACTGGGTATGGTGGCTCACACCTGTAATCCCAGCACTTTGGGAGGCAAAGGCAGGAAAATTGCTTGAGTCCAGGAATTTGAGACCAGCCTGGACAACATAATGAGACCCTATCTCTACAAAAAATTTAAAAAGTAGCCGGGTGTGGTGGCCTCTGTCTGTAGTGCCAGCTACTCAGGAGGCAAGGTGGGAGGATCACTTGAGCCCTGGAAGTCAAGGCTGCAGGGAACGTGAACCAGGATAATGCCACTGCACTCATCCTGGCTGACAGAGCGAGACTCTGTCCCAAAAAAAAAATTTAAAAATGCATTTGTTGGAACTCTTGGTTACTGTAAATTTATTTGGAGGCAACCTTTTTATGTTGGAGAATAGAGTGACTAATTCACTCTAGTGCTCTACAGCAGAGAACAAGAAATTAGTACTCTTTGAGGAATTTAGGTCAGTCTTTATAGAGACCATAAAGGAATCCTGACGTTTAATGGCTTGAAGGTTCTCCATAAACCACTAAATTAGAATATTAAATTAAAATTATTTTTTTCTTTTTAGTTTCAACAAATAATTTGAAACTCTCTGGGGGAAAAAGGAATCCTAATTGGAGCTTCCTATACAATTTCAGTATATCTGAAATATTTCTTCAATAAATATTTATCAAGCACTAAGTATCAGACTACTGTATGTATGCAGTTTGCAGTTTTCACTTGCATTTACTTATTTTAAGCCACTTTTGATTTACCCGAATGCATGCTTTTCCCTTGCCTCTCATTAGAAAATGGAAAGATAAGCATTCCTCATTTTACAAATGTCATAACTAAGATTATGCCCTACTAGACAACTAAAACTGTGATTCCTTCAGAAATAAAATCATACCTCAATTCTTCTAGAACCAGTCATCATTTTTCACATACTTCTACCTAACTAGCTTTTGTAGCTCACAATCCCATACATCAAGTGCGTTTATGTTTCCAAGTCATTCATTTACAACCCATTTATTTCTCAGCGTATGTCATATTGCTGCAAATTGGATGATGTACTGGGTTTGTTTTGTTTTTGTATTTGCTTACAGCTGAGTGGGCATTTGATCATACTGTTTATTTTTGTGGCTGTGCTCAGTGGATGAGAGTTTGGAAGCCTCTGTAGCCTTTTCTTCTATATCGACATTAACTCAACATTGCTTCTTTTGATCAGTAAAAAATATTTTGGGTGCTTTAGCTATATTTTAAAAGCAGTATAGAGAACATGTATCATTTATCTTATTAGGAGATAAATAAAAAGTAACCATTTTGACATGCCACTTTAAACATGATAGTTGAAGAGCTAAAAGAGTAACTTAGTCTTCACTGAGACACTGTAGCGTCACTTCTAAGACTGAAACTTATTTTCATTTATGAGTCCTGTTCTGTGGCCATCACTACTGCTATGAATTCCACTTGTTTCCTTGTCAGAATGTTCCAACTTTTTTTGTTTTTTAACCTGAGCACTTAAGCTTTGAAAACAGCATAAACATGCAAAAAGAGATCTAATTTAGGAATTTATTTATTTTAAAGAGAGAGAATAGAGTTATGTAAAGAAATAGTACTGACATAGGACTGTGGGGATCTGGATTCTGGGCCCAACAATGTTGTTTTTCTCCTTTGTAACCTGTATTTTCCCAAGTTCCTCATCCGATTTCAGAGATTGAAATTCTGTCTTTATAACCCAGGGAGGGCACTTATGAAGGAATACTAGAAATTTTAAAGGCTTCGAATATACTTGAGAGGAAAAAGACAATTCAAAGATAGGCTGCCAAGGTTTATTATCTCTGTAGGGGAGTGATATTTATAGCTTTTACGTAGCTTACCAAAATGAATTTTGCATTGATTATAAGCCAAGGTCCCGTACATGTTGCTGCATTCTGCCGCCCATTTAGCGTCGTTTGGGCATAATGGGAAAGGAAGAAGGGAAATTTCAATAGTTTATCGAATTTACAGAGAACTTCATTACTTCTGGTGCTGTCAGGGTCAGTCTCGAGGTTGGCTGCTGTTTGGCTCTAGGTAAATGGCCAAGCGGGGGTGCAGCGGGCAGATTCCCCTGTCCCTGAAGCCCGAAGACTCGTGCTGCACCTTCCTGACAGTGCACGCTCACCTCGCTGCCTTCCAGAGCCCATTCCGTACCTGAGAATTAGCAGTTGGTGGGGGACCTGGGCCCCCGAGGTGATTTTCACCTCGTCGCCTCAGACGGCCAGCTCCTCACCTCCGCGCCGGGGGGCGGGGCTTTGCGGAGTCGTGGGCCCGCATTGGCTTGCGTGGCCGCCAGGGTGGTGAAGTGACGGGCGCCGGGCGGGGCCGCGCGGCTTGTTTGTCGGCGCCGCCCCGCCCCCCGCCGTCCGTGCTGACTGAGGCGCTGCAGCCCAGAACCGCGGCCGGCTTCCCAGCGCTCGCCGCCTTCGTGCGTCCGCAGCCGTCCCCGCGCCGACATGCGCCTGGCCACCGCCGCGAACGAGGCGTACACGGCCCCGCTGGCGGTCTCGGAGCTGCTGGGCTGCAAGCAGTGCGGCGGGGGCCGCGACCACGACGAGGTACCTGGGCGAGGGGCTGAGCGGGCGGCTGGGTACCTGGGCGGGTGAGCACCTGGCCGAACTGCCCTGTGCAACACGGAGGTCACGTCACCTCCTCACAGTCGCTGCCGGTCAGCATCCGAAAACGCTCCCCAGGTAGGGCGGGCGGGCGCCCGGGGAGCAGCGTCCCGGCCCTCCCGCGCCCTTCGGGGAAGGGGTTGCCTGCGGTGGGTGGGAGACCGGCGCACCGTGAGTCGTCCGTGGGCAAGAAGATGCTAAGCTGGAAGAGACTGCGACCCCGGTCATGTAAATGAAAGTCTCCAAAACGTAAATAATAATGTCGTCTGGACAAGTCTCCACAAGTCAGAAACCCAACAGACCTCAGTCTGAGGGTGAAACAGCCTGTGGATATGGCCCCTCGATGTCTTGTCAAAACAGATTATTTAGCCACCTTCACCCCCTTTGCCTCCTACTTAACACACACACACACAGAAAAAAAACACATTTGACTCAGGGAAGAGCTGATGTTGCCTGGAATAAGTGTGTCCTGCAAGCTCTATGACGTTATACACAGGGTATACTCTTGCGTATTAAGCCATCCCTTTTCTGAATTGGCCTTCAGAAAGAGGTACTTAATTGTAACATTTTGTGTTTTTTTCTAAGTGGTTGCAAATAGGAAACCATTTGAAAGTTACTAATGTAACCTTAGGTAAAACTCGAACCTTAAATTTGAATTGAAATCAGATGCTGTGAGAGTATTGCCTTAATTCAAGAAATCTAAATGTGAATTCTTGTCTCTGCAGCTTTGCCCACTAAAATGACGTGGTTTCGTAATTTCTTTAATGGAGTCTATTATCAGTATACTATGTATATTCATAGAAACTTAAATGAAGACACTTTGTCATGAAGGTTGTAAAGCACCAAATATTTTTTCGAGATTTTAACATTTATGGACATATTACATGTTCCTTGTTTACAGATGATAAAACAATCTTTGAAAGTCTCTTACAATATTGCTTTGGAAATTTTACCAAAAGTGAAAACAGTATGAAAGTGTTGAATTAACATTTACAGTTTCTGTTTGCGGGTCATAATAGATCTTTTCTCTTTTTGAGTAGAAGTGAGCCCCAATCATCATGCTTGAATAGATCTGTTATTTCTGCTGATGTTTGTGTGCAGAGTCCTGGTTCTTGCCCAGATCTGGAATTTCTAAAGATAGCCGTGTAAACTAAAAGATAAAGAAATAGATTTTGGCTTGCATATTGTTACAGCACTTATGGGACTGTGTTCAGGAAACCAGGAAACTTTGTATAGTTGTATGTCATTTTTAACACATCCCAACATGTGGGAAGATAAATTAAGAAGGAATGCTTTGTAGGAAAACTATTCACTTTACAAAAAGAATAACACAATTCTTTCAAATAGCTAGCTTCCATAATGCTTTTAAATTAAACACTTTCCCGAAAGGGAACTCCTGAGCAAAGTGTAGGGCACAAATATGGCCTAAGTATTACAAATGCAGTAACTTAAAGTAAGTTTTTTTCTAAAATACAGTTCATAGAAGGCAAAAAAAAAAAAAAAAGTACCTGGACTTTCAGTATTTCTGAATTACCTATTAGTATTAATGACAATATTAACAATTATTAGTACACTTTGCTATAGTGGGCATATTTCTTTCTAACACTTCTAGATCTCTCAATTTCTATTTAACATTTTTGAATGTCAAAAGCCCAGCACCCAGCTATAGGCAATCTCTCAGAGAAGGGAGAGTGGGATGGGAACTTTCACTTTTTATATAACATATCTTTACCTTGTTGAAACGTTTTTCAAAAAACACATGCTGGTTTTGAATTTAAAAAATAAAATTACTGTGAATGTTGTGATAATCACAACAGTGATAGTGTAGTGAGGAAAACAAAATGATTCAAATTATTTGTGTATTTTTACTTCTCAACTAATTTTGCAGGTGGGTAGATACTGAAAGCCAACAATGCTTTCATTTTGCACTTGTCATTCGTTATTTCACTTAAGGATATTGGTATAGATGCATAAATGTATCTCACAAATTTGAAACATCTGACTGGAACAGTTCTTTTCAGTACACAGACATTGATTCGCACAATGATACAATAAATACATAGTCTTTCTGTGGTACTACTGTCAACATTCACTAAGAATTTTCACTCTGAAAATTAGTGTTTTGCATTATACACTGAGGCGACATATCAGAAGTAATATTGTGATGGTGGAAACTGTTGTTGTCTCTTTCAAAGATGGTTATTAGGTTGTTGAGGGGAAAAGTCTCTTAGTTCTCATGTTAGTTTTCCAGCCACACCTTCACATAGAGCCTGTGAGGTTAGTGCTGTGATTAGTATTTACATCTGCTTTTCAACAAGGCCATTTGTTGGTGGCAGCTCTGCCTCCTAGAATCTGGATTGGCCAAAATTTGTTCAAAGTCTGTAGTTAAGTTTCTTACAGCTACAGATGAAGGAATAATTGAATTAACCTAAATAGGAAGTTATGAAATGTATTTAGTTTGGCTTATGATGACCCCATCGAACACCTGCAGTGCCTTTTTTGATCAGCATCTACTAGAAAAGAGTTGTAACCAATTTAACATGTGACCAAGAAGTGTTTCAAAAGTGAGTTTTCTAGAAAATGGAAACTTTTTATAAACCAAGAATACTACTGTATAATAACAGCAGTATCTATAAGAATCTCCAGGGTATCAAGAAGTCTTAAAGAGGCTCAAAAGAGTAATAATGAAAGATACCAACTCTAGAACCAGATGTCATGGATTCAGCCCCCATTTCCACCACTCACTAGTACTGACTAAGCCAGAATATTTGGGTTCAAATCTCAGGGCTTTCCTTGGACACAGGGTGGGGAACATCACACACCGGGGCCTGTCGTGGGGTAGGGGGAGGGGGAGGGATAGCATTAGGAGATATGCCTAATGTAAATGACAAGTTAATGGATGCAGCACACCAACATGGCACATGTATACATATGTAACAAACCGGCACTTTGTGCACATGTACCCTAGAACTTAAAGTTTAATTTAAAAAATTTTTTTTAAAGTTAAAAAAAAAAAAGCTCAGGACTTTCATCAGTTAGTTATGCTAAATGGAGATAATGATAGTACCTGCTTCATAGATTAAGGTAAGGATTAATCTAAGACTCGACTTTTTCATGAATATTGTAGAACACCAAATACTCTTTCTAAACTTTAGTATCATAGACACATGGTCTTTGTTTACAGGTAATATAATTTAAAACAGTGCTCAGCTCATAAATACTTTGTGCTAGCTGCTGCTGCTGCTATTGCTATTCATTATTATGAGCCCTAGTTGCTTTTTCAATGTTATTCAAGAAATAAGCAGAAAATTTAAAGGCAATTTGGTTCTCAGATATCATTGACTAGTGTTAGGGTACCAGCCACAGTCTAGAAACCCCACTTTACCCTCTCTTCCTGTGCTACTTCTGAGAAATTAAACAGCCAAATCTGTTAGACCTTATACCTAAAATAAGACTAGAATCTATCATAAAAGACTCACTTTTGTATAATTTGTAAAATATTCTATAGTTTATAATATGATGTAGTTGGGATTGACGGTATTATTATTTTGTCATCATCCCTATTTTACAGATTAGGACTCTTCAATTTGGAGGCTAAGGAAGAAGGGAGACAGTGTTATCAATATGCTCACTAAATTTAGCAATAGGATGGACTTATAAAGACAAGAATTACATAGAATCCTTGCCATAAATATAGGAAATACTCTGTTTCTCAAGCATTCATAGCCACCTTCTTGGAATTGTAAACCTGTGGTTTTATAATAATTTGGCATATAAACTATATATTTGGTAGAGAAATAAAACCAGAATAATATAATTTGTATACCTCTTTGTTTCTAAACCTATGTGCTGTCAATCTGGTCACATTTTTAAAAAGATGACTACCTTTCATGCTGCTAATGTATTTGTAAGATAAAGGCCTAGAAATTGAATCGGTGAGGGTTTTTTTCCTGCTTACAGATAACATTTTACATATTATGCACTTTGCTTCTCCTCCCCTCCCCCATTATCATAATATAACTTGAAGAGCTTTTGAAGTCAACTCATGTAGAAGTGCTTCATTCTTTTCTAAAGACTGCATGCTACTCTATTATGGTCATGCTGAACTTTATTGAAACAGCCTTCTATTGATGAACACTGAGATTGTTTTCAGCCTTGTACTATTAGAAACAGTGTTGCAGTGATTATCCTTTTACATATGGCATTTCACAAATGTGAGCACATCTATAGGTTAACACACTTAGGATGGAATTGTTGATTCAAAGGCTATGGGACTTTTTAATTTTGATCACTATTGCAAATTGCCCTTCCTAGAGGTTGTAGTAATATATACTCTATACTCTTTTTTCTCATACTTCAAAACACTCTCATCAGCAGTATACAAACAATTAATGACTGTTTCTCTACCGTCTCTCCAATACAGCCTGTGATCGAACTTTTTGATCTTAAGCAATCTTTTTGGAGGAAGATGGTATCTCAGCATAGTTAACTTGCAGTTGTTTTATCTTTGAGTGTCAAGCATTTTATTTTCTTTTCCTTGAACTGTCCATGTTGTTTGCTCATTTTTAAAATAAGATTGTTGGTCGGGCGCGGTGGCTCACACCTGTAATCCCAGCACTTTGGGAGGTCGAGGCGGGCAGATGACGAGGTCAGGAGATCAAGACCATCCTGGCTAACATGGTGAAACTTCATCTCTACTAAAAACACAAAAAATTAGCCGTGTGTGGTGGCACATGCCTGTGGTCCTAGCTACTGGGGAGACGGGAGAATCGCTTGAACCCAGGAGGTAGAGGCTGCAGTGAGCCGAGATCACGCCACTGCACTCCATCCTGGGTGACAGAGCGAGACTCCGTCTCAAAAAAAAAAAAAAAAAGATTGTTGGGGATTTTCTTATTGATTTATTGTAGTCTTTCTTTAAAATTTAGCCCCTTGTTATTTGAGTGGCAAATATAATTCCTAGCTTTCTGTTTACTTTTGACTTTGTATATATTTATTTTTCCCATGTGAAAGTCTTTATTTTTATGTCATTAAATTTATCAATCTTATATTTTATGACTTTTGGCTTTTGTGGCATTCTTAGGCCTGCTGCACTCCATGAGTGTTTTCTTCTAGTACTGTAATGTTTTTTTTGCTTTCTTTCTTTCATTTTTTTCTTATATTTAACTCTGATTTATTGTGGGGTAAAGCATGTTCTAGTGTTCCAGCTTCACTTTTTTTCTGAATGGCTATCCAGTTGTCCCAAGATCATTTGTTGAATAATTCATTTTTCCCCATTTGAAATGACACCTTTTCGTATACTAAAGTCCCAAGTCTCTTAGTTATAAAACAGTAATAAACCCTTGAAACAGGCATTTTCCTAAAATACATTTTGTTTATTAAAGACAGTTTTCAAGATTAAAGAAATTAGAGGGGATAAACGTTAATTTTAGCCTTAGTTTTATCCAACAGTTGTTGTTTCAAATGTATGTAATTGGATCAGAAATTCAGCAGTTAGAAAAGCTAAGAGTCATCATTGTATATAAATGGCTGCTATTGGTACCAAAATTATATATTGAATAACAGGGATGTCCTCTGGCATTTATTACAGAATATTAAAATTGAAACAAATACGTGGCCAGACCAGTGAATTAAGTGCCTCCTCTAATGAAGGGTATAATGTTAAAGCATTACTATCTTCAGTGTAAGGATGGAATAACCAAGGAGAAATCACCAACCTCCAGCATAAGATTATTTTATTTAAATATTATTTTATGAATTCTGTTGGCAAATATAGACTACTTTGAATCTTGATTTCTCCTAATAAAGATTATCTTCACTTTTGTCCTTCCTGCTTACTTTTTAAAAGTCTATTCTGCTTTAAAGATTTTCATTTGCTGGGACCAGATTTCTTGGATTGCTGCCACATGTCCTCCTCTCTGTGAATCCACCCATCCCCACTTTTTTCTTTAAAAGGCAGATACCTGGTTTATATCATGAAGAACTTTTAACAGCAGTAAGGAGAGAGTAGAATTATATGAGTATTTAATTATATATATATAATATATATGAGTGAAGGGGTTAATCTTTAATTGTATAAATTCTAAAAAATTTTTTAAATGACACTAGATAGGACATACCTCAAAACAACAACAGAAAGTTGAAATATATTATTTTGGTTTTGTTTCTGTAAGCACACTATATGGGGAGGGTGAGGGAGGGAAAGGAAACCCTAACAGATTTTCAGTTCTTGTTAACCATACTATACCGTCACATAAGGTACAGGATTCTAGAGTCACTGTGTCAAATGTCAGAAAACTATTTCTCAATTATTTGAGCTTCTCTAAAATATAATATGGGCAAGGTTGATGACATCCTAAAAATAAAAAAAAACTTAAGGCAAACTTACAAACAAAATGAGTTTCTCTAAAATTATTTAACTACAGAGAAAACATGCCCTGTAATGCTGTCTCTTGTGAATATAGTTTTTATTTTTCGTAAATTTACATTCTGTGAGGTGTTGTTTTAGATGTAATAATAGTTACACTTCTAGTTTAAGACACCTAGGTGGAAGTACTGCTTTTTCATTTTCTGACGACACACAGGGATTGATATTTGGGTTGGTTGAGTTTTAGATGTACAAACACACTGGTCTTATTTTGTATCACTGATGATCCACAGGGTTGGTTGGCTGCTATGTGCTGAACTTTCTGTTCTAGACTTTCTGCCAAGTACTTTATGCAAAACTCTGGTTTTAGTGAAACAGGTTTTATTGTTTTTAGTCAGAGTTGTATTATAAGCTGTTGTTAGCTATGCAATGCTAACAGAAGAGTTGGTATGTATATACAGCCATGAAAACAAACCACCAAAACAAGCCTGTCTCTGTTCAACTGGTGGTTTTTCCCTCCCATTCCTTTAGCCTCAGTTCATTTTGTTTACTGCCAAAGGCCTGAGATGGTGTAATTTTCTTTTCTAGGAACTTGGCATTAGAATTCCTCGACCACTAGGACAGGGACCAAGCAGATTCATCCCAGAAAAGGAGGTATGTTGTTTGTGAAAGTACATAGTGAACTGTATGCTTTTAAGGAAGAGCTTTCATGACCCACATCTTGGCATCTGAAGAACTGTTGGTCAACAACATGTTTTAGTCAGAGTTGGTTGCAGTTAATCATGCTTTGGCAGTGAATGTGTGGGAATAAAAAGCTGTTGTACTTGTGTTGATTTCTAGTATTTCATGGTGTATTTTTAACACCCATATTTAATCAAGTAAAGCCAAGATTGGTTTTTGACCAATGATACTCCATCTGCTTATATTTAGATGTTGTTTAGGTGTGCCTATAACCTGAGTTACTTAGTCTTGACCATCTCCACAGGCTGATATCAATGCTAGATTGGATCTTTAATTCTATATATGTGTAAAAGCATCTATGCTTTATTTTTGTAAGGATTGTATGCTATTAGTTAATTTTAGTTCTCCTTAAATTGAGCGAGAGTAGGCAGTTTTGTAAAGAAAGGCTTTAGTGTTTGCAAGCTCTGCAAGTTTGATAATCTAAATCTGCTTCTTTATCTGGATTCTGGCCAACTGCAAGCAGCCTATCTAGATGGCCTTTAATGTTCAGCCTTTGTTGTTTATCCCCTACTATATAATATGTAACTGTTTATTCTTCTGTATCTTTCCACCAGTTGAGTTTAAATCTGTAACCCCTCTTTCTTAAGCCAAATTTAATCTGCTTCTAAATGATACTTAGAGTACAGCCCATGTATATTTTCTTCCCTTAACACCAATTTACAATTTCAGTAACCATCGTTTTTCTCTCATTACAGATCCTCCAAGTGGGGAGTGAAGACGCACAGATGCATGCTTTATTTGCAGATTCTTTTGCTGCTTTGGGCCGTTTGGATAACATTACATTAGTGATGGTTTTCCACCCACAATATTTAGAAAGTTTCTTAAAAACTCAACACTATCTACTGCAAATGGATGGGCCGTTACCCCTACATTATCGGCACTACATTGGAATAATGGTTTGTAAACATTCAGTAAAAAATTCTTTTTGCTATTTTTATTAATCTCTTTAAGAGACAGTTAGTGCTTTAAACACAGGGATAAATACTTAGATTATGATGTAAATATGATTCCTGTTACATAGTCTCTGTTTTTCCTATTTTTAAATAAGTATGCTCTCAATTATAACAAAAAGAAACAAGTATTTATACTTGTTCTTTTTCTCATTGCTGAGAACCATTCTTCATTAAATAAGTAGAACAAAAGTTTCATCATTATAAATAGTTCACATTGGCATAAGTGGTGCTTCCTGTTCAATTTGTAAATAATATTCCATTATTTTATGATTGGCACCTTAATTGAAGTTTCTTCTTAATCGGAAGTTCTGAAAGTATATAGATAAAATGTCTAAAGTTCAAATACTTTAATCAGATATTTTGTTCTTGGAATATTTATAAGGTTCTTACTGTATTTGAATTTTTAAAATATTTATATAAAAACTGCATTTCTGTAGTTTATGGAAAATTTGAAAACATACTAATAAACTTAATTAGCTCTTTTGCATGTTGTAAACAAAAAAATAGTTCAAGGTTTTAATATTTATAATTAGAATAATCTTTTTGTTTTCTCTGAAGGCTGCGGCAAGACATCAGTGTTCCTACTTAGTGAACCTGCATGTAAATGATTTCCTTCATGTTGGTGGGGACCCCAAGTGGCTCAATGGTTTAGAGAATGCTCCTCAAAAACTACAGAATTTAGGAGAACTTAACAAAGTGTTAGCCCATAGACCTTGGCTTATTACCAAAGAACATATTGAGGTAAGCAGTGGGGTAATCTATCTTGGGAGTCATTTCATACTTTTTTAGAGCAGTTTTAGGATTACAGAAAAATTGTGCAGAAAGTACAGAGAGTTCCTGTTTTCTACCCCCTGAGCCTCTTCCCACAGGTGCACATTTTCTTCTGTTATAGCATTTCTGTAGTACATTTGCTATAATTGATATATTACTAGTAACTCTATAGTTCACATTAGGGTTCAGTCTTTGCATTGTATGGTTCTACACCATGCAATGGTGTATTTCAACAAATAATGTCACGCATCCATTACAGTATCATATGGAATAGTTAGTACCCTAAAAATGCCCTGGGTTCCACCCGTTCATCCCTTTCCCCTTCCCCTAAACCCCTGCAACCACTCATCTTTTTATTGTTTCTATATAGTTTTGCCTTTTCCAGAATGCCATACAGTTGGAATCATATAAAAGTATGTAGCTTTTCAGACTGGCTTCTTTCATCTAGTAACATCCATTTAAGGCTTCTTCATGCTTTTTCATGACTTGATAGTTCATTTCTTTTTATCACTGGATAATTCTCTATTGTATGGTTATACCATAGTTTGTTTATCCATTCACCTATTGAAGGATATCTTGGTTGCTGCCAGTTTTGGGCAATTGCAGATAAAGCTGCTATAAACATTCATGTATAGGTTTTTTTTTTTTTTTTGGTCGACAAAAGTTTTCACCTCATTTGGGTAAATAACTAGGAGTGCAATTTGTGGGTAATATGGTAAGCGTACGTTTACCTTTGTAAGAAACCGTGAAACTGTCTTCCAAAGTGGTATCAGTTTGCATTCCCACCACCAGTGAAGCAGCATTCCTGTTGGCCCACATCTTTGCCAGCATTGGTGTCAGTGTTTTGGATTTCAGCCATTCTGATAAGTGTGAAGTGGCATCTCATTGTTACGCATCTTTATGTTATGTTTTAAATGTCATGTTAAACTAGTTTGTTCTGGTTCTATTTATTAATAGAGGTAATAAAGTAAAAGTAGATTGATGTTCTCTAAAATTGTCTACCATGCACTATAAATTCTTAAAGATGCATCTTTTGGTCTTATCTATTTTATAGAATAGATACTATTAGATAATTAAAGATATTATCAAGAAGATAAAGATTTGAATATATTAATACAATGCCTATTATATATTGTCAAGTAAGGAAAAATTATACAAGATTACAAAACAGATAATGAAGCAGAAGTGGAAGAATTATAGAATTTATGTATAACTTTTTGATGATTTAGGAGTATTTAATCAAGTTGTTCAAGCCACTATCTTAAAAATTCCTTGAGGAGACCTTATAATAAAGCACAGGCATTTCAAACAGCAGCTTCTACTTATAAACACAAATTTATTACATTTGCTTTGAGATTTTGAACTAACAACACAGTAATTCATTCATAATCCAGCATCTGAAATACAGCGACCACTTTTAAGCAAAATGCATTCTCTTATATTTTAAGTCAATATTTCAGAAAATCAAAATAATAGTGAATGTCTTAACAGATTATGTTAAGTTGTATTTGTGAATGCATATTTATAAAAACTAGCAAATTCTGGTTTCTACATGTTTCAAATGATAATTTTATACTAGACTTTGTATGGTGACTCATGTTTTCAATAAATTAAATACTGAAATGAACTGTATACTTTTACCACACCCCACTACAAAAATATATTTTTTTTCCCCCCTAAGGGACTTTTAAAAGCTGAAGAGCACAGCTGGTCCCTTGCGGAATTGGTACATGCAGTAGTTTTACTCACACACTATCATTCTCTTGCCTCGTTCACATTTGGCTGTGGAATCAGTCCAGAAATTCATTGTGATGGTGGCCACACATTCAGACCTCCTTCTGTTAGCAACTACTGCATCTGTGACATTACAAATGGCAATCACAGTGTGGATGAGATGCCGGTCAACTCAGCAGAAAATGTTTCTGTAAGTATTATTTGTCATGAGATTGTCACAAAACTAATCACAATAATTGCTGTTATATTATTTCTTCAATTGGCTTCTTAGAAAAACCCACCCTGTTAAGACTGTGGTGATATTGGGCCCCTATATCGATTCATTCAGTAAGGTTTTATTGACTGCCTCATGCTCATCACTAGTCTAGGTGATATACAAAATTATACAAAAGTGACGTACAAAACTCTAAGACCCTCTAGGAGTTTACAGTTAGATAATTTTAGGATCAGGAGCCAACAGCATGTGTCCCATCAGGGCCAAATAATATTGACTGGCTACTACAGTGACATGAGGGAAGGCTGAAA
The DNA here is from genome assembly GCF_003255815.1 of Theropithecus gelada. NCBI lineage: Eukaryota > Metazoa > Chordata > Mammalia > Primates > Cercopithecidae > Theropithecus > Theropithecus gelada. Next base: position 133,650,652 of record NC_037671.1, on the reverse strand, counting down.
ATAGTGTGGCCTAGTGGTGAAGACTTTTTGTGCCAATCACATTCTTCTCTTTTGCACAAAATAAACAGTCTGGCTTCGTAATTTTTTATCTTTCAGAAGATTTAATCAACTTTGATCTAGAAATTTCTCTCTTTAAAATTCTTTTTCATGTTTAACTTTGCACCAATATAGAAGGTGATATCAGGTGAATGTAAATGTGTTAAAATGCTTTCACCTCTATTCCTTATCTTCCTGGCTTTTATATATTCTCAGTTTTGTTACTCCTTTGAAACAGAGCAAGTTCAGTTTTCTATAAGCAAATTTTAATTCCTATATATGATGAATCAGAATCCCCTCCTGCATTCTTTTGCTGTAGCAAAAAAAAGCAGGTGTTTATTTTATGCTTCAAAAATAAATTTTAGAAGCAGTATCACAGCCATCTGAATGCTTTGCATGCATTTTCTGAGTTATATTATCCCTTTGAAATAGATTTGACAGGTTGAATTTGCCTTTAACTTACATATTTGACTTCGGGCAAGTTACTGAATCTCAGTTATTTCATATCTAAATAAAAGTAAAACACAAAGTTATTGTGAGGTTTAAATGAAACGTCTCTAAAGAAGTAAAATGCCAAGTACAGCACTGAGCATTTGTGAGGTGCTAAATAAGAGGTAGCATTTACATATGGTGAAATTAGCACAAGAAAGAATAATTTTCCCAAGGTTGATCATAGCACTGTCCTGACACTGCCAAAGACCATCAGTTTCACCATTCTTTGAGCTGCCTAGATTCATGTTATAGGCCTGCATATAGCCACTGATTATTTGTCAAAGCTTGGCAGTCAGAAGAGGATCCAAGAGAGAGTTTTCAGTTGCTAGAATGCTAGGAGATGGATTCTTGTCCTTGCTACCAATCATTTAGTACAAGGCTAAAGAAAAAAGTACTTGATTGTTTCTAGTTCTCCTTCTATTAAAAGAATGAATAGTGAAAGAAGATGATTTTTATTTCTCTAATAGATAAGCTTCCTATTCCCAGGTAAGTTGGATACTTTTAGAAGGTTTATGGCCCACACTGATGACACCTGACAGTGAGCTGAGATGGCTTGTTTTTTAGGTACATATCCAGTATCTGACTCAGCTCTTCAGATACAAATGGTAACAAACAAACAAGAATTTTCCATCCCTCCCAACCCTGGCAACTACTTACTCCTTTTTTTACTGTCTCCATAGTTTTGCCTTTTCCAGAATGTTATATAGTTGGAATCATACAGTATGTAGCCTTTTCAGATTGGCTTCTTTCACTTAGTAATATGCATTTAAACTTCTTCCATGTCTGTTCATGGCTTGATACCTAATTTCTTTTTTGCACTGAATAATTTTTTATTTTCTGGATGTACCAACGTTTCTTTATTCCAGTAGCTACTGAAGGACACGTTGGTTGCTTCTAAGTATTGGTGTATTATTCTGTTCTCATGCTGCTAATAAAGACATACCCAAGACTGGGTAATTTATAAAGGGAAAAAAAAAAATTCTTACACAGTTTTAACATTTTAATATTAAAATGAAATGCCGTAATTTTTTTAATCCTAACAACTTTGGCAGATCAGTCAAGGAACAAAGAAACCTACTTTGTTTCGTTTCCCTCTTATTTCAATATAATATCAAGAATTATCTTTCCTAAGAATACTTACAATTTGGGCTCTTTAAGAGGAGAATGGGTAAACAAAATAAATTAGTGAGAGATAATGTGAGTTGATGGAGACCTTTTTTAAACTTTGAGTCATCCTATCATGAAACCTAATCCTTTTCAGCTCATTTTTTATTTGGTTACTGACCATGTGTCAGGAATAATTATGGGGAAAATGCATGCATGCGCCAGAAGAATCTTCAGTACCATCGCAGAAACACTTCCCATCATGAAAGTCTTAGAGGAAGGGCTTAATACTGGGCATTTCAGCATAACTGTTTGGATCAAAAGAAAATGTAAAGCACAAGTGATATAGATTGTCTCTTAATGTAGAATTATCCTGACAGTCATTCTCCAACAAGTATTTCTTGAATATCTACTATGTACCAAGTGTACTCTGCTAGGCTTGGGATATATACAAGTAAACCAAACAGATCTCCTACCTCTCCTACCTTTATGAAGGTTTGGTCTGGGAAGGGAGCCAGCATTAAATCAATATCATGCAAATAACAATTATAAATTATGATTGGTCCTCTGAAGGAAAGAGGAGAGGGTTGTGTTAGAATCTAATTTGATAGTGGGGTAAATGATAGTGTTTAGAAGGATGTAAGCTGCTACCTAAAGGATCAATGGGTGGAAGCCAGGAAAAATGGGAGATAGAGGTCTTAAAAACATTCCTAGCAAAATCAGTTCATAAAAGGGGAAACATTAATTTTGTATATATACATTGAGATTTGAGACTAAGACTTTTTTTTTTTTTTTCTTTTTGAGACAAAGTCTCTCTCTGTTGTCCGGGCTGGAGTACAGTGGCACAATCACAGCTCACTGCAGCCTTGAACTCCTCCTGGGCTCAAGTGATTCTCCTGCCTTGGTCTCCCAAAATGCTGGGATTACAGGCGTGAGCCACTAGCCCAACCTAGACTTCTTAATATATTCATTTTATTTATAAGAAAGATATAAATTGTATAGATTTGATCTAGCTTTTGTAGCAAGAATGCAGCAGGGTATAGAAGTATAACCGGTTTGACTAGTGCAAAACAACTTGGCCAGTCCTTTGTCAGACCTGTTACTCTATGTGTGACACTGCTCTAGTCATCCCAGCAAGTGACAGCTGCCAGATCCATCTGCAGAGGTCAGGTGGCCAACTCCAGCCATGTAAAGACATCTTCCATGTTTAATTGGTAAATTGTATAAATAGAGCTAATTATTAAAGATGATAGACACATTGACAATATGTATGCCCAGTGTACACAGTTGATGCAAAGTCACTTATACTTTGTGTATCTTATTTATTTAAAGGTTAAGCAAGTAGAAGTTAACTTATGCAGTTGTTTTAAATTGACAAGTAGTGTTTAGTTTTTAAAACAGCATAAATAGTAATGACATTATTGCTAATCTTGTAAAAGCATTAGAATGTGTTCTTAAAATCATGTTTTTCTTATATTTTAAAATCTGCATGTCTGTATTCCTAATAGGCCAAAATAATTTTTTATTCATTAATGTACATTAAAATTATAAGAATATTTTCCCTATATTCTATTAAGACATAAATTGTGGCCAGGCATGGTGGCTCACACCTGTAGTCCCAGCACTTCGGGAGGCTGAGGCAGGCAGATCACAAGGTCAGGAGATCGAGACCATCCTGGCTAACACGGTGAAACCCCATCTCTACTAAAAAACACAAAAAATTAGCCGGGCGAGGCGGCGGGCGCCTGTAGTCCCAGCTACTCGGGAGGCTGAGGCAGGAGAATGGCGTAAACCCGGGAGGCGGAGCTTGCAGTGAGCCGAGATCTCGCCACTGCACTCCAGCCTGGGCAATGGAACAAGACTCTGTCTCAAAAAAAGAAATAAAAGATATAAATTCTTATGAGACAGACTTAAAAGATAATTCATATATATTCTGTGTCTGCCACGTGTAACATTAATTGTATTTTTTCTTCAGGTGAGTGATTCTTTCTTTGAGGTTGAAGCCCTCATGGAAAAGATGAGGCAGTTACAGGAATGTCGAGATGAAGAAGAGGCAAGTCAGGAAGAGATGGCTTCACGTTTTGAAATAGAAAAAAGAGAGAGCATGTTTGTCTTCTCTTCAGGTAAGAACAACCATTACATAGTCAATATAATTATTGCAAACTCAACTTTTTATTTAGGGAATTTAAATGACTTTTAAAGCATCAATCTAAATATGTCCTTCCTTTTAGAGAGGCTATTGCATAGATATTCCTATTTACAAATAATTTTTAAAGCAAGCAACTAAGAAAAGGCCATAAGTGAAAACAGCCTAGACTAAGAGGGAGGACATTTAATTTGGATTCTGGTACTAAAATTACTTCTAATAACCTTTGTGAACTTGGCTAAGTCACTTAACATATGAGTGCCGTCTTTTTTCTCATTTTTTTTTTTTTAAGAAACAGCATCTTGCTTTGTTGCCAGGCTGGAGTGCAGTGGCGTGACTGTAGCTCCTAGGCTCAAGCGATCATCCTGCCTCAGCTTCCTGAGTAGCTAGGACTACAAACATATGCCACCACGCCTAGTAAATTTTTAAATTTTTTTTGTAGAGATGGAAGTCTTGCTATATTGCCCATGCTTCTCTTCTTTAACATGAGGAAATAGTCCCAAGACTGCTTCCAGCATTAAAATTCTGTGATTTTTGGGGGGCATGGTAGTTTGTACCTGTGGTACCAGCCACTCAAGAAGCTGAGGTGGGAGGATCGCCTTGAAGCCAGTCATTCCAGACTAGTTTGGGCAACCTAGCAAGACTCTCGTCTCTAAAAAAACAAACAACAACAAAAAGTATCATTTGTGAAAAGGAGATATTTATTAAATAACCAACAACCACCTAAATCCTCTATGTTTAACCTTTATCTATATGCAGGCTACAGGAGATAATATATAAACCAGGTAATTTAAAGGAGAAACAGCTTATAAAATGTCTCCAGATGTATTTTGACAATAATAGAGTGGGAGAAAGAGCACCAAGCTTCTTAATAGCAAAGAAACAATCAAATTTGTTTAAATGGAGGTTGGACGTTAGCTTGTTTTTCTTCCAGGAAAAATTTTTGTTTCCATGCCTAAAGATGTAGAGTTGTCATCTAATGCTACACTTACATGAAACTATAATCTCATCAACTTCTAAACATGATGATAGTTCAGAAAGTCTTAGGCACAGTGCAGGCAGCACTGTAAAAATGTTAACTCATGGGATTTCTTTCTTTGATCATGTTACATATTATATGTCATTAATATTCAACAAAAATAAATGCTAAATTTTGAAGCATAGCTGATTTTTATAGTTATCTTAAAAATTATCCACAAGTATGTTCATACTTTGAATAAGTAGAACCTAATACATATAAATTGGAATGGGAGGAGAGAGAGAGGGTCTATGAAAGAGGCAATAAAAGGCATAGAGAATTCGACTATGAGTTTTCATTTTATGACAGAGAATCTCCTTTATTCTATTTACTAGCAAGTAAACTACTTTGTATAATTGTAAGACTATTTTGGTTGATACTGGTTACTCAGTAACAGAGAAAGGGTTATGCCATTTTTACTTGCTTTGGGTAAAGTCAATTTTAACTAGCATCCCATTTTTAAAAACCTTTCAATGGCCTTTTTCCCCAGATGATGATGAAGTTACACCAGCAAGAGATGTATCTCGTCATTTTGAGGATACTAGTTATGGCTATAAAGATTTCTCTAGACATGGGATGCATGTTCCAACATTTCGTGTCCAGGTAAAATTGCAACTTGTATGTACATGATTGACTAGAAACATCTCAGTCTGACTTAAAATACAAAAGAGCCACTTAGATTTAAGAACTATGCTAAGTGCTTTCCAGGCAGTATCTCTTCTTGTTTCAGAATAAAAGCTGAAAGACTGTTTCTAATCCATCCATGGAATCATACTGTAGTTTCAATGTATGTGTATCTTAAAATTTTTATTGTGTAAGTATTTAATTCAGATGAGTTGATACTCCCAGCATTCCCAAATATTATTAGGGGCCAGTGTTAAATAATAACTATTTTACCAGAATTATGAAAATATTTGAGAACCATAAGATTTTGTTTCTTTGCTCAAGAAACTAAGGGGCCTCATACTGGCTCCCACCTGTAATCCCAGCACCTTGGGAGGCTGAGGCAGGTGGATCTCCTGAGCCGAGGCATTCCAAGACCAGCCTGGCCAACAAGGGGAAAACTTGTCTCCACACAAAAATAAAATAAAATTAGCCAGGTGTGGTGGTGTGTACCTGTAGTCCCATCTACTTAGGAGGCTGAGGTGGGAAGATCACTTGAGCCTGGAAGGTTGAGGCTGCGGTGAGCCCTGATGGAGCCACTGCACTCCAGCCTGGGTGACAGAGTGGGATCCTGTCTCAAAAAATAAAAATAAGGCCGGGCGCGGTGGCTCAAGCCTGTAATCCCAGCACTTTGGGAGGCCGAGACGGGCGGATCACGAGGTCAGGAGATCGAGACCATCCTGGCTAACACGGTGAAACCCCGTCTCTACTAAAAAATACAAAAACTAGCCGGGCGAAGTGGCGGGCGCCTGTGGTCCCAGCTACTCGGGAGGCTGAGGCAGGAGAATGGCGTGAACCCGGGAGGCGGAGCTTGCAGTGAGCTGAGATCGCGCCACTGCACTCCAGCCTGGGCGACAGAGCCAGACTCAGTCTCAAAAAAAAAAAAAAAAAAATAAAATAAAATAAAATAAAAATAAACTAAGGGACAAAATTTAGGCACAAGGAAGAATTACAGAATAATTATACAATAGATTAGAAATTGAAGACATCGTGTGGACTGGAAATTTTATGGAGAGACATTAGGATTTGAAGAATTTGGATAGTAAAAAGGGTATTGTAAGTAGAAGAGAATAGACAATAATTAAGCTTAGGTTGAGGGATAGAGTGAAGGAAGGAATTACAAAGAGATTGGCTGGCTGCTGAGAGCTTCAAGCTAAAGATTCCTACTTCTGATTAGTGGTGTATGTTTAAAATTGGTTAGGTGTGCCTTAAATGTGAAAGCAGTTTACAGTAGATTATACAGGGTTTGTAGGCTTTGACCAGAGTGATGGCATAATATCAAAGAGGTGTTTTTAGAAAAGCAACAAAGAAGTAGGGGCTTATTAAGTCTTGTTTCAGGTGGAAAGAAAGGAGGCAAGGAGATTTAATATAGGAAAACTAATTAGGAGACTCAGTTAATAGGGCTAAAAGGCAGAAGTGGGGGTAGGAGAAGGAATGGGTGCTGGATGTGTTGAATTAAAAATTCACAAAATTTGGCCAGATCTGGTGGCTGCCACGTGTAATCCCAGCACTTTGAGAGACCAAGATGGGAAAATCACTGAGGCCAAGCATTCAAGACTAGCATGGGCAGCCAAACAAGACCCTATCTCTACAAATAATTTTAAACAGTATCCAAGCAAGGTGGCCTGTGCCTGTAGTTCCAGTTACTCAGGAGGCTGAGGCAGGGAGGATCGTTTGATCCCAGGAATTGGAGGCTGCAGTGAGCTGTGATCACACCATTGCACTCCAGCTTGGGCAACAGAGTGAGACCTTGTCTCTTAAAACACACTTACTCATTATTTGAATGCCATTTTGAATGGCTGCAGCAATGGAAAAGGAGAGGGGACTCCCAAGATGGTCACATCTGGGGGCTGAGTGGAGAGAGAGTGAAAGAGAGAAAGGCCGATGTGTAAAGGGAGGAGACTACTAGGTTTTTTTTTTTCAGATGAGACTATTAGTTTTTAAACTCACTGAGTTATAAAACACAACCTTTTGCATGTTACAGTATGGAAATTGAAAAAAGATTGGAGTGCAAGAAGCTGAGAGTTAGGGATGAAAGCCAGTTGGATTGCCAACCAAATGACAATCATTTTTACCATACTACAGAGCTGTAGATAAAGAATTGTACTTGACCACATTTTAATTATTCACATTTGTTCTATTCCCTGTATTTAGGACTATTGCTGGGAAGATCATGGTTATTCTTTGGTAAATCGCCTTTATCCAGATGTGGGACAGTTGATTGATGAAAAATTTCACATTGCCTACAATCTTACTTATAATACAATGGCAATGCACAAAGATGTTGATACCTCAATGCTTAGGCGGGCAATTTGGAACTATATTCACTGCATGTTTGGAATAAGGTTAGTCTTCTTTCTGTATTTATAAAAAGATGTTTTCCTCTGGGCCAAATTATTCAAGTGCTTGGAGTGCATGTGCACATGGACACACACATAATCAAAACCCATCCCCTCCCCTATAACTTATTTTTATGCTATTTATGCTTCAAAGAACCACTTTATTGCAACTTAGTTTTTTCTCCTCTTTCCTAGCGAGGCAGGAGGGAGAGTTAGGGACTTTGACAAGAGTTGAATGACAGCTGCCTCCAGGAAAGGGAGGACAAGCAAGCTGGTCCTAGAACAAAGTTTGTCACTGAACACCTTTAGTATCTTTTCTCTTCATATCATCTGTCTCCTGATACATTTATGTTTCTACCTCCTTGGAAATTAGTACCCTTATATTGCCCCTCTGGCTGTTCTTAGGCTCCCTCTGAGGATTACTTGCTCTCAATAATACCTAATAAAAATGCAAAACTTTCATGTCCTTGCTGTTATGTTTTTATTATGTTATAATGAAAATGCAGTCATTGTATACCACCTTCTCACACATGCACACAAACTCTGAGCTACAGTGCTTACTAGTTAACTATTTTCACTGTAAAATCAGGCTTTCTATTCATTTTATTAGAGACTCTGGTCAAAACCTACAAACCCTAGTTAATCTACTCTAAACTGATCTGGCATTTGAGGTACATCTGACCAACTTTAAACTAATTTCCCACTAATCAGTAGCCAGACTATTGACTTTAGCCTCCTGAATGGTTGTAGAACCAGCTTTGCAAGACCTTTCTCCTCTTTCCCCTGAAAACTCAATAGGAGACTTCAGTACCTATGTCATCAGGAATCCATTACCCAGTGCAGCAAAGCAGACAACTAGTACATGCAGAGCCATCTTGGCTTAAAGCAGGATAGGCTCTCCTAAGTATAGACCATCCTTCTGCCCACAGCCCCTGCCTTTTTTCTCATTTGACCCCAGAAACTCCTAGAAACATGAGTAAGGTAATTCTAATTATTTTTATTTACACAAGTGAATTTCTCTATATGTATATATAGAGAATGTACTAGTACCAATAACAAACATAATTATTTTGTTTAATTTTGATAATACTCAAAATCTGTTCTCAGAATTTGTTCAGCCAGGCACAGTGGGTCATGCCCATAATCCCAGTACTTTGGGAAGCCAAGGCGGGTGGATCACTTGAGGTCAGGAGTTTTAGACTAGCCTGGCCAATATGGTGATACCCTGTCTCTACTAAAAATACAAAAATTAGCTGGGCATGGTGGCACACAGCTGTGATCCTAAGCTTCTCAGGAGGCTGAGGTGAGAGAATCACTTGAACCCAGGAAGCGGAAGTTGCAGTAAGCCAAGATAGCACCACTGCACTCCAGTCTGGGTGACAGGGCAAGACTCCGTCTCAATAATAGTTTGTTCCTCAGTGTGGCTGCATATTCATGATTGCAAATGTACACTACTGCTTGGTACCCAGTGCTACGTTAATATTGTCAGCTTTCAGGAATGATTTACTTGGGTAGTAGAAAATGTTCTGTTACTCTCCCTAAGTACTCTGTTTCTTATCCCTTATACTCACTCATCCACCTGCAGTTGTAAAGCTCTATCATTTTTGGGGACAGCTGCCTACACAAAGAGGGAAAAAATACAGCATTAATTATTGATGTGTATACTTTTGTAACATGAAAACAGGTTATACACTGAAAATATCATAATTCTCCTTATGTCTTTCAACAGATACGATGATTATGACTACGGTGAAATTAACCAGCTATTGGATCGTAGCTTTAAAGTTTATATCAAAACTGTTGTTTGTACTCCTGAAAAGGTTACCAAAAGAATGTATGAAAGCTTCTGGAGGCAATTCAAACACTCTGAGAAGGTATGTGCCTATTGTGGCTTGTTTACTCTGTAACTTAGCAATGATTCGTAGTCTCCTTCACCTAACCTAATTGGTCTGAAACCCTTTCCATCACCCCTCCCAACCCAAAGAAAAACATTCCAGGACAGCTGTCTCAGGTACCCCTTCAGAAGGGAACCTCATTATGGTGATAGAGTAAAAGAATAAAGATAGGGAGCACAGGTGGGCTGGCCCATCTTCAGAAGTGCTGGCATGGCTGTCAGCATGTAGAAGAAAGACTGTTTTATAAAAGCTGTGTATATGTAGAAGTGTCTGTTCTCTTTGAAACATCTTTATAGAAATTACTGAATAATGATTTGGCAGGGGAAGTTGTTATTCTGATAAAACAGTGTCTAGATTTTCTGACATGTAACAAACCTCCAAGAAATATGGTAAAATATAAATGAAAGCTCAAACCATCTATCCAAAAATAATGTTAGGGCGGGCATGGTGGCTCACACCTGTAATCCCAGCACTTTGGGAGGCCAAGGCAGGCAGATCACTTCAGGTCAGGAGTCCAAGACCAGCCTGTCCAACATGGTGATACTAAAAATACCAAAAACTTAGTTGGGCATGGTGGCATGCACCTGTAGTCCCAGCTACTTGGGAGGCTGAGGCATGAGAACTGCTTGAACCCAGGAGGTGGAGGTTGCAGTGAGCCAAGATCATGCCACTGCTCTCGAGCCTGGGAAAGAGTGAAACTGTGTATCAGGAAAAAAAAGACAGCTGTTTTGAGAAATTGATAATCTGTTCAACAAACCCAAGGATAAGTTATTCTGTACTACATAGGAAGTGTAGGACGTGTACTTATTTTATGTGTTCATTAGATTCACTGAAAAACTGATTGTGAATGTTTGTAACCCTTCCTTATATGATGTTGTATTTTATATTCAGGTTCATGTTAATCTGCTTCTTATAGAAGCTAGGATGCAAGCAGAACTCCTTTATGCTCTGAGAGCCATTACCCGCTATATGACCTGATGCCTTTCCTTCATTAAAGATGATTCTGGAATGATCAGCAGATATAGTCTACAAGGGGAAGGTACTAAACCCCAGGACCAATGGTAGACAAAATAATTCAGAAATCCATTGTGCCATGATTCCTTTAGTTTCTGCTATTTTTCTGTGGAAAACCCACTGCTGGCGCAAGCAGTGACTGTTTGGCAGCTTCAAGTTTAGAGCTGTGAAGACAGGCTGCCATTCAAGTATTTTGCTTTTTGACAGTACAAGATGCTGTGTAACTGTTTTAATACAGCAAATAGTAATTCTCCAAATCCTGTTGCTTTTATGTTAAATAAGATAACAAGAATTGGAGCATGCAAAGATGGGACTTGGATAATGACTTAAGCTTTATATATAAAGAATTTTAGAAGATCTTGGTGCTGCTATTCCTGCTGGAGGAATGAATAGATGGCTGTTTCAGTTAAGCTATTAGTAATAAAAGTGAACATTGCTACTATCTGAGCCTACATACATAACTTGTGTGATTTCAAATTAAACTTGCATTATGTGTTAATTTTCTTGCATCTAAAAAAGCGTAGAATTCCTACTCACACAGCTCAGCAACAACCATTTTGATGGTAACAGTTAATTTCTCTCATTAGTTTTTTAAATTCAGGGTTCTGGATATTAAATTATAATGGCATTCTTAAAGATTTTCTTCCAAAAGCAATCCTAAATGAAAGTGTGTAAATTACAAGAAGCTGGCGATCTTCTGATATGCTGTTTCACAGGATCCTGACACTGGAGGGCAGCTGTCTTGCGCAGTAGTTGTGTTTCCAGCATCGAAGTTGTGGGATATGTTGCTGTAGACTGCTGCGCAGTCCTGGGTGCATTCTGTGTCTCTGCCTCTGCCTGCCTCCTGGTCCCCCCTTTAAAGGTTGTGCAGCTCCTTAAATAATAAAGCTGGAAAACATTTTTAGTCGGGTTATCACATTTGATTTACAAAAACGCTAACTTTGTTTGAAATGCAAACAGGTTTGAAAATATGTATTAAGTACTTTGTATTCTGGAAGCGTGAATTGCTTTTGAAGTCTGTCAGTATTACTGGTATTTTTCAATAAAGAAGAATTTTTCTCCAATTTTATGTGCTGTCTCAATCTCTTAAAAAGTCATGACTTCACTATTAGTAATAATTTTGAGTTTCTACCTACTTTCATAAGCCAATTAAATAATGCTGTAATCAGATGAGACTGCTTTTAAATGGCAAAACACTTGAAGCCATTTTGAAAGATAGATACAAAGAAGAGTGGACTTTCTTTAGAATCTTATGTAAGACCATTTTTATTTATCTTGGAAATGACTGGTATGCCCCTATGCCTGCTCTCTTTTGAACTGTTTTAGAGTTCCAATAGAATGTTAAGAATTACTAGAAAGAAGGATTCATTAGGGAGAGACTGCAGAACAAAAAATGACACTTTATCAGACAAGTAGAAATAGCTCTAAGTTTAACTGAAGCGGTTGTGATGATAACTCTGTTACTCCTCAAAACATTTATTGAGCTCAATCTAGTGCCTGCCTCCAAATGTATGGGGTAGTGTGGAAGTGAGGGTTGGGAGCAATCAATTTTGAATAGAGGTGGTACCTGTCATCAAGGATATTTACTCTTGTGAGAAGACAAGACTATAACCTTAGCTAAAAATAGAGTATTATCTTCAATATGTTTTATATTTAAAGAAACTTATAAGTACATTACTCATCGAATATGCATCACGCCTTTGTCCTCTTCTGCCTGCTATGGAGTTCTCTCACTATAGCAATACAATTGAACCCAATAAGATAGTTAAAATTTTATTTATCCCATTTCTGTTCTTTGTTCCTCCTCTTGAAAATACAAAATTTCTAGTAGAGATTCTAATCAGCAGTAGAGTGATCACAAAACAAGATCAACTAGAATGCATTTAGTCCACTGGAACTTATAATCACTTAGAAATTGAAATCAAACTTTCAATGAGTTAAAAAATATGTTACCTAAAGTAATAAGAGTGCATGTGATACAAAGTTAATGTTTCAATGCCTCCCATTTAACAGGTGCTTCCTGTTTGAGTGTTTTCTCAAAAGTAAACACACAGGATTTCTAATGTTACTATATAATCTTTGAAACCAGTAGTTTTCAAAATAATTAGGGAAGGTACATTACACTGGGGATATCAAAACCTTCCCCAACCAGAGGAAAATTTTTTTCTAAAATAATATGAGAAGATTTCTGGTTGAGGTTCCCAGGATTCAAGAGTTAAAATATGAGTTTTTTTGGCCATATTTGGGAAAATTTTTATTAAGCCAAACTTAATCATCTCTAAGAATGAGGTTGATTTTGATACAGACCACCGGGAGATAAGTAGGTAAGTAAAACTTGTTGGATAAGCATTTTTTTATCAATATACTCTGAAATTTTATTAGCATATTCATATATGTGAATATCATATACGAATCAAATTTTATTAGCATATTTGTATATGTGAATATCATATACGAATCATACTAGTTTTTTTTGTTAATGCTAGTAGATGGGAGTAATGTCAGCAAGATGATGGACTTGGGAATTCCATGTCCTTATTCTCCCAGAGACACTAAGTTAACAATATATGGGCCAGAATATCTTTGTGAGAACTCTAGAAACCAACTGGGAAACTGCAGCACTAAGGCAAATGCAAAGCCAGGAAAAGGCTGCACCTAAAGGCTAGGAAAGTTGGGGATTTTGCTCACCCTAGCTCTTCCCTAGCAGAGGATAGTGTGATCAAGAGGAAGCATAAATTCAGCAAAGTTGCAGGATACAAAATCAGCACACAAAAATCAGTTGTATTTCTATACAGTAGCAATGAATGATCCAAAAAAATTAAACAATTCCATTTACAATAGCATCACAAAGAATAAAATACTCAGGAATAAACCAAGGAGATATGCGATGGTGTGAATGTTTGTGTCTCCCCCCACATTTGTATGTTGATGTATGTTGTACGTTGAAATGTAATCCTCAATGTGGTGGTATTAAGAAGTAGGCCTTTGGGAGGTGATAAGGTCAAGAGGGCTCTGCCCTCATGAATGGGATTAGTGCCCTTTAATAGAGGTCTGGGAAGCTCCCCTTCCACCATGTGAGGACAGAGCTAGAGTATGCCATCTGTGAGGAAGAAGACACTAGGCACCAAATCCTTGATATTGGACTTTCCAGCCTCCAAAACTGGTGAGCAATAAATTTCTGTTACCTATAAATTACCCAGTCTAAGGTATTTTGTTACAGCAGCCTAAACAGACTAAGACAAAAGACTTACACATTGAAAACTGTAAGGCAGCAGTTCCCAACCTTTTTGGCACCAGGGACTGGTCTCATGGAAGACAGTTTTTCCATGGACCCAGGGTGGACAGTGCAGTGGGGGATGGTTTCAGGATAAAACTGTTCCACCTCAGATCATCAGGTATTAGATTCTTATAAGGAGCTTACAACCCACATCCCTCACATGCACAGTTCACAATAGGGTTCAGCTCCTATGAAAATCCAATGCTGCAGCTGATCAGACAGGAGGCAGAGCTCAGGCAGTAATGCTTGCTTGCCCACAACTCACCTCCTGCTGTGCAGTCAGTTCCTAACAGGCCACAGACCAATACTGGTCCATGGGTTGGGGACCCCTGCTGTAAAGCATTACTAAGAAATTAAAGACACAAATAAATGGAAAGACATCTCATGGTCACCCAGAGTGACCTGTAGATTCAATGTAATCTCTTTCAAAATCCCAATGGCATTTTTCACAGAAGTAGAGAATTCCATGCTAAAAATCATCTAGAATCTTCAGCAGACCCTGAATAGCCAAAACAATCTTGAAAAAGAACAAAGTTGGAGGTCTCACACTCCCTGATGTCAAAACATATTGCAAAGCAACAGTAATCAAAATAATGTGGAACTGGCACAAAGTCAAACATACAGGCCAATGGAATAAGGTCCAGAAATAAATTCTCACATATATGGCCAAATGATCTTTAGCAAAGGTACCAAGACCACTCAGTAGGGACAGGACAGTCTCTTTAACAAATGATGCTAGGAAAACTGGATACGCACATGCAAAAGAATGAAGTTGGACCCTTATGTATTAAAAAACTCAAAGACCTAAATGTAAGACTGACAACTGTAAAACTAGATGAAAACACAGGGGGAAAGTTTCACAATATTGGATTTGGCAATGATTTCTTAGATATGACACAAAGTATGGGCAGCAAAAGAAAAAAATGGAATTACATCAGACTTAAAAATATTTGTTCATCAAAGGACAATCAACAGAGTGAAAAGGCAACCTATGGGATAGAAAATATTTACAAATTATATATTCGATAAGAGGTTAATAACCAGAATATATGAAGAATTCCTACAACTCAAAAAATAACTAAAAAATGGGGCTGGGAGTGGTGGCTCATGCCTGTAATCCCAGCAGTTTGGGAGGCCGAGGCAGGCAGATCATGAGGTCAGGAGATCGAGACCATCCTGGCCAGCATAGTGAAACCCCTGTCTCTACACAAAAATTAGCTGAGTGTGGTGGTGTGCACCTGTAACCCACTGGGATTAGTCAGGAGGCTGAGGCAGGAGAATGGCTTGAACCTGAGAAGCGGAGATTGCAGTGAGCTGAGATTGCACAACTGCACTCCATGCACTTCAGCCTGGTGACAGAGCGAGACTTCATCTCAAAAAAAAAAAAAAAAAAAAGGCCAAAGACTTGAATAGACATTTCTCCAAAGATGATATACAAATGACCAACAAACAAAAATTATGAAAAGGTGCTCAGCATGACTAATTATAAGAAATGTAAATCAATATTACAAAGACACATTACCTCACACCCATCAGGATGGCTACTATTTTTAAAAATCCCAAAATAAGTGTTGGTGAGGATGTGGGGAAATCAGAATGCTTACGTGGTATTGGTAAGAATGTAAAATGATAATCACCACTTAAACACGATGTAGGTTCCTCAAAAAATTAAAAATAGAATTCCCATATGACACAGCAATTCCACTTGCTGTGGACTGAATATTTGTGTTCCCCCAAAATTCACAGGTTGAAGCCCTATGGTCTTCAGGAAGTGATTCGGTCAGGAAGGTGGAGCCCACATGAGTGGCAGTAAACCCTTCTAAGGAGAGACAGATGAGAGATGATCTCTGTCGCCACCATATGAAGATAGAGCAAAAAGGCAGCCCTCTGCAAACCAGGAAGAGGGCCTTGACCACAAAGTGAACTGGCCAGCACCTTGACTTTGGACTTCCTAGTCTTAAGAACTGTGAGGAATGAACTTTTGTTAAGTCACCCAAACTATATTTTTTGTTACGTCAACTTGAACGAAGACATCACTTCTGAGTATATACACAAAAGAACTGAAAACAAGATCTTAAAGAGATTTGCACACCTATATTCATGGCAATATTATTCACAATAGCCATGATATGGAGGCAACCCAAATGTTCACTGACAGATGAATGGATAAACAAAATGTGGTATATACATAGAATGGAATATTATTCAGTCTTGGAAAGAAAGCAGCAGGGCACAGGTGGCTCACACCTATAATCCCAGCACTTTGGGAGGCTGAGGCAGGTGGATCACTTGAGGCCCTGAGTTCAAAGACCAGCCCTGGCCAACATGGTGAAACCCCATCTCCACTAAAAATACAAAAATTAACCAGGCATGGTGGTGCATGCCTGTAATTCCAGCTACTTAGAAGGCTGAGCAGAAGAATCACTTGAACCTGGGAAGCGGAGGTTGCAGTGAGCCAAGATCATGTCATTGCACTCCAGCCTGGGTAACAGAGACTGTTCAGAGACTCTGTCTCAGGGAAGAGAAAAAAAAAAAAAAAGGAAGGAAATCCTATCACAGGCAACAACATGGATGAACCTTGATAATACTATGCTAAGCGAAATAAACCAGTCACATACATACACAAATATTGTATGGCTCCACTTATATGAGATATCAAGTAGTCAAAGTCATAGAAACCGAAAGTATTAACAGAATGATGGTTGCCAGGAGCTGGTGGGGGTGAAAATGGGGAGTTGTTTGGTGCATACAGCTTTAGTTTACAAGATGAAAGAGTTCTAGAGATCTGTTGCAGAACAATGTGAATATACTTAAACTACTGAACTGTACACTTGAAATAGTTAAAATGGTAGATTTTACGTGTTTTTTTAACCACAGGTTTTGTTTAAGTAGATGGTTCCAAATGGTCCAGCTTGTATGTGGGTCTAAGGGGAGCAGTTAAGTATGGAAGAGAATAGGTATAATGGGATCCCACCATGAGTTACTATATTAGTCATAAATATGAAGGGGGCCGTTTAGGGAGGGGAGAGTTTGATTTTTCTTTTCCCTAAAAGTAGAATAAATAGCTTGCTATGAATGAAATACATTATATCTGTGAATGTTTTAGATAAATTAGCCCCTGTGACTTAAACTGATTTCATCTATTGGAGTGAATCTACCAGCATATACTTACATTATGGACTACAATAAAGTGAGTGTCCCTAGAGGATTTTGCTGAGCCACATTAGGTATGAGCCCCAGACTAGAACCATTCTTTGAAAGTCTATTTGTTCCTAGAAATGTAGGTTCTTTTTTTTTTTTTTTTTTTTTTTTTTTGAAAGAGTGTCTTGTGCTGTTGCCCAGGTATAGTGCAGTGGCACAATCTTAGCTCACTGTAACCTCCACATCCCAGGTTCAAGAGATTTTCATGAAACAAAGCCACTGGGAAGTTTGAACTGGGCAGAGCCCACCGCAGCTCAGCAAGGCTGCTGTGGCCAGACTGCCTCTCTAGATTCCTCCTCTCTGGGCAGGGCATCTCTGAAAAAAAGGCAGCAGTCCCAGTCAGGGACTAACAGATAAAACCCCCATCTCCCTGGGACAGAGCACCTGGGGTAAGGGGCGGCTCTGGGTGCAGCTTCGGCAGACTTAAACCTCCCTGCCTGCTGGCTCGAAGAGAACAGCGGATCTCCCAGCACAGCGTTCCAGCTCTGATAAGGGATGGACTGCCTCCTCAAGTGGGTCCCTGACCCCCCGTGTATCCTGACTGGGAGACACATCCCAGTAGGAACCGACAGACACTTCATACAGGAGAGCTCTGGCTGGCATCTGGCAGGTGCCCCTCTGGGACAAAGCTTCCAGAAGAAGGAATAGGCAGCAATCTTTGCTGTTCTGCAGCCTCTGCTGGTGATACCCAGGCAAACAGGGTCTGGATGGACCTCCAGCAAACTCCAGCAGCACTGCAGCAGAGGGGCCTGACTGTTAGAAAGAAAGCTAACAAATAGGAAGGAATAGTATCAACATCAACAAAAAGGATGCCCACTCAGAGACCCCACCTGAATGTCACCAACATCAACAACCAAAGGTAGATAAATCCACAAAGATGGGGAGAAACCAGCACAAAAAGATTGAAATTCCAAAGACAAGAATGCCTCTTCTCCTCCAAAAGATCACAACTCCTTGCCAGCAAGGAACAAAACTGGACAGAGAATGAGTTTGACAAATTGACAGAAATAGACTTCAGAAGGTGGGTAATAACATACTCTTCCAAGCTAAAGGGGCATGTTCTAATCCAATGCAAGGAAGCTAAGAACCTTGAATAAAAGGTTAGACTAATTGCTAACTAGAATAACCAGTTTATAGAAGAACATAAATGATCTGACGGAGCTGAAAAACACAGCACAAGAACTTCATGAAGCATATACAAGTATCAATAGCCAAATCAATCAAGCAGAAGAAAAGATACCAGTGATTGAGGATCAACTCAATGAAATAAAGCAAGAAAACAAGATTAGAGAAAAAAGAATGAAAAGAAATGAA
The DNA here is from genome assembly GCF_003255815.1 of Theropithecus gelada. Taxonomy (NCBI): domain Eukaryota; kingdom Metazoa; phylum Chordata; class Mammalia; order Primates; family Cercopithecidae; genus Theropithecus; species Theropithecus gelada. The sequence continues at coordinate 133,632,153 of NC_037671.1, read as the reverse complement.
CAAAGCCTGCAAGAAGTATGGGACCATGTGAAAAGACGAAATCTACGTCGATTGGTGTACCTGAAAGTGACGGGGAGAATGGAACCAAGCTGGAAAATACTCTTCAGGATATTGTTCAGGAGAACTTCCCCAATCTAGCAAGACAGGCCAACATTCAAATTCAGGAAATACAGAGAACACCACAAAGATACTCCTTGAGAAGAGCAACCCAAGACACATAATTGTCAGATTCACCAAGGTTGAAATGAAGGAAAAAATGTTAAGGGCAGCCAGAGAGAAAGGTCGGGTTATCCAAAAAGGGAAGCCCATCAGACTAACAGTGGATCTCTTGACAGAAACCCTATAAGCCAGAAGAGAGTGGGGACCAATATTCAACATTCTTAAAGAATTTTCAACCCAGAATTTCATATCCAGCCCAACTTAGCTTCGTAAGTGAATGAGAAATAAAATCCTTTACAGACAAACAAATGCCGAGAGATTTTGTCACCACTAGGCCTGCCTTACAAGAGCTCCTGAAGGAAGCACTAAACATGGAAAGGAACAACCAGTACCAGCCACTGCAAAGACATAGCAAATTGTAAAGACCATTGATGGTATGAAGAAACTGCAACAGGCAAAATAATCAGCTAGCATCATAATGACAGGATCAAATTCACATATAACAATATTAACCTTAAATGTAAACAGGCTAAATGTCCCAATTAAAAGACACAGACTGGCAAATTGGATAAAGAGTCAAGACCCATTGGTGTGCTGTATTCAGGAGACCCATCTCACATGCAAAGACACACACAGGCTCAAAATAAAGGGATGGAAGAATATTTACCAATCAAATGGAAAGCAAAAAAATAAAAAAGCAGGGACTGCAATCCTATCCTCTGATAAAACAGACTTTAAACCAATACAGGTCAAAAGAGACAAAGAAGGGCATTACATAATGGTAAAGGGATCAATGCAACAAGAAGAGCTAACTGTCCTAAATATATATGCACCAATACAGGAGCACCCAGATTCATAAAGCAAGTTCTCAGAGACCTACAAAGAGACTTAGACTCCCACACAATAATAGTTGGAGACTTTAACACCCCACTGTCAATATTAGAAAGATCAATGAGACAGAAACTTAACAAGGATATCCACCAGGACTTGAACTTAGCTCTGGACCAAGTGGACCTAATAGACATCTACAGAACTCTCCACCCCAAATCAACAGAATATACATTCTTCTCAGCACCACATCGCATTTATTCCAAAACTGACCACATAATTGGAAGTAAAACACTCCTCAGCAGATGCAAAAGAACAGAAATCATAACAAACAGTCTCTCAGACCACAGTGAAATCAAATTAGAACTCAAGATTAAGAAACTCACTCAAAACTGCACAACTATATGGAAACTGAACAACCTGCTCCTGAATGACTACTGGGTACATAACGAAATGAAGGCAGAAATAAAGATGTTCTTTGAAACCAATGAGAACAAAGACACAACATACCAGAATCTCTGGGACATATTTAAAGCAGTGTATAGAGGAAAATTTATAGCACTAAAAGTCCACAAGAGAAAACAGGAAGATCTAAATTCAACACCCTAACATCACAATTAAAATAACTAGAGAAGCAAGAGCAAACAAATTCAAAAGCTAGCAGAAGACAAGAAATAACTAAGATCAGAGCAGAACTGAAAGTGATAGAGACACAAAAAACCCTTCAAAAGATCAATGAATCCAGGACCTGGCTTTTTGAAAAGATCAACAAAACAGACCACTAGCGAGACTAATGAAGAAAAATTAGAAGAATCAAGTAGACACAATAAAAAATGGATAAAGGGGATATCACCACCGATCCTACAGAAATACAGACTACCATCAGAAAATACTATAAACACCTCTATGCATATAAACTAGAAAATCCAGAAGAAATGGATAAATTCCTGGACACATACACCCTCCCAAATCTAAACGAGGAAAAAGTCGAATCCCAGAATAGACCAATAACAAGTTCTGAAATTAAGGCAGCAATGAATAACCTACCAACTAAAAAAAGCCCAGGACCAGACGGATTCATAGCCGAATTCTACCAGAGGTACAAAGAGGAGCTGGTACCACTCCTTCTGAAACTATTCCAAACAATAGAAAAAGAGGGAATCCCCCCCTAACTCATTTTATGAGGCCAGCATCATCCTGATACCAAAACCTGGCAGAGATACAATGAAAAAAGAAAATTTCAGGCCAACATCCCTGATGAAAATCAATGGGAAAATCCTCAATAAAATACTGGCAAGCCAAATCCAGCAGCACATCAAAAAGCTTATCCACCATGATCGAGTTGGCTTCACCTCTGGGATGCAAGGCTGATTCAACAAACATAAATCAATAAACATAATTCATCACATAAACAGAACCAAAGACAAAAAACACATGATTATCTTAATAGATGAAGAAAAGGCCTTCAACAAAATTCAACAGCCCTTCATGCTAAAAACTCTCAATAAACTAGGTATTGATGGAATGTATCTCAAAATAATAAGAGCTATTTATGACAAACCCACAGCCAATATCATACTGAATGGCAAAAGCTGGAAGCATTCCCTTTGAAAACCGACACAAGACAAGGATGCCCTCTCTCACCACTCATATTCAACATAGTGTTGGAAGTTCTGGCCAGGGCAGTCAGGCAAGAGAAATAAATAAAGCATATTCAGTTAGGAAAAGAGGAAGTCAAATTGTCTCTGTTTGCAGATGACATGACTGTATATTTAGAAAACCCCATTGTCTCAGCCCAAAATCTTCTTAAGCTGATGAGCAATTTCAGCAAAGTCTCAAGATACAAAATCAATGTGCAAAAATCACAAACATTCTTATAAACCAGTAACAGACAAACAGAGAGTCAAATCGTGAGTGAACTCCCATTCACAATTGCTACAAAGGGAACAAAATACCTAGGAATACAACTTACAAGGGATGTGAAGGACCTCTTCAAGGAGAACTACAAACCACTGCTCAAGGAAGTAAGAGAGGACACAAATGAAAAAACATTCCATGCTCATGGATAAGAAGAATCAATATCGTGAAAATGGCCATACTGCCCAAAGTATTTTATAGATTCAATGCTATCGCCATCAAGCTACCACTGACTTTCTTTACAGAATTGGAGAAAACTACTTTAAATTTCATATGGAACAAAAAAAGAGCCCACATAGCCAAGACAATCCTAAGCAAAAAGAACAAAGCTGGAGGCATCACGCTACCTAACTTCAAACTATACTACAAGGCTACAGTAACAAAAAACAGCATGGTACTGGTACCAAAACAGACATATAGACCAATGGAACAGAACAGAGCCCTCAGAAATAACACTACACATCTACAACCATCTGATCTTTGACAAACCTGACAAAAACAAGCAACCGGGAAAGGATTCCCTATTTAATAAATGGTGTTGGGAAAACTGGCTAGCCATATGTAGAAAGCTGAAACTGGATCCCTTCCTTACACTTTATACAAAAATTAACTGAAGATGGATTAAAGACTTAAATGTAAGACCTAAAACCATAAAAACACTAGAAGAAAACCTAGGCAATAATACCATTCAGGACACTGGCATGGGCAAAGACTTCATGTCTAAGACACCAAAGGCAATGGCAACAAAAGCCAAAATTGACAAATGGGATCTAGTTAAAGAGCTTCAGCACAGCAAAAGAAACTATCATCAGAGTGAACAGGCAAGCTACAGAATGGGAGGAAATTTTTGCAATCTATCCATCTGACAAAGGGCTAATATCCAGAATCTACAAGGAACTTAAACAAATTTATAAGAAAAAAACAAACAACCCCATCAAAAAGTGGGCAAAGGATGTAAACAGACACTTCTCAAAAGAAGATATTTATGCAGCCAACAAACATGAGAAAAAGCTCATCATCACTGGTCATTAGAGAAATGCAAATCAAAACCACAATGAGATACCATCTCACACCAGTTAGAATGGCAATCATTAAAAAGTAAGGAAACAACAGATGCTGGAGAGGATGTGGAGAAATCAGAATGCTTTTACACTGTTGGTGGGAGTATAAATTAGTTCAACCATTGGGAAGACAGTGTGGCAATTCCTCAAGGGCCTAGAAACAGAAATACCATTTAACCCAGCAATCCCATTACTGGGTATATGCCCAAAGGATTATAAATCATTCTACTATAAAGACACATGCACATGTATGTTTACTGCAGCACTGTTCACAATAGCAAAGACTTGGAATCAACCCAAATGCCCATCAATGATAGACTGGATAAAGAAAATGTGGCATAATAATAATAAATAAATTAAAAATAAATAAATAAAAATAAAAAATAAAATTTAAATGTAATTTCGAAAAAAAAAAAAAAAAAGAAAATGTGGCACATACACACCATGGAATACTATGCAGCCATAAAAAGGGATGAGTTCATCTCCTTTGCAGGGACATGGATGAATGTGGAATCCATCATTCTCAACAAATTAACACAGGAACAGAAAACCAATGTTCTCACTCATAAGTGGGAGCTGAACAATAAGATCACATGGACACAGGGAGGGGAACATCACACACTGGGGCCCATCAGGGGATGGGGGGCTAGGGGAGGGGTAGCATTAGAAGAAATACCTAATGTAGATGATGGGTTATGGGTGCAACAACAAACCACTATGGCACATGTATACTCATGTAACAAACCTGCACATTCTGCACATGTACCCTGGAATTTAAAGTATAATAATAAAAAAAAAAAAAGAGAGAGAGAGAGAGATTATCATGCCTCAGCCTCCCAAGTAGCTGAGATTACAGGTATGTGCCATCATGCCCAGCTAATTTTTGTATTTTTAGTAGAGATGGGGTTTCACCATGTTGACTGGACTGGTCTCGAACTCACAACCTCAGGTGATATGCCTGCCTCGGCCTCCCAGAGTGTTGGGATTACAAGTGTAAGCCACCATGCCCAGCTGGTTTATTCTAACAGGCTTCAAGAACCCATTCAGTCTGGGATGCCTGCTCTCATCTCATGAGTTTTGGTGTTTTGTAGGGTGAGAAATGAGCTGTTAATAAAATCCTTTCTCCAAGCAGAGTAGTAAATTTACTTTTTGTTGTTGTTGAGATGAGGTCTCACTTTGTTGCCCAGGCTGGTCTTGAAATCCTAGCCTCATGGGATCCTCCCCTCTCAGCTCTCCAAAGTGCTGAATTACAGGTGTGAGTCAGCAAATTTATTTTTATTTCCAACTCATCTTCATTTGGCTAGTATAGGATAACAATAGTAATCTCAATCTTTTGTTTTTTAATCATTTATTCAAAGGCCGAACTCATCCTACAAAGAATGGCAAACTAAGAAAGTGCTTGGTGTTTTCAACACCCACTCCACATCATACACTGGACTGGGCCATTTGTCCATTTAATGGTTTGTTCCAAATTACACTACAGTAAAATAGATATGATTCCCATTTTACAGTTGAAGCTCAAGAAATTAAGTTACTTGCTCCAAAGGTAGCAGGGGAGAGCGTGGATTCAGATGCAGGTCTACCATTCACCTAAGCCTGCATTCTTTCTAATACATTACGTCACCTGTCAAACACGGAGAGTTACAATTAGAAGGACTGTCTTAGTCCAGTCATTTTATTTCAAATGAAAAGATAACTCTCATTTTAATCTATTTTATTTATTTAATAAACAAATGGCCCAAAGCAGTTTTCTTTAAGTTTTTCTGCTTACTCCTTCTCTTAATATGAGGACCAAAAAGGTACTGGTACCAAATGAGAACCCTTATTATTTGACGTAGTAAGAATTAGTATAGATCCTATGTTGTAACATGTTCCACTCATGTTGACTACCCTTCTTTCTATATAATCTAACAGCCTTCATTGCACAGTTCATTTAACTTATGAACACTTTAATTCCAAAACTGCTAAATCAAGATTTTAAGACTAGAACTAAATTGTTTAATAGAGAATAGAAGAAAAAGTCATTTACTTAAAAATGCATATATTTTCATCTTACATTTCTCATAACAGGAAATATAACATGTATATACGTTTTTCCATAATACCTAACAAGAAGAAATGCTTATTTTTAAAAAATACTTCGGCTACTCACTAAAACCAGTTCTTGAAAAACTTTCCATGTTTGTTAATCCTGAAAAATGTTCACATTTGTTACCAGTTCTTAAGAATGAGGGAGACGTGACTTCCTGTTTCTACTGTTCACCTGCATCACGTTAGAAAGAGGGAATGGGCAGGGGTTCTAGGAAGGTATGATGTCTCTGAATTCGGTTGAGAAGCTGCTGTGCCACAGGTTTGAATTCTGTTTCCCAGTGGAGTTTGTGATAGTTTTTTAGGTCTGGATCAAAACTGCCATCCAGTGCTAGTTCTTCATCTGTATTAGAAAAATTTAAATTACAGCATTATTTAGAAATGTAATCCTATTGCATATCATTTAATTTTGATGATATGAGTTAAACTCACCCTGGGTCACCCTTTAATACCAACGTAACACAAGATAGGATTTCAGAGAAGTTCTTTACTCTCTTCTGTTCTTTATGAATACATCATTTTATTTTATTTTATTTGGAGTGGCAGGGTCTCCATGTATTGCCCAGGCTGGTCTCCAACTCCTGACGTCAAGCAATCCTCCCACTTTGACCTCCCCACGTGCCAAAGTGCTGGGATTACAGGTGTGACCTACCTCTCCAAGCCCATTACTTTACAATTAGTATATTTTGGTATCTTAATTTAAATGGGCAATATTTTTTTCAAAAAAAATCTGGCCAGGTGTGGTGGCTCATGCCTGTAATGCCAACACATTGAGAGCCTGAGGTAGGAGAATTGCTTGAGTCCAAGAGTTCAAGATTAGCCTGAGCAACACAGTGACAGCTCAGAAAAAATAAAAAATAAAAAATAATCAGAAGATTATCTGGGCATGGGGGCATGTGCCTGTGGTCCTAGCTACTCAAGAGGCTGAGGTCAGGAGGATCGCTCGAGCACGGGAGACTGAGGCTGCAGTGGGGCATGACTGTGCCACTGCCCTCCAGCCTAAGCGACACAGCAAGACCCTGTCTCAAAAAATAAAAAATCTGAGATTGAACTGAACCTTTATTTCAACTAATTCCTTAGTTTTTTATATGTAAGTTTGTATCTAAAAGTTCGATCACAATTTCTCAGAATTACTTCCTTATGTGTACATAGAAAAGTTAATTACTTCTAAGGTTAGATACAAAAGGAATCAGGAAATCCTTTAGGAAAGTAGTTCAGTTAAATTTGACACTTTAAACTTTACTGAAACTCAGAACTTTGCTGGCTTCACAGCAGCAGGGAAGCAGTCCTTTGAAAAGACAACCTTCCAACCCCCTACTCTCTCCAAAACTGAAAATTAGGAGGCCTTGGGAATCCTAAGGAATATTAGAATCCCAGGTGAGCCCATGGATAATGCAGAAAAGAACTTGTAAGAATCAAATGCAAAAGTACAACTTCGATTTCTAATCCAAGGGCATCCTGAATTCTGGGAACACCATATATTCAATCCAAGTAGGAAGATAAATGGCCACTGAGGTTTCTGTGCTCATTGCCACAACAATTTTATGTGTTGATGTTGAGCCTCACACCCTGTGTGACAGACTTCAGAAAAGTACACTGACCTGCCAGTCAGATTAGCTCTGCCACTTCCTACATCTGTGACATGAGGCCAACTTCTTAAATGGTAACCACTAAATCCTAAAACAACCACAGATGTTGTTACTTACATTGCCAACATTTTATTTTTTTTATTTTTATTTTTTGGGGGGGGAGATGGAGTCGCACTGTGTCACCCAGGCTGGAGTGCAGTGGTGCAATCTCGGCTCACTGTAACCTCTGAATCCCAGGTTCAAGCAATTCTTCTGCCTCAGCCTCTTGAGCAGCTAGGATTACAGGCATGTGCCACCACACCCGGCTAATTTTTGTCTTTTTAGTAGAGACAGAGTTTTACCATGTTGGCCCAGCTGGTCTCCAACTCCTGACCTCAAGTGATCTGCCTGCCTTGGCCTCCCAAAGTGCTGGGATTACAGGCTTGAGCCACTGCGCCCAGCTGCCAACACTTTTTTATAGGGCCAATTAAAATCCTATTATAAAATGCTTCATGACTCTGTTGATATCAGATTTTCTATACTGAATATTTGTGTACATTCACTGTGTCCTTTGGCACTAGGGGTGTTAGTGTCACCACCCAAAATAAGATAAGGGAGTCTGGAATCCCAGTTTGTACCTTCCTCTCATCACAACCAAGTGGTCAACTATGCAGTTCTAAGATAAACTCTAAGCAGACACAAACACTTCGGCAAGGAGCTCCATAGAGACCCTGTAAGCAAACCTAGATCTCCCCACCCATGAGACAACTGGGCCCCGAGGGCAGGAGAATGCAGGCAGTGTTTGGTGCCTTCAAAGCTCTTCCTGTTTGGCTACTTCCGGACAAAAAGAGTCAGGTAGTCCCAGTGATTTCAGATTTCATTTCGTTTTTTGAGACAGAGTCTACTCGGGAGTGCAATGGCGTGATCTCGGCTCATTGCAACCTCCATGTCCCAGATTCAAGTGATCCTTGTTTCTCAGCCTCCCAAGTAGCTGGGACTACAAGCATGTGCCACCAGGCCAGGCTAATTTTTTGTGTTTTTAGTAGAGATGGGGTTTTGCCATGTTGCCCAGGCTGGTCTCGAACTTCTGACCTCAGGTGATCCACCCACCTTGGCCTCCCAAAGTGCTGGGATTACAGGTGTGAGCCACCGCACCCAGCCAGTGATTTCAGATTTCTAGACCATCTTCCTACTCACTGTTTTCCAGATTTTCTGAACATTAAACTTGTTGACAAGTGAATTCTGCTGTATAAAAATAAAATTCTGTTGTATAGAAAATGAATTCTGTTATATAGAAAATAAATTATGGACTGGGTACAGTGGCTCACGCCTATAATCCCATCACTTTGGGAGGCTGAGGCCGGTGGATCACCTGAGGTCAGGAGTTCGAGATCAGCCTTGCCAACATGATGAAACCCCATCTCTACTAAAAATACAAAAAATTAGCCGGGCATGGTGCTGGGCACCTGTAGTCCCGGCTACTTGGAAGGCTGAGGCAGGAGAATCACTTGAACCCAGGAGGCGGAGGTTGCAGTGAGCCATGGTCATGCCACTGCACTCCAGCCTAGGCAACAGAGAGAGACTCTGTCTCAAAAAAATAATAATAATAAAACAAGAAGGAAAGAAAGAAAATGAATTCTGTTGTAGAAGTCCTTCTTCCCCAAGCTGCTGGCGGCTGAGCAGTATGGCCTGTGCATGTCATAGTCCCTTCTTCCTCCCAGGGCTTTGGTTGGATTTAGTGGTTTTAGCAAAATCTCTGTTGGGTGTGTGGCTTTTTAAAATCTAATGTCAAGACCATGTTACTTGTCTTGAGGCCCAGCCTATAGTTAATCCACCCACAAACCATATTAATTCTAAATTGGGTTAGACAAGATAACAAGAATACCCAAACAGCTACAGGTTAGAGAAATGAGGTCTAAAGTTTCAAAGTAAATACAGTGACATACATTAAAAGTGCCATATCACATGGGGTATTAAATTTTGGAACTTGTACTGCAAAGAGTAGCAGACGCTGATTGAGTAAAAATTTAGATCTATGATTCAATGTTTTTTTTTAAGAGACAGAGTCTCATTCTGTCACCCAGGCTGGAATGCAGTGGTGCAATCATAGCTCACTGTAGCCTAGAATTCCTGGGCTCAAGTGATCCTCCCACCTCAATTGAGTGGCCAAGACTACAAACACAAACATCTAGCTAGTTTTTTTACTTTTAGTAGAGATGGGGTCTCACTATGTCGCACAAGCTGGTCTCAAACTCCTAGCCCCAAGTGATTCTCCTACCTCGGCCTCCCAAAGTGCTGGGATTACAGGCACGAGCCATTGCACTCAGTCTTTAATTCTTTTTAAGATTTGAATCATCATAAGTTAGAAACTGTGCGTCATAGTAAGTATTTTGCATCATGACTCTGTATACATATACCTACTTACATACAAATAAATGTTTCAAGTACAATACTTGTCCTTACTACATGTAATATATTGTGATATTTTCTTTGTTAATTCATTTTTTAAAGATGCTGGTCACAACCAACTAAATTGATTCCCTAACCTGTAGTGTGAAAAGTGCTTATTTAGATAACCAATCATTCTTAAGCTTTCTTTAGGCACAGCATGCTTCCAAATACTAAAATTTGGGGCAAAGTATTAGAAAGGATTAAAAGACCTTACAATAATCAATGATCATTACAACACAATCATTATTAGAAGTTTGTGTCCTGTAGCATCTATAAAAGCTTTCTTTACTCACTACACTATTTCCTAGCTAGCTGTTCAGCAGCAGGTGGCTGTTTAAGGGATTTATCATTGCCCTGACCATTCTCTTATAAGGTAAAGTTGTCGAATGTTCTAGGAGCACCTGATAGCTCTTCAGCATAGGTTGATATGATCCTCCAACTTGAACATGGGGCCCCACTCTACCCTTGTCACAAAACCTAAGTGCCCACTGCCACATAACTTATGATGAACATACAACAGCCTAGTGTACTTCCCATTTGCAACAATAAACTGCACACATGGTCATCAGGTGCCAGCTCCCCACAGAGGGGCTCATGGTAGACTGGAGTGCTCAGTACACCACTAAGAACTTCAGCATCAACACACTGCTTATGAGCTCATAAGACATAACTGGAATATAGTGGACAGTTTCAGACCACGTTCTTTTAAAGCCACTTTCCAGAAAGACTGTCAACATTCCAACGATGTTGATATATTACTTCTCCCTTTTTTCTAGTCACTTGGCAAGAAAAAGTTAGGTAACTTACATTACTATAGAAATTGCCATACCAGTATTTCCAAAAACAGTGCTCATACTTCAACGTGGGCCTCGGTAATTTAATAGCTCATCCTGTTTCCAAAATGGCCTGTTTTTTGTTTTTTGTTGTTGTTGTTTTGTTTTGTTTCTTAGCTATCTTTGTAAAAGAATTGAAATGCAAATATACTCTCACCCACATGCCCATTTCACTTGCAGCAGTCCCACTGCCCAGACACAGCCTGTCAGAAGTCAGGGTCTGAGTGCCCACTGCCGAGAGAAAAGCACAGCCCAGCACCCAGCCCACGAGGCCCAGTCCCCACGGTTCATGAAGAGGAGCTCTCGATCACGTGAGAAACCTGGGATGCACTGCACAGTGACTTGGCTCCCTGAGTGAACTGTGTTTATTTGCTGTTATCCATGCCACAGTCTCCCGGCAAGGGTGGGGTGGAGTAAGGGTGTTCTAGGCAACACAGGGCTAGTTGGTTGTTTTTGGATGGAAAGTCCTGCCTTTGCTACAGTATGACTTCAGGCAAGCCACTTAACTGTCCTAAAACCTACTTTCCTTATCTGTCACCTAGCTGATGGCCTCAGAGAGATCTTTCAAAAATAGAATAAACATGCTTTTAAAGGGATATAGCACTATTGAAACAAGGTACCACCATTGGTAGCCAATCCACATGCTGCTATCAAGTACCTTCTTTGTATGAGGCAATATCCTTTCCCTAAGGTGGTTCAGTTGGAAAGGGGAAATAAAACTCACAAAATAATAACACAGGATAATTACAGGACAAGTTCCACAATTCATGATTGATTGCTATATAAGAAGTCTAGATTTCCTATGACTAGACTATGACTGTGGGCTTGAGAAGCTATGTGGGAAGGGCCTGCACCTGGATAGGCAGATTGGGATGAGCAGGCAGGATATGGAAGAGAACATGTGCAAAGGCACAGAGGTGGGAAAAGCACGACCAGAAGTCCAATTTGGCTACGGAAAAGTTGGGAATGGACCACAGTCAGCCCTTCGCATCCACGGGCCACACGTCCACAGGTTCAACCAACCACAGATAGAGAATATTTGAAACAACAACAACAATAAAAAGAATACAAATAAAAATCACAGCATGACAACCATTTACAAAGCGTTCACATTGTAGGTATTATAAGTAGTCTAGAGATGGTTTAACAGGTGCAGGAAGATGTGTGTAGGTGAAATGCCGATTCTATGGCATTTTATATCAGACACTTGGGCATCTGTGTTGGTATCCGAGGGAGGCCCTGAAACCAATCTCCCCAGATACCAAGAGGTGACTGTAACAGGCAGCAGGGCCCACTGAAATGAAGTGCCTTCCAGGTACACTGCCCCTGCTGAGAAGCCAGCCATGCCCACACCTCCTTCTGATCCATCTTTGTGCCACACGGCCCCACAGTCCCACCATCCTTGTTATTTATGGCTGATTGCCGCAGACTTGGGTAACAAAGGAAACCACACGTAGCCTGTCACCGGGTAGCTGCTGCCTACGCAGGAAAGCCCTGGGCCACAGGACAGTGACTCACTGAGCCAATCGTATCTTCTCCCTGAGTGGGTGACATAGGAAAGTGCCCTGGCAACAGACACACACAGGGAGGGCAGCAAGTGGAAGCCTGGAGGTAGCTGAAGCCATGATCTAGAAGGAGCCTAGAGGGAGTAAGTGGGGAGAAAATTCTTTCCCTAACAGCGGACACAACACAGCTGCGTCTCCAGAATGGTGGAGCCCAGAGGGCGGAGCTCATGACGCCAGCGGCTGAGGGGTCACTTGGGACTCCCAGCTCCTGACTGGCTCTCTGGGAGGCTTTGAGCAGTATCTTGTTTCCTGGCTTCTTTCTTGTCTGTACACTCTTCCCTTAAGCTCCTTTGCTAACGAGAGCAAGGGCTCTCAATCCTAGCTATTATCAGACTCACCTGTGGAACTCTGAACACAGATTCTCAGCCTCATCCCAGAGCTTCTGAATCAGAATTCCTAGGGCTGGGGCCGGGAAGGTGTTTCTGGTTTTTGGGGGTTTTTAACTCCACGGCTGATTTCAATGCTCTACCACCATCGAGAACTGAATTAAGGCAACCTGAACATGCACTTCTGCTTCCTACAACCTGAGACAGTTTAATGCTCATGGAGCCAACTGTGAAGCTCAATGATTAAAAGAAAATGCTTAATTTTTTTCCTTATTGTTTTAAAACACATATACAAAATTATATTTACCTGGAAAAACCAAATTTCACATCGACCTAGCACACCCAATTCTTTCAAACAACTCCTGAGTTCCAGTTCCTGCTTAGTGGCATAGTGTTACAACACTTAAGAGCTTCCAGAGCACGTCAGCCACCTTCTGAGGACTTGCTATGTGGCCGGCTCTTTGTTTAGGCTCTTTGTACACATCTGCTCATGTATCACCCTGCAAGCTGGACATTAATTATCCTCATCTTGGAGATGATAACATATCATTTCGAAGCGGCTGAGAATCTGTGTTTTTAAAAGTTCCACAAGTGAGTCTGCTATGCAGCTAGGATTGGGAGCCTCTGCTCTGGTTGGTGAAGGAGTGTAAAGGAAAGGTGTCTAAGCTTTCTCAGGTTGTGGAGAAGTTGAACTCAAACTGTAAAAACTCAGCACCTATGGCTTCTGAGTGACCTTGAGCCTTTCCACATGGCCTCCCGGATCCAGTATGGTGGCTGGGCAGTGATGGGTACATCTCTATTTGGGAAAAAGGATTATTAAAAACACTCATTTACTGACCCAAATCATTGTTTTTAGAATTAACCCAGGATGAAAAAAAATTATTCTAAAATTATAAAAAATTTTAAATGTAAAAAATGATCCTGGCCAGGCAAGGTGGTTCCCACCAGTAATCCCAGCACTTCGGGAGGCTGAGGTGGGAGCATCGCTTGAGCCCAGGAGTTTGACACCAGCCTGGGTAACATAGTAAGACCTCATCTCTACAAAAAAAAATTTTTTTTTAATTATCTGGGCATGGTGGTATGTGTCTGTAGTCCCAGCTACTTGAGAGGCAGAGGTAGGAGGATCACTTGAGCCCAGGAGTTTAGGGCTGCAGAGAGCAGTGATCGCACCACTGCATTCCATCCTGGGTGACAGAGCAACAAGCAAAGAAAGAAACAATATTCTTTCCTTTGATTTGTATCAGTGATTTCCTTCCTTTCAAGGATATAAACCCCATTGTAATGCCAAATAGTCTCACAGGCCCTCACCCACATGACAATTAACGTAGCTAATTAAAACGTACAGCTTCATTTAAAAGCATGACTTAATTGAGTAGCTTTTAGCCATTTTTAGCCCTATTTTCTCAATTACAACAGTGTCTATATGCTTTTGAACAAGAGAAATACATTTATGCTGAGGTCTTATATTTATGCACTTTAGAGAAAATGCAAAAAAAAAAAAAAAAAAAAAAGCCACAGAAGAAATCATGATTGTATCTAATGAGTTGAAAGTCCTTCTGTCCCCATCGTAAATAGCATTCAGCCTCTTCAGATAGTTCCAAATTATAGTAATCTTTAACATACTCTTGTTGCTTATAGAAATATAGTCACCCAAATGCATACTACTATTTATCTGAACAGGTCACAGAAAAAAACTATCTCACACTCTGATAAAACTCACAGACTCACCATAGTCAAGAGCCTTACCTAAAAATGATGAGAGCAGCAGTAAGAGTGTGTTGGTGTCTTCATTTCCAAAACATGACGAAGCATTAGTGATGTTTTCACTGAAGTTCCATAAAGTTTTACAAACCAAGGAGGCCAGCTGCCAATCAGTAGGACCAAAATCTCTTAAACAATCCACTAACCTAGTAAAGTTCAAATTGAGAAGTTATTAGGTCAGAATCTGTCTTTAATATTGTTAGCATGATTATTCTTCTGTGATACGTAAGTATAATCCAGAGATCACTTAAAATAATTCCTTATTTATAAAATTAAGTGGTTACAAAGTAGCAATAATCTACTTCTGCACCTTTTTTTTTTTTTTTTTTTGAGACAGAGTCTCACTCTGTTGCCCAGGCTGAAGTGCAGTGGCATGATCTCAGCTCACTGCAACCTCGGCTCACTGCAACCTCCACTCACTGCAACCTCCGCCTCCCGGATTCAAGCAATTCTCCTGCCTCAGCCTCCCAAGTAGCTGGGATTACAGGCATGCGCTACCATGCCCAGCTAATTTTTGTCTTTTTAGTAGAGATGGGATTTCACCATGTTGGCCAGGCTGCTCTCGAACTCCCAGCCTCAAGTGATTCGCCCACCTCGGCCTCCCAAAATGCTGGGATTACAGGCGTGAGCCACCGTGCCCGGCCTATTTCTGCACCATTTTAAGTATCCAGTGGAATCTAAACTCCCTCTTCAGCCTCAGCTTAGGGGCTTCCCAATGTTGAAATCCCTTTGCCCCACAGGAATGATGAGAGGACCCAAGCTCCCGAGAACACGATGTCCTTCAAATCCCGAGTCAGTACCCTACACCTGGAAACTTACTTCTTAATGCCACCTCCTTCTTTCAGGATGACACGCTTGTCTTTATCCACAGTGAGATTGAGGAGAACACCACAGGCAGAAAAGCAGAGATCCTGATGCTGAGCATCCAGCAGCGCCATCATGAACCTGTGGACTACGAGGGAAGAGCGCAAACGCAGCCCAGTAAAAGCCCAGGGTTCCCAGCTGTCTCTTGTTTTACAGATGGTACAGGGGCAATGGGGAGTGGTTTGCAAACCCAGAATCCCTGTTAAGGGACTTAACTCATTCTTCCTAAGGCTTTATCCATCACCCGGCAGTGGGTTCCCCAATACCCACCACTCCCAGAGCCGGCTCCCCCAATCCCCAGATACTGCAACTCCTGACCCAGGCAGCAGCTGCTTCTCCACGGCAGTGAAAGAGTCCCTGCTGGTGGACATGAGGGAGCACAGGTGACACTCATCTAACTGCCAGTTGTTCTCAAGGGTTTTCCTGAACCTCCAGCAGCAACTGTCTTTAAATACACAGTCCTGGAGCGGGGAGCTGGCTCCCGGTGGGATCATTCCTGAAGTCTCCCAGGGCCACGCGTAAGACTCAGACTGCTGAAAACCAACCTGTGGCAAGGCAGGCCTTCCAGTGTAGGGCCATCTCAGGGCAGCACAGGCTCCCGCCTCTGGGGAACCAGTTTCCCTTACTCCTAGGAAATGCAACTGGGAACCGATTGTCCTGTTTTCTCATCCCTCAGCAGATGCTGAGCAAAGGGCTGGGGAAGAGTGGGTAAAGTGTGCATTCTGCCTCTCCCATGGGGCGTGCACCTGAGAGGGGCTGCCCTGTTCTAGCCCCGGCCCTGTCGACTGGGTTGGGCAGTGAGCTTGGCAGAGGCAACATCACATACATATGTGCTCTTAAGAGGCTAAAGAGTGCCCAGCAAAATGTGCAGTTATCTGTAGGTAGTGAGAGCTGGAGCATGGTTTGCTGCTGCTGCTTTTTATATCTGTATTATTGAAATTTTCCATTACGAACATGGAAGTTATGTTTTTAAAATTATTATTGTTACATGAAATATTTGAGACATACAAAGAGTCAAAGTATACTAATATTTGAGACATACAAAAATATTTGAGACATACAAAGGGTATAAACATGTGGGTACTTGCCACTCAGTTTAAGAAATAAAACATTACATTCCAAACAACATGTGCATAATAAATATAAACAATTCTTATTTGTTGATAATAAATAACACTATAGGTCTAATGATAATCTTTGGACATCCCTTTCCTTCCAAAGGTGAATGCGGTCTTTTTTAAATTTTTAATCTTTATCTTTCAGAGGTAGGTTCTCACTCTGTCTCCGACCCTGGAGGGCAGTGGCACAATCATGGCTCACTGCAGCCTCGAACTTCTGGGCTCAGCTGATCCTCCTGCCTCAGCCTCCCAAGTAGCTGGGACTACAGGCATGTGCCTGTCTGGCTAATTTTTAATTTTTGTAGAGACAGTGTCTCACTATGTTACCCAGGTTTATCTCAAACTCGTGCCCTCAAGCAATCCTCCCACCTTAGCCTCCCAAGGTGCTGGTATTATAGGGTTGAACCACTGGACCCAGCCTGAACCCTGTCTTAAATTGGAGTTTACTATTTCCAATTACTATTTATACTGTATAGCATCACTACATGAATACCTATGCAGAAGCAATACCCAAGATAGTTTTGTATGTTTTAAAACTTATATTCATGGCATTCCTCTGTATATATCCTCCTATTGCTTTTGAATGCTAGAGAACATTTTATTGCGTGAATATACTATAATGAATTTGTCCTCTTGTCTGTTGAGGGACATTTAGGTTGTTTCTACTTTTTGCTATTATAAGCAAAATGTAATAGACATTCTAGTACATAAAAGAGAATGTCTTCTTGAGAATATGCCCCCAGACAGAAGTGATGACTTAAGATTCACTGTTTCTGTTAGACATACACACACCCCATCTTGGTGCACAGAAGGCCATTCACAAGGGAGAGGGGAACACTGCCTAGGTCCATCTTGGCATCCTGAGCCAGGAGCCTTAAACACGGAGCTCTACAAATCTCAAAGCAGAAACAAGTACAACACTGTAATGACTCAAGCTCCAAAACCACTCCGCTGATTATTGGCAAGAAGTGAATGTTTATGAATTCTAGTGTCATTAACTCACCATTGTTCTGCACAATGAAATCGCAGACATCACGGTCCTGGGAGAGATTTCCGAAAACACGCACAGCCTCCAGGATTCCATCCATGTTGTTACTGACAAGAAGCTTTAAGAGCACTGGATTTGGCGACCAGAGAAATTAAATCAGTGAATTTAAGTTTTAACTTAAAGGTTAATGGAAATCAACATCATGCTAAATACTGATAATTTTAAAATGATAATAAAATACAAACTGTAAGGGACTTTAGCAAGAACTAAGAAACTAATTTTTCCCATTTCTAGTTTCCCCATATTCTAATTTCTTAGAATCATCAGGTTCTAAGTAAGACATTTTTGTATCAGAAGGCAGAAGATAGTAATGTCTCCAGCTCTGTGTTTAGTTAATAAAATCGAAACCTCAAATGAGCACTCATTTATCCACATCTGACTCTGAACCTTACATTCAGCAATATATAGCTTTTTGTCTTGAATTATGGAATTCTTCACTTGGTAGTAAGATAAATTGTTGATTGTCGCTGTAGCATTGATCACCAGCTCCTCACAATCATCAAGTGACTTGTATTCTGAAATGAAGTGAGGATAAGGGAGTCAAAGACCCATTGCAGGAGTAGAACCAAGCACGTTGTAACTACAGCAACAGCAGGGCCAGGAGCAGGCTGCTGTCACGGCAGGGTCCCTACAAAGGCCCTGGAGAGGCAGCTTTACCACTTGATTTCCCCCGACTCCTCCTGCACGGAAATGCCCCAAATACAAGGGCCAGCTCCTGGCCAGAGTGGAGAGGATACTGTCAACTCAATCCTTGCAGCCAGGAGGTTTGGAAAAGCCCGGCTGATCTGGGCTCTGTGTCTGAAGTAAAGCAAAGGGGCCAACATGGCAGTGGGCGGAGCCATCTCTATTCCCGCCTGTTTTCTGGGTTCTCAGGCTCTCCCAGGGGCTCCTCCCTGGAGTCTCTGCCCTACTTTCGCACACCGCCTCCTAACAGAATGGCCCTGGGGTCATGATCTGTCCGTGACTATGAACTCTAGAAGACACCTCTGGCCTCCTCTACCACCCCCTAATTCATCTCTCAGCACTTGCTGGCTTCCCTTCTTCCACTTTTGCCTCCCTAAATCTATTCTCAACACAGTTATCCTTTAAAAGCAAGTCAGTTAATGCCACCCACCTCATAACCCATGAATAGTCCACGTTGTCTGGTCCACAAGACCTACCCGGCAGCTCCAGGCCTTACCTCTCTGGCCTCATTTGCTCCTCCTACTCCCAGACCACCAGGGTCAACCACAGCAGCCTCCTGGCCTCCTGGAATATGCCAGCATGCCCCTGCCTGAGAACCCGTGCACTGCTGAACTTTCTTCTGGAACATACTCTCCTCCCAGTTAGCCACTTGGCTCACTCCTTACGTCCTCCAAGCAGTCGCTTAGAGGCCGCCTTGTTGGACATACTTTCCGTAACCTCCCTATTTAAAATAGCACCTGTTCTCTTTTCTCTTACCCTGCTTTAATTTTCTCCATAGCACATATGACCACCTGATGTTATATATGTGTTTAATGTTTGTCTTTCAGCCCTAAAATGTCAGCTCCCTGAGGCCTAGGGATGTATCTGTTTTATTCATGGCTGCATTCCCAGCTTCTAGAACAGTGCCTGGCACATAGTGAGTGCTGGATGCAAGAATAATTGATCCTCTAGCTTAGCACATAAGGCCCTTAGTGGTTTTTGTCTCTGCCTCCCACTCAGTCTCCAGACTCATCTGTTGACGTTTCTGGCCACAGTGTGGGGAAGAGCAGATGCAGGGCTGCAGCTGGGAGTGGTCCCAGTGACCTCAACATAGCACAGACATGGGCAATGGCAGAGATGTGGCAGAGTGGAGACTGTGCTTGGCAGAGACTGGATGGGGTGTGAGGGAGAGGAATCACCTGGGTGCACATAACTGGGTAGATGCGTGAATTAAGGGCACAGGAGGAGGGCCGAGTTCAGGGACAGGTCATGAGTTCAGCTTCAGATATGCTTCTGAAGCACCCCCAGGAGAGGAGGGGTAGGCAGTTGGATATGAGTTGGGCAATCAGACTGGCTGAGCAACACTGCAAAACCCTGTCTTTACAAAAAATACAAAAAATTAGCCGGGCGTGGTGGCACGCGCTTGTAATCCCAGCACTTTGGGAGGCCGAGGTGGGCGGATCACTTGAGGTCAGGAGTATGAGACCAGCCTGGCCACATGGTGAAACGCCGTCTCCACTAAAAAGACAGCAATTAGCCTGGCGTGATGGCACAAGCCTGTAATCCCAGCTACTTGGGAGGCTGAGGCAGAAGAATTGCTTGAACCTGGGAGGCAGAGGTTGCAGTGAGCCAAGATTGCACCACTGCACTGCAGGCTGAGTGACAGAGGGAGGCCCCATCTCCTGTATGAAACCAAAGTTTTTCCTCGGGGAGCAAGCAGGGCGGCTATGAGCTAAGGAAGAGGACTGTGCTTGTTCTTAAATTCTCTGACTTAAGTACCGCCCCCTTGGACCATCTTTTCCTGTTCATTAAAGAGAACAGCCTTTTTATAAATTACTGTGTTGAAAGGAACGCTCAGTCATTTGTAGGCTGCAGAAGACATAGACTGTTCCTTCCGCCAGTGGCCCCTCCCGCTAGAGCAGCCAGCAGAGGCCCAGTACCTGGTAGACACTTAATGGATACTTGGAAAAAGAATAAAGAAAGACCTGACTTCCTGTGTTTTAGTTTAAGTACATAAAAAGGGAATAAGGAACTGAATTATTTTGGTTATCAATATGGATTCTACTGTAAGGAAATATCCTAGTTATGGTAAAAGAAGGGACACAGGACCTCCAAAATTCTTCCCTCTTGCTTTGGCCATGACTCTGAAGCCAGAACCCTGTGCTTCCACTCACTGGCCGTGTGACCTTACTCAAGTTATTTAACCTCCCTGAGCCTCAATTTCCTTGACTGTAAAGTGAGCATGATCATTGCACCTAGAGTTGTTACAAAGTTTAAATGCATTCAAGGGTTTAAATGAATGCGTGGCACATAGTGGGTGTTAAGTAAGTGCTTATTAAATGAACAGATGGGCCATCCAGAATGACCGCTCAAGGGGGGCGGCTCAGGTGAATGTCTAACTCTTGGGCAAAGGGTCTACAGCCCTGGTTTCCTCCAGCCCCAGACTGATGGCACTAGGTCTTGGGCAGTGTTTGGGGATCTGTTTTATTTCTCTTGCCTTGGTAGGAGAATTCGTTAGCTTGTCCAGGACATGCAGGGTAGCTCTTAGGTGTCTAACCTCCCAAAGGACCACACGTTTGATTAGCAGGAGTGGTGTCCGGTACCTGGAACTAGAGGGTAGGTCCTCACAGCTGCTAAGCATTTATCATGAACAGCACCAGGCACTTTACATGCATGTAACCCCCAAAAGCCAGCTACTAATAAGTTTTACATGCATTTACAAGAATTCACACCCACAATAATTCATTCTCGAAAGGTGCATCTGTCTCAGTTACCTTGGCCTGTCATAATAAAATACCATAAACTGGGTGGCTTGAGCCAACAGAAATTTATTTTCTCACAGTTACGGAGCCTGGAAGTCCAAGATCAGGGAGCCTGCGCGGTCAGGCTCTGGTGTCTCTTCTTATAAGGGCCCTAACTCCAGCATGAGGGCCCCACATCATGGCCTTATCTAAACCTAATTATCTCCCAAAGGCCCCATCTCCAAATACCATCACATGGGGGTTAGGACTTCAAAGATGAATGTAGGGGTCAGATGAGAACACTGAGGTTTAGAGAAGTTCAATACCTCGCCTGACTTCACAGAGCACACATCTGAATCCAGGTCTATTTGACCCTACTATCCTACTCTTTCCACAGAACCCTGCTGAAGTCAAGGACGCAGTGTTGCTGAGTTCCCATTGGAGCTAGTTGGGGCAATAGACTGCTTCCAAAAAAGCATGACAGAACCATCCTACTCTCTATAATTGACTCACGGATACAAGAAAATCTGGAATTTGGACTTGCCACTAAGTCAGCAAATCTCTGAGTCTGGTGGCATACTGAGAGGGTCAGTTCTTACTAGAAACATTATTGATTTTTAAAAGACCCTCTGCAATGAGGCTGACCTCTCTAGGCAAGTCCTGGGGTACAAGCAACTCCCTGTGAAGGGTGCAGGGCTAGAGGGAGGTAGGAAGAAAAAAACCCAAGGGATGCCCTTCCCACGTGACTAGGCAAGGGGGCCATGCCACAAGAGCCATCAGGCTGGGAGGAGTGCTCAGCTCTGAGGGTAAACAGGACAGCAGCAACTCTGACTTCAGTCAGCACAACCAAGCCCTGGGTAGGCCCTTTCGATAGTCACAGTCACAGCCCAGCACTGGCCCTGCGTTGCTCTAAGCTGCCAGGCCTGTCGGAGGGGGCAGGAGGCCGTTCCTGGAATGTGATCACCACTCCACACCGATGCAGATAAAACAGGTAGGAAATCCCCAGAGACCAGTGTAGAAAGGGCTTAGCAGGGCTCAGAAACTCACCCAGGAGTCGAGTCATGTAAGGGGAAGGTAGAAGGGGGTGACCCCTGACTTTTGCTCTTCTATAAACTTTTATTTGGAGATAGAATCTTTCAGGAGAGAATAGAGAAGGGATCACCTGCTTGTCCAAACAACTGCCTAAGGCATAGGAGGCAAGAGGCCTGAGCCATCACGGGAGAGCAGGGTTTCTTCACTTCTGCTCAACCTCATATGGTACCAGGCTCTAAAACAGAGACTAAAACATTTCTCACAGGGAGGCCCTTGACCACCTGTATCGGGAGCAGCCAGGGAGCTTTAGAGAGAGTCTCACTCTGTCGTCCATGCTGGAGTGCAGCGGTATGATCTTGGCTCACTACAACCTCCACCTCCTGGGTTCAAAAGATCTTCCTAGCCGGGCGCGGTGGCTCAAGCCTGTAATCCCAGCACTTTGGGAGGCCGAGATGGGCGGATCACGAGGTCAGGAGATCGAGACCATCCTGGCTAACACGGTGAAACCCCGCCTCTACTAAAAATACAAGAAAATTAGCCGGGCGAGGTGGCGGGCGCCTGTAGTCCCAGCTACTTGGGAGGCTGAGGCAGGAGAATGGCGTGAACCCGGCGGGGCGGAGCTTGCAGTGAGCCGAGATCGCGCCACTGCACTCCAGCCTGGGGCACAGAGCAAGACTCCGTCTCAAAAAAAAAAAAAAAAAATCTTCCTGCCTGAGTAGCTAGGACTATAGGCGCCCACCACCATGCTTGGCTAATTTTTGTATTTTTAGTAGAGACGGGGTTTTGCCATGTTGGCCAGGCTGGTCTTGAACTCCTGGCCTCAAGTGATCCACTCGCCTCGGCCTCCCGAAGTGCTGGGATTACAGGCATGAGCCACCGCTCAGCCTTTTTTTTTTTTTAGACGGAGTTCTCGCACTGTCGCCTGGGCTGGAGTGCAGTGACACAATCTCAGCTCATTGCAATCTCTGCCTCCCAGGTTCAAGCGATTCTCCTTGCCTCAGCCTCCCAAGTAGCTGGGATTACACAGGCACCTGCCACCACTCCTGGTTAATTTTTTTGTATTTTTAGTAGAGACGGGGTTTCACTATGTTGGCAAGGCTGATCTCGAACTCCTGACCTCATGATAACACCTGCCTTGGCCTCCCAAAGTGCTGGGATGACAGGTGTGAGCCACCACGCCTGGACCTTTTTTTTTTTTTGAGAAAGGGTCTCACTCTGTTGCCCAGGCTGGAGTGCAGCAGTGCGATCATGGCTCACTGCAGCCTTGACTTCCTGGGCTCAGGTAATTCTCCCACCTCAGCCTCCTGAGCAGCTGAGATCACAGGCGTGTGCCACCACACTCAGCTAATTTTTTTTTTTTTTTTTTTTTTTAACAGAGACAGGGTTTTGCCATGTTGCCCAGTCTGGTCTAGAACCCCTGGCCTCAAGCAATCTGCCTGCCTTGGCTTCCCAAAGTGCTGGGATTATAGGTGTGAGCCACCATGCCCAGCCTCTTGCCTCTTTCTCCTACCCCAAAGCATCACTTTCTTTTGAGTCAAAAGCAAGTTATTCACTCTTCCTTTATAGGTAGAAATGTAATTTCTAAGCTCATAAAATATTTATAAGATGAGGAGTTTTTTCACTTTATATGTGAATATTAACAATTGTGGGATCATGAATCACGCATAACTCTACTCCTTGGCTGTTCACAGCCGTGCGCCCCCAGTCCAGGTGTTCGAGGTCTGGTCCTCAGGCCCTTCCTGGGCAGCCACAGTCAGGCAAAAGCATTAATTCGGCAACAGATGAGAACTTGTCCAGTGGGTTTCAGGCTTCTGCTAGATTCTGAGGAGCCAGAAAAGCCAGCGTGGTTCCCTGAAGCACTGGGTCTCAACACTTAATGGACAAAAGACTCACCTGGGGGCAGAGGAGGCATTAAAAGGCAGATTTCAAGACTTAATGACATTTTATAGAGGCAGTTTCTGGGCAAGGGCCAGAAACCAAAAAGGGTATTTTAATGAGTCCCACAGCTGATTCTGCAGCAGTCACATCCCTGGTCCTGGGCTGAGAAGCCCTGCTCAGTGTGGTGAGTGGATCTCAGGAAGGGGAGAGGAGCTTCAGCAGACACGGGCATGCTACAGAGCAAATGCTGAACATTTTGAGGTTGGAACAGAAACTGAATTTCTCTCACTGTTATGTGCATATTCTTCCATGCGGCTTAATGTGCAGTCAGCAGCTTGGCAAAGAGTTCAAGCCGAAACACAGAGATTGCTGAGTTATCTACACGGAAGTGGTAAGTCATGGTGCAGATCCCAGTCAGAATTGAAGAGTCCTTTCTCTAGACGGGTGACATGTGATGTGGGGTGCGGGGAAGCACAGGTCAGGGGCCCAGCGACTTTGCCACTTGCTCACTTTGTGACCTGTGAAAGTCACTATATCTCGCGGAGCCTGTTTCCTCATCTGTGAAATGATGAAAATAACAAAAACGTGCCCTGACATTGTTGTGAGCTAACAGATATGAAAATGCGTTTTCAACCATAAAGCTCCATAGTGAAGCACGGCCTTGTCACTCACACGCCCACAGCCGGGCTCTGCCACCCGTCCCTTAGCTGTGTGCGCCTCGCTTCTGCCCTTCTCAGAAACTGTGGTTCTTGTCTGTGCACCCGACGTCCCTCTACCATATACACTGAGTTCCTTGAAAGCACATGCCAGCCTCCATTTCTAAAACCTTGTTCTAACCTGAATGTTGGTGTCCCCCAGAATGCACATGTAGAAGCCCTATCCCCTCAATGTGACTGTATTTGGAGCTAGGTCCTGTGGGGAAGTGATAAAGGTTAAACGAGGTCAGAAGGGTGGGGCCCTTATCCAGTAGAGCTGGTACCCTTACAAGAAGTAGAAGGGACCCCAGAGTGTGCTCTCGTCAGCACATGAGGACCCAGTGAGAGGGCAATCAACCACAGGCCAGGAAGGGGAGCCCACACCAGACCCTGACCCTGCTGGCATGTTGGTCTCGGACTTCCAGTTTCCAGAACTGTGAGAAAATACATGTCTGTTGAAGCTCCCCAGTTTATGAGATTTTGTTATGGCAGTCTGAGCAGAATAAACAAAACTGAATGCATAGCACAGAACTCATTACCCAGAAAGAGCTCAGGAAATGGCTCTTGAGTTGAATAGTGGAGGCGAGGGGGAGCAGGGAGTTCACAGTTTGCTCCTCCAAAACATCATTTGTGTCAGGCATTAAGCTTCCTTCCAAAACAACAACATTTTTCACAAGCATGGTTAGTAGTAGTTAATTTTCTTTTTTTTGGAGACAGAGTCTCACTGTGTCACCTAGGCTGGAGTGCAGTGGCACAATCTCAGTCTACTGCGGCCTCTGCCTCCTGATTTCAAACGATTCTTCTGCCTCAGCCTCCTGAGTAGCTGGGATTATACGTGCACACCACCATGCCCAGCTAATTTTTGTATTCTAGTAGAGAAGGGGGTTTCACCATGTTGGCCAGGCTGGTCTCAAACTCCTGACCTCGTGATCCACCCACCTCAGCCTCTCAAAGTGCTGGGATTACAGGCCTGAGCCAGCAGGCCCAGCTAGTAGTGGCAAAATTGATTACCTTGGGTTGCAGTTAATTTCCCTACACACTAGCAGGCAGAAGTGCCTGTGGGAGATGACAGGCCTAAAAAGTGTAGGGGTTGCCATGGACTGAATTGTGTGCCCAACAAAATTCATATGTTGAAGCCCTACTCCCAATATGCTTGTATTTGGAGATAGGGCTTTGAAGAGATATAGCAGGTTACAGAGCCCATAAAGGTACAGTCCTAATGTGATAGGATTGGTGACTTTATAAAAAGAGGAAGGGGAGAGAAAGTCTGTCGCCTACTCCACAAGTGCTTGCATCAAGGAATAGCCATGTGAGCACACAGTGAGTAGGTGGCTGTCTGCAGGCCAGGAGGAAGAGCCCTCACCAGGAGCTGAACTGTCTGGCACCTTACTCTTGAATTTCTCTGCCTCCAGAAGCATGAGAAATAAATTTCTGACAAAGTTGCCCAATCTGTGGTATTTTGTTATGGCAATCTGCACTAATACAAGGGGAATTAATAGGACTTGAATGACTGGGGACTGTAATTACAAATAATGTAAGAACCTGAAGAGGAAAAAAAAAGGAATTAATTTTAATTATGTGGATTGCCCACAATATTTGGGATGTGGGATTTTAAACTCAAATATTTGGAATTTTAAACTCTTTGTGGTTAGTTTGGCCAAGTTTTCTCCATTTGCTAAGTATAATTTTTTTTTAAATTGCAATGTAATTCACAAAGCATAAAATTCACCCTTTTAAAGTATACAATTTGGTGGGTTTTAGTAATAATCTCTATTACTATGTTTTCTTTTCCTTTTCTAAAAATCTGGATTACTTTTAAGACAGTTCTGAACAGAAGAGGGAATTTCCTTCATACAGCTAAGACTTTTGCATAGGGAGCCACTTGTGCTAATAAAATCCTTATCACACCCCAGACACAGAACTGTCTTTGGGCTGCGGGAAAGTTGGTTGTGCCTGCTGCAGCCAGTGGGCCGCAGTTCTCACCCAGCGTGGTCAGGAGCAGGCCCACTATCCCCGGGTTGACAGCCAGTACCGGGCCCACGCCCGGGTGGATGGCAATGTTGGCCAGCACGCGGGTCAGCTTGATGAGCACGTCCTCTGCCTCTGACGGCGGCCTCTGCGCCCTGTGCTGCTCGCCTCGTTGGCCCGCCGGCTTCTGGGAATGCAGATCCAGCTGATGGAACGTCTGGAATAATGACAGCAGAGTTTGGATGCTCCCTTTCTCTTTGGAAAATTGTTCACGAGCCTGGTTATTTTTCGCCGTCAGGTTGCCAAGAATAAAAACAACACGGACGACTAAGTCCTGCAATAAACAAAAGACAGAGTCACAAGTGCAAAGGGGGCTGGAACGCATTGTGGGGCAGAAGATAGTATTTAATTTATTCACAATTGCATTAATAGTAAAATGGAACACATCTGGCTTCGACTCACTGGTACAGTATTTGATTCCCAAGAGCAGTGCAAAGTGACAGAGGAGATTATAAGCACCTGGCAGCAATGAAAGAATACAAACTGATTGATGCGACCAGCAACGCCTCTTACCTTCAGATCCTTCATCTGAAATTCTGGCTCGCCTTTCTTTTTCTCCTTCAGAGAACAATTAGTTGAGTGGGACAGCATTACTAAAAATGTGTCATGGAAATCTAAGTTTTGACAATAGCCGGTTTCTTGAAATTCCAAATCTTTCCTTAAAATTTCATCTCCTGCTGAAGCATGGTGTTTTTGAATTTGGGCAGGATTGACACTTGGGACTGGATAATTCTTTGTTGTGGGGAGGTGTCCTGTGCATTGTAGAGCATTTAGCAGCATCCCTGGCCTCCACCCACTAGATGACAATACCTCTCCAGACGTGACAGCCAAAACTGCCCCTCCACAGCGTGGAGAAGTGCCGCGTTACGTAGCTACACTACTTTAAGGCAGTATCTACCAATTCTTGCCCAGGGTGGTGGTTACATGAGTGACACCTTTATAATTACTTGCTGAATTGTGCATACCTGTTTTATGCACTTTTCTGTATATAGGTTATATTTTACAATTTTAAAATGTTTTTACAAACCCTAAGCTGAGACCATTTTAAAATTAAACAAGATACAAAAATCACTGTGCTTTTAGTTTGACAACATTGTCCAGATATGAGTCCAGATCAGCCTTCCCCATGGGTGTCAACGAAGGTGACCTGGGAGGAGGAGATTTTAAATGAATACTCATTGGAGGGCTACAACTGGCCTGGATGGTATTATATCTATATCTATATATACAGTGCCAGGCACTGTGCCATTTTATAGACAAGAAACTAGGGCCTGGAGAAGCCGCCCAGGTCACATGGCTGGTGAGGGGTAAGGTCAGGATTTGATTCTAGGGTTACCCAGACTCTAGAGTCCTTTCTACACTAACATCTGCCTCCCATACAGGGTGTCATGTACTTTTTCTCCTCCTTTGCCTTCTTGCAGAACAGTTAAAGAATTATCTCCTTTTAAAATGCAAATATGTCATCAGAAGGGACAATCATAAACCTGACTTTGTTGATCGGGTCAGTAATTAGCAGCAGCCTTAAGAAAAGGGGACAAAGGGGCAAGGGCTGGGCACATTTTCATCGAGGAGCACATGTCCAGGTGCGATGCCAGGGTGTCGGGTGTGGCCAGGAAATTGGGGAAGATTGGGGGCAAAGTACAACTTTTGGATTTACCTAGGCCTTCTCTGCCAATACCAACTTGTTCCTGCTTGTTCTTGCTAAAAGAACCAAAAGTTTTCCCTGACACTCACTGCAGAGAAGCAAGGCTGCTGCTTGCACAACCGGACACCATTTGCCAAACATTAAGGACCGCGGCTAATGCTACAGCAAAAACTGGAGATGGTCCAGGAGAGTTCATTTTCGGAGACATTTCAACTCACAGCATTCAACCAACCACAGTGGTCATCCAGTTAGGAGACCCTGCTCCTGACTCCACCCCAGGAAATAGAATGTTAGTCCTCAGATAAGTTCTTAATGCCAGGGGCCTAGGAATACACACACATAACCAAGTCTGACAGTCAGTGTTCTGAAGAGCTTCTCACCTACTGAGAAGACAAAGCTAACATATGTGGGGAAACAGCAAAGACTAAAACGGCTAACGAAGAAGCGAGATGCGGAAGCGGATTATGAGTCCCAGGTCCAGAGCCAGGCAGGCTGGGCTCACACAGGTGCTTGGCCTCTCTGTGCATCCATTAACTTATTTGCAAAATGGAGACACAATTCGTACTGTGAGATCACATGAGATACAACAGGCAAAGCACAAATTGTATTGACCAATGATTAGGGCACTGCTGTGAACTCTTTTTATGTCCTAGCGATAAAATGCTAACTAATAGCAATAAACTCGGTGGTGCAGGCCTAGTAGTCTTACAAGAGTTTCGAAAAGAGGATGCTCCGGGAACAGTGTCAGGTTCAGCAGAGTTATCACGGAAGAATTTGAGTTCAACCCTGGAAGTTGTGAGATGCAGAGAGATGTGGAGGGGAGCACGGGGTTGGGTGGGCAGCAGAAAAGTCTCTTTTTTTTTTTTAACTTTTTAGGCTCAGGGGTACATGAGCAGGTTTGTTACATGGGCAATCTTGAGTCATGGGGCTGTGGTATGCAGATTATTTCATCGCCCAGGTACTAAGCTTACTACCCCATAGTTATTTTTCCTGATCCTCTTCCTTCTCCCACCCTCCACCCTCAAGTAGGCCCCAGTGTCTGTTTTTCCCTTCTTTGTGTCCATGAGTTCTTATCATTTAGCTCCCACTTATAAGTGAGAACTTGTGGTATTTGGTTTTCTGTTCTTGCGTTAGTTTGCTAAGGATAATGGCCTCCTGCTCTATCCATGTTTCTGCAAAGCACATGATCTCATTCTTTTTTTATGGCTGCATGGTATTCCATGATGTATATGTACTACACGGTCTTTATCCAATCCACCACTGATAGACATTTACGTTGATTCCGTGTCTTTGCTATTGTGAATAGTGCTACAATGAACACATGTGTGCATGTGTCTTTATGGTAGAACGATTTGTTTATATTCCTTTGGGTATATACCCAATAATGGGATTTTTTTTTGATACAGAGTGTTGCCCTGTTGCTGGAGTGTAGTGGTGCAATCTCAGCTCACAGCAACCTCCGCATCCTGCGTTCAAGTGATTCTCCTGTCCCAGCCTCCCAAGTAGCTGGGATTACAGGCATGCACCATCAAACTTGGCTAATTTTTGTACTTTTAGTAGAGACGCGGTTTCACCATGTTGGCTAGGCTGGTCTCAAACTCCTGACCTCAAGTGATCCATCCGCCTTGGCCTCCCAAAGTGCTGGAATTAGAGGCGTGAGCCAGTGTGCCCAGCCTGTTTTCGGTTTGAAGAGGATTGGTTTGAGAGAATATCTGGAACTATCTCCTTCCTCAGCCAGGGGGCATCTTCTCATTCTTCAATTACCTGACTGTTCCCTAAAGAAGCTGACATTTATGGGCCTTAAGTCTAAAACAAGCACACACAATCTGATTATAATACTTGAATCCCACTTCACATGAAATAGAGGGTTACTTCAAGTAACGGCTGGTGGCAAAGGCCCTGCCCTGGGCTCTGAATTGGTGGCTTCTCCTCCACCCTGATCAGACCCAACAGAGAAGCAGAAAATCAGTTTTCCAACCACGACAGAGGGTATTTCCAAGAATTAAGCATCTTAAAGAAGAACTTCATCTGATATTTTCTACGCTGAGGACTATAAATACAATTTTTGTGTAAACTTTGATACATGTTTTCTGCTGAAAGACTATATGAGTTCTAGTTCTGAAAATCCTAATAATTAATACCAATAGCAGCACAGTAGTAGCAGCAACTAACACATAGTACTTATTAGTACTTATGCTGTGCCAGGCATTGTCCTAAGCATTTACATATACAAATTAACTAATTCACTGACAATGATAACTTCCATTTCTTTCATCTGAACAAAGCTATTCACAGTATCTTTTACAATCTAAACCACAGTCTCCCTCGTACACTTGATAACAGTGATGTTAATAAGTTTTGGACTTCACCATGTTCCTGGAATTGGGCTCTCTTCTCTCGTTTCCATAAAAGCACGTTAAACAAGACAGGAAATGCATTATGAGTGATTTTAAGTGATTGCTTAAGTAACTTAATTAATAGCTGCATTCTACACCCTAAATTGTTACCAGGACTAAATGATTTACCTCCTGAAATGTCATGGCATCTTCTAAGGGTGCTGGATTGTTTTTTTTTTTTTTTCTTCCTAGGCCTTGCCGTTTCACCTCCATCTACCTATCTTGCTTTTCTCTTAGTCCAGCTCAGTAGGCTTCTCCAGCCCTGTCCCACCTCCCGCTGTCAGTGTTGATTTGCCAGGATTTAGATCAGATCCCTGGTAAAAACAGATCTCCTCAGTGGGCATCATTCTTCAAAATTCAAATGACCTCTCCCCATTGTCACATGCAGTCTAATCTGGGAAGATTAAGTGCTGCTTTTCTTTTTCTAAAAATTCCCTCAGGCCCCTTACTCTTCTAAAATTCTCCCATTCTGTCATCTCTGTAGGTCCTAATGTGGCCAAGATTATTAAGCCTCCAGTACAGAAGAAGCAGCTCTAGGCTGTAGGGCAGGAAGAGTTAACACTGTTATAATACCGCTTTTCCTGCTTCAGATGGAAAAGGAGGGGGTGGTTCCTGGCAGCCGTGGTGCCAACTGAAGCATGGCATGCGAGATCAACAAATGGGATGGCAGATTGCACCGTCTGCAGCACCAAACTTCCAGCAACTGCTATCTCTGCTTACAGTTTTTGTCCTGTTTTTCAGGGTTGGCTATGGTACTTCTTCTTTTCTTTTTTCCCCCACCTTTCTTAAATATATTCTACATGGATCTAGGGAGCATGGCAGAGGCCAAAATAGAAGCCGACTCACAGGAGGTCAGCAGAGGTAGTGTTTTCTTATCTCCATGCAAGGGCTTGTCTTGACTCGTCTGGAATCCTGAAGGAGGCTGAGCAAGACAGCTTTCCAGGGCCCCTCTCCTCACCATGGGTGGCCTCTGCTCCCAAACTGTGCACTCCAAGGTCCTCCCAACCGAACCAAGGTCTGCGCTGGGCGGGATCATGAAGAGATTATCTACTGTTCTACAGCCCGAGCCATCTCAAGTCTATAAAATATTACTTAATATTCTATAAAGATCTGTAAAAATTAAACCAAGGCCAAAATCATCTATTTAGAGAGAGCACCAATTCCACAGCAGAAACGATTTCATCAATATGCAGCTCTCCTTTGAGCCACAGATTCTCTCCTTTATTCTTAGACAATATCTGAGAATCATCTATAAATTAACACTCCACTTTTATAGCATTTTTATTAAATTTAACACAATGTTGCATATTCATATCATAACTATGTGGTTTTGAAATAGCAAAATGAAGATGAATCAAGAGAGATCTTTTTTTTTTTTCTAAAGAAGGCAGTCTAGTATAACCAGTTCATATCGACTTTCTAATTTTACTTAAAACAGAATCAGCCTAGCAACAGCTACAGCCAACCAGAGCTTAGACAAACAGATACACCTAGAGGAAGAAGACTGACCTCAACAGAGCTTTCCAGTTAGAGCCTGGGGGATATTGTCATTAGTTTCGCAGATGTTGTGCCCCAGTGAGCAAGCAAGTTACTCAATCTGAATGGGTCCCACAAGCCTGTGAATGAAATTACTTTAACTGGAATAAAACCAGGAACAGGGCACTGCTCACCAGGATGGTCTATGTTGAGTTCCAATGGTGGCAGCATTGGCAGCAGCCGTTGAATGCTATTTTCCATGGGAGAGACATTGGCCTAAAGCCAATGAAAGACATTTTTACCCCTATTTGGAGATGTTGGAACTGAGGCTTCAGGAGACTCATTAAGTAAGCCCAAAGTCAAACACTGGTGAAGAGAAGAGGCAGGACTTGAACAATCATCTCTGTACACCCAGATGGTTTCCAAAACCACCTTCAGCCCAACTCCTCATTGCTCATCATCATCATTTTCCCCGTCCCCCAGCCCCAGCATCTCTGATTCCTCTCTGTCTCATCCCCTCACCAAGCAGTCACCAAGTCTCCTCAAACCTGTTGTCTCAAAGTGACCCCCAGCTCCCTCCTGCCCATGGACCTCATCTGCCTGTAGACTGTTGTCAGAGGCCCTTTCCAGGCTCCTCCCTCTGCCGTCAACCCGAACACCACTTCTTGAAGCACAGCTCTTCCCTTTGCTCAAAAACATCTCCTGCCTATTAAATGAATGTCAAAGCCAGCATCTAATGCACCATCTGGCCCCGTGCGACCACTTCTGTGCTACCTCACATTACTCTCTGCCCACAGCCAGCCAAAGCGAACACATTCCTCCCCGACTCCCACACCCTTCCTACCGTACCTTAAAATAACTCCTGTGCATAATGTTGACTGTGGGGAAGAAACAGTACCAAGCTGTCACAGAAAGAATAAACTATGTTCAGCAGACTCCACTTAGGAGGGAACTGCTTCCACTAAGTAAAGGAACACATTTGAGGAAGATTTGTAAGAATGGGTTGAAATGGAAGGGGATGTAAATATGCTTAAAATCTGAAACCTCTATTAAGCAGAAAATTAATCAAAATGCCCTGTTTAAAATATGGTTACAAACTTCTCGTGCCTGAGAGCTGAATCAGGATTTACAATTTGCTTTGTTTATCCAACTTTCCCACCCTCAAACAAAACCCAAACATTAATTGAGCTTGCAGGTGGCTTGAAGAACAGATAAATTTTAGCAAACTGGAAGACAGACTGTGCACTACCGCAAAAATGCTAACTGACCATAGGGCACCGAAAGTGGGTCAAGAGTTTGCCTACGTGTTTAACTACATAAAATAGAAGAATCTGAAATGTTGGAGACTCAAAGCCAAGAATCTAAGTAGAAAATCATTTTAAAACCAGAAGAGATTATGCTTGATTCCCCCATCCATCTATCCATTCTATCGGCAATCATTTATTGAGCACCCACGATATGCCTTTGAATGTCACTCAAAAGTATCAGGGCAATGCTAGAATTTCACTGTGCTCGGTTCTTTTTCAAGCCAGCAGACATAAATCAGGCATTTGGATTCCGTGCTGAGCAAGGAAAGAGCCAGTTCCACAAGGGCAAAGCCAGCAGGAGCTGGAAAGAATGAACAAGCTAAGGGCGTATTGTGCAGCCTGCCCGGTCAGGGGCGCAGACCAAGGCCAAGGCTGAAAAAAGGAGCAAGCTCAGTCAAATGCTCTCGGCACCCACTGGGAATGTGCCTGCAGAGGGGCTGGGAAGACAGCCATAGGGCGTGCTCCTGTCAGGGAGGAGGCAGAGGGCAAGCTGGGAGCCAAGTCACCCTACAAAGGCACCAGGGGAAGGGGTGGAGGCACCTTCCTAACCAATCCAATGGCCCAAAGAGGATGGAGGGAAAGAGAAGGCACCTTCTTTCTGGAATGCTGAAAGGCTGTGGTTATATTCAAGATGAACAGCTAGAAAAATGGCAGTTGGTTTTACTTTCAGCCCTCACTGTTCAGACATTCCAGCTCTCATTTCTGACACCACGATGGCTAAGCATTCCAAATCAGTGTTCACTGTGCATGCATACATGGCTGAAGACAGCAGCTTATGCCTATAGCAGTCTAAACAGAAGGAGAGGTGGGACTTTAAGAGCAGCCCAACCAAGAATGAGTCTGGCAGTTCCCAGGGTTTGCAAAGACTCTGACGACAGTCCTGCTGCCTCTGGAAGCTCTGTGGTAAAAGAAACAAGAAATTAACCATATCTACATGTGGAGAGAGTTAAATAGACAGTGGGTCAATGGATACATGTGATAGGAATGTAGACAAAGATTGTTCTTTTTGATCATGACCTTTGAAAAATATTGCCAGTCTTTTGAAAGTCTTATTTGAGGCATTTTACCAGATCTCTTGCCCAGCAGATATTTACAGAAGAAATGGGGAAAATCCCTTCATGTTCCTCCAAAAAACAAACCCAAACGTATTTTCCTGAGATGCTAAATGTAGCAACACTGACGTCAGAGGCACCTCCTGAGGCAGGCTCTGCCTCCCAAAGGCTGATAGCAACCCCACTCCCTCATTCGTTATTAAGCCCATCTGTTTGCACATTTGTTTTGTACCAAATGCAGTTTACACCATAAAGCAGACAATATGTGCACATTTCTTAAACGAGATTTGTCATTTAATTGATTTTTGGCCAGCGTTTTTAATAGATATTTTACCTAACTCTAAAGTTTAGCTTTCATACAGCCTCAAGCCGACTGAGGGGCTGTTTCATCTCAGTTTGTGTGTGTGTGGGAACTGGAGTTACTAGTTGCATCACGGATCTTGGACAAATTAACTACATAGATAAGAGCCAAAGAAGTTTCCCTTGCTCTCCCTGTGGAAGTCATTTATAGGAGCTGGGAGGAGTAGACGCCTTTTCGTTGAGACTGTTGGTGAGCCAGAAACCCAGGCCATGCACACAACCATCACATACAGATATAAACGGAGGCCCACTTCACTGAGGGCCATTGTGCAAACAGAGGCAGTGTAAAGCGGACCATATTCTAAGTGAACTCATCACTCTCAATTTAACTGTTGCAAACAACAGCATTTAGATATGGGTATATACTGCACTGTCTCAAAACAGGGCACCTGCAGGAATAGTAACTATTTTAAAGACGAAATTTGGTGCTTGTTCAACCTAACAAATGAACCAACAACTCGTGGCTTGTCTAGCCAACTGAACTGAAGACGCCCTCCCTTGGACAGGCGGCTCTAAGGGTCCTGAGGAGTAGAGCCTGTGCTCCTCTCTCCTGGGGGAGCCACTCTGGCCAGTGCTTAAAGCCTCATCAGTGTGATGGGCACCTTCAAACTAGGTTTCGCCCCAGGACTTATTTTGACACAAGTCTGGCAGCGAAAATTTGTGGAAAAGACTAATGTACCATCCTGTGTTCTCCAGCTAAGAAATCATTCCTCAGCTGCCTGTGCAAAAGGCAAAGGGCCAGTGGTTCTTACCACTTACTGGGAAGCCTATATCAGCACCTGGTGGGTCTTGTCAACTTGGTTCCCACTTTGTCAGGAAGAGCCACTGTCAGCTGTGCTCCTGTAGAGAAAGACTGACCCTGTGTGGCTGATTTGATTAATCACTTTAAAATCTTTTGAGGTTTTATGGGAACCCCTCTGCTGTCAATACTGGAGAAAATGGTTTTAAAGAACCACCTTAGTAAGTTATACCATAGGTCTCAAAATCTGCTGCTCATTTGAGTCACTTGAGAAGTCTCTTAAAAGTAGGTTATTGGGCCCCATCCAGACGTGAATCAGAATCTCTCTGGGTAGGGCCTGAGCACCTGTATTTCTATTTTTAAATTAAAACAAAATTTTTAATTAAACCCAAATTTTAAGTGGAAAATAGGCTTAAGGGTTCTTCTTGTTTTGGCGTGTTTTGTTTTTGTGAGAAAGGGTTTCACTGTGTAACTAGGCTGCAGTGAAGTCACTTGATTTCAGCTCACTGCAACCTCCATCTCCCAGGCTCAAGTGATTCTTCTGCCTCATCCTCCCAGGCAGCTGGGATTACAGGCATGGGCCACCAAACCCAGCTAATTTTTGCAGGGTTTTTTTTTTTTTTTAATTGTTCTTGTAGAGACAGAGGTTTACCATGTTGCCCGGGCTGGTCTCGAACTCCTGAGTTCAGACAATCCACCTGCCGCAGCCTCCCAAAGCACTGGGATTACAGCCCAACCTGAGCCACCTGTGCCCAGCTGAGCACCTGTATTTTTAAAGCTCCCCAGGTGAATCTGACGGTAAGTCAAATTGGGGAGCCACTCTGATTTAAATCAAGAAAAAATGAGAAATCTCACCACTTGAATACCCATTATTTGTCTTTGTAATAATGCTTTTTAAAAAATAATATGAATTCTTGTAAATATAAATCCTCGTTCCTCAATAATCCTCACAGTATAGGTGTGTAGAAAATAAAAGTGAAACCACTCCACAACCCCTCCTGTCGATGGACTTGATTTAGACTTTATATACTTGAATATGTAAAGTATATTCAGACTTCTCATATGTTGAAATCAGACTTTACCTTGACAAGAGAAAAAGAATGTAAAAATAATGGAAAATTTTGTGACTTTTGGTATCTTCTCATGTAATTCTAATTTTTTTCCCCTTTGATGGAAAACAACAGCAGATGGAGAGGAAATATTCTACTTTCTTCCAACAGCAACCAGCCCTGGTGCTACCTGGTTCAAAACAGGATTTCCCCCTTGGTGGACGGCAGCAGCGACCGGCAGCTTCCTGTGAAGCTCCCCATCCGCTGATAAGATCAGTTCAAGAGGCGTGTGTAGGTGACATTTCATTTATCACTATAAAGGGTTTTTTCCCTTTTCTTTCTTGTTCTTTTTAGATTTCTGTTTCTACGTTTTTTGAAAACGCGATTAGCCATAAACATGATTTGATTTAAAAGTGCACCTTAGAAAAATGAAACCTATGCTGATTCTAAATGTAGTCCTCAGGCTTTCAAGACAGAAGCAATATTAACCTCCCAGAACAAAAACAGGGAAGGTCTACTGACTCTGATTGTCTAATCATTTGGCAATGGCTATGTGTATTAAGAGACTACAAAGCTTCCAAAGTATTTCTCTACAACCCAAGTTAGTCTTGCAGGGATGTTTCCTAGAGCTGAAAAAAAAAAATTATTATAGGAAGTAATAATTCTGTTTAATTAAGTTGCTGGAAGGCTGGTTCACGTTTCCACAATCAGTTCTAAGCCTCAACATGCAAGTAAATCCCAGGTGCAGCGAAGTGTCTAACCACTGCAGATCAATACACTCACATCAGAACGTTAAGAGGAAAAACAAATCGCATTTGATCAGCCACCTGGGCCACGGGAAACATGAAACTAAGATGCCATGCTGTTCTGAAGGAATTCTGTTTTGCTGTTTATGGCAGCCATATGAAAATTGTGGGAAAAAATTCTTATTATATCCTCCTCCAAACTAGGAAGAAGAAAGTACATATTTAAGGAGGAAGCACCTGAGTATTAGAAAAAAATATTTTTTAACACCTTACAGGTGGCAAAGCATTTCACATACTCAAAATTCTTTCTTTCAGCACTTACAAGCTTACTTTGCCAAGCATCATCTCGGTCTATCAGGACAAAGTCTGTGTTGTTTAGGAACTTGCAGTAGTGGGTAGGGCAGCTACATAATAATAACCATTTGGAGAACCACTAAAGAAATGTTTTTGAAGACTAATGGGAACTTCTGGTTAATGATTTTAGGAAGTAGTTGGGACACACAGCTACTTCCTTGTAGCCTAAACTCTTTCCTTGCTCTTCTAAAATATTTTGGTTTTGAGGAAAATATGAGTTATGTATTTTTCTTACTAGAAAAAAATCAAAGTAATGAGTCAAAACTATAACATTTCAATCGTTATTATAAGTAAAAGTATTGAGTCAAAGTATAATTTTTTAAAAATTAAAAACATGACTCTCATAGGCTCATGAAATGAACACACTTAAAAAGTATTTAACTCATTAATGAGGGGGCCAATACCACGGTAAAGTTTGTTCCAAGCACAATTGAAGAACTGGGGATTTACAAGCACTCAAGATTTCTAGGTTATATACAAACCTGACAAATGCCTACAAAGTAATAAAACCATAACTTTTGAGGTGATCCTGTCTACCAGACTGAAACCTATGAATTAATGTATAAGTTTATTGTGTCTGGGATCTAACCAAATAGTAAACAGCAAGTCCAAACACCAATACGCTGGCCTAGAGAATTAATCCCTGATTGGGCCATTAAACAATGCCCTGGCATGCCTTTGTCAGGACATGCCTCCACCTATTCCACACCTTATCTCTAAGATTTGTATAGTTTTCCTTAATAATAGGGAAGTGGTTAAGGCCATACACATACTGCTTGGGTTCTCAGCTCTGAGTGTACTAGCTGGGGTACTAGCTGTGTTAAAGTCTTAAAAATGTTGCACTGATGAGGGAGAAATTGACTGGTCTTGCTTGGGAGGCCTCACAGAGGAGCAGACAAGAGAGTTATGACGACTTGAAATATGGAATTGGCTTTGAAGAGAAGTCACAGAGAAGTTTCATCAGAGCCCCTTAGGCTCTTCTCATTAAGTCTGT
Source organism: Theropithecus gelada (assembly GCF_003255815.1). Lineage (NCBI taxonomy): Eukaryota > Metazoa > Chordata > Mammalia > Primates > Cercopithecidae > Theropithecus > Theropithecus gelada. Next base: position 133,593,411 of record NC_037671.1, on the reverse strand, counting down.
TCATATTCAATTTTATTTTAGGGTTTTTAGTCTAAAATATCTGTCTGTCTAGCTAGCCAGCTAGCTAGTGATCAATGGCTCACTGCAGCCTGGGCTCAAGCAATCCTCCCACCTTAGCCTTCCAAGTAGCTGGGACTACAGGCATGTGCCACCACGCACAGCTAATTTTTTGTTTATAGAGATGGGGTCCATGTTGCCAGTCTTTTCTCTCTCTCTCTCTCTCTCTCTCTCTCTCTCTCTTTCTCTTTGAGATAGGATTTCACCTTGTTGCCCAAGCTGGACAACTGGTTTCACTAGAGACTCGCACCACCACGCCTGGCTTATGTGTTGACACTGGAGTTAAAAAAGAAATTATTTAGGCAAATAGTGAGGGTAAGGAGGGCCTCAGTAAGGTTTTCCTTTTAATGAAAAGCAGCCCTCAAATAATTTCTTTTCTAACAAAGAGCAGCCTGTAAAATCAAGCTGCAGATATAGAAAGGCAAGCTAGAAGCTTGCACGGGTGAATGTTGCCAGCTGTGCCAATAGGAAAAAGGGTACCTGGGACTAGGCATGTCCACTATGGCAGCTCCATCTTCCCTTCTCTTTGCCAGTCACATGTGCAGTAAAGAGCAGGTAATGTGGTGCCGGCCAAGCAAAAATCCCATTTATATAATAAGAAGATTAGGGTGGGGTGGCCAGCTTCTCTGCGTGCTATGTAAACATCACACCTGGTCCAACCAATCTTTGGGCCCTGTGTAGATCAGACATGGTCTCCTCAAGCCTGTCTATAAAACCCTGTGCACAGGCCAGAGTCCCACTCGGGTGCCTCTTGTGCACAGGAGAGAGGGCTATTCTCCTCTCTCTTTCTTTTGCCTATTAAACCTCCGCAATTAACCTCACTCCACGTGTGTCCATGTCCTTGATTTCCTTGGCATGAGGCAACGAACCTCAGGTGTCACCCCCGACAGTGATGCCGTTTCAGTGTTACTTTTTTTTTTTTTTTTTTTAGATAGAGTCTCCCTCTGTTGCCCAGGCTGGAGTGCAGTGGCACGATCTTGGCTCACTGCAGCCTCCACCTCCCGGGTTCAAGCAATTCTCCTGCGTCAGCCTCCTGAGTAGCTGGGACTACAGGCTAATTTTAATAAGCTTGGTTATGAGGTTCCCTTGCTAACTGCAAACAAATAATTGCAAAAAAGCAAGTAAAGATTACTAAAGGCAGAGGTAGCAACCAATAGAAAAAGAAGAGAGAGAAAATCTACAAAGAAGATGCAGACATTTAAAGAACCTCATCAACAGACTCAGGTTTCCCATGTGGGACAAATAGCCTCTAGAGCAATAATTAATGCTTATAATAATGACCTTTGCTATCAAGAGGTTAAGTTAGTTTTAATATCTTCTAAGAAGGAAGAGAAACATGTAATATACTTGAATACGATTTTTGCCACAATGATTAAATTTAGTGATTAAAGTGATAACATGCATTTCTTTGATGGTTCTGAATAAACATGTTACTGTACATGGTTTACAAGGTGCTCTATATTCCTCTTTGGAAACTAAAATAATTTTAATAGGTGTTTTAGTCTGTTCTCGCATTGCTCCAAATAAATACTTCAGATTAGATAATTTATCAAGAAAAGAGATTTAATTGGCTCATGGTTCCGTAGGCTGTACAGGAAGCATGCTGCTGGCATCTGCTCAGCTTCTGGGGAGGCGTCAGGAAACTTTCAATCATGGTGGAAGGTGAAAGGGAAGCAGGCACATCTTACATGGCCGGAGCAGGAGGAAGAGAGAGAGCAGGGGGAGGTGCTACAGAGTTTTAAACAAGCAGATCTCATGAAAACTCACTCACTCACTATCACGAGAACAGCACCGGGGGATGGTGCTAACCCATCCGTGAGAACTCCGCCTGCATGATCCAGTCACCTCCCACCAGGCCCCACCTCCAATACAGGGGATTACAATTCAACATGAGATTTAGGCTGGGCCAAAGATCCAAACCACATCAATAGGAACATAAAATGGTAATTAACATCAATAGGGAAAAATGTGGTTTCTTAAACATGAGTTTTGCGTTTCAGATAACCATTGGTCTAATGTGAAAAGTAGTTTAGTAAAAAGTATAGTAAAATTTTATGCCAATTTAAACTTTAGGACATTTAGGCTGGGTGCAGTGGCTCACATCTGTAATCCCAGCACTTTGGGAGGCTGAAGTGGTAGGATTGCTTGAGCCCAAGAGTTCCAGGCCAGCCTGGGCAACATAGTGAGACTCCCATCTTTATTTTAAAAAACAAAAACAAAAAACAAAAAAACTTTAGGACACTTAGTTACTCAAACTAGAAAAAGCATACCCTTAGCCATACTGATATCTCTAGTCTCTCATATTGGTGAGATACCAGGATTTTTGTTGGTTTATTCCATATGGCCATCATCTAAGCTCCAATCAGAGAAACAAACAGTATCTACTAGTAATGCTAGAAAACAATAGCACTATTTGTGAGTACTCAGTTAATGAATTTTCTTCCTTAAAAAATTATACATTATAACATAACTCAAAATCAAACTGTTAAACGGAAGTGTTTTCTTTTGTCCATTTTTGAAAATTCTAGTGGCAAGGCAAATAAATCTTCTCTAATTAAAGACATCTAAATCACCCAAGATCAAAGCACCAAAGCAAAAAAAAAAAAAGGTAGTGATGGGAAAATAAAATTATAATTAAAATTCATAACATTAAATTACAAAATAAAATATATAAATAGATCTCTTTTGAGTATAACATGAAAAAGAATTCTTTTGGGCCAGGCACAGTGGCTCACACCTGTAATCCCAGCACATGGCAAAACCCTGTATCTATCAAAAAAAAAAAAAAAATTAGCCAGGTGTGGCGTCACATGCCTGTAATCCCTACTTGGGAGGCTAAAGCTGGGATAAAACCTGACAAATTTAACAATTCTCAGCAGAAGTCTTTGGCTGGGTAAAAATAAGTTCAACACTAGTCAGTAACAAACAGAGATTATGTTTTGAGGTGGTCTTAATATGGTTAATAAAACAAACACAAAGCTTTAGATTAAAATATTGTTAGTATATACATAAATTATTTGGTCCATAAACTGGTAAAACTTACTATAGGATGTTGAAAATGTACCACATTTAAAACGAACACTTATTGTATAAATGAACAAAATATCTCACTAAGTTGATGTCACTTTAATAATTTATGAAAGTGAATAAAAGTCGACTTTGCTTTAACAAATACTTAAAAACTTATAATAAAAATTAATGTTTGTGGCCGGGTGTGGTGGCTCACACCTGTAATCCCAGCACTTTGGGAGGCCAAGGCGGGCGGATCACGAGGTCAGGAGATTGAGACCATCCTGACTAACACAGTGAAACCTCGTCTCTACTAAAAATACAAAAACAAAATTAGCCAGGCATGGTGGTGGGCGCCTGTATTCCCAGCTACTTGGGAGGCTGAGGCGGGAGAATGACGTGAACCCAGGAGGTGGAGCTTGCAGTGAGCCGAGATCACACCATCGCACTCCAGCCTGGGTGACACAGCGAGACTCCGTCTCAAAAAAAAAAAAAAATTAATGTCTGTATGAAGTATTATGATTTGATTAATGAGAAATCATTTGTGAGTTCTTCCTTTTTTAAACACCTATATACATTTTTGCCTTGATTCATTAAAACTAAATTATTTCATTTAAGCACTTTACCTAGAAATGTTACCTTTTAAGTAAAATAATGGGGTCAAAGAATTAGAGAACTTAAGGGCTAGAAGAATCTTCAGGGAATATCCAGTGCAGGGGAACTGCAAACCTTAATTTGCATCGGAAGTCCCTGTGGTTCTTGTTAAAATGCAGATGGCCAGATAGGTCCTACCCTACCCATCTGACTCAGTAGCCTGGGATGAAACCTGGAAGAAATAACCATTACGGAAATAACCCTTGGGGTGGGGTTATAGCCCCACTCCCACCCCAAGGTGACTCCCATGTAGGTTGTCTACAGATCAGTGGGAGGAAAAATATTTTACAATCTACTACCTTCCTTCCTAAATCAGGAAACTTCCTAGAACATCAACATTCCATTTCTGACTCAAACTACTCCTTCAACTCCTATAGGTAACTTACTGCCTCCCGGGGCAGCCCGTTATACATTTATTGGAAGTTTCTTATAGAAACCTATACATTCAAAACATAAAGACATTCAACATGGGCTTACACAAATACATTAGTGTAAAGACTCACTGAAGAATTAAATGAAGGAAGAACTGACCTGCTTCTTCTGGTATTTGTTAATTAGATTCAGAAATAAGGCATAACATCTGGAATAGCTGGCCAAGGCTGCACAGCAGTCACGGTAAGAAGTAAGTTTGCTGCAGAAATGCCAAATGGGAAAATAAAGGTAAACTTTGTTTTTCTGTAAAATTCAAGTACACATAGTATCACTTTAAATGCAGGACTTCAAGACATTGCCCAGTTCAAGAAAAGGAGTCTAAAAATACTCTACATATCAGTTCAGGGAAGCTGCAAGGAGGCTTGCTATCTGCTATAAACTCTAGAGAGATGGATCCGGAGAAATTTAAAAGGTAACTTATATCTATGTGGTGTGAATTTACACTATCCATGTAGTTCAGAAAACACAAACTTACATGAAATTTATATGAAATCTGGTTGGATACCAGTGAGTCTCCTGGCACCACATCAGAAGCAAATGTAAAACTACTTTAGTAGGCCAGGCACGGTGCCTCATGCCTGTAATCCCAGCACTTTGGAAGGCTGAGGCAGGTGGGTTACTTGAGGTCAGGAGCTTGAGACCAGCCTAGCCAACATAGTGAAACCCCATCTCTACAAAAATACAAAAATTAACTGGGAGTGGTGGCATGTGCCTGTAATCCCAGCTACTCTGGAGGCGGAGGCAAGAGAACCACTTGAACCCAAGAGGCAGAGGTTGTAGTGAGCCGAGATTGCACCACTGCACTCCCGACTGGGCAATGGGGAGAGATTCTGCCTCAAAACAAACAAACAAACAAACCTATACATTCAAAACAAACAAACAAACCTGCTTTAATACAGTAGATTGGTAGTGCTGTATTAATATTAGGCAAAATAGACCGACCTTAAGGCAGGAAGCCCTGAAAACAGCTTCAGAATTTCTAAAGCAAGCAAGCAAACAAAACCCATACGGCAATATTGACAAACCCACAACAAATCAGGAGATGTTCATATATTTCTTCCTAACTGATGAATCAATAGGTAAAACATCATTAATATGTTAAAAACTTGACCACATACCAGGCCATAAATAAGCCTCAGTAAATTTTCAGAGAACTGGTATCTCAAAGACCACATTCTCTGGTCAAAGTGCAATTAAATTAGACACCATTTAAAAAATAAATTTTTAAAAAACTTTTTTTTGGAAATGTAAGAACACCTAATTTATAGGTCAAAGAAGCATGAAAATTACAAAAGAAATACCTAAATACAAGTAATAAAAATATTACAAATCAAAATGGGCCAGGCACAGTGGCTCACGTCTGTAATCCCAGCACTTTGGGAGGCCGAGACAGGAGGATCACTCGAGGCCAGGAGTTCAAGACCAGCCTGGCCAACATGGTGAAACCCCGTCTCTACTAAAACATACAAAAATTAGCTGGGCGTGGTGACGCATGCCACCGGAGTAGTCCCAGCTACTGCAGAGGTTGAGGCAGGAGGATCGCTTGAACCTGGGAGGCGAAAGTTGCAGTGAGCCGAGATCACAACACTGCACTCCAGCCTGGGCAACAGAGTGAGACCTTGTCTCAAAAAAAAAAAAAAAAAAAAAAAAGGCCGCGCGCGGTGACTCAAGCCTGTAATCCCAGCACTTTGGGAGGCCGAGACGGGTGGATCACGAGGTCAGGAGATCGAGACCATCCTGGCTAACACGGTGAAACCCCGTCTCTACTAAAAAATACAAAAAACTAGCCGGGCGAGGTGGCGGGTGCATGTAGTCCCAGCTACTGGGGAGGCTGAGGCAAGAGAATGGCGTAAACCCAGGAGGCGGAGCTTGCAGTGAGCTGAGATCCGGCCATCGCACTCCAGCCTGGGCGACAGAGCGAGACTCCGTCTGAAAAAAAAACAAAAAGAACAAAAAAACAAACAAAAAAAAACTTGTAAATACTAAATTCCTCTAATTAGTATTTAAAGGAAATTTTATAGGTTTAAGGAGGCTGAAAAGAATTATGTTTTTTACTAAAATAATTAGAAGAAAAATATATATTCAAAGAGTAGAAGAAAATGATTCATAAGGATAAGAGCAGAAAAAATAAGACATGAAGCAAACATACAATACAGTGGGTCAATAAATATATTTGTTCTTGGTAAAAGCTAATAAAATAGGAAAGATTTAGCAAGACTAAGAGAAAAGAGAAACAGCACGAACAATCAAAATTAGGAAAGAAAGTCAATATTAACAATGAAGAAGCAGGGTAACATAGTGGTTCAAAGTATGAATTCTAGAGCCAGACCACGGTTTGAACTGCAGCTCTATGACATACTAGTTGCGTGATCTCAGGAAAATAACTAAACTTCTCCATGCCTCGATTTCCTCATATGTAAAAAGATAATGACAATAATAACACATATCTTAAAAAGTTGTTATAAGGATGAAACGAATTCGTATTAGGAAAATATTCTGAATATGGCCTAGCATGTTGTAAGTGCTATACAAATATCTGTTAAATGGGTAAAATAAATAAAAGGCAACATAATTAGAGATACAACAGAGATTAGAATAATAGTAAGAGAATAGTTGGAGCAACTTTTATATTGTTTGAAAACTTAAGAGAAATTTATCAAATTCCTACAAAAACATAACTTTCTGAAACTGAACCAAGTAGAAATAAGAAACATAACCACGTAGGAAGAAATGGAATCAGCAGTCAACAATATTCACACACACACACACACACATACACACACATACACACACACACACATACACACACACACACACACATACACACACACACATACACGCACACACATACACACACAATACACACACACATACACACACACATACACACACACATACACACACATACACACACATACACACACATACACACACACATACACACACACACACATACACACACATACACACACACACATACACACACATACACACACACACATACACACACACACACATACACACACATACACACACACACACACATACACACACACACACATATACACACACACATACACACACACACACACACACACACACACACACACACACATATACCCTGGATAAAAATAGCATTTTGGGCAAGTTTTTAAAACTTTTCAAGAAGCAGATCAGCTTTTTACAGATTCTTCTAGGAAAGAGAAAAAAATTGGATTACCTCCCAACCCATTTTATGAGGCTGGTATAAACTTAACACTAAACCCAGACAAGGACAATAGGAGAAAGGAAAAATATAGGTCAATGTAACTCATGACCACCAATGACAAATCCTAAACAAAATATTAGTTAACCAAATCCAGCAATATATAATGGCTTAACTTGAGAAACTTTATTAATGTAATTTACTGCATTAACAGATTTAAAAAAGAAAATCCATAATCAAAAGCAATTCAGGTAAATGTGATTTATCACATACACACAACTAAAGACAAAAACCACATGATAATCTCAATAGACACAGAAAAGGCTTTCAGTAAAATTCAACACTCCTTCATGTTAAAAACTCTCAATAAACTAGGTACTGATGCCGGGTGAGGTGGCTCACGCCTGTAATCCAGCACTTTGGGAGGCTGAGGCGGGTGGATCACCTGAGGTCAGGAGTTTGAGACCAGCCTGGACAGCATGGTGAAACTCCATCTCTACTAAAAATACAAAAATTAGCTGGGTGTGGTGGCACGTGCCTGTAATCCCAGCTACTCTGGAGGCTGAGGCAGGAGAATTGCTTGAACCTGGGAGGCAGAGGTTGTAGTGAGCCAAGATCACACCACTGCACTCCAGCCTGGATGACAAAGTGAGACTCCGTCTCAAAAAACAAATCAAAACAAAACAAAAAACTAGGTATTGAAGGAACAGACCTCAAAACAGTAAGTGCCATCTATGACAAACCCACAGCCAATATCATACTAAATGAGCAAAAGCTGGAAGCATGCCCCATGAAAACCAGCACAAGACAAGGATGCCCTCTCTCACCATTCCTATGCAACATAGTATTGGAAGTCCTAGCCAGAGCAATCAGTCAAGAGAAAGAAATAAAGGGCATCCAAACAAAAAGGGAGGAAGTCAAACTATCTCTGTTTGCAGAAGGGTACTTAAGAAAACCTACAACAAATATTATTTTCAGCTGGTGTAACCATGAAACTATTTCCTTTAGAGTCAGAAGAAAGACAACAGGCCCAACACTTACAGATGATTCTACTTCTAGAAAACCCCATCGTCTCAGCCCAAAACCTCCTTCAGCTGATAAACAACTTCTGCAGTTTCAGGATACAAAATCAATGTACAAAAATCACTAGCATTCCTATACATCAACAACAGCCAAGCAGACAGCCGAATCAGAAAGGCCATTCCATTCACAATCGCCACAAAAAGAATAATATACCTGAGAACACAGCTAACCAGGGAGGTGAAAGATCTCGACAATGAGAATTACAAAACACCACTCAAAGAAATCAGAGAAGACAAAAACAAATGGGAAAACATCCCATGCTTATGGATAGGAAGAATTCGTACCATTAAAATGGCCATACTGCCCAAAGCAATTTACAGATCCAATGCTGTTCCTATCAAACTACCAATGACACTTTTCACAGAACTAGAAAAAAAAAAAAAAAAAAACTATTTTAAAATTTACACAGAACTGAAAAAGAGCTCAAAAAGCCAAGGAATCCTATGGAAAAAGAACAAAGCTAGAGGCATCACATTGCCTAATTCAAACTATACTACAGGGCTATGGTAACCAAAACAGCATGGTACTGGTACAAAAACAGGCACATGGACCAAGGGAACAGAACAGAGAGCCCAGAAATAAGGCTGCACACCTACAACCACATGATCTTCAACAAAGCTGACAAAAACAAGCAATGGAGAAAAGACTCCCTATTTAATAAATGATCATGGGGTAACAGGCTAGTCATACGCAGAAGACTGAAGTCAGACCCCTTCCTTTCACTATATACAAAAATCAACTCAGGATGGATCAAAGACTAAATGTAGCCAGGCGTAGTGGCTCACGCCTGTAATCCCAACACCTTGGGAGGCTGAGATGGGCGGATCACGAGGTCGGGAGATCGAGACCATCCTGGCAAACACGTGAAACCCCGTCTCTACTAAAAATACAAAAAAAATTAGCTGGGTGTAGTGGCAGGCACCTGTAGTCCCAGCTACGCGGGAGGCTGAGGCAGGAGAATGGTGTGAACCCGGGAGGCGGAGCTTGCAGTGAGCCGAGATCGCGCCACTGCACTCCAGCCTGGGCGACTGAGCTAGGCTCTGTCTCCAAAAAAAAAAAAAAGACTAAATGTAAAACCCAAAACTATAAAGACCCTGGAAGATAACCTAGGCAATACTATCCTGGACATAGGAACGAGCAAAGATTTCATGACAAAGACACTAAAAGCAAATGCAACAAAAGCAAAAATTGACAAATGGCATCTAATTAAATTTAAGAGCTTCTTCACAGCAAAAGAAACTATCAACGGAGTAAACAGACAACCTACAGAATTGGAGAAAATATTTGCAAACTATGCATCTGTCAAAGGTTTAATATCCAGGACATATAAGGAACTTAAACAAATTTACAAGAGAAAACAACCCCACCAAAAAGTGGGCAAAGGGCCGGGTGCAGTGGCTCATGCCTGTAATCCCAGCACTTTGAGAGGCTGAGGTGGGTGGATCACCTGAGGTCAGGCATTCGAGACCAGCCTGAGCAACATGGAGAAACCCTGTCTCTACTAAAAATACAAAAAATCACCTGGGTGTGGTGGTGCGTGCCTGTAATCCCAGCTACTTGGGAGGCTGAAGCAGAAGAATCACTTGAATCTGGGAGGCAGAGGTTACAGTGAGCTGAGATCACCCCATTGCACTCTAGCCTGGGCAACAAGAACGAAACTCTGTCTCCAAAAAAAAAAAAAAAAAAAGTGGGGAAAGGACATGAATAAACACTTTTCAAAAGAAGACACACATGTGGCCAACAAGCATATGAAAAAAAGTTCAATATCACAGATCATTAGAGAAATACAAATCAAAACTACAATGAGATACCATGTCATACCAGTCAGAATGGTTATTATTAAAAAGTCAAAAAATAGTTGCTGGTAAGGTTGCAGAAAAAAGAGAACACTCATACACTGTTGGTAGGAGTATAAATTAGTTCAATCATTGTGTAAAGCAGTACGGTGATTCCTCAATGAGCTAAAAGCAGAACTACCATTTAACCCAGCAATCCTATTACTGGGTATATACCCAGAGGAAAACAAATCATTCTACCATAAAGATACATGCACACTAATGTTCATTGCAGCACTATTCACAATAGCGAAGACATGAAATCAACCTAAATGCCCATCATTGACAGACTGGATAAAGAAAATGTGGTACCTATACACCATGGAATACTATACAGCTATAAAAAAGAATGAGATCACGTCTTGTGCATGAACATGGATAGACCTGGAGGCTATTAGCTCAGCAAACTAGTGCAGGAAAAGAAAAGCAAATACCACATGTTCTCACTTACAAGTGGGAGCTAAATGATGAGAACTTAAGAACACAAAGAAGAAAACAACAGATGTTGGGGTCTACTTGAGGGTGGAGGGTGCGAGGAGGCAGTGGAGCAGAAAAGATAACTCTTTTAACTATTGGATACTAGGCTTAATTCCTGGGTGATGAAATAATCTGTACCACAAACCCCTGTGACGTGAGTTTACCTATGTAACAAACCTTCACATGTACCCCTGAACCTAAAATAAAAGTTAAAAAAAAAAAAGATTCAGGGCAAGCATTTGACAAAACTTAATACCCATTAATAAGAAAAAAATCATTAATCTTCTAAAGCGTAGTTATGAAAACTTACAACAAATATTATTTTCAACTAGTAAAACCATGAAAATATTTCCTTTAAAGTCAGAAGAAAGACAACAGGCCCAACACTCACAATGTTGTATTGAACTCCTAAACGATGCGCTAAAGAAGAGATGAGGATGGGGAAAGGGTTACAATAATTGAAAAAAATTTATATGCAGATAATTTGCATAGAAAATTCAAGAGCATCTATAGACAAACTCCTAGTCTTAATGTTCATCAAGATTCTTGGATATCCTTCCTGTAGCAGACAGCTAAAATACATAAATAAATAAGTAAATATTTTTAAAGAGATATCAACACAAAATAATAAGTTCATAAGGAAGGGAAAAGAACAAGAAGAGTTTGGGTTCTTTTTTCTTTTGACTTTTTCTTTTTTTTTTTGATAGGGTTTTGCTCTGTTGCCCAGGCTGGAGTGCAAGTGGCTCCATCTTGGCTTACTGCAACATCCACCTTCCAGACTCAAGCAATCCTCCCACCTCAGCCTCTCAAGTGGCTGGGACTACAGTCACACACCATCATGCCTGGCTAATTTTTTGGCAGGGGTTGGGGGGGGCGCTAGAGATGGGGTTTCACCATGTTGCCCAGGCTGGTCTCAGATTATTGGACTCAAGTGATCCCCCACCTTGGCCTCCCAAAGTTCTGGGATTACAGGTATGAGCCACTGTGCCTGACCAAGAGTTTGGATCTTAAGGGAGAAAAAAAGTGAGAAATTTGAAGGCCAGGCAGGGTATCCAGAACAAAGCTCAGGGAAGTGCAGTAGAAAAAGATTAGATCTGGAGGGAAGGAGGGGGCTGGGGCTGAAGTACCACCTGTTGGGTACTATGCTTACTGCCCGGGTAACATGATTGTTGAGACCCCAATCCTCCACGTCATACAATTTACCCACGTAACAAACCTGTGTACCATTTAATCTACAATTCAAGTTGACATTCGTTTAAAAAACATCAGATTTGGACTCACAGCCTCATACAGGGGTCCTGGGGACAAGTACCAATTCAGTCTTCGGGAAAGTTTGCTTTTCTTTACAACTACAACGTTATAATTCAAGAGAAAAGTCCCAGGCTCCCGAGAAGAATCATTATGTAAAAATACTGACAAAGAGCAGCGGGAGGAAACAGAAACGCATAATTTAAAGACAGCTCTGAAATTTAACAACATCTCGCTTTGAGGCAACCTGGATTCAAATGATCATTATTTCTGGAAGAAATAAAGTAAGTGTAGACATGACCAGTGAAAGCCTGAGCCAAAGTTCAAATAGCTGAAATAGAATAACCTTCTATTACAAAGTCAGATCAGACTTTCTAAGCATTGATCCCCTTCTCTGAGTTAAAACTCTTGTTTATTTCCTAGCAAATTGGAACATTTGCTTTGTTTTGTATACAGTTTTTTAAATCTCAAATAAACTGAGAGGAAGATTAAACACACACACGGAGCTCACCACTCACCAAAGAACTAAAATGACTTAACAACCAACGACTTTAGAATCACCATAGAATCCTATAGACAATGGAGTCATTTGTTTGAATTGTTCATTTTTAACTTGGACCACTAGATTTACCCTTTCTGGTAGGTGAAGTAAAAAGAAGAAAAAGGATTGCTTGCCAGTCACACAAGCAAATATTAAAGATAACCCAAAATCTAAGCATGAGCATTTTTGTAAGGCTACTTCACATCTTAGTCTACCCACCTGAATATTCTGGCAATATTGGTACAGACGTCCTTGTCACCCATGTACTGTTCCATCGCCGTGCAGAGCTGGGGAAGGGCACTGATGCTTAGGAACTTAGTTCTTACTAATGGTGAATCAACCAAGTTTCTCAACGTAGCAGTCACCTAGGATAAAAGCATGCTTGTGCCATTTTTTTTTAAACTGAAAAAATATAACCACAAGAAGCAGCAGAGTACAATTCATCTCATAAATTTTCTTCTATCAGTAGCTAAGTGAAGCTCCCCCTATGCCTCTTCCACCAGCACAAGTAGCAACAAATGAAAACAAAGAAAGCCTAATTTGGTTGAAAAGTAAAGAATGAAATATTAATCTTTGTAAGCAATTGGTATACCCCAAACCCAGGGTTAAACAAATCATCATCTAGGTTTAACAGTCCTAAGATCTTCAGCTGGCCCCCTGATAGCCACGTCAGTTCTGCAGATTAGAAACTTTTTGTTCTGTTTTTCTTTCTTTTTTTTTTTTTTTTAATTTTATAGGTATTCTTGTCTGATTGTTCTATGCTTTTATAAATAGCATCAGGTAATGATGTGGCCAAGGAATATTTAAGATCTTTACTCTCATTCTCTCCCAAGAGGCAAGTATTAAGATCTCACAAATTTGTCTTATTTTGTAAAAAAATAAAATAAAATAAAATAAAATTCAGGAAAGCATCTACTTTACCTTTGTCAAAGAGTCAAGAAGAGAAGAGTTTAGTAAATCATAAAATGAATGTTGTTATCTAATAATTTTAATATGCAGTGTGCTCCTTCCTTGTGGGACACTGCAGGCAAGCTACTGGTTAAGAGCCAGTTCAGCCCCACCACCCATCAGCCTGGGTTAGTTACTTAACCTCCCAGAGCACATTTTTCTCATTCAATAAAGTAGAGGTGATGATACTTGCCTAGTAGTTGTGAGGATTCAATGAGATGAGATGTGTGAATGGCATTGCTGCCATCACTTTAGAGTCAAATGACAGGGATTCAAGTCCCACATCTCTTCCTAGTGAAGTGCCTAGGGGCAGCCACTCCTTCCTCCACTTCCCCATTTCCTCATCTGTGAAAAGCGGGTGACAAGCACTGCTCACCTCTGGGGGTGGGGGGGTTGTGTGTAGCAAATGGAACCATGTAGCACTGTTTTTATTACTTATCTAATACTGTAAAGCATCATGTAAACATAAAGCATCATTATAGCCATAGTATATAAACTTCTAAAAACAGTTCTTAAGATGACGTGATTAGTTTTTCTTTATAACAACAGCAATAAAAAGATACATTAAAATATAACTGACTACCCTGAAAACACAGAAAATGTTAAAAAAAAATGCTTCAAATAAATGTGTACAAGTCTTTTGCAATCAATTCAATTATACAATGATTCTGTAAATTCTTCCCTGAGAGTTTCAGATATCCCAAACACTGGAGGTGAAACAAACTACTTTGAGTATTCCACTTAACTCCACAGATCTGCACAATATAACAATATAGCCTTCTAAGCTAAGGAATTGACTTTTTCTTTTTCTTTTTCTTTTTTTTTTTTTTTGGAGACAGAGTCTCCCTTTGTCATCCAGGCTGGAGTGCAGTGACAGGATCTTGGCTCACTGCAACCTCTGCCTCCCCCATTCAAGCAATTCTAGTGCCTCAGCCTCCCAAGTAGCTGGAATTACAGGCACGTGCCACCATGCCTGGCTAATTTTTGTATTTTTAGTAGAGACAAGGTTTCACCATGTTGGCCAGGCTGGTCTCGAACTTCTGGCCTCAAGTGATCCAACCACCTCAGCCTCCCAAACCTCTGGGATCACAGGGGTGAGCCACTGCACCCAGCCAGGAATCGATCTTTTGTGAAGACTAATGAACCATTCTAGGAATTCCATTGCTGTCATAAAATGGAAAAGTCTCATCATCTGACCCCGTTTCTACCTCTTCTCCTGAGACAGCCCAGGCACTGGAGCACTACTGGTTTACATTAATTCAGAGGATGCCTCAAAACTCTCTTCCATGGAGACCGAAGAGTACAGATGCCTGACTCCCAGGCAGACGGACACCATAGGAAACCATGAAATACCCATTCCAGTCACTGCACACCAACAGTTCCTTTTCCCTGGCCCCCAAGGCATCAAAGATGGGGCATCCCAGTCCATAGTCATCCTCACGCTCCCCACATCTAACCTCTGGCAAGGGACACTGCCAGCAGAAAGGACTATAGTTTCCTTAGGAGCTTTTATTTTCTTGTTTCAATCTCAATTTTTTCTCCTTCTCAGGCCTTATTCTCACCTCATTAGCAAAAGTTTAGACAGTTCAAGGTTCTTCTGCCCCACATACATAACTTTCATAAATAACCCAAGTCAGGAGAGAAAGTCCACATTTATATGTGACATGTCATCTGATTGAAATCCCTACCTGCACGTGATACACACAGTTGATACAATACCTCATGTATTTCCAAATTTGTCATTTGTGGTGCTGGTAGAAATAACGTGCGTGAAACATACACCATGCATTTGAAAAATACACAGCAATAGCTCAATAGATGACACCATCAACCTAGTTGCTCAAGCACAGACATCCCAGAATCCTAGGAGGCTTTCTGCTTTCTGTCACTCCAAGCCATATTGGCTTTTTGTCCATAGCTCCCAGGATAATATTCAGTTCCCTGACCATGGTCTACAAGGATCAACAGATCTGGTCCTTCTCAAACCATCAGGCTTCATCTCATACCATATATGCCCCCATAAACTCTACTTAATGCTAGGTTATTTAATATTACGTTTTACTATCTGTCTACTCCTCCGGACTAGAAGCTTCAGTAAGGGCATAAACCTTGTTCATCCTTTTCACCACTGTGCATCCAGCTCCAAGTCCAGTGCCTGGTACATGTGGGCGCTCAATAGGCATTTATTAATGGAATGAATGAAGGGGATAACATCTACAAAGGAAAGACTGGGATATCAGAACACTATGGGCTAAGCAGACATATCTCTGAGGTAGACAGATTTTAAGATTTGTTTTAAAGCAGAGGAGTGAAAAATAATGGATGAAAGAAAAATGAACTCTCTGGAAGGGGACCGGCCTCTGTGTATTTGTTCTCTAGCCTATCTCATTTCTGACAGCAGCCCCTTCCCAGGCTCCTAAACTCCCTCCCAGGCCCTACCCCTTTCCCCACCTTACCTGTCACACGTTCACCCCTTCTCTCCATCACCAGCGTCACTGGTTCAGTTTAAGCTTACTTTATCTCTTACCCAAACTCTACAGCCCCCTGGATGGGCTCCTTCCACAGTTCACCCCCACAGCTGCTCACTGCTGCCAGAGGGGGCATCTGAAAGCCACGCCTTCCCTGTTCAAAGGCCTCCTGTGACTTCTGGCCCAGCCAGTAGCACCCATAGCCTAATGGTTCCTCAGTCTCTGAAGTGCAGTTCATCCCTCCAAATTCATCTCCTTTGCCTCCGCACCACCTGGCCATCCTTCAGACTGCACCACACGAGGTCTTCATCCGTTCATGACGCCATGCCTTTGAATAGGTGGCTTCCTCCGTCCAGAGTGTCCTCGATTACACTCTGCCACCCCTTTTCCCCCTGGCCATCTCCTGCTCATTTTTCTTTTCTTTTTTCTTTTTCGAGACGGAGTCTCGATCTCGGCTCACTGCAACCTCCGTCTCCCGGGTTCAAGCGATTCTCCTGCCTCAGCCTCCTGAGTAGCTGGGATTACAGGCAAGCACCACCACGCCCCGCTAATTTTTGTATTTTTAGTAGAGACACGTTTTTGCATGTTGGCCAGGCTGGTCCTGAACTCCTGACCTCAAGTGATCTGCCCACCTCGGCCTCCCAAAGTACTGGGATCACAGGCATGAGCCATTGCACCTGGCCTCCTGCTCATTTTTCAAAACCCAGTTCAAGATAACTTCTCTATGAAATCCTTTCCGAGGCTGATCAGTCACTTCCTCTTCCAGTTACCAAAGCATCCTGTTCCTGCCCCTACAACGCCCATCACAGAAGCATTGTCACTTGTCTTCAGGCATCTTCTCTCCCATGGTGAGCTCCTCTAGGGTACAAACCACTTCTTATTCTGCTTTCTACTCAGAGGACAACAAATGTGCTCATAAAAAGCTCTTAAATGTTCAGCTGCTGGAGGGCTGGATGAGTGAATGAGAAGGGGGAGGAAGAGGGGAATGAGGAGGGGGAAGAAAGAAAGAAGGGACAGGAGCGACAAAAGGGAGGTTTTTCCCTTTAAGACACCTCTGGCAAGAAAGTGCAGGAGCTTAGCAGAGGCCTGGGTGAACCAGGGCCTAAAGCCCTGAGGGGGAAGGATCAGGAAGAGGCCACCACTCAGACGCAGCTCTGAAGGCCCTCTATCTTGAGAGACTTGTCACCAACCTCTGAGAGCCACCAATCTCACTGTGGGGTGATGGTGGGGCCCTGAATGCTCAGACTAGTAGCCTTTTCTGGAAAAAAAAGCAAAAAAAAAAAAAAAAAAAAAAAAAACGGCGGGGAGGTGTGGGGAGGAGAGTCTAGCTAAATCATGTGGTCACAGTAAAGGCAAGTTCCAAGCCGACCCATTTAACTCTGAATTGTGCTCCAACTTTTGAATTCATTACATACAAGTGAAAATTAAAAAAAAAAAAAAAAACACAAGAACTGTCAGTTGAACAGAGATAAATCTGTGAGAATTATCAATGAGTTCTGTGCCCTACAGCACGGGCTTTATTTCCCGCCCCCAAGGAAAGCCCACCCACTGGGCCCGCCCCCAAAGCAGGAGTTAACCAAAGCTCAAGCTTTTTATGCTTGGAGGTCTGCATCCATTTCTTTCTTAACTTTCTATTCTAATTTGTATTATTTATAAACGCACAAACTTAAACACACATTTTTCTTTTTTATTGTATATCATCTTTCAAACCACCTCAAATCCCTTACTTAAAAAAAGTCTAAGTTAAATGAACACCTAGATACTTGTTTAGTCTCTAAAGGACTTAGTAGAGAAATTCCCAACCTCTTACGTAGCATTTCACCAAGAAATAGCACACTGAAAAACACAAGTTTTAATTCCCATCTTTTTCCCCATCTCCTAACTTGCAATCCTGTGGGACTTGCAATCCTGAAGGTAGCCAGTAGGAAGAAGAAAAAAGAGAAGAAAATGACACTGATAATCCACAAAGAGGACTAATAAAAATGTAAGTTTCCTTGCTTATTAGCAATTGTTAGGTGATGTTTAGGGCAAAAGGGGAACTAGGGTTTCGGCAAATACCCAGGAAGAAACACTCCATTTTGCTTCTGGTCACTAATCCACTGCTGAAAAATAATTGCGCTACATTCGACAACCTTCTGGTGCTCACTTTTCTGAGGCAGCTTCTTTCCACGTTCCCCAAATTCTTTGATTATAACAGGTACCACCCGCAGTCAGGTAAAACACCCGAAGAGTTGGCAAAGCTACCCAGCTCACATTGAATTATGTAAGTCTCAACGTTTTCATTGTGCAGTCAGTATTGGGAGACCCATTTTAAAGAGAAAAAATGTACTAAGAGGAAATTAGATCATTCATAAATGTACAACTACATTTTAATACAGTAAAATGAGAACTCAAAAGCTTTAGCTTCTGTTTTTTTCAAGTTGACTATAGGTACTTAATTACCAATTTCAAATTGTGTTTTCAACTATTAATTAGTTGAGAAACCTTAGCAAACACAATAAATCTTTGTCTTAAAATATGGGGCTGGGCCCAGTGGCTCAGGTCTGTAATCTCAGCAACTCTTGTGGCTGAGGCAGGAGAATCACCTGAACCCCAGAGGCTGAGGCTGCAGTGAGCCATGCCTTTGATCGCACCACTGTACTCCAACCTGAGTGACAGTCAGACTCTGTCTCAAGACAAAAAAAAAAAAAAAAAAAAAAAAAGCGGAGGGGTGGTTCTCCTGACTTGGATCACCGGACTTGAGGACACAACACAGGCCCAGCAGCTGTGGTCTCATTCCTGCGTTCTCTACTGCAGTGGGTGGGTGCAAGGGGGGGCAACCTCCACACACACTGATCATGTCCAGAGTGGATGGCCCTCTCTTTCCCCTCTGTGCCCTTCCTCCATCAGAGTACTCCATCCTCAAGGAACTCACCAGATTCTGCTCTAGAAGGCAACCTGCCATCAGAGCTGCCCCAGATCAGAGGAGCTTGTGACTCACTGAAGCTCAGAAGTCTATCAGCTCCCAGGTAGGCTAGTGCCCTGGCCTCCGTTTCTTGGTCTATTGCCTCCCTACTCTATTTGGCACTGGTCTCTAAAAACATTTTGCAATCATCTGGAATATCCACATCTGAAATCCCTCAAGCTTTGTCTCAACTTAACTGCCAACTGCAAAATGGTTGACTTCCCACTAATGATGTAAAAGAATAAACACAGCCGCCAGAGACCACAAACAGTGTGAAATGATTTATGACCAAAGCCACTATTTTCCAACCTCAGCTAAACCATCTCCCTCTATTAATAAAAGCACATTCATTTCTTTGAATTTGTGCCCAATTGAGGCCACATATATGCCAAAACCAGAGCCTGTGTGGTAACCCAAGAAGTTTCATATTGTCTCATGTATGATTTGTACAGTTCTGGCTAAGACAAAAGAAACCAATGACAAGATGCTGCTAGACATGTGAAATCACTGGTAACAAGCATTTCTAAGCTTTTATTGGAATTCATTAAGATATATGCATATGAAGGTAACATTAATTAAGAATCCTTGATAACACTTGGTGCCTGGCTACACAGGCCTACTTGGCACATCCCTACCATGGGTGTCCGACTTAGCAGGAAATGCTTCTGTCCTCCTTAAACCCTTTGGCTCTGTTTATTGTTGTTTCTCCATTTACTGCCTCTATGTCAGTTACCTCACTAAAATGAGTAGGTACCTGATTCTTCCAGCTGTGGCTATGTATATATCAATACAGGAGAAATTTTGAATATCATACAAACAATTTAGAACGGCAATGCAGCAAAACAAGAAAAAGGAGTCTGAAAAAGATAGTGCGTTAAGACCTACCAAGCAATGAAACCACTATTCACAATTAAATGCTAAAGTTAGTGACATTTCCTTACTGCCACAACTGATATATCTACAGTGAAGAAAGGAGGCTGAGCAGGCAGAGCACTAATGGAGAGCAAATGGCTCTCCCCAGACACAGTAGGAGCCTCATTTTCCACCCTTGATCTGTCTTTTAGCATAACACTCCTGGCCATCCACTACCCTCACTTCCTGATTGGTGAGCTTGGGATAGGAATCGGACACTCCCAGTCCAGCCCCTACCTGGTCCCTCTCTTCCCTTCCTCTTTCAGAAGTGAGCTGCCATCAGAACACAGGTGTTCTGCTCCTCCAGGGACAGAAGAGGTCTGTGACTGGGTGGGTAAATCTAATTCTAGGGTTCAGGATTAGAAAGCATGCCTGCCTCAGCTATAAGCCACATCCTCCAACCACGGTGATAACTTTCTCCCCATCCCCATCCTCCTTAGTCTCTTATTTCCAAGTAAAAAACCCAAGGCATTACATGTTTAGGTCTCTGAGTCTTCTCAGATCTTCAGTTCTGCTGTCCCTGGAAAATCAGAGAACATGAGTTGCCTATAGATAGCTCCTTCCTAGGAAAGGGAAGAGAAGAGAAGAGGAAGAACCTGGGCCCCGAATGCCTACTCTCTCGTGGCAACTGGGCACGTGAGTGGTTAGTTATGCTGCCGGCAGTTCTTTTATAGGAAGGAAACCCCATAAGTAGAAAATAGCTGTCCCCTTCTTATTAACAAATACATCATTAAAAAAGTGGCGGCGTGCGCCCGTAATCCCATCTACTAAGGAGGCAGAGGCAGAACTGCTTGAACCCGGGAGGTGGAGCTTGCAGTGAGCCGAGATCGCGCTACTGCACTCCAGCCTGGGCGACAGAGCAAGACTCCATCCCTAAAAACAAAAACAAAACAAAAATTAGCCAGTGTAGTGATCAATACCAAAGACTAACCCCTAAAAATGCTTCATCTAATCTCAAAAGCAATATGCTAAGCAAAATAAGCCAGATATAGTACTCTAGGTAACTACGGCATATCCATATCAATTTCCTGGGTTTGATAATGTACAATGGTTATGTAAGATATCACCACTGAGGAGCCGGGTGATGGGTACACAGGACCTCTCGGTACTATTTTTGCAACATCTTGTGGATTTATACTTAGTTCAAAATAAAAGTTTAAAAAGGTGCCAGACACAAAAGGGTACATGCTGTATATTCCGTTTATATAACGTTTTAGAACAGGCAGAGCTTATCTATGGTGAAAGAGATCAGAAGAATGGTTCCCTCTGGGAGGAGGGTAGAAGAATGAGGATTAATGAGAAGAGGTGGGAGGAAATTTCTGAGGTGACAGAAACCTTCTGTATCTTGATAAGGGTAGGGGCTATGTGGCTTTCTACTTTTGTCAAACTCATCAAACATATAAGATCTAAGCACGTCATTGGATGTAGATTATACCTTAATTAAAACAACAAGAAAATTAAAAACCTCATCTGCTGCTTGCTATTCAAGCAAAACCTTCAAAATAAATGCTTTAAATTTGGTTTAAATTATCAAATCTCCAAAAAAATTATCTGTAAGAACTTAGGAAATAAATCATGGGGCTATTTGCTGCCATTTTATAGGTAAGCAGTTTACTTCCTCCAATAATCAGAGCAAAGTTCTACTGGCAGACACTGCTACCTTGCTTCTGATTCCACAGTCTGAAGAGGCAGGCTTCCAACAGGTGGGGTGGCGCAAGAGAAAGAATTAACATAATTTCCAGCATAAGTACGCATACCTATAATTATCTAAACACCTAAATACAAATGCATTAATCTCTACATTTAAAACTATTGAACATAACTGAAGCAAGATTTAAAAGACCCCAGCCACCTTGATACAATCCTTAATTACTAATAATAACTTAAGTCACTGCTTGGTCAAATCCCCAGACTTCAGTTGAAGCCTCTCTTAAATTCCCCAAATCTTGAAGCAGAGAATAGTAGGCTCTGAGAATTGGGGTCCATCATTTACCCAGAATCTCATACATTACTCTAACACCCTCCTCCAATTTTAGTTTCTCTTTGGCGCTCTTCTCCACATTGCTTATCAAAGCCCAAACAACAAAAAGATTAAAGATTTGAAATCCATCCTGGACTCTGTCTTCTTAAGTTTCTTGTGATTACGTTTTTATCCTATCAGAAGGAATTGCTCTTTGAAGCTTCAGGTTTGGGTAATTCTGATCTTATTTTATTGAATGGCTTTCTGGTGAGTGCCTACTATGTGCCTTACCCTGTTATGGGCGCTTTACTGGATCATCTCATTTCATTTCCCAGCTGCCCTTTAAGGCAGGCATAGTCAGCACTTTAGAGACAGGAAAGTGAGGCTCAGAGGGTAAGGTGGACTCAGTGTCCCAGCTGAGCGGCCAGCTCAGGCTGGGGGCTCCAGTGCGGTGCTCTCCTCACTGGACCATGCAGGGCGGCGGCACTGAGCCTGCCCCAACACAGTCCAGGGTTGAATGAACCATCAGGGTTCCTGATGGCAAACACTGAATACAGGATTGAGCTCAGCTCAGCCAAAGTGGGGAGCTCACTCTAGGGCTCAGAAATTTAAAAAACAAAACAAAACAAAACAAAACCAAGTATATCAAAACACCTTTTAATTTAAAAATACAGAGATAAAGAATTATATGATTGAAAGAGAGCAAGAGAGCACACTGTTGTCCTAGGAGATGGCCCCCGGACACCGCTCGCTTGCCTATTCACACTGCTCCAAACAAAGTGGCGGGACTCCTCTTCCCCTACACGCTCTCTGCAGCATTTGCCAAAGCTGACCCATCCTTTCGGAGAAAATCTCTACTCTTGTACATTGCCCTTCATTTCCTGGTCACTTCCTTTTCTCTTTCCATTCCACAAATGAGGCCATTTCACACCATCTGTCGTCAGTCCCTCTGCTCTTTCTCTACTCTCTCCTTGGGTAATTTCATTGTCTTTTCTACCTTCAACCATCACCTCCATGTAGATGACCCTAAATTTGTATTTTTGGTCTTACCTTCTCTTCTAAGCCTCAGCTCATACCTCCTACTTCCTACTCGACAGGCCTGCATGGCTATTCTGCTGGCATCTGAAAGTTTTATATTAAAGCTAATTTCAGCCAGGAGCAGTAGCTCACACCTGTAATCCCAGCACTTTGGGAGGCTGAGGCGGGTGAATCACTTGAGGTCAGGAGTTCGAGACCAGTCTGGCCAACATGGTGAAACCCTGTTTCTACTAGAGACCTATAAACAATTTTAGTTTTGTACTAAAAATACAAAATGTAATCAGGTATGGCGGCACGTGCCTGTAATCTTAGCTACTCTGGAGGCAGAGATAGGAGAATCACTTGAACTTGAGAGGCAGAGGTTGCAGTGGGCCGAGAGTCCGCCACTGCACTCCAGCCTGGGCAACAGAGTGAGACTCTATCTCAAAAAAAAAAAAAAAAAAATTAAAAAATTAAAAATAAAAATAAAGCTAATTACATAATTTTCTTCCCATAATTTTCTTTCCTCCTCTCACCAAATCCATTCCTGTCTATAACTCTCTAATTTCTCTAATTTCATGATACTATCATTTATCATTTTCTGAACTATCCAGGCTCAAATTGTCTGAGTCAGCTCTCTTTGTTCAATACACTTTCCTATACCCTAAACCCTAAAAACAAAAGGAAGGAACCGAGTGAAGGAAGGAAAGGACTGATGAGGTGGGAGGACCGACCTTCCTGAGAAACTTCCATTTAGAAAAAGGAAGAACATGACAGTGGTATGGTACTGAGCAAGGGGGAGAGGATCTGGATTTGTGGGAGCCGCTAGGGAGGTGTCTGCAGGCTTAGGGGCCAGAGAAGCGGGGGTGGGGGCTGCGGAGAGGAAAAGCAAACCATGTTACCTGGGGTGCTGCAGAACAGTTTTAACTTCAAAAATAGTATATCTAAAGCAGGGAAAGAATACATTTCTCTAAGGATTGAATTCAAAATCAAGTGGGTCAGGCTGTAAAGAAAAAACAGATTGGAAGTACAAGTGAATCCAAAAAACAGGCATGAAAGTTCACGTCAATCTGAGCTTTAATAGTTACATTGTCCACCTATAAATTACCTAGCTGTTAACATAAGTACATTGAGATTTCCTTCAATTACAGCAAAGCAGCTTTGTACATGATGTTCTCAAGACACAGAGGACAAAGGAGACACTGGGAGAATTTGGGCTTGGTTGTGATTGTGACATAGAAGACTCTTCTCTGTTCTCCAGGAAAGGGCACAAGGGAGACCAAAATAGACTTTCAGATGGAGGTGACTCCAGGAGTTTCCCTCAGCTCCTGTGTCATGCCTGCTCAACGGCTGCTTTTCAAAGGCCACAGATGAACCCTAACACCTCACGATAATCCATTCTAGAGCAACACTGACAAGCTCCTCTTTCCATCTGTGCCACCTCCTTGATGGTGCAATTTACTGCTGGCATTTAGGGGCCTTGCTTGTTAGTTGGCCTATATTTCTCTTTTTCCAAGTTCCAGGGAGCTCCCCCTAAATTCTAGGGTTCTGGAGTTCAGTGAACAGGCACAGTTTAACCTGCTTTACTCTTATGACTTTACAAACTCGCATCTCCAGTTCTGCCAGCCTGGGACTATTCACACTTTGACTTGATGCACAGGTGGCAGCACCCAGTTTCTCTGAGTATCTTGTCCTTCTCAAAATGCTATTACATGTCTGACATGCAGAACTGAGTGCAATGTTGGCCATGTGGAAGTACCATAATTTTGCAGAAGAATAAGCATTGGAATACTATTATCTGGATACAGGGATCATCAAAAAGTAGGTGCCTACTGGCAGCTCTCCTGTCTTACCACCCAGAACATGCCTGGCACAGAGCAGCCACACCACAAAACTTGTGCAATGAGTGTCTCTTGATTTCAGCCACCAGGTGATAAACATATATTAATGCATACAGCCATACAGATACATATATGTAAGAAACAACACACAGAAGACCTTCCGAAGTTCAACACTGTGGTTTTTTTTTTTCCTCTAAGCAACATTAGTCCATGTGCTTTGGAGGAGCTTTTCCTTCATACCCATTCCTTTATCTCCACTCTAATCAGTCTAAAATCTAACTGCAGCAATGCCTGTTAACTGGGGCTGCTGTGTTTGAGATCTTAGCCCTCCAATCTGTCATGTACCACAGATACGTTCTCCTCCCATCACTTTTCAGCTATTGGGTCTTTATCAGTTTCACATTTTGTGCACATTCATCTTTCTGCCACTCTGATCTCATCTCGTCCCCCTATGCACTCACCTCCAACTGCTCCTTATTGCCCCAAGTCCACTCTTGGCAGCTGGTATCCGAGACTCATGGCTGTACCTTCTGAATCTCACCTTCCAAGATGCCCACACAGAATCTCTACTCTAGACAGCCCTACCTCTTCAGTACCTCCCAAACACACCTTATTTATTTCCCACTTGAGTGTTCAACATCCTTTTCCCTTTATTCTAGTTTCCCAAATCCTGCACAATCTTCAACGTCCAGCTTTGGAAGATGTTTTCCACTCTTTCCATGCGTCCAATGGAACTGCTTTTGGAAAACAAGATGACTCTAACGCTGTGCCAGATGTTAAAGCAAGCGAAGTTTTGTAATATGAGGTCCCCAGAAAGTGTTCCGAAGCTACTGAGGTTCTTGGGGTTGAAAGTTGTAGAAGAAAAGCAGTCACGCCACTAGATGTGGCCTGCTTGTATCTTTTTTGCCCTCGTCATGTTCTCTCTGGCTGGCAGACATTATTTTATTCTTACTACAGCCATAAGTAAATTTATCTTTTCAATTGAAAAAAGCCACTTTTAAAAATGCCTCCTGGCCAGGCACAGTAACTCACACCTATAATCCCAGCACTTTGGGAGGCCAAGGTGGGCAGATCACCTGAGGTCAGGAATTTGAGACTAGCCTGGCCAGCATGGTGAAACCCTGTCTCTACTAAAAATACCAAAAAAAAAAAAAAAAAAATTAGCCGGGTGTGGTGGCGGGCCCCTGTAATCCCAGCTATTCAGGAGGCTGAGGCAGGAGGACCACTTGAACCTGGGAGGTGGAGGTTGCAGTGAGCCGAGGTCACACCATTGCATTCCAGCCTGGGTGACAGGCTTTTTGTCTCAAAAAAAAAAAAAAATTTTTTTTTAAAAAGCCTCCTGAGCTGGAGTTACCAGGTTCTCAAAGCTGGTGTAAACAGACACTTCTGCTTGTGGCCAGATCTGTCTGGCTGAATTTGCACATGAACCAGCTGGTGAAAAGTCAGTCAGTGTTACACATTCACAAAAGCAGAGGCTTTCGGCCGGGCGCGGTGGTTCATGCCTGTAATGCCAGCACTTCGGGAGGCCGAGGCGGGCAGATCACGAGGTCAGGAGATCGAGACCATCCTGGCTAACACGGTGAAACCCCATCTCTACTAAAAATACAAAAAATTAGCCAGGTGTGGTGGTGGGCGCCTGTAGTCCCAGCTCCTTGGGGGCTGAGGCAGGAGAATGGTGTGAAACCCATAAGGTGGAGCTTGCAGTGAGCTGAGACTGCGCCACTGTACTCCAGCCTGGGCACAGAGCAAGACTCCATCTCAAAAAAAAAAAAAGCAGAGACTTTCATCTGCTCTTGGAGTGAAGTCTTGTTGTTTACATTTTATCATTCATATGATACAAAACAGTTTTTGTTTTCATTAAATATGAGGAAGTGTCCCATTCAGGGAATTCTGCAAATGATAAAGACGAAAACAATGTCTCCTTCCTCCCCAAATCTGTAAACACACAGTGATACAGTTGATACAAATGGCATTTGGTGACCACAGCTGGAGTAAGTTCAGGTGGATGCCATAATGGGCTCCATTTTCTCCTGCTAGACAGGGGTATGCGCCACATATGCCAGGCCTTAGGCTGGTTTCAAGGAAGGCTTTGGAGACAATGACAGAGCCCACTGCCATCAGGTGGTGGCAAGTGGTGGTGGGCAGTGAGGAGGAACTTCTACAGTGCCCCCTAGAGGTAGGGGACACAAATGTCAGGAAAGGAGAGGGGATCTGACCTGTTGAATCAGGTTGCACCTGAGGATGCTGAATCCAGGGAAAATGGAAATAAAAGAGTAACACAGGCAGCAATATACTGTATGTGCACACCAGAGACACCAGAGGTCCCCTTTCTTGATTTGATATATTTTTGGTAACAGTAACACTCAACTGTGCACACATGCACACGCGCGCGCACACACACACACACCCCCGTGACATAGTTGATGCAAACAGCAAACATTTATATGTGTATAAGATGGGGTTGGAAAGAGATTAACTAGACAAGAATCCCATAAGCTGTTACATAAAAATTTAAAACAGAGTGAATATCTCAATATGGGAATGGTTGAGAATTTGAGATATATCCTAATCACAGAATATTATGCAGTTGTTAAGAAAAATTAAATAAGTTTTTAGGGTTAACTCAAGGGATTTTTACTACGTATTGTTAAATGAGGAGAGAGAAGGGCATAGAATATTCCATTTGTTAAATCCTGTGGTGTATTAAAAGGTGCTGAACACATCAGTGTGAACAATGTTAAGGAGGAACAGGGAGGGAAGAGAATGATAGAAAACAAACAAAAGTGACTATTAAAAGTAACAGGTTATTTAAAAAGTGAGAATTCACCGGGCGCAGTGGCTCATGCCTGTAATCCCAGCACTTTGGGAGGCCAAGGCGGGCGGATCACCTGAGGTCAGGAGTTCGAGACCAGCCTGACCAACATGGAGAAACCCCGTCTCTACTAAAAATACAAAATTGGCCGGGCGTGGTGGCACATGCCTGTAATCCCAGCTACTAGGGAGGCTGAGGCAGGAGATTCGCTTGAGCCTGGGAGGTGGAGGTTGCGGTGAGCCGAGATCGTGCCATTGCACTCCAGCCTGGGCAACAAGAGCAAAACTCTGTCTCAAAAAAAAAAAAAAAAAAAAGTGAGAATTCTATTAAATTATGTACATGTATATAAATGACCACCAAAATGCTGGAGGTGTTATCTGAGGGTGAAACCATTGCAGGTGATTTTTATATTCTTTCTTATACTTTTCAGCATTTTAACAGGAAATATAATTAGTCTATAATCAGAAATTACTATTTTCATTGAGGGGAAAAAAATTGAATGATTCAATAACACTGGGAGCATGGAAAATGTTTCTGAAGCCTTCCTAGCCAAAACAGGGCACACAGAAAAACTGTGCACATTTATGACTCAAAGAGGTTTTCACAATCTTCTTCAAAATGGAGACAGACCACAAAGTCCAAAATTAATAATCATCCAAATACTTTAAGCACCTTGAAGACAGGGCCTAAATCTAATTTTTAACAGTTTCCTAATAGCTTAGAGTGCTCTGAGTGCTCAATCCTCATTAACTGACAAGCACATTTCAAATCCTATGAATTATTACATCAAAGATGCCATTATTTGACATACAAATGCTATTAAAGATAAAATCTCATCTAAAAAAGAGTATCCAAGCCAGAGCAGCTCCAGTGAAAATAATTTAACTATGAAATTTAATCTGCTACAACGTAAGCAACAAAACCCTAACACATAACAAAACTGGTCTACCTGCTCTGTTTATATTCAGTGCATCCAGTTTTGTTCCCTGCATTCCTATAGTCTCGGGGCTGCCTGGTATCTACATACCCACCTCAATGACTGTCCACTCAATCCCATTACCTTCGGTTTCTTACTGAAGATACAAGAGTAATGACATTAGCTACCAATCATCATAAATCATCTCCAGGCCAGGCCCATCTTCAACACTAAACAGCCTGCTAAAATTTGACTCCAACATGCAATTGTTTTGCAGAGAGGTACAACTTTTCCCTTCTTCCAGGCCTGCTTTCTCTGCAGGGCAGTGAAAGTGCATACTGTGTGGAGAGCTGCTCTGGTAATAGCCATGGAATAGCCCGTCCAGGACAACAGGCACCAGGTCCTCATGGGGTGGAGGTGGGCTGTGGCTGCTGCCCTTGGAGGCCGGGCACCCATACCTGGCTATAGGGGCCTCTTGCATGCCATTCTTTTAAAACTGGCATTAGGCAATGTGAAAACTAATTTTACACGTCTAATCTTTTCAAGTAAAATACTTACCTGGACTAGCAAGTGGCCCGAATTAGGCAAACATGTACCACATTTCTCGGTGTTCTCATTTATTTGGTTTATCAAATTTATCAGTATTTCCACAGCACCTTTGCTGATCATTTCATTAAGAAATCCTGGATTTCCAGAAATGAACTTTATAGACCCCATACAGTATAAAAAAGCTTCCATGTTAGTTTCCAGGTCTTCACTTCTTAGTACCTCCAACAATGATTCTGTCAAAGAGATGAATTATTATAAATGTCTGAGTATAACAGCGGGAGATAAATATATTAAATAAGTTGCGTGTGAACATAAAATACACTTTGTAAAATATGTTTACCAAAATCTACATTCAAGTGCTTGTTAAGAGTTATATCATATAAAGAGAAAAGCTTACTTTTAGTTAAGACAAATCTCTGTAATAGTAATTTCAGCAAAAGGATGGGATTATTAATAAATAAGAGAAAGTATTATTTTAATTAATGTCATTCCTTGCCTCTTACTAATTATTTGTTGGCCTTTATTTTTTGTTACAAAAATTTTGAGTCATAGAATACTAATAATTTAACAAATTTAAGAGTTAAATTTCAATAAGTCTTTAAGAATATATTTGTTTCTGTATTATTAGTGGGAAATCCATGACAGGAGCTTAAAAAAATCTCAATCACCCTAGAAAAAGATAACTTGAATACAACACCTATCCTTTTCCCAAGACAACTTAAGAACATTTGTTCAATAACATACCACTACTTGGTTTTACGAGTAATCCAGGCAAATCCAATAAGGTTAATAATACATATCTCACATTTAATTACATTAATGCCCATGTAATAATTTGAGATGATTGTTTTCAGTCTACAATTCTTAATTAGTTGATTCAACATTAGACATTTCTTTCAGTACTGGTTTTGTCCCTGTCTGCCAGAGGCAAAGAAAGATGAAAAGATAATTTATCCTATGTTGCAAAAAGAGAACTCAAAATATTTTCCATGTTGCTGCATGGAAGATACTTTGTATCTTCTCTTCTTGTATCAGCAATATTAATTCATAAAAACATTTCCATTTAGGTAACTAGGTATCTTAATTTTTTAGAAGTACAACAAAAATTAGGCATGAGCTAGACAAGGTGTAATAAAACTTCCTTACCTACAAATTTGAAACACTGTGATGTCAGGTTTCTATAACAGTTATAGATGTCTTTCAACTTTCAGTCATTCCTAGTATATTAAAGACTAAAATTTTCAATTATGTCAAATACTATTACATGCATTTTTCTATATATTAAATCCAAGTCCAGGAAATGAATTCTTAAATGGGGAACACTTTGTAAATCACACAATGTTACTACAGGTGTTGAAAGAAAAGAGCAAACTACCACAGGACACATTCAACTGAATGTGGAAAACAGAGGAGGACAAAGTAAAAATGAGCATCGCAAAACTTCTGCATGTTTCTAGAAAACAAAATATTCCTGCTATCATTGATTATACATTTTCTCTCCAGATACCTAATTTTTACTCAAGTACATTTGCTCAATAGTAGCACTGAATGACACTCACCCAGAATGCTGTCATTTTGAATCAAAGAATCATTCTTCTCATTCCTGCTAATTTTAAATATAAGTTTGCAGACATTAAGAAGATTCTTTCTACTCACTTTAAGCTGCAGAGAAAGAAACACATCTCTATTGCAGAAGGAAATAAAGACATGCTGTATTTTAAAAAAAATAAACCACAAACATCTATTTTTAAAGTGCAGCAAGAGTATTTTTAAACATGAAGAAAAGTTCTAAAGAAATCAACTTTGAAAAATTTAGACCACATATTTGCTAACTGTGGTATCTAATTAACTCAATTATAGTAAATACAATATAAATGATCCTTAGAATAAACATTTTAATGACAGATCTTGGCGACTGTGAACAGTGTGGAATAAACATAGAAGTGCAGATATCTCTTCGATATATTGATTTCCTTTCTTCTGAGTATATACCTAGCAGTGGGGTTGCCAGATCATACAGCAGCTCTATTTTTAGTTTCTTGAGGAACCTCCAATCTGTTCTCCTTACTTATTTCTTACTTCATAAAGTCTCTCTCTCTTTTCTTTTTTTCAGAGACAGGGTCTTGCTCTTTCACCCAGGCTGGAGTGCCGTGATGCCGCCATCACAGCTCACTGCTGCCTTGACCTCGTGGGCTCAATCAATCCTCTTGCCTCTGCCGCCAGAGCAGCTGGGACTATAGGCATGTGCCACCGTGCCTGGCTAATTTTTTCAACTTTTTTTGGTAGAGATGTTGCCCAGGCTGGTCTCAAACTAGCAGGTCAAACAATCCTCTCACCTCAGCCTCCCAGTGATGAGATTACAAGTGTGAGCTAACACGCCCAGCCAAGTCTCATATTTATATGTGTGATTATTAGTTACTTTTAAAGGAGTATATGAGGAAGAAAGGGGTGCAGTATACTGCTAATACATTTAATTAGAGTAATTGCATTAAAACACAAAAGTAGAGAAAGAAGAATACCAAAATTTCACATTAATTTAGAAAAGAATACATAGTAGAGACGAAGGAAAGAAAAGAAAGGGGGAAGCTTTTGGTTTTATCATTTGTATAAAAGAAAACTTAATACTGTTTAATTTGATAATACACACATATTTCTTTTTAAGGTCTATTTCTGGAACGCTTTGAGATAATCACAAGTAACATCTAAATTTGAAAATTACCTTCTAGGCTGGATGCAGTGGTTCACGTCTGTAATTCTGGCACTTTGGGAGGCTGAGGCAAGTGGATCACGAGGTCAGGAGTTCGAGACCAGCCTGACCAATATGGTGAAACCCCATCTCTACTAAAACTACAAAAATTAGCCGGGTGTGGTGGCACGTGCCTGTAATCCCAGCTACTCAGGAGGCTGAGGTAGGAGAATCACTTGAAACCGGGAGGCGGAGGTTGCAGTAAGCCGAGATCGCACCACTGCACACCAGCCTGGGTGACAGAGCGAGAATCCATCTCAAAAAAAAAAAAAGAAAGAAAAAAGAAAATAAAATGGTCTTCTAAATCATACAAAAAGATCTAAGTAAACTAAACACAGGGTGATAAGGAAATATAGTTGGTTTTTTTTTTTTTTTTTTTAAAAAGCAAAGTATAGGATGACTGACTGAATCAAATGGTCTAAATTAGCTGTGTATTTAAAGTAGTAAAAAAGAAAAATAAAAAACACCCTAAATATCCAATATTAGGGAATAGTTTAATAAACTGTGGGACATCAATACTATTCACATTAAGCAGTCACAAAAAAGCGTAACTGTGAACACTATGTTTAAAGAGGGAAACATTTATAACCTACTGTTAGATGGAAATACTATGTGCCCTCATTGCAAAGGTGTAAAAATGTGTTTGTAGGAATAAAGTCATCTGAACAAAAAATTATTTCTGTGTGAAAAGGATGACATATAGGTGATTAGTTTATTATTAAAAACTATCTTTTAAGTTATTTTATTTATTTTTTGAGACGGAGTTTCGCTCTTCTCCCCCAGCTTAGTGTGCAATGGCATGATCTTGGCTCACTGCAACCTCCTGTTCCCGGGCTCAAGTGATTCTCCTGCCCCAGCCTCCCAAGGGGCTGGGATTACAGGCACGTGCCACCATGCCTGGCTAATTTTTGTATTTTTAGTAAAGATGGGGTTTTGCCACGTGGGCCAGGCTGGTCTCGAACTCCTGACCTCAAGTGATCCACCCACCTTGGCCTCCCAAAGTGCTGGGATTACAGGCGTGAGCCACCACGCCCAGCCTAAAGTTATTTTTAATAATATTTATTAATGAGTTTTCAGTTACTTAAAAAAACATAATGGAATCTGTCAGGCATATTTGTTAAGTATTTGTTCTGTGTTTGATCCACAAATATTTACTGGGCACCTGATGTGTACCAGGCACTGTGCTGCTCACTGCAGAAGACACCAAGATGGCCATGGTCAGCCCCCAGCGGGAGCGGCCCCAGGAGGCGAGCACTGCCTGTGGTACAGCTTCTGCATGCCCTCCTGCAAGAGGCCACTTACAAAAGTTATTCCAGAGCAACTCTGCAAATTCGGTGTTGTCATTCCCATTTTGCACTTGAGGAGTGCGTGCCTCAGAGAGGTCACAGAACCACCTCGGCATCGCCTGGGCATGCATTAGGAATGCAGAGTCTCAGGCCCCACCCAGCAGTACCGCCTCGGAATCTGCATTTTACAAGACCCCCAGGGGATGCATGTGCACACTGAGGTCTGGGAAACGCTGTTATGGAGGCTTCAGAAACTGTAACACATGGCAGAATGGAGATTCCTTCTGTTCCCAGGAGGAAAATAGGAAATGGGGACCTTGCTACATGTTTAATGATTAGGTATTTAAAATAACATTGTTTAAAACCCCCAGAAAATAAGAGGGCTTAAGAAAACAGAAGAACATTTCTATATTGATGGAAATATATATTATTCCTAATATTTGGGAATATATTTGAATCGGCTGACTATCTTCTACTAGATTGTGAGTCCTTGAGGTCAAAACCACCATTTATTACTCTTTCTATATGTAATATGTAGGATGAGTTCCATACTTAATAAAACTTCATGGAAAAAAATGAATAAAACTCACTTTCCTTTCCCCCACCAAATCTTACATTTTTAGTAAAAAGTGGCAAACGAAAACAAAACAAAACAAAAAAACCCTTGTATCAGAGTTTTCATTAAAATAACAAGAAGAAAAAATAAAAAAGAAAACGAAGAAAAGAAAAAAGACAACCACAATTTCCAGGCCTGCTGTAATGTCAATTTACACTCAGAGCAAATTTGTATGGCTTCTCCATTGTTAACTGTAAAATTATGACTTTAAGACATAAAAAGATAATAAAATCTTACATTTATGCAAGGGGTGTAGACTATCGTATTTTTAAAATTCCCTGTTACTCTCCCTTTCCTTTGCTCTGCTTTATGTTTCTCCCTTAGTTCTCATTATCTCCTTTGGTATCTGCTGTGTTTGCTGTCTGTCTGCCCTGCTACAGTGGCAACCCCAGAGGCAGGAGCTAGTTCATTCACTTGTATTCCCAGTGTCAAGAAGAGTCTCTGGCCAGGTGCGTGACTCACACCTGTAATCCCAGCACTTTGGGAGGCCAAAGTGGGAGAACTGCTTGAGGCTAGGAGTCTGAGACTAGCCTGGGCATCATAGCGAGACCCCATTTCTTTTTTTTTTTTTTTTTTTTTTTTTGGAGACAGAGTCTCGCTCTGTCGCCCAGGCTGGAGTGCAGTGGCCGGATCTCAGCTCACTGCAAGCTCCACCTCCCGGGTTTACACTATTCTCCTGCCTCAGCCTCCTGAGTAGCTGGGACTACAGGGCGCCCGCCACCTCGCCCGGCTAGTTTTTTGTATTTTTTAGTAGAGACGGGGTTTCACCGTGTTAGCCAGGATGGTCTCGATCTCCTGACCTCGTGATCCGCCCGTCTCGGCCTCCCAAAGTGCTGGGATTACAGGCTTGAGCCACCGCGCCCGGCCTGCGAGACCCCATTTCTATAAAACATTTTTAAAACATCAGCCAGGTGTGGCAGTGCATGCCTGTGGTCCTAAGCTCCTCGGGAGGCTGAGGCAGAAGGATCACTCGAGCCCAGAAGTTTGAGACTGCAGTGAGCTGTGATCTTGCCACTGTACTCTAGCCCTGGGTGACAGAGCGAGATCTTGTCTTTAAGAAAGAAAACAAAAAAGAGTCTTGGCACAAAGTAGGTTCTTGTGGTAGGGTAGTTTTCTTCTTATGTTAAAAACAGTAGTTTATTCTATTTAAAGTAAATTTGGCAAATTAAAGTAAGAGAAGTTAAAAAATCACTCATAATAGTGCCACTATGTATAATCACACTTGCTATTGGTATTTCTTTTCTTTTTTTACCCTGTACAAAGGGTGCTAGACTTTTTTCCCTCCTAAATATAGTCACATTCGTACCGTATATATTTGTTTGTACTCTTTTAAAAAAACTTAATACAGTAACATTTAAGCTTATATATTTTTGTATATTATTTTGTAAGAGCTTTTGACACAAAGATTAAAATTAAGATGACAGTCTGGAAAACTTTCATTTGCCAGTATTTGCCAATAAATAGGCAGAGAGAAATTGTGAAAAACTTCTTAGTCCCATATAGCTTTAGTTTTTGCTGATTTTTTCTTCTTCAACGGTTCTTACGATGTAGTCTTTTAAAATTTTACACAGAACCCCATCACCAAGGTCTAAGCTAAACAAGACCTTGTCTGCAATGTTACAGGAGATCGAGGCAGTAGATGGGAAGTTGGCCTTGATGGATTTGAAGGTCCTTTCTGATGCTGGTTCCGCAGCTAGTCAGAAGGCAAACCCACCCAGCTCTGCACTCTGGAGTTTTAGCCCAGCATCTTGCTCCTGATTCAGCAAGGCCATCAATGTCACCAAGAGGGCTTTATCTAATCATATGTTTAGCTCAAAACATGTTCACTGCCTGGCAGATCATTTAGCCTTTTGCCCTAAAATAATAAAATTTGTGCCATATATAGATAATTAATTTGAATGACACCATTAATAACCAAAATAATATTTTCTCTGCAAAGCATTAAAAGAATTCATGTTCCTTCCTTCCTCCTTCCTTTCCTTCTTGCTCTTTCTTTTTTTTTCCCCCTCACTCTTTCTTTCTTTGGCTTGGTATGGAACAAAATGTCTAGGATCCGGATTAAAACAGCAAAGGCAATCTTTGGGCAGCTGCTGCACCACCAGAGCCGTGGAGTGAAATCACTATTTCAAACAAGTATTGCTTTCTTCACCACATATCACAATTTTTAAAAAGAGAGTTAATAGTTTGACAGCTAAATAAGAATGTAGCCTCCCCCTGATATTACACAGATATATGCTCAGAAAATTCTGCTTTATGAAAGA
Source organism: Theropithecus gelada (assembly GCF_003255815.1). Lineage (NCBI taxonomy): Eukaryota > Metazoa > Chordata > Mammalia > Primates > Cercopithecidae > Theropithecus > Theropithecus gelada. Next base: position 133,557,594 of record NC_037671.1, on the reverse strand, counting down.
CTTCATTACCAGTGTAAGAAAAGGTGGCATTCTTATTAACTAATAGTAAGTATGGCAACACTTACCTTCACTGTATACTATAAGATTTTAAATTCTATAAATTATGGAGTGTTAGCACAAAGCTTTTACTTGTATGAAACCAAGAAAACAAAGCTTCATTCATTTGTTTTCGCGGCTCTCTTAGAACATTCTATAATAATTGTGGCTTATCTTTTGGTTCCAACTGTTTATGGCTGAGACAATGAAGTGCTCCCCTCAAACAATGATATCATTTTGTTTGAGACAGAGTTTCTACAGACTTTTTTTTTGGTGTCTGGCCTTTTCTTCTCACACCTTGTGAAAGCCTTCTATGACCACTGAGGTACCTTCCTGTGACCACACGCAGCTGTTTTTCGGTTTCACACTGGTTCCTAAAGCACCTGGTTTATTATGACTGTGGCCTAAATTACTTAGTTATTTATTAAATCATATGACAGAATCAAACATCCAAGAGAAACCACAGCCTGCACCATCTGCTACTGATCTCCAGTCAAGTTATTTGAGCAACCGTTTCGAATGTATTTGCCTACGGTTATTTCTTTTTCTTTCTTGCCTTTCTTTCCTTCCTTCTTTTCTTTTTTTTTTTTTTTTTTTAAACTTAGTCGCAGTCCAAAAATGTTAAGAGTTTCTTTGAACATTTTCTATGTACTCAGCTTTAGTTCCTTAGATAATACTTCCTGGTCAAATTCTGAGATGTCAGTTTATTACCTTAATTTTTTCCAAGATTCTAAACAAATACACTACATTTCTAATATTCTTTGTAATATTTACAAATAAAGCATTAAACAAAGCTTTTATGTGATATAGTCGACTAGACCAGAGGAAAGAAAAACTTACTGCTAGAATTATTTTTGCAAGTTTAAGGCTGAGCAAGTCTGAACCAACATCAACTAGTTTACATAGGGTCTTCAGGAGAATACTTCTTCTCTTAAATTTATTTCCAAGCATGTTTCCTTCCTCTAAAGCATGATGAAGTTGTGTGCAAGCAGCACAAACCGTTTCAATGTTTTCTTCTGTCAGAGCAAAGAGAGTAAAGCAACACTTACTAATTAAGGTTAAGTTTTCCAGTGTGTCAAACACAGTGTGAGTAAAAACCCTGTCATTATTTCCTTGGATATCTTCAAATTCCTGAACTCTATTTTTTTCCTTATCTTATCGCTTCCATCTACCCGATTTTTTTCATCCCTTTGATCCATCTCCTACCATGTTGACTTATTACTTATCAGTCATTAGCTTATCTAGAATACACAGTCTTTCAAAGAGGTATTGGAGAATGGGACTTCTACCTGCTTCAGTTGGCCTCCTTTACTCCAAACGCCCTCCACCTCAGCCTCCCAGTCTCACAGATGCATGCCACTTGCATCTTGACCTTCAACTCTTTTTTGCATAGTTCTATTGGCCTAAAATGTTCTCCATAACCCTCATTCCTACTGTTTTTGGTCCTTCGAGGCTCTGTTCATGTTGTAGCTGCTTCAGAAAAGACGCACTGTTCCACATTCACAAACATTACCTTAGGTAACTTATTTTCCATGTACATATGTGTGTGTTGTGTTACATGACCAGTGCCCTCAAACAGATGTCACGCTAAGTGAGCCAGTCTTATATATCTATCAACAGCACATGGTACAGTGAGAATACTGGATAGAATACTGTATATAGCATAACTTCATACATATTCATTTTCTAATATATCTGTTGACAAAAACAATGACCAATATTTTCCTATGAGAATAATGCTCATCATCTAAGAAAAGAGGGCTCTAATAGAACAAAAGCCTGAAATGTCACAAAATCCACCGTTATCTGGAGGTGGTTATTAGAAAACAAGAGAATAAAAAGATTTTTGGGGTTGCTCACGCCTGTCGTCCGGCACTTTGGGAGGCCGAGGTGGGAGGGTTGCTTGATTCCGGGTTCAACGCCACCGGGGCAATACAGCAAGATCCTACTTCCAAAATAAAATAAAAAATAAATTTAAAAAAAGAAGAATATTTTAGTTAGGAAACAGGGAGATCTAGAACCTTTCATTTTATAATTATGATTGTGAGGAAAGTAATTTTTTTTTTTTTTTTTGAGATGGAGTTTCACTCTGTCACCCAGACTGGAGTGCAGTGGCGCATTCTTGGCTCACTGCAAGCTCCACCTCTCAGGCTCAAGCAATCCTCCTGCCTCAGCCTCCTGAGTAGCTGAGACTCCAGACACGCATCACCACACCTGGCTAATTTTTGTATTTTTGGTAGAGATGGGGTTTTGCCATTTTGCCCAGGCTGGTCTCAAACTCCTAATCTCAAGTGATCCACCTGCCTCAGCCTCCCAAAGTCCTGGGATTACAGGTGTGAGCCACCACACCCAGCCTAGGAAAGTAATTTTTGAAAGTGGTACCCACACTAATTGGCATACAAAGAAGAAAAATAGCACAATAAATGGAACATGAGGGGAAATAAAATAATCTAACGTATTCTGTTGAATAATATTATCTCTGATAGATTCCTTCATGAAATTTAAAAGTAGGAAACCAATCTTAAATAAATACCATAATGTGCTCTTAGAAGCCCACATAGAGGAAGTGTGTGCCTGCAAAAGGAAGTGACTCAGGCCATTTTTAGCTCTTTTCAACAATAACATCTAAGAAAAAATTTTAAACCTCAATAGCTAAGTAACCTTCAATGTCTTTCGGTTATGCACTTAAATGAATGAATTGATGGGAAATGACTTAGACTAACTTTAAATAAAGGGAAAAACCTGAACTCCTATTGTATGAAACACTTGTGTTTTGTTGTTTTATTCTTCTGTGACTGGCGGTTTCTTTACAAACCCTAAGTCCAGGCTCTGGGCCACTCATTGGCAGTGGGTGGTCCTCCAAGTATTTTTCTAACACTTCCTTCCACAAACTCTTCAGCCTGGTAGATTCTATTCAAGAATACTTGTTTTTAGCTTTAAAAAAGAGGTTAGAAGAAAGGCTCACGAGTCATATTTTAAACTATTGATCAAATCAATCCTTTATACCAAATAGTTTGTTATAAATGCTCTCCAGCTGCAAAAGACAACTTGAATCTACGAACTATCAAGATTTGCAAGGGGCTAAATCTAGTGGGTAAAAGTTTGATGTGTAACAGAGAGTAACATAATCTCAGAGTAACTTCTATCCCCCAATATATGTATTCATCACAAAGGAAAGAATAAAAACTTGACAGTGGATACAGCTGTGGGACACCACCAGCAACAGAACGCAGCAGCATTGTGTACTCCTGGCAGGAGGCGCTGACAGGGACACAGCGGCACTCGTGCTCTGCCTGCCCAAGACGCTAACCTGGAGCTCATCACGGGGAAAACATCAGACAAACCCAATCTGCAGGACAGTCTGTAAAATATTCCTCAAATAGATCAAGATCACGAAAGAGATGTGGCAAATGATGAGAACTTGTGATCCAGGCTTTTATTTTTTCTCTAAAGGAAAGTATTGGGACAAATTGGCAAAATCTGAGTAAGATTTGTATAGTATTGTATGGTAATTTCCAGATATATAAGAGAATGCTTTTGTTTCTAAAAAATATACATGCCAGCCGGGCTCAGTGGCTCACACCTGTAATCCCAAAACTTTGGAAGGCCGAGGCAGGTGGATCACTTGAGGCCACAAGTTTGAGACCAGCCTGGCCAACATAGCAAAATCCAGTCTCTAGTAAAAATACAAAAAATTAGCAGGGTGTGGTGGTGTACACTTAACATCCCAGCCACTCAAGAAGCAGAGGCACAAGAATTGCTTGAACCCAGGAGGTGGAGGTTGCAGTGAACTGAGATCGTGCCGCTGCACTCCAGCCTGGGCAACAGAGCAAGACTCTGTCTCAAAAGAAAAAAAAATTAGGCCAGGCTTGCGCCTGCAATCCCAGTACTTTGGGAGGCCGAGGTGGGTGGATCACAAGGTCAGGAGTTCAAGACCAGACTGGCCAATATGATGAAACCGCGTCTCTACTAAAAAAAAAAAAAAATTAGCCAAGCGTGGTGGTGGGCACCTGTAGTCCCAGCTACTCGGGAGGCTGAGGCAGGAGAATCACTTGAACCTAGGAGGTGGGGGTTGCAGTGAGCCAAGATCGTGCCACTGCACTCCAGCCTGGGTGACGAGAGCGAGACGCCATCTCAAAAAAAAAAAAAGAAAGAAAAAGAAAAAAGAAAAAATTAAAATATGCATGCCAAAATACTTAGGAATATGTGACATTAGGTTGGCAACTTGTTCTCAAAAGGTTAAAGAAATTAAAAACTGTGTAGTGGTAGAGAAAAAGAGAGGGACGGGGAAGGGACAGAATGAGAAAGCAAATGCGGCTAAGTGTTACTATTGGGGGGACCTGGATGAAGAATATACAGCATTTTTTGTGACAGTCTTGCAACTTTTCTGTAAGTCTCAAATTATGTCAAAAGTTAAAAAAAGAAAAAGAAAAAAATTCTCAAGGGATCAAGTAATCCAGCCCTGCCACCATTCACTGATGTTTTGTTTTGTTTTTTGAGACAGGGTCTCTTTCTGTTACCCAAGCTGGAGTGCACTGGCACAATCACGACTCACTGCAGCCTCGACCTCCCAGGCTCAAGTGACCCTCCAGCCTCAGCCTACCACGTAGCTGGGACTACAAGTGCATGCCACCATGCTTAGCTAATTTTTGTATTTTTTGTACACATGGGGTTTCTCTATGTTGCTCAGGCTGGTCTTAAACTCCTGAGCTCAAGTGATCCTCTTGCCTTGGCCTCCCAAAGTGCTGGGATTACAGGCGTGAGCCACCACGCCTGATCCATTTGCTGTTCTTAATGTTATCTAGGGAGAGAGATGCCATATTTCCGTGTTTAATAAGCCTTCTTCTGAGAAGGGAGATTCATTCACATTTCAAATCCCCACTCCTGTTAAATTTTCTCTACTAGTGTGCATGGTAGGCAGAGCCCTTAGCACCCTCTTAAAATCCTTCCGGCTGAGCTGGACATGGTGGTGTGAGCCTGTAGTTTGAGAATCACTTCAGCCCAAGAGTTCAAGGCCAGCCTGGGCAGCATTAGTGAGACCCCTCTCTTTAAAAAAAAACTCCTGGCCAGGTGCAGTGGCTCACGCCTGTAATCCCAGCACTTCGGGAGGCCAAGGCGGGTGGATCATAAGGTCAGGAGTTTGAGACCAGCCTGGCCAATATGGTGAAACCACCATCTCTACTGAAAATACAAAAAAATTAGCTAGATGTGGTGGCAGGCGCCTATAGTCCCAGCTACTCAGGAGGCTGAGGCAGAAGAATAGCTTGAACCCGGGAGGCAGAGGTTGCAGTGAGCCAAGATTGTGCCACTGCACTCCGGCCTGAGTGACAGAGCGACACTCTGTCTCAAAAAAAAAAAAAAAAAAAAAATCCTTCTTTCCTGTAGGAAGACTTCCTACAAGAAAGGCCTTCACAATACTGACTCAGTGTCCCCACTCAATGTTTTGCAATATTTCTTATGTAACCTTTACCCAGACTCATTGTTCTTCTCACTATTGTTTGCACATTATCTCCTAAGATAAAGGGCCCAAAGCTAACCTGGCACACTAATATGAGGGGGAACATAGTAACTCTAGAGGGGAAAAAGTCATCACATTCATATCCTTAGGACTTTGGGCTGCAGAAGCCTTTTGAGATAACCTAGTCTCCACCTCGTCTGGCAGGTGAGGACACTATTGCACACAGAGTCTAGGTGACTCCTCATGGCCATATGCTTAGCAAGTAGCAGCACCGGGACCAGAAACCCTGTCCAGGGCTCCCACATTAACCATGAACACAGCCAAGCACCAATGGGGAGCAGAGGAGGGGTGAGGTCATTTGAACCTTTCGGGAATCAGGTCTTTTGCAGCACGTCCCTGTTTGGTTGCTGGAGAGGATTCATTTACCCTGCTTCTCTTAGAGCATATTCCTGTGGCTACCAAGCTGGTTTGCTCACCAACTCCTCCTAGCAAAGGCTTACTGTGCACTGTGTGCCAGGCACTGGGCTCGCCCTAGGGCAATGACCACTGCTCCAGAGGAGCCTGGTTCAACTTCAGAAAGAGAATCCTTGAGGAGCTGCAAAGAGGGAGAAAGTGGAGGGCCATCCCATGACACGCTTTCCCTCCCCTTGCAGGGACCCATCGATCATGGGCCTTCACTTCTGGGACAGTTCAGAGTGCAAGGGTGGGACACATCCCAGGCCATTTCCCATGCTGTGGGTGGCATTCCTGACAGATGTGCTCCCTTCAAGAGAGTAGGACATATACCAGTTGGACCAAGGAAACCACGGGCACACCTGTCAAGGACGCCAGTTTATGAGACTCAGCTTCCAAGCCTGAAATCTGTTTTAATCTTTTACTTTCTTGAGTATGAACAGCCACCTGAGAGAAGTTAAGCCAGCATTTCCTTGGGCAGAGGAAATGATAATTAATTTATATTACAAAGGAAATTTTAGAAATTGGCTCTCTTGGTGCACGTAAAGCATAATCTTACTAAAAATTATGTGTGCATGTATTATTTAATACACACAGGGTAAATAAATAGATGACTTCATTTGTTTTTGAACATGTTCACAGAAATGATAGTGAAAACTTACTAAAAATATCAGGGCAATGGGGAACACATAAATAACTACAGGTATTGTTTTAAAAAAAACAAAAACAGGTTTTTGTTTTGTTTTGTTTGTTTACCCTTTTCTAATTCACGCAAAATCGGTACAATCCTTGTATTCCAAAAGACTTCGTCTACTTCTATTTCTGCGTCCTTTTCTTGCAGGTCAGCTTTTGGGACTGCAAAAGAAATCCAGAACAGGAGAAAAAGTTATGAAAAAGGAGTTGTCATGAAGCACAGTCAAAAGCCTTTACTATTCATCACTACAATTAATAAACTAGAGAATTAAATTACTCTTTGCTCCCCAAGCCTGACTATTTCTCATTAGAACTACAGGTCTTCTAATCAAATTACCCCAAATTAAACTCAGACTGGATAACGTAAACAAGTCAGAACTTTAAAATATGATCCGGTCACTTCATAAAGTAGTCAGCTTTGTAAATACTGATGACTGTCAGTAAGGCAAACAGTTCTGAGTTCATTTTTACCTAAACGTATCCCTCTGTAATACAGAATAAATAACTATAGATATGTAAAGAATAAGGATTTTGAAAATGTGTAATGAAAAATTTTCTAAAAGGGAGACCTAAAATGACTTTCTTTTCTATAGAAATAAGATATCCACACTAACATGGGGCCAGTAGCATTAACGCCAAGTGATTTTGTGTGGTGCAGCAGAAAAGCCGGGGCCTTGGGGGCTGACAAATCTCAGTTCAAATCCCAACTCCGTTAAGGACATGGTGAGTGACTGGGGTCCAGTTTTTTATCCTTTCTGAGTCTCTGTTTCCTCATCAGCAGAACAGAGTATTTGCCTTCGAGGGTATAAGAATTAAAATATATGGTATAGGTAAAGCTCTGAGCTCAGTGCCAAGCCTTTAGCAATATACAGTATATAATTAATTTCATTTCCCTGATTAAACAAGCACACAAACAGGTAATCACCCCTGCAGTATCTCATACCTGTGTGATACTAACAAGCCATCAAGAGTAGATGCTGCCTGTGAATATGGGTTGCAGGGAATAGCAACCATTGACTGTGTACTCTAGATGCAGGAGGCCTCCATTTCATTTTTGCAGTAACACTACGAGGAGGTTCCCAAACAATCCCCATTTTGCAGGTGAAGAAAGTGGAGCCCAGGTGTACTAAGTTATCTGCTCAGGGTCATATAGCTCCCCAGCCTCTGCACTTGACCTCAAAGCTATGCTGACTTGCAGCAAACTAGCCAACTAAAGGGTAACATTGGGGGGAATCTAACTCGTATTAGAAACTGCAAATTATGATTATATTTCACACAGGCAGTATCTCAAGATCTAAAACACTGACTGTAGCTGGAGGTGGCATTGCTGTGCTGAGGCATTACTGAACAGTGCTGGAGATGTATTCCTCAGTCTCCCTTCTCTGAAGACCACCCTTTAAATCCTTTATCTGGCACTTGGTCTACATCAAGTCAGGGAGTCCACGCCCTCTCGGGGCAGGGTGGACCTGGTACCAATTAAGTGTACACACAGAAGGTGCCTGGACCCTAAAAATGTCACATAAAGAGTTAGAAATCAGGAACAATCAGAGGGTGAGAGGTTGGAAGAGAGAGAGACAAGAGGCAGAGAAAGACAAAGAGACAGAGACAGAGAGAGGAGCAAAAGGGTATATAGCCCATATATTTTCAGGTTACTTTAAACAAAGGACAAGTTGAGCAGGAGGCCTGTTAATAGCACAGGTTTGGAGTCACCATCCGAGTTTGAATCCTAGCTCTGCCACCTACTAGCTGGTTGACTATGGGCAAATTGCTTCACCTCTCTTCTGTAAAATGGGGTAACAATGGTTATCTCTAAATATTGTGATTAGGATTATTAATTTATTTGTGCTCTTCTGTATTTTCCAATGCCTCTAATGCATTATTATTATTCTTGAAGAGAAAAATATATACAACACATATTAAATGTGTGTAATACCTTAGTACATATCCATATTAATATTTTTTAATATTAATATGGATTAAAATAAAATTCTCTGCATCAAGAAATCCAATAAAATCCCTTGACGATTATCTGTACAAATAGCAGAGAAATCCATAGATAACACATAATGGCATGTATTGAAAAACTCATTTGAATTCAGAGATATATTTGAATTCTGAATACTCACACCATCAAATGGTGCCGATGTCACGCAGGAGAAGCAGGGACACTGTACAATCTACCTATCCCGCCCAACACAGAGGCCTTCCCCTGTTATACTACATGCTAGAAATGGCCACTCTCAGTTGCAGCAAGTCCAGGCTTGCCTTTTATCAACCCTTCCCACTGCCAAGAGCAGCTGACCCACACAGGGCATCCAAGATCACCTAAGCAGCAAAAGTAAATAGAAAGAGGTTGTCAACAAAGCTATTATTAAACATTTGCAGTGCAGTAAATAGCCTTAATAGCAAGGTTTCAGATAATCTATCTAACCCAGTACAAGACTTCACCATAAAATACTAAATTGAATTGTCTTTAGGACAAATTAGTCCACATCAGTACAGATTCACAATCCCTTATCCAAAACCTTTGGAATCAGATATGGTTTGGGATTCGGAAACACATGGATTTTAGAAAGTCAATATGGTATACACATTGCACATTACAAACCACCCCCGTAGGGCCTTCTGCAGCAGCACCCTGTAGCAAAATATATGAATATTCACAGTAACAAAATGAAGACTCTAACTGATTTCCCATCAGGCTCAGGGATTTTGGAACTACAGATAGTTTGTAGACTACCTTCTCAATCTTTTGGATCATTGTTTTTATGAATCTGCCTTAACTTTGATAATTCATGGATGTGGATTCTAAAAATAAACATGAATATTCAAGTAATACAAAAAACACAGTTTCTCATATTTGTGGATAATTAACCTATTCAAAGTCCAAAGTATATAAAGAATAAAATAAAATAAACATCTATCAAGGCAAGTGAAAGCCAGAAAATAAGTCAGGCAAGTTATTTAATCCACACATATTTATGACACACTTACATTTACTAGAAACTAGACTTTGAGTCCAATAAGTTCAAGTCTGCATTTTTTACCTCCTATGCAATATGCTGCTTAATACAGAAGTTCTATGAGAAACCACGACTATCAACTGTTTTTCAGGACAAATAAAATGGATAACTTATTCACCCCAGAAAGAGCTAAATTACAGGGGTGAGTCAGAAATCACAGAACTATTTATTTAACCCTCACGGGCCCTTATGAATGTTTCTGAGATTGGCTTCTCCTCAGAACCGAAGTTACTGAGTCACTGGTATGTATGAGGGTTTCCTTCCAACCCTCTCCCAGGAATTTCAAAGTGCACAGATGTGTCTGGCTATAGCCTTTCTACCTCTTCACTCACCCTGGGCCTCCCCCTGCCTCCATTTTATACACAATCCCTGAGTTACTCTAGAAAATGAAGCATGGAATCATATGACTGCTTTTTAAGATACACACAGACACACAAATAACAAAAAGGTTGTCTCAATCTTGGGCAACAATCTAATATTTTAGAAAGCACTTTCATCTAGGTTCACAGTTTGCTAAATATAAACATTATGATTCAACAGGAAATTGGGTAAGTCAAGCAAAAATTTCAGCATGTTTTTGAAGATTTTGCTGTCTCAGTGGTTATAGTTGTTAACCACAGCTTTGAGTTCTGGACACAAAAACCTGACACAATGTTTGGATTGGCTGATGTTTTTAGCATGTAAATGTAAAATCCTTAGCAACTATGCTGGCTCGAAAACTACTATATCTAAGATTTTCCTGAGTAAAGAAATTCCCAATGGCACAAAAGTCATTTTATTGATAAAAAACTAAGTTTTGAAGATAACAATTTTTAAAATCTAGTATTCAGTATTGTAAAATCTCGTGTACAAAAATATATGAAGAGTATAACAGACACCAGTGTACCCCATACTAGTTTGGTCAGATATTAACATTTTGCCAAATTTTTATCCTTTCCCTTATTTTAAAGAAATGAAACATTACAGATGTGTGGCTCCCTGCATCCATTCCCCTCCTCCCTCTCCCTCTAGGGGTTACCACCATCCTAAATCCACTGATTACTATGATTACACTTGACTTCACATGCTTACCACATGGCTGTGTATCCGCAAACAATATATGTCTTTGCTTTTGCAACTTGTTTCATCTCGTATTATGTTTATACTGAATTTACTCAATATTACAATATACAAAAGCCCATGAGTTCACTTTTCTAACAACTATATTCTATTGCATGAATACATTTTGTATCATTTCTAGACTGTGGTTTATATTGTTACATATTTTCTCAATTAAACCGTTTAAAGGCCCAAAGGACGGTCTTAGTAAAGTTAATATAGTTTCATTTAAGTGAGCAATGTTTTTTGTTTTTTGTTTTTTGTTTTTTGTTTTTTTTTGAGACAAGTCTCGTTCTATTGCCCAGACTGGAGTGCAGTGGTGTGATCTAGGCTCACTGCAAACTCCATCTCCCAGGTTCAAGTGATTCTCCTGCCTCAGCCTCCCAAGTAGGTGGGATTACAGGTACCCCACTCCCTCACACCATGCCTAGCTAATTTTTGTATTTTTTTTTTTTTTTTTTGGTAGAGATGGGGTTTCACAATGTTGGCCAGGCTGGTCTTGAACTTCTGACCTCAAGTGATCTGCCTGCTTCCAAAGTGCTGGGATTATAGGTGTGAGCCACCATGTCCAGCCAAGCAATGCCTCGAACTCAAGTTTTTAACCCAAGAACTATGTTAATGTTAAGTTTTGCAACTTTCCAAATGCTTTTACAAAATGATTTCTACAAAACCATTAAGACTGTCATCTAGGCCAGGCGTGGTGGCTCACCCCTGTAATTCCAGCATTTTGGGAGGCCGAGGCAGGTGGATCACGAGGTCAGGAGATCGAGATCATCCTGGCTAACACTGTGAAACCCCATCTCTACTAAAAATACAAAAAATTAGCCAGGCGTGGTGGCGGGTGCCTGTAGTCCCAGCTACTCGGGAGGCTGGGGCAGAAGGATGGTGTGAACCCGGGAGGTGGAGCTTACAGTGAGCCGAGATCTCGCCACTGCACTCCAGCCTGGGCGACAGAGCAAGAAACTCTGTCTCAAAAAAAGAAAAAAAAGACTGCCATCTACAGACGTTTGAGGCATCTGAGTTGGGTAGTGGTAAGATGGTAAGATTGTATGAATATAATAAAAATGTATAAACATAAATGTTGATTTGTGATCAAATTGGACAAACTTCCTGAAGTTTTCAGTGAGCCAACATAGATATCTTCAGGGCAAACATTTTTCCTTTAAGTGGAGATGCTGCAGATGAAGGAGTGTGGGGATCCCTCACCTGCTTTGGTTTGCAGCCTGCTCAGGTCTGAGCTACTGGGGCGTGATGAGGCCCTCGCATGTCTCTTCCCCTGGTCCCTAGGAGAAATACATAAAACACTCAGCACAAACGTCAAAACACTTCTAATTTTGTAAATGACAAGAGTCTGCTATATACAGTTTCTTCTTTATTATTTTGAGATAGGTCTCACTCTGTCACCCAGGCTAGAGTACAGTGGTGCTGCAATCACAGCTCACTGCAGCATCAAACTCCTTTCAGCAAGTGATTCTCCCACCCCAGGCTCCCGAGTAGCCGGGACTATAGGCACATGCCACCATGTCTGGTTACTTTTTAAAAAACATTTTGTAGAGACAGGGTCTCACTATGTTGTACAGGCTGGTGATTCTGGGTCTCAAGTGATCCTCCTGCCTCAGCCTCCCAAAATGCTAGTATTATAGGAGTGAGCCACTGTGCCCGGCCAATATACAGTTTCTGAAGAAACCATCGAGAATTGTTTATAAGGTGGGGTTTGGTGCTCTATATGCTGTTTTGTTTTTGTTTTTGTTTTTATGAGATGAAGTCTTGCTCTGTTGCTCAGGCTGGAGTGCAGTGGCGCAATCTCTGCTCACTGCAACCTGCCTTAGCCTCCCTAGTAGCTGGGATTACAGGCACATGCCACCATGCCTGGATAATTTTTGTATTTTTAGTAGAGTCGGGGTTTCGCCATGTTGGCCAGGCTGTTCTCAAACTCCTAACCGCAAGTGATCTGCCCGCCTCGGCCTCCCAAAGTGTTGGGATTATAGGCATGAGCCACCACCCTGGCCTTGATATGCTGCTTTAATTTACCTTTGATTTCCAAGTAAGATTTATCTTTTTAAAACAAGTCATATTTGCCTAACAACATGAAATACAGTTACTAGAAAGAACAAAAAATCCAGTTTAATTGCAAATCAAAACAAAATTGGTTAAGGATATATACCACAAGAGGTCACTGTTACAGTAAGAAAGAACTCTGGGATGCTTGGATTACAAAAGCCTAGCCTTCGGGAGCTGGGAAAGACCTCTGTCTCTTTTTCTCTCTTCCTCCCTCCCCTCAACCCTGGAGACAAAGAAATTATGTTCCAGCTGGCCAGATGTGCCCAAGGTCACACAGTAAAGACACATTTGGAACCTAGGTCTCATAATTAATAAATTCACTTCTCTTTCCACTACATAAAAATGTGTCCTGGTTCCATTTTTAAAATTAAATTAATATTCTCTGAAAATATTTATTTTTAGAAATATTTTAAACGTTAAAAAACTGAAAATAAATTTGGACAGTCCCCAGATGACAAATATTTTGTATTCCAAACAAAAGAGCAGTGGCTGGCCAATAGCAGGATTATATACTCAGGTTTTTAAAAAGTTTTATTTAATGTAGAGAACATCTCTGAAGGATACAGCTTCTCTTTAGCCAGAGCTGACGCTTAGAAGTACTGACTTTTAAATATCTGCACAAAATTCCAAAGTAAAAAAACACCAGGAGAAGCAGAGTGCAAGTTTTATATCAAAATTTCTTTTTGGCCATCAAATATAATAGTTGTCCCAAAAAGCTCACAGAGAAGGCCTATACATATGATAGTCCCGTGGACATCTGTATGTGCTGGTGGCTTCTGCTTCCTGTGTAGTGAGCCCCCCAGTGACTATGCTGTGTTGCAGCTTAGCCCTTGGCCTTTCCTACCGCCCTGAAGATGAGCTTCTCCAAATACCATTTTTTACCTCATAAACATGTTCCCCCCCCCACTTTTTTTTTTTTTTTTTTGAGATAGAGTTTCACTCTTGTTGCCCAGGCTGGAGAGCAATGGCGTGATCTCGGCTCACCCCAACTTCTGCCTCCCAAGTCCAAGGGATTCTCCTGCCTCGGCCTCCTGAGTGGCTGGGATTGCAGGCGTGTGCCACCACGCCTGGCTAATTTTGTATTTTTAGTGGAGACGGGGTTTCTCCATGTTGGTCAGGCTGGTCTTGAACTCCCAACCTCAGGTGATCTGCCTGCCTCGGCCTCCTAAAGTGCTGGGATAACAGATGTGAGCCACAGCGCTCATCAGCCACTCCCAACCTTTTTTTCTTTAAAAAAAAAAACACTTAACACATCCTTTAATCATAAAACAGGAAAAAGATGAAGCCAATTTTCCAAAAATTATCTAATTAATATTCAGAAACAACTGCTTTATTTGTACATAATAAAAATACATGATAGCAAATGTCCCAAGCCAATCAAAAATGGCTATGGGGATAGGGACCTCTCAAAGAAGGCAGAAAGAAAAGAATCAATTCCAAAATGATTGATTTTGGTAAAGGTAAAATACCAAAAGTTTGTCAGGGTGTGGAGCCAAGGAAGTTCTCATATTTATGACCCCTAGAAATAACGAGAAGGTTTGAGACTAGGGACAAGGCCTTCCTTTCAATATATACAACTGCCCTATACAACTATTAAAATCAAGCAAGATACTTTTCAACTGACGGGCTTCCAAAGTCAATGGTCCACTCTCCCTGCGGTCATGGTCAGTGATGAGGTTGCCTACATAAATACCACACTCATGTATCCCCACTTCTAGGGGAAAAAACGAAGTGTCCTTCTTATATGCAAAAGCTCAGCAGTGCTGAGTCTCCCAGTTCTCAAGAAGAGCACAGAACTAATTAACTCAAGATGGATTAAAGATGTAAACATAAGACCTAAAACCATAAAAACCCTAGAAGAAAACCTAGGCAATACCATTCAGGACATAGGCATGGGCAAAGACTTCATGACTAAAACACCAAAAGCAATGGCAACAAAAGCCAAAATTGACAAATGGGATCTAATTAAACTAAAGAGCGTCTGCATAGCAAAAGAAACTATCATCAGAGTGAACAGGCAACCTACGGAATGGAAGAAAATTTTTGCAATTTATCCGTCTGACAAAGGGCTAATATCCAGAATCTACAAAGAACTTAAACAAATTTACAAGAAAAAAACAAACAACCCCATCAAAAAATGGGTGAAGGATATGAACAGACACTTCTCAAAAGAAGACATTTATGCGGCCAACAAATATATTTTAAAAAGCTCATCATCACTGGTCATTAGAGAAATGCAAATCAAAACCACAATGAGATATCATCTCATGCCAGTTAGAATGGCAATCATTAAAAAGTCGGGAAATAGGCCGGGCGCAGTGGCTCAAGCCTGTAATCCCAGCACTTTGGGAGGCCGAGACGGGCAGATCACGAGGTCAGGAGATTGAGACCATCCTGGCTAACACGTTGAAACTCCGTCTCTACTAAAAAAAATACAAAAAACTAGCCGGGCAACGTGGCAGGCGCTTGTAGTCCCAGCTACTCGGGAGGCTGAGGCAGGAGAATGGCATAAACCCAGGAGGTGGAGCTTGCAGTGAGCTGAGATCCAGCCACTGCACTCCAGCCTGGGCAACAGAGCCAGACTCCGTCTCAAAAAAAAAAAAAAAGTCGGGAAACACCAGATGCTGGAGAGGATGTGGAGAAATTTAGGAACACTTTTACACCATTGGTGGGAGTGTAAATTAGTTCAACCATTGTGGAAGACAGTGTGGCGATTCCTCAAGCATCTAGAACCAGAAATACCATTTGACCCAGCAATCCCATTACTGGGCATATATCCAAAGGATTATAAATCATTCTACTATAAAGACACATGTACACACGTCTGTTTATTGTGGCACTGTTCACAATAGCAAAAACATGGAACCAACCCAAATGTCCATCAATGATAAGACTGGATAAATAAAATGTAGCACATATACATCATGGAATACAATGCGACCATAAAAAAGGATGAGTTCATGTCCTTTGCAGGGACATGGATGAAGCTGGAAACCATCATTCTCAGCAAACTAATACAAGAACAGAAAACCAAACACTGCATGTTCTCACTCATAAGTGGGAGTTGAACAATGAGAACACATGGACACAGGGAGGGGAACACCACACACTGGGGCCTGTCAGGGGGTGGGGAGCTAGGGGAGGGATAGCATTAGGAGAAATACCTAATGTAGATGATGGGCTGATGTGCACAGGAAACCAACATGGCACACGTACACCTATGTAACAAAACTGCACATTCTGCACGTGTATCCCAGAGCTTAAAGTATAATTTTTAAAAAGTAATAATAATGCTAGAAATAAAAAAGAGCACAGGACTGGGATTAACTGCTGTTCTATGTGATCTTTATGGTGTGGAGGGTATGTGTAGGCTCTGAACCCAGGCTGCCTGAGTTTGGGTCCTGGGTCTAACTTTTATCGGCATTGTGACCTTTTACTTGGCTTTGGTTTCCTCATCATTTAAAAAAAAAAAAAAAATTTTAAATAGAGATGGGGGCCTTGCTATGTTGACCATGCTGGTCTAAAACTCCTAGTCTCAAGCAATCCTCCCATCTTGGCCTCCCAAAGTGTTAGGATTGCCAGGTGTGAGCCACTGTGCTGAGCCTGGTTTCCTCATCTTAAATCGAATGCAGTGACTCTGCTTAGTACAGCGACTGATGTTGGAAGAACTTAATAAACAGATTAATTTTCTCTTTCCTTATGAGTCAATAATCACTAATCTAAGCGGTCCAGAGCCAAATCTTGTTGAGTTAAAGAATGTGCATGGCATTGTCCTGATGAAGTTTAAAATCTACTCTGAGGAACTAAGGAACCACTGTTTTTTCATGGAAAAGTCCAATAGAGTTGATAATAACGTGCTAGAATGTGAAGTTAAACAGATTGCAAGAACTAGAGGGTGCTAAGAAGGAAGTGATTAGTGAGTGGGAGAAGTGGACCACAAAATGGGCCTTTAAAGAGTAAAAGTTGGCCAGCATGGTGGCTCACGACTGTAATGCCACCACTTTGGAAGGCCTAGGTGAGTGCGCCTAGGAGTTCAAGGAGCTCAAGACCAGCCTGGGCAATATGGCAAGACCTCCCTCTAAAAAAAATTTTTATACTATCTAGCATGGTGGCACACAACTATAGCCCCAGCCACTTTGGAAGCTGAGGCAGGAGGATCGCTTGAGCCCAGAAGGTCGAGGCTGCAGTGAGCTGTGATTGTGCCACTGCATTCCAGCTTGGGTGACAGAGTGAGACCCTGTCTCAAAAATAATAATAGGCAGGGTGCAGTGGCTCACACCTGTCATCCCAGCACTTTGGGAGGCTGAGGCAGGCGGATCACTTAAGGTCAGGAGTTCAAGACCAGCCTGACCAACATGGTGAAACCCCATCTCTACTAAAAATACAAAAATTAGCCAGGCCTGGTGGCGGGCGCCTGTAATTCCAGCAACTCAGGAGGCTGAGGCAGGAGAATCGCTTGAACCCAGAGGGGTGGAAGTTGCAATGAGCTGAGATTGCATCACTTCACTCCAGCCTGGGTGAAAGAGCAAGATTCTGCCTCAAAAAATAATAATAAAAAAATAATAAAAGTTAAACCAGCAAATGACAACACTACTCCCAGAAGGGGACTAGCACAAGTGAAAATAAAGACTGGCATAAGCGCCTGATACTGAGGGCAGGGGATAAGTGCCCAGGGCAAGTAAGACAGTCATAGAAGGTTTCTACTGAGAAGTATTGGGAACTGTTGCCCCACACTGTGGGTTGAGTAAATGAATCTGATTTGACAGGCAATAAGGAACTGTCATAGGTTCTTATACAAGGAAGTGATGGGATTTGGGGGTGTGCGATGACGGGAGTATTTAGGAGACTTGGAGAGAATGAACAAGGACTAATCTGAGGGTGACAGTGGAACTGGAGAAGAAGGAACACATTCGAGAGGTTCTACAAATCAAGGGTTGGCAGGATTTCAGGCAGAGGAAAGAACAGAACGTAGCCCTGGAGGAACAGGATAGCAGGGGAAGCCTACCAGGGTTTCCACACAGCCATAGAGCTGAAGTCCCATGGTAAGACTGAATGGGGAAGAGAGGCATCAAGAAAAGAAAATCACTCCGTTAAGGAGAAAAGGAAGAACAGATGGACTTACGTACTCAACAGCAATCTGTTTTCCTGTAAACTCTACTCATTGGTCTTGGTTCTACTAATTGGAACTGCATGAAACAAATCTTTGTCCTTTTCCTTCTTGATAATCCTGCACATATTTAAAGACGCTGCATTCCCCACATAAAGTCATCTCCTGTGGTTTAAATCCCATGGTTCAACCACTTATAGCTGTGTGACCTCGGGTAAGTTTTGGTTTCCTCATCTGTATAAGGGGGTGGTAAATAACACTATCCCCCAATGTGAGACTGTTGTGAGGACTAAATGATAGGATGTGCAATTGGTTGGCACAGTTCCAGGCACAGGGTAAATAATCCATGTTTACTATTATGATTGTGGTCATCGCTGATGTCATCAGCAAACTCCTCCAGTCCCTTCAACTGTTCCTCACATGATACCGTTTCAAATCTCTTCTAGGATACTCAGTTACTTGAAGTGAGTGTTTGCTTGTCTGGATCCCATTTAAAGTCTGGAACCCAGCACTCAGCCAAAGGTAGTATTGCTTGAGGACAGAGAGATGTTCTAAGTAACACTTCAGCCTAAAATGGCATTAGCAGTTTGGTGGCCACATCACAGTGGTGGGTGTCTCTAATCTTTTCCTGCATGTGCACTAAGACAGATTTTCCCATCCAGGTTGGGCCTTTGCTCATTCCTCCTAAATTCCACAGTGCTGCATTTGGCAAAGAATTCCTGCCTATTAGATGTTTTTGGATCTTGATTCAGTCATCCAGCAAAATTGTTCTTCCTAGTTTCCTGCTCCATATTATTAAAGACTGTAATTACATTTTTTTTGCAATGATTTTTCATGTACCAAAAATAATTTCAGAAATTAATTCTTAAAGCTCCTCTGTGAAATTCTTCGTAGAGGCAGATCGGCACTGTTTTGTTCGTTAGGATATCTTAACCGACAAATAACAAAAACCTAATTTTAATGGATTTAAACAATAAATGGAACTTATTGACTCACATAACCCGAATGTGGACAGGTAGGGTGGGTTTTAGGCATGGTGCAATCAGACCTTTGGCTGCATCTTTCTACGATTCTCTTAGCCCTGCCTTTCCCTCAGTTCCAGCTGTAACCAGGGTGGAGTTCTGATGAAAGCAAAATGAGTACAGCATTCCCAGGCCTCTCTTCCTCAGCCTACATGTTTAAGAGCAATAGCAAAGTCTTCTCTTGCAATCAGTGAGGAGGGTCCTGCATTTCACTCTGAACAGCCAGAACCAATCTGTGGCTATGGCAGTGCTATACATGGAGTGACTTGAGTTACCACTGCCCATCCATGAGTCAATCATGTGGAAAATATCTACTTCTGGACCACATGCACCCCAAAGAAATACAAGTATATTTCTTTAAAAATACTATAAAATTAGCCAGGGATGGTGGCTCATGCCTGTAACCACAGCACTTTGGGAGGCTGAGGTGGGCGAATCATTTGAGGTCAGGAGTTCAAGACCAGCCTAGCCAACATGGCGAAACCATATCTCTACTAAAAATACAAAAATTAGCTGGGTGTGGTGGCGTGCACCTGTAATCCCAGCTACTTGGGAGGCTGAGGCAGGAGAATCGCTTGAGCCTGGGAAGCGGAGGCTGCAGTGAGCCAAGATTGCATCACTGCACTCTAGCCTGGGCAACAGAGCAAGACTCTGTTTCAAAAAAAAAAAAAAAAACTAAAAATTCAGATTTTGCTGTAATTCTGACAGTTCTTCTAATTATTATGACTAAAGTTCTTTAGTCAGAGGTTAGCAAGCTTTTTCCCTAAAGAGCTAGATAATATATGCTGCATACTTTGTAGGCCAAGTGGGAAAATCCAGGTACTACGTGGCTACATTCACAACCATTTAAAACGTAATGATTTTAAAAAGTATATAAACCATTCTTAGCTCAAGGGCTGTAAAAAAGAAAAACAAAACAAACAAACAAAAACCAGATGGATGGCCAGATTTCACTCCTGGGCTGTAGTTTGTCTGTTTGTTTGTTTGTTTTGAGACAGTCTTGCTCTGTCGCCCAGGCTATAGTGCAGTGGTGTGATCTCTGCTCACTGCAACCTCTACCTCCCAGGCTCAAGTGATTCTCTTGCCACAGCCTCCCAAGTAGTTGGGATTACAGGCATGTGCCACCACACTTGGCTAATTTTTGGATTTTTAGTAGAGATGGGGTTTTACCATGTTGGCCAAGTGGGTCTCGAACTCCCAACCACAGGTGATTGGTCCACCTTGGCCTCCCAATGTGCTGGGATTACAGGCGTGAGCCACCAGACCTGGCTGGCTGTAGTTTGTTTATTCCTACTTTAGAGGAATAAACAAATATTAAGAAGTAGATTAAATAGAAGGATTTGGAATGTTTAAAAAGTCAATAAATTTATTTCCACTTTGGAAAAAATGACATGCAAGGAAATTGTAAAGGATGCTTATGGGTAAGAGAAAATTTAGCAACTTTTGAACTAAACTTATCCTTGCCATAAGAAAAAGACACTTCATTTTTCAAACTAGATTCAAGTTGTGTAGGTTCAAGGTAGTAAATGTTTTAGGCTTTGGGGCCACAGAGTTTCTGTCATAAGTACTCAACTCTTGCTGGAAGATGTCCATGGACAATAGGTAAATGATGAGTGTGGTTGTGTTCCAATACAGTTGTATTTATAAAAACAGGTAATGGGCTGGATTTAGCTCACGGGCCTTAGTTTGCTGATCCTGCTTTATAGTCTCTTCAATACTTCGACTGCAATTTGGTAATACCAACAGAGGGGTGGACAACGGAGGGAGGGTCCCCTCAGCATGTTTCAGAGCCTAAAGCACCAGATATACAGTTTCCAGATTATCACTTTTTCTTTTCTTTTTTTGTGTGTGATGGAGTCTCACTCTGTCACCCAGGCTGGAGTGCAGGGGTGCAATCTCAGCTTACTGCAACCTCTGCCTCCTGGGTTCAAGCAATTCTCCTGCCTCAGCCTCCCAAGTAGCTGGGACTACACCCAGCTAATTTTTTTGCATTTTTGGTAGAAATGGGGTTTCACCATGTTGGACAGGCTGGTCTTGAATTCCTAACCTCGGCCTCCCAAAGTGCTGAGATCACAGGTGTGAGTCACTGCATCCAGTC
This sequence comes from Theropithecus gelada, assembly GCF_003255815.1. Taxonomy (NCBI): domain Eukaryota; kingdom Metazoa; phylum Chordata; class Mammalia; order Primates; family Cercopithecidae; genus Theropithecus; species Theropithecus gelada. The sequence continues at coordinate 133,536,545 of NC_037671.1, read as the reverse complement.
AGATTATCACTTTTTCTTAATTACTAAACTTAAACACTCTACTTAAACAGCTATACAGAAACACTTGAAATTAAAGGACATGGTTTTAAAGGGATGTCTGTAAGATCAAAATTTTAAGAAAGTCCTCCAAGGTACTTAATAGTGTTGGCTTGGGCACAAGACTAAAATACACACACACACACACACACACATAACCTTGGCACCTTTTTCAATAATCACTAACTGGTTATTACTAAAGTTCTATATATATATATATACACGATTAGATATATTGCTTTGTCGCTATCCACGTTAGCTTAACTTAGTTAACCTTAAATTCCCTTAGCTTAAGAGTAAAGGCTCATGGTTTCATACTCCCCTTAACATTCAAAGCCCCACAGTTTCAAGGCACTGCATGTGAAAAGCCCTTGTAACTTGTCAGTGCTGCATCTGGGAGGACTTCGTTCAGTACAGGGAGCAGTGGCTGTGACTGGCCTCTTCTGCAGCATGCTACTGTGGTAACCAGTGCAATGCAGGGTTCCATCTCTTCTTTCCATTCTGAATGCCCTGGTGCCATGCTCCCCTCACCTTACGCTAGAACTGCTGCAACCGCTTCCCAATGGCTTCCTTTGTCCCAGGCTCTCCTCTCTCCATTCGTCCTTCACATAACTGACAGCGAAAGTCACCTCTCAGTGGTGCACCTTTATTTAAACAATGGACCCACATGTCTGGGAGTGGCATTGAAGGCCATCTGTCGTGTGTCCCTAACTTCCCTTCCAGACACGCTGCTCAGCACTATGGCTTGCAGCCTCAGGATGCCTCCTGCCACTGCCACGTCAAATCCCACCTCTGGCTTATGCTCCTCCTTTAGCCAAGAACACAGTGCTCCATCCCTCATGAAAATCAACCTTCAAAATGTACCCCCAAATCCCAACTACTCTAGGAATTTTCCCTTGATCCTCAAGTCAGAATTAGCTGCTCTGACCTCTAAACTCTCAGGATACCTTCTTTCAGTTCCCCTTTCACTCCTCCAGCATTCGAGTTCATCTTTGAACACTGCTTCGAGACCTCGTGTGTGCATTCAAAGCACTTGGAGATCTTATAAAAATGCAGATTCTAATTTGGTAAGTCTGGGGACCGAGGTTCTGCATTTCTAACAGGCTCCCAGAGGATGCTGATGCTGCTGGTCCAGGGAACATACTTGAGAAGCAAGGCCTGACATGCTGGTAAGCTCCTCAGGGACAGGGTCAACTCCTCTGTCTTCTAAACACTCAGCACAGGGCATTGCTTACCAGGAAATGCTTATCGGACAGAAACAAGAAGGGCCTCTACAAAATCAGGCCAATATCTTGTCTTTTCCAAATGGAAAGTTTCTCAGCCACATTGCTCTTAATTTCTTAAAAGAATAATGACTTCATTGTTTTTGAAAAAAATGATATATTTATTATTTTTAAAGGCCAGGCAATATAATAAAGTACAAAGAAGATTTTTAAAAAATTATCCAGGATCCCACCACCCAGAAATAAACATCATAATATGTGGTCAACATCATTCCAGACATATTTCTGCATATGTTCAAAGGAAAAGATAGAAGAATGAAAGAACAGAAGGGCAGGAGGGAGGGCAGGTAAATGTATACATATAAACGGTATCATACCATACATGATATTGTAGTGAAAAAGCATTAAGTATAAATTTTGCTTGAACTTAACAGAGAAACAGAAATTGAGGTGAAACTGAAGGAACTGTAGAACTTCAGATGAATGGGTCTTCACAAAGAAATAATAGTTTCTAAAAGATCTCTCTAAAGTTAAGAAAAAAGTAATGAAAAACATTAGGATGCTGAAATCATTATTTTTTCAAGTATATATTTCAATTTCAGACTTTAGCTACTGACAAATCTATTCCCCATTATGAAAATAAAGAAATCAGTACTCACACTTCCTCCCAAGTACTGGTTTTGGTCATTTCTATTACTACCACATAGTCAAGGTTTCTTTTCCATAACCAGAGTTGTTTAGTTTTAATCCAATACGAAAACAAAATCATTACTGTACTCACCATGAATGCTTTTACCATAGCTTCTTCATTTCTAGGTTTTGAATTTTGACTCATCATTTTGTTGTCTACAAGTTTTCTGGAAAGTGCATGAGTAGTATATTCCCTCAGTTCATTCATATTGAAAGTGTCTATCTGTTGCCTCTGTACAATTTGACTGGCAATACAATTCTTCAGTTACCCCTTATTATACTCAGGACTTTACTGCCTTCTGGCCCTGAGTGATTCTTTAAGAAAACCAGGGGCCAGCCTGCCGCCTTCTCCTTTTATGTGACTCGTTTGTTCAGCCAGGATGGCCATAGGAAACTTTCTTCATTTGCCCGCCCAATCAACAATTATTCACTGAGTGTGTACTATGTACTGGGTAGTGTTCTAGTGCTGAGCACTGGTGGAAATGTCTTAGTGTGGATTATTCCATATCAAATTTTCTTAGAATACCATGTGTCCATTTGAGCTTCAGATTTAAGTATTTGTTCTAGAAAGTTTTCTTCTATTATGTCTTAATATTTTTCTTCTTTCTGCTCTGATCTCTTCCATTCTTCATGAGTTGTTGTGAATATTAAATGACTTAATATATGTAAAGCACTTAGAAAAGTGTCTGACAATTCACAGTAAGATAGTGTTAGCAGAGGAAGTGAAGGAAGAGAATTATCTTCTTCAGGAAAACAAGTTTCATTCTTCTGTCTCTATCTCAACAATCATTTTCATAGCTTTATTATTATTCATTTCTTTTTGTATAATTTCTTCTAGCCTGTCCACCATGTCCTATTGTATTTTCAGCTGTTTTATTCTAATTTTTTATTCCTAATGTGGCTTTCCTCTTGATACATTTTTCTTTCATTTCTTTTTTGCGTACTGTAAGCTTATTTTTCATCTCCTTATGTGGGCTCATAATCTATAATTTAAATTCTTATAACCCAAAGAACAGTGTTTTTTTTTTTTTTTTTTTTTGAGATGGAGTCTCACTCTGTCACCCAGGCTGGAGTGCAGTGGCGTGATCTCGGCTCACTGCAAGCTTTGCCTCCAGGGTTCACACCATTCTCCTGCCTCAGCCTCCCAAGTAGCTGGGACTACAGGCGCCCGTCACTATGCCTGGCTAATTTTTTTGTATTTTTGGTAGAGACGGGGTTTCACTGTATTAGCCAGGATGGTCTCGATTTCCTGACCTCATGATCCACCCACCTCGGCCTCCCAAAGTGTTGGGATTACAGGTGTGAGCCACCACACCTGGACCTTTTTTTTTTTTTTTTAAAGAGAATGATCACGTTCTCTATAATTTCTCTGAGACTGTGGAAAATTGTTTGTTTTTGGAGGGTAATACCTTCTGTGACCTGCTTCTTCATTTGTCTTTTGCTATGTTCCTTATACATCTAAGTTGGAGTCCCACGCTGATTCCTGTCTTAATAGTATTCATCTTTAAACAGAGCCATTTATTTATTGACACTGAATAAGATCCATAGAAAGCGCGAACGACGGTATTCTGTAGCTTAAACTGTGGTTCGTTTTCTTAAACTTGCAATCACCAAATCCATTACCTTTGCTGACCTGGGAGTGTATGTTCCCTTGGTTTGTGTGGAGCAGGTTGCTGTGATGCACGGAAAAGCCCTTTCACATGCTGGGTTCCTTAAATTCTAATGTATCAAGCCCCTCCCCCCAAACACACACACACACACACACAAACTAGCTGGCTCACATGTAACCAGGAGTGTCTGTCATCCTCAGCTCCATCCTCCCCCTCACTTCATGATCTGGATCTTGAATGGAGTCCTTACACAGGGCATACTCCCTGCTCCCACAGCCTGCCCACATCGTTAGATCTCATCTCTTTAATTAAATATTGAGTACACCTTTCTAAATTAAGAGACTCACTTTTAGTAAAATCTGTTTCTTGCTCAAGGTCTGAGAAGGTATGTGTCTACTTTCAAATTACCCCTTGTTATCATCTAGATTTCTTAGGGTCTGAAAGGCTAACTAGATTCTTATGAATGCAATGGTCCAAGTGACAAAACCTAATCTAAAGTATCACAAACTCTCCCGGAAGGAAGGAAGGAAGGAAGGGAGAAGAGAGAGAGAAGAAGAAAGAAAAAGAAAGAGAAAGAAGAGAGAATGAGAGAGAGAGAGAAAGAGAGAAAGAGAGAGAGAAAGAAAGAAAGAAAGAAAGAAAGAAAGAAAGAAAGAAAGAAAGAAAGAAAGAAAGAAAGAAAGCAAGAAAGCAAGCAAGCAAGCAAGCAAGCCAGCCAGCCAGCCAGCCACGGTGGCTCATGCCTGTAATCGCAGCACTTTGGGAAGCTGAGGTGGGCAGATCACAAGGTCAGGAGATCAAGACCATCCTGGCCAACATGGTGAAACCCCATCTCTACTAAAAATACAAAAATTAGTTTGGCGTGGTGGTGCATGCCTGTAATCCCACCTACTCGGCAGGCTGAGGCAGGAGAATTGCTTGAACCAGGGAGGCGGAGGTTGCAGTGAGCCAAGATTGTGCCACTGCACGCCATCCTGGCAACAGAGCTAGACTCCGTATAAAAAAAAAAAAAAAAAAAAAAGGAAGGAAGGTAGGAAGGAAGGAGAGAGAAGAAAAGAAAAAGAAAAGAAGGAAGGAGAGAGAAAAAGGAACATATTGGCTCACAAAATAGTATTCTACAATGTTGATGTGGTGACTTCAGGCACAGCTGGATCTAGAGGTTTATATATCATCCTTGAACTTGATCATTATATTCATTCTTTGTTTTTTTTTTGTTTATATACCACTTCCCTCTCAGAACCTCTCTCCATAAGGCTGTGGAAAGGCCACTGTCAGCTCCAAGACCACATCATCTTTATAGTTTGTAACCTGGAGAAAGAGCACTTTCCCCAAAGGCCTTGGTGAAAGTCCCATTGAGGAATGCAACCAGCCTGGCTTGGATCATGTGCCCATCTCTGAATCAACTGCTGTTGATTCAGAGATGGGGTTGGAACTCTCATTAGCCAGCCCTGGGCCACATAACCATCCCTGGGAGGGACACAGGGAAGACAGGGCTAGCCTTTCTCCAAATATGGATTGAGCAGGATTTATTACACAATGCAAGAAGGCCTGTTTGTCAGGCAGACCAACAAACATCAAGCTCATACTGCAGTGTAAAGTTTGCTTCATGTTGTGTAGTTCAGGGTCGTAGCCATTTTTTTGTTTCATTGATGAAATTTACTTCTCTGTTTTTCATTCTTTGCTGCTTTCATTGAATTACTAGAGAATGCCTTTGTGTCTTTAACCAGAAGCCCTCTTTTCTTATTTTTTATTCCAACAATACTAAGAGCACTTGACAGTTTATTAGTAAGGCTTTCAAGCCTTAGTCATCATTCCACAACCTACAGTGAGGGCTAGAAGGAGATGGCCGTAAAAGAGCAGAGTTATTTCCATTTTATACATTAGAAAACTGAGCCCCTGAAAGTGTTAACAGACTTGCCACATACAGCTAAATCAAGTGGCTGAAAGAGAATCAAACCTAAGTCCAGAGATTCTGGCTCCTCAGGAAGAGTCCCTGACTCTCCACAACAGTTGGCTGCTCTTGGGCTTTCCTCCTAAAGATCACATTTCCAAAACATGACAGTTTGAACACTTACACAGAAAGCCTTAAAATATTTTTAAAGCAGGTAAAGAGATTCATCTGCTTTGAAAGAGATTCCATGGATGGATGGATGGATGGATGGATGGATGGATGGATGGATGGATAGATGGGTAGATGGGTAGGTGGATAGGTGAATGAATAGATGGGTGAATGGATAAATGGGTGGATGGATAGGGTGATGGGTGAATGGGTGCGTGGATAGGTGAATGGGTGGATGAATGGGTAGATGGGTATATGGATGTATGAATGGATGGATGGATGAATGGATGGGTGGATAGGTGGATGGATGGGTGGATAGGTGGATGGATGGGTGAATGGGTGGATGGATGTGGAGATATATGGATGGGTGAATGGGTAGATAGATGGATGGGTGGATAGATGGATGGATGGGTGAATGGGTTGGATAGATGGGTAAATATATAGAGGAGTGGATGGATGGATGGATGGATGGATTGATAGATGGATGAAAGATGGATGGGTGGGTAGGTAGACGGATGGATGGGTGGATGGGTGGGCAGATGAGTGGATGAGTAGATGGGTGAATGGGTGGATAGATAGGTGGATGGGTGGATGAATGGGTGTGTGGGTGAATGTATGGGTAGATATGTCGGTGGGTGGATGGGTGGATGGGTGGATGAATGGATGGAGCATACACACATTTTGTTAATGGTGGCTGCATTACTTTCAATCCATATAGTAATACAAAGCAAGTGATGGTGAAGTATTGCTGAGGAGCAAGTCTGCCAGACCTTAAATGAATCCCTAAATGGGCATATGGAGACTATTATAACTGGCACGAGGTTTGAGGATGGCATTCCATACGTGCTTGAGAGTGTGTTCTCTTTCGTAAAGTTAAATAGTCCTCTAAAATAGTTTACAATGATACTTTGCTTAGCAAATCCTTTTTCCACCATAACCAGCATAAAGTTGAACTCCAGTCCATCCCATATCTGAATTATCCATATTTTAAATGAGAGTATACAATTACTGCAGTTTCATGGAAATAAAATGCTCCTTCCTCTCCCAGCCAGACAAACACACACCACCCAGGTGGCCACTCTCACACTGGACAAGCCTGCAAGGTCCCCACACTAGGAGTGTGTCCTCACCCACTCTGTCCCCTTTCCATGGTCTACTTACACACTCCTCAACCCTCCCTGCTCCTGCCAGCCCAGCTCACTGACAAGAGTCTTCATTTTCACTTTATGGTCTAAAGATGAAAAAAAGTTAATTGAGGGTAGGGCTCTAGCATCAAAACTGGGAATAGTCCATTGCATAGCAAAGATTGTTTCTTGGAATTAGTCACTTAAATGTTTACAAGAAACAATTATCAAGTGTCCCAGACTGATTCACTAATGTCATTAATGAAAGAATTGCTAAGAGTTTCCATTTTCTGGTTTGTTTTAATCCTACTATATAAACTTTTTTCTTTTTTGGCACCACTCCAACAAAATTCCACCCAATGATTAAAGGAGGTAAAGATTCATAAAGCAAAAATGTTACTGAAAATTAACCTTGCCAGGGTACATTGCAAACCCAACTTAGACACAATCCTTATATGACACAAAAGCCGTCCTAACAAAACACAAAGAAAACAATTAGCGCTGTTGCCAGCGCCTCATAATTTTGGACAGTGAGGAAGGAGTGCTAACTGATTTGTCTTTTGCTGTTTGTGGGATAAAACATGTAACTGAAAATGCCCCTGAAGTTCCAGAATGAGGAAGACATAATGAACTCTGGCTTTCCAGATTATTCTGCCACATCTGAAGGTTTGCAAATAAACAAATTAAATAGGTCTTGTCTGGTTTTTCTAGTCAACTTTCATTACTGTAAGGATGGATGCAGCAAGATAAATGTTTCCTTTTTACTTAAATACTGAAAGAAACACAAGTTTTCCTGCTGCCTTTTATGTTTAAGCTCTGAGGTCCACAGCCTATTCTTATTCACCAACTGGAAACGATTTGTCTGCAATGGCCAGTTTGATGTTTTCTACTCAACTCCCAAAGTCCCAATTTGAAGTCATTCTCTTCCACTTAAGGAGACATTTCATTTTTCCTTTAATTTAAAAAAATGTTCTGAATGCAAAACGACATTACAAGGACTACTAGGTTGCTTAATATAAATTCCGTGTGTGTGACACTCTTCAGGCTGTGTCAGCAGACAAGGTCGGTTCAGCTAAACAAGCTGCCAAGCAGCCACTTGGGGGAAAAGTTTTGAGCATGCTACATGTGTCCAAGCCAAAATCAGACTCGAAATCTAACGTGAGGGTAAGAAATACTTGATCTTAAAATGGCTCATGGAATTTAATCTTGTTAAGCAAATCTGAACTGGGCAGTTATCCATGATGACCCAATGGAAAGTCCTAGAAAAAAATATCTTAAACTGAGTGACCTGTCCAGTTCAAGACGTTCTGCCTCTCTTAGCATCATTACTGGCTGGGACTGGAAAACAGAGCCTGTTCTCTCCACTCTTTCCCCCATTCCAGCCACCAATTATTCAAGGTTTCTTCAGTAAAACACCAGGGTAAGAATTCACAGTCCAAACAGCAAGCATTTCTCCACAGATCCTTAATATGGTAGGAAGATTGATTCTCAAGAAAACCCTATTTAGGAACATGGTATGAAATAAAGTAATTCCCAATCATTCATTTATGAGGGACTAATGGAGGGATCTCACAGATAACTGAAATCTATAGGACTCTTCTGTTTTAGCCATTAGTTTGCAAAATAAATATTTAATCCAAGATCTACTGAAGAATAAAGTAAGTGTCCACTCTTGCGGAGTTAAGGACAGTGAACTAACCCAAAGGGAGACAATAGGAGATTCCAGGCCATGCAAGAATCCCAAATAACACACAAATGGAATGATTATCTCTCAAGGGATGGCTAGAATAGTCCAACTAAATCTTATTCTGATAGTCCTACAGAAGCAGCACTGTGACAGTCATGAATAAAGGTTTTCTTGAGCATTACATGAGGAATGATACAAAATCAACTCGATTTGGCCATGAGAAGTAGTCTCTCCTATTCATGTACCCTTAACATAAAATTTGCTTACATAAAAGAGAAAAAGCAAACCAATCATCTATATAAGATACAGATGAAACTGGTAAATGACATCATTATCCTGACCAGAAAATTAAATAAAAAGAATACTGACCCTCCACTCTTGAGATGAGACAGTAAGGATGTTGTTCCTTTGAACATTTCTTGCTCCTTTATTTCACTGAAGCCTCCATCATAAGTTAGCTGAAGTGGGTGACTCTTTAAGTGGCAAATAGCATTTGATTTTGTTAAATAAATCCCATTTATTTTCACCACAGAGTCCCCCATCATAACTGTTTCTTTGGATTCCACTGTCTTCTTTGCTGCAATATAACCAAGAAAATGTTTTGTTATTCTTATTTTAGGAATCACTACCTTTCCATGTTATTTTTCAATCTAAGAATTTATATGATTTTAAAGTTATACATTGCTTATAATTAAGTCCGGAATTTTATGGCCAAAGCCTTTCTGAGCATACACAAGACCAGTATCTTAAGCCTAGCACCATCAATTCTGCAGGTAAAAATGTATAGAATCTTATCTCTATCAGCTTAGAGTCTACCTGAAGGCAAACTCTCGACTTCAGGCTTATAAACTACCTAGTCCACAGAAGTAGTCCTGTGTTCCATAACAGCAGCTCTTCCTCCTGAATTTGATCATGCAATTTTTCATTCAAAAAACATTTACTGAGTGGCTCCCCCATATCAAACACTGTCCTACGCACTTGGTGTGCATCAAAACAGATCCCTGATCTCACAGGGCTTACATCCTAATAAACAGAAAACAAGCAATCACCATAATAAATAAGGTATACATGGTGTTATAAGATAATAAGTGCTATGGGAAAAAAGCAAAGTATAAAAGTGGGGAAGGGTTAAGGGGATTGGGAATAGGGTGGGTACAGTAGGGTAGGGAGGACAAATCCTTTCTGGGGTGAGGCATCCAGCCACCAGGGTCAGTATTTTGAGCAGAGAGATCAGCTGGTACAGAGGCCCCAAGGTAGGCTGAAGTGGGGGACTCTTCAGCACCCACTGTGCCTGGGGTGCTCAAGGAATAGCAGGAATGCAGTGTGCAAGGAGGCGAAGAGGAGGAGAGGTGATTAGAGGGGTGAGGGGTGGATTGTGGAGGCCTAGCCTAGTAGACCACTACTCTGCAATGGAAAGGACAGGGCATTGAAACATACCTCTGAAGAGGGATAAGATAGAGTTGCAAGAAGACATCATTTTTGTTTATGACTCCAGATTTTTAGACATATAATAATATAGCACTTCCCTTTTCAGCAAATTGGTATTAGGAATAGCTTATTGTCTATGCTGCCACAAGGCTGTAGTCTGTGAGAAAACATTTTGTTAAAGGGGAAGAGTAAATCTCCCATAATACAGTGTGTTGGGGGGTGGGGATGAGTTTCATGTAGAAAAATACCTACTGTTTTGCAAGATTTTTCAAAATGACTCAAGGTTTCCTTTCCTTTTCTGTACTTACTAAGAAACCAACAAACCAATAAAAACTAATAATAACAAAACCACCTATTCTACCCCTCTGACCAAACTCCCTGCTTTCAAAACACTAAATTTTAAAACTGAAAGGAACCTTAGAGATTCTAGGCTTCTTATTTTTTTTTTTTTTCAGATGAGAAAATTGAGAATCCAAAGGTTAAATGACCTAAAGTCACAGGGAGAGCCAGGCCCACGGGGTGGGAAGAACACAGGCTTTGGCTCAGACTTGGGTTTGAGTGCAGGCCCCCCTGAGCACCGGCTCTGTGATGTGGACGCTCAATACACACCACCTTCTGTGGTTCCCACCTCTTGGGGATGTGGTGAGATTTAAAATGATGTGGCCTAGTAAAGTGACTTATATGGTGCTAGCACACTCAAAACCTAGAAGTTATTGTCATTATGATGATTGGAACCCAAGAATCCTGACTTCTGGGCTAGGGCTCTCTCCATACCACCACACCACCTTCAATGACTTTACTACTGAATTATGAAGCACACATTCTGTTTCCGATTACAAAGTACTTTTAGCCTATCGTTATCTTTTAGCATTTGTTTTTCTTATTCATTCACTCCCTGAATATTTATGAAGCACCCACCACTATGTGCCAGGTGCTGTTCACTGCATGGATGAAGCCATGGTGAACAAGTCCTGGCCATCACGGAGCTTCTAGAAGGGGAACCCAAATACCTATTGGTCGAGGAGCTACACCTGTCTATCTTCAAATCTACCGGAGTAAGCTTGTCAGTTATTACTACAACGAAGAGCTGCCCTGGGGGGCTCACTCTCATTCCTGATGAATGTCCCCGATGAAACTGAGCATGCATAGCTATGGTCTGTATCCTCTTGGTAGATAGTAGAAGCACATTGTATGAATTTTGTAATGGATCATGGGTAAACTTCAAAAGGAAACAGCTCCCAGCAGCCTTACCATGCAGGACCAGTTCAGTTTCACAAATATTTATTTGGTATCTGTTATACACCACACCCTGTTATAGGCTCTTGGGCAACAAATAGAGAAAAACACTTTTCTTAATGACGTTGCTCTGTCTCGTAGGGGAGACAAAGGGGGCAGATGTGTAAAGAGATAAATGAAGCCCAGTGTGGTCCCAGTCAGGTAAGGAGGGGGCAGAGAGTGAAGAAAGCTTGAGGGGTTAGGAGTTGGTCAGAGAAAGCTTCACAGAAGAGGTGGGGGCTGAGCAGCATTTTGAATGGTTAATAAGAGGTAAACAGCTTGAAGAAAAGAGAACAAAAGTCTGGAGTGAAAGCCAGCTTCAAGTGTGTATTGCCGGTACAGTTAGGCAGGGCCCCACTTTTAGAAGGGCCCACACTTGTTTTAAGGCTCTGCTGTGGCTATCTTGAAACTCTTAATAATCTTTGAACAAAGGGCCCCACATTTTCATTCAGCATTGGGCCCAGCAAATTACACAGCAGGTTCTGCCTGAGGTTTGAAACAGCAGGGTGGGTGTAGGGAACAAAAAGGGGTTCCACCCTGCCGGTGCACCCACCGTGAGGGGGCAGGCCCAGGACAGGCGTGAGCAGGGCCTGGAATGTTGGGCTGGGGCTGGATCACAACACAGCTGTGCACTTGGAGGAGCTGGGACTTCATCCCCCGCCACCCCCACCGGAGCTCAGCAAACTACAGCCCCACCAAATCTTCCCCACCTCGTTTTCATGTAGCCTGCAAATTAAGAACAGTTTTTACATTTTTAAATGGTTAGAAAAAAATCAAAGAAAGAACAATATTTTGTGACAAGTGAAAATTACATGAAATTCAAGTTTCAGTGGCCACAAATTGGCGGATGGCTGCTTCCACCCTACAATACAAAACTGAGGAGGGTGAGCAGAGACCATAGGGACCAGGTCTAAAATACTTACTATCTGGCCCTTTACAGAAAAAGTTTGCCAACTTCCATAGTAGGCTAGTGTTTCGCAAATTGTTTTCCCAAAAGACAGATCCCACAGTCCAGCAGGTTTGTGAAATGCTATGTTGAATTAAAATTAAACAGATTTCTTTACCAACACTTTAATACACTCATGTGCACAGAGACTCTCCAAGAAGATGAGGGGTAGGCAGTGTTTCCCTGACCTATTTGAGCACTGAACCTTTTTCCAAAGAAAAGCTATTAACATTTTGCCAAAAGTGTTCCCTGGAGTTCCCTGGAACTCAGTTTGGCAAACACTTCTGTAGGCACAGCGGGGCCTCTGAAGGGTTTTCAGCAAGAGGATGGTGCAATCTGATCTTTATTTGCTTCCCGACCTCTTGTGCTTTATGGAACACACAGAAAATGATCATTTTTCATGGTCCCCAGGGATAAAGGGATAACGCTGCTGCTCATAGCCATGTCGTGTTGGGAGCTCAGCATCCTCAGGCTCCACTGGCTGTTCCTCGGGCTGAGGGCCTTGCATCCACCGACCTGCAGACCATCACAGCACCCCAGTGAGCAGAGGGTGGTTTAAGAGCAGCAAAACAGGATGAGGCAAGAGGGATGGAGGCACCACGGCAGTGGTGAGGGAGAAGGCAGACTCAAGAGCTAGTCAGGAAGCACATGTAGGGCTTGGTGACGCAGAGTTTGACAGGGATGGCTGAGGAGGTGGTACTGCTCTCAGGCCTCTTGTCTGGCTTGAATAACTGGGGAAGCATTCACAGCAGTGCCGCCTCCAGCCAAAAGCCCTATGTGAACGCAAAGCAGTTATACTGCTGGCCTTGTGGAGATGACTACACAAATCTCTTCCTCTTTCACTCTCTTAAAGCAGGAATTCCAAACCTGCCACCACACCCTGGCCCTGCTTGTGGGGTAGTGTCAGCCACAAATGACTTCACAGCAAATGAAGGGATGCCCTCCTTTTCTACAGTCTCAGTTACCCCACAAAGCCTACCTCTTCTAAACAATAGAGAGGATCTGAAATGAAACCCAGGGAGCTGTTATACAAATGACAATGATTCCAAGGCTGGAGAGCTCAAATATTTTTTATAACTTTGTAATTGGATGACATGTGCTTTTAAAATAACAACGAGTTTCTGCTGCCAGTATTTCCTGAATGCTGGCCCAGACCTCAGGGATGACCTGAATGGTGAAGAGGGTGACTGCAAACAGGGTAGATAAAAGAGCCACGATGAAAACATGCTTCAGTGCACCTTGAAGGTGTGAAGCTGGCCTCAGTGCTGGGAAATGACAGCCGCACAGGGCATCTCCCAGAGCATGCAGGCAACAATCAGGTACCCCAGGGGGGAAGGAGCTAAGTCACTGGGGAAGCACTGAGGAGGAGGATGGTGGGCAAAGCACTCATCTCTGCAGTCACTTTCACATCAGTGCAAGCAGCAGGGTTTTCTAGTGTGCACTCCCAAAAGTTAAAAATGCATGAAACACATACACAGTATTCAACCTCACAAGCAAGAACACAGAATGAAAAACAAGGTAGGAGTCCTCGCACCAATCCTGCCATCCTGTTCATAAGAAGTGCCCTTCACCTCCAGGTCCCAGCACCCCCCATCTTGGCAAGCCCTTTGCTCCTGCAATTACCAACCCTTTCTGATTTACCTGAGCTGACATGGGACTCTGGGGGTGGAGCTTTTGCAAAGCTCCTCAGGCGATTCTCATGGGCAGCTACAGATGAGAACTGCTGTTGTTGAAAAAACACACGTCATGTTGCCTCTCCCTTTTGTAAACCCTACCTTTTCACTACAAGTAGAACACAGCTGGGTGTGTTTCCCATGTTCCAAGGCCCTGGGCAGTTCTGTGGCCTCAGCTCCCTGCAACTTCCCTTGATCAGCCACTTTCCAGCCACCGGACCTCTAGGTCCTCCACTACCGGCACTTGCTCTCGTGCCTGGTCATTGCACTCGCTTTTCATGTGGACACTTGGTCCATGGATTTTTACACAGCTGCCTCCTTCTCATGAGTCACCTTCCTACTCAGCTGTCAGCTCCTCAAAGATACCTTTCAGAGCCACCTGAGCTAAAGCAAACTACCCCACCACAGTCACTCTCAAGTCCATTATCTTGTTTATCTTCTTCAGAGCATTCATCAGCACTCAAATTATCTTATTTGTTCTCCTGTTATTGTCTATCTCCTCTCACTAGATAGTAAGCTCTCTGAGGGCAGAACTCTGTTGGCCTAGAATGGTGCCTGGCACTTAGTAGGAGTTCAATAAATATCAGACTGACTGGCAGTGTAAGAAAGGAAACAAATTGGGACATCGAGGTAAAGCAAGTTGCCTGATGATATACTTGGTCACAGCATCACAGTGTGAGGCACACACCCTGCACATCCTCATTGTCTTGTTTTTTCTCTTCTCTTTTCTTCCTTCCTTCCTCCCTCCCTCGCTCTCTCTTCTCTTTCTTTTCTTTTTCTTTCTTCTCTTTCTTTTCTCTCTTTTCCTTCTTTCCCTCTTTTTTTCTTTCCTTTCCTTTCCTCCTTTCTTCCCTCCCTCCCTTCCTTCCTCCTTGCTCCTTCCTTCCTTCCTCTCTCCCTCCCTCCCTCTTTCCCCCCCTCCCCGCTTCCTCCCTTTCTCTCTCTCTCTTTCTTTCTTTCCTTTCTTTCATTCTTTTTCCTCCTTTATTCTACCTCTTCAGCCTCATCAGGGACCAAACAGGCAAGTGAATGGCACAAGCCAGGGACATGGTGACTGCAGACCATATTCTGGCCACAGAATGGGGGTACACTCAGCTCCAATCATGCCCCATTGCGGCCACATGGAACGGCGACCCAGTGTTGCCAGATTTTCTGATTTTTCACAAGGAGTCATAAATCTGGATTCTTCCATGAGATTCTTCTACTTTTTAAATGTTGGAAATGAATTTAAAAAAATACTTGTTCAGGCCGGGCGTGGTGGCTCAAGCCTGTAATCCCAGCACTTTGGGAGGCCGAGACGGGCGGATCACGAGGTCAGGAGATCGAGATCATCCTGGCTAACACGGTGAAACCCCGTCTCTACTAAAAAAAATACAAAAACTAGCCGGGCGAGGTGGCGGGCGCTCGTAGTCCCAGCTACTCGGGAGGCTGAGGCAGGAGAATGCGGGAACCCGGGAGGCGGAGCTTGCAGTGAGCTGAGATCCCGCCACTGCACTCCAGCCTGGGCGGCAGAGCGAACTCCGTCCCAAAAAAAAAAAAAAAAAAAAAAAATACTTGTCCATCAAGTACGATGCTCAGGTGGGGGCTGTGATCTTTGGTATGTATATTCCAGGCTCTCCCCATCTCTCAGTGACTGTAAGCCTATCTCTCTTCATCAAATCTCGTTGATGGAGGGAGAACCAGTTCTGTCAGCTCCTGGTAAAGTGGTTTCCCAACTTGTTTTGACCACACAGAGTCAGAAATCGTTTGTAATATGGCCCTGAACACACACTGAAAACCAAAGTCAAGTCTCCTGAAGCGAAACTTACCCCTATTGTGTGTTACGTATTCTGACACTTTCCATTATATTCTATTCTACTTTATTTTTTAAAGACGCTGGTGGGATCCACTAAATTGATTGTCATCCCACTTCTGGGTCCTGTTCCACAGTTTGAGAAACCCTTAATATGTCCTGGATGGGGAGTGATTCCAATTGTTGGTAGGACTCCTCGGGCTGTGATCTTTAGCCTCTCTGTTCCCAGGTTTAGGTGCCTGGCAGCATTCTTAGGCAGTAGGAAAAGTCCCATTGGAATTTTGCTTACATGCTCACATGGGATCAGAAGGGTATTTTCAAAGAAATAACCTTAATGAACATAATAAGAATCTTACCATTTTCATTAATTTCTAATAAAATTAACAACTTTTTGAACTCTAATTTAAAAATTATTTATTTCTGATATACGTGAACTATCCACTAGGGAATACTTATCCTAATATTCTTTTTTTTCCTTTTTGTTGAGATGGAGTCTCACTCGTCACCCAGGCTGGGGTGCAGTGGCACGATCTCAGCTCACTGCAACCTCCACCTCCTGGTTTCAAGCAATTCTCCTGCCTCAGCCTCCCGAGTAGCTGGGATTACAGGCACACGCCACCACACCTGGCTAATTTTTGTATTTTTAGTAGACACAGGGTTTTACCATGTTGTCCAGGCTGGTCTCAAACTCCTGATCTCAGGTGATCTGCCTGCTTTGGTCTCTCAAAGTGCTGGGATTACAGGCATGAGCCACCACACCCAGCCACTTATCCTAATTTTCTTTTCCTACCAACTGTGATATTTAGGTATTCCTTATAAGCACCCGGAAAAATATATGAACAATGTTTTTTAACCAGCTTTTTCCCAATATTAACTAACTCTTAGTTAATATAAAAATCATCCAGGGTTAGGAAAAATCATTATAAAAATAGCTTTTGTGTGCAAACTCAAGAAGCATGCCTGTCCCCAGAGATTATAGGATGTTACATGACCTTACAGTCAGAGGGAGGAAGGGATCTGTCCGGCAGAAGGGCCCCCTGGGAGGCAGCCCTGAATAAGCGAGCCCTGGCACTGCTTATTCTTCTAATCTTCGCAGGGTCCACTGGGGGCTTAGGAAAGGAAAAGCAGGAATCCTCCTCTCTGGTGGGAGATGCCGGAACTTTCGGTTTCTGGAAAGAGATTTGTTAAATAATTGGAATGACTTTCTGTGTCTCAAACAACACTTACCTCAGAGCTAGCCTTCCAGAAGAGCATGAGGCCTATCTGCCTGGCTTCATCTTGGCTTCCTGATTCTACCAGCTCACTGGCCCATCTTACATAATGTGATACATGTAGATATAAAGCATTTTTAAATTGTTTTTCTCAATCATATTGTATTAACTACTCTGTTGTGCTATTAGCATACTTGAGTAAAACAGTTTACACATGCTAGCAACCAATATTATCTGTATAAAAGACTACAAAATTGGCTGGGCGCAGTGGCTCATGCCTGTAATCCAGCACTTTGGGAGGCCGAGGCAGGTGGATCACCTGAGGTCAGGAGTTCAAGACCAGCCTGACCAATATGGTAAAACTCCGTCTCTACTAAAAATACAAAAATTGGCTGGGCATGGTGGCGTATGCCTGTAGTCTCAGCTACTCAGTAGGCTGCGGCAGGAGAATCGCTTGAACCCAGGAGTTGGAGGCTGCAGGGAGCCAAGATTGTACCACTGCACTTCAGCCTGGGCGACAGAGCAAACTCCATCTCAAAAAAAAAAAGACTACAAAATTACATATAGCGTATTCAACATGCTTTGCAAATGTCTGAGTTCAAGTCAGTTCAGAAAACACTTATTCAGCACCTATATGTACCAAGAATTATGTGGAATATAAGTGGTACATTTACGTATTTTGGATGCCACAAATGTATTTTTTTAATGATATCAAAATTTTTAAACAAGTTAGGTGAAAAAGTCATAAAACATAAAAGCAAGAAGTTGTCTTAGACTTATGATATGAAAGTGTTTTATTTATTTATTTATTTATTTAGAGACGGAGATTCGAAATGGTGCGATCTTCGCTCACTGCAACCTCCGCCTCCTGGGTTCAAAGATTCTCCAGCCTCAGCCTGCTGAGTAGCTGGGATTACAAGAGCTTACCACCACACCCAGGTAATTTTCGTTTTGTTTTTGGTTTTTTTTGAGATGGAGTTTCATTCTTGTTGCTCAGGCTAGAGTGCAATGGCGCAATCTCGGCTCACCGCAACCTCCGCCTCCTGGGTTCAAGCAATTCTCCTGTTTCAGCCTCCCAAGTAGCTCGGATTACAGGCATGCACCAGCACACCCGGCTACTTTTTTTTTGGATTTAGTAGAGATGAGGTTTCACCCTGTTAGTCAGACTGGTCGTGAACTCCTGACCTCAGGCAATCCACCCACCTCAGCCTCCCAAAGTGCTGGGATTACAGGTGTGTGCCACTGCGCCCAGCCGAAAATGTTTTACTTTTTACATCTCAGAAATTCTATGCTGATACTCTCTATTTTTACCCCCTTCTTTTCTTAAGTGTCAATGTTGATACTCTTAGTAGAGGAACATTACTAACAAAATTCTAATTCCTTAAAAACTTTTTTAAAAATACCTGCACCAAGTTCTGTGCCACCCAGAACTCCCTCTAATCTGAGTGGCCTCTGACCTGGTGCCCTCATAGGGTGACTAAGCTCCTAGTTTTAGAGTTACCTGGTGCTCTTATCCTTCCTGCCTCCAATATCAGCACAGTTATTTGCCTATGAAAGAACAACCTTATAGCAGCAAGTGCTTTTAGCTGTAACCAAAAATAATCAAGTTAACATGCCTAAAGTCACTTTCATAATATGCGAATGAGTAACTCACTATCCAATAAGTTAATCAACAAATTTTTGAAACATCCAGTGTGAAATCCCAGTCATATAATTTGGAAAATTGGGTGAAGTCATTTATCACGTATGACGCATAATCTCAAACACTTGTTTTCTCACATACACGAATAGAACATAGACATCTATATTAGGGTGTTCCTTCCAAGAAGTTGTTCATTTCAATAATGATGACATTCTTCAAAATGTTTATTTCCTCTTGTTCATTTGTATTTAGGATCGGTTTATAAACCAGACCAAAAAAAATTGTTCTATGATATTAAAGACATATTTTTCTAACATAGCTAGAAAAAAACAGTAAATAAAATAATCATCATAATACGGAAGAAAGCATAAATCACTTTTGGAGACCTGGAGAAGGACCCACTCACTAGTTATGTGAACTTGTGCAGGTCATTTACTCCTCTGAACCCGCCCAGCTATAACACAGAGACAGTTCTTACAGGGCCATTCCCATAAACACAATTCCTATTATGGAATGTGTTGCTATATGGAACTAATGTATTCCTAAATGGAACTGGCTCAAGAAATGCCAGTTCCTTTCCCCATGTAAGTTTCTCAGCCCTTATTTATCAGGTTTGGTTCCAAGTTCCTTTTAACTCTTCCCAAAAGTAAAGGTCCTAGCCTCTGACACAGGCTTGCTAGAATTAAGATATTGCATTCTGAGGGGTCTGTTCTGAAGTAGGTAACACTTGTTTGTCTGCATAAATTACATTATATTTGTTTAACAAATAGTCACTTTACTTTTTAGCCTCCCCACTTTGTTGCAAAATATTCATAGGAATGTTACTTAGGACATGAAGCTAATAGGAACAGAAAAGCTGAGAGTGTAATACAGGAAAATAGGTGTTTTCTGTGCAATTATGAAAAATGAAATACAGAGGGTAATCTCAATTTTGAAGACAGATGTGTGGTTTTCTTAACTCAAAATGCTGCATTCTGCAGGTACCCTGAAACTGAAACAAAGATCAAGAACTCTGTCAAATAACAATCATGCAGACAAAGCAAACGGCTCCTTCTGCAGACACCCAAACTGTATTAAATGAAATTTTTTTTTTTTTTTTTTAAGACAGGGTCTCATTCTGTCACCCAGGCTAGAGTGCAATGGTACGATCATGGCTCACCACAGCCTTAACTTCCCGGTCTCATGCGATCCTCCAGCCTCAGCTTCCTTAGTAGCTGGGACTACAGGCATGCACCACCACACCCAGCTAATTTTTTATTTTTTGTAGAGATGGGGTCTCCCTATGTGGCCCAGGCTGGTCTCAAACTCCTAAGCTCAACAGCTCTCCTGCCTTGGCTTCCCAAAGTGCTAGAATTACAGGCATGAGCTACCACACTCAGCCAAAAGATTTTATAAAGAGGGAAAACATGGTTTGGAAAGCAAATTTCCCCACAAGAGAATCACTGAATTTTCTCTGCAGGGCAAGATAAAAGTCCCACAAATGCTCCTCAATAAAAGGCATTATTTTCTTAGTGCAAAATTAGTAATTGTATAACAAAAATTCGGTTCCATTTTACTACTGACATTTAATAAATTATGTGTCCCATTTAAACATGCATCTCGTGGGACTACTTAGAATATAAAGTGACATATGTAAAGCATGTTTAATTATTTAAGAGAAAACAACTAAATGACTCAGCAATTTCTTTTACGCCAAGTTCTACAAAATGTTCTATCATGCTGTGGAGTAAAATGACTTTTATAAAGAAAAACAGCAAACATGTTTCTCTCATAAAATTCAAATAATTTTAGAAATCAGAGAATGTTGCAAGTAAGTTTAAGTTTTCACTTGAGGGCCAGGTGCGGTGGCTTACAACTGTAATCCCAGCACTTTGGGAGGCCGAGGTGGGTGGATCACCTGAGGTCAGGAGTTCAAGACCAGCCTAGCCAACATGATGAAACCCCATCTTTACTAAATACAAAAATTACCCAGGCATGGTTGTGCATGCCTGTAGTCCCAACTACTCAAGAGGCTGAGGCAGGAGAATTGCTTGAACCCAGGAGGCAGAGGTCGCACCACGGCATTCCACGGCTGGGTGACAGAGGAAGACCCTGTCTCCAAAAAAAAAAAAAAATTCACTTGAGAACCTTAGCTACCTCACATTTTGTTTCATGACACTAACCCATGACTTCAGCATAATCAAGGACACAGGCACAGCCATATTTTAAGGTCTGTTCCGGCTGGTGGACCTGTTAGAGTCCATTGAAGACACAGTCTATTTCCACAGGACAACCCCGTTAAAGAAGACACAATACATGGAACTAAGTTTAAGGTATCATATCCATCAGGCTGGCCACGACTCTTCCAAGCACTGTCACCTTGGCCAGTTTCTGCCCTGGCTCTTCCAGATCACCCAACAGGGTCTCCCCATATCCTACATGACAACTGGAAAAGGGAGTTCAGGACATCTCACCCCAGAAATTCTGGTGCTCACAATTTAATCTGAAAAGCAACAGATCACACACACATGCAACGAAAGACACCTTGAAAGTCAGAAAGCAAATATTAAACATTCTTGCCAGCGGCCAGGCACAGTGGCTCATGCCTGTAATCCCAGTACTTTGGGAGGCAGAGGCAGGTGGATCACGAGGTCAAGAGATTGAGACCATGGTGGCCAACATGGTGAAACCCTGTCTCTACTAAAAATACAAAAATTAGCTGGGTATGGTGGTGGGCACCTGTAGTCCCAGCTGCTCCGGAAGCTGAGGCAGGAGAATCACTTGAACCCAGGAGGCAGTGGTTGCAGTGAGCTGAGATCGCACCACTGCACTCCAGCCTGGCAACAGAGCTAGACTCCACCTCAAAAAAAAAAAAAAAAAATTCTCACAAGCACAGAACCTTTGTGATGCAGCAGTTCTGTGTGCACTTCTATTACTATGATTTTCTCCACAGGTACACTGGGGTCCTCTGTCACTCTCGGCATGTGACTCACTGCTGTAATGTCACCGTTTGCTTTAGCAATCATGAAAGAAAAAACACTGCTTTGGCTCTACTCTATTTGTCTTACCCTGGATCGCCCATCCCCAAGGTTTATATGAGTTCCCAGGTCCCTTTCTTTTAAAAATATTAAATTTTGTTTCACTTATCAATTACCTGGAGCTTGGTTATGCCGCTCAAACTAATCCACACTGTTAGAAGTGGGGCTGGTAGTTGCCCAGAGAAGGCAGTGGCTGAGAGGGGCCATGATGGCAGATTCAGAGCCCAGAAATGATCGATTTGACGATGCTGGTAGTGACCTATTTTTTCCTTTTGAATGTTGGTTACTGAGTGTGTTTAGTCTGTGTAAATGTATCAAGCTGAATTCTTCTGTGTCAATAAAAAGTTGAATAAAAACATTTGGGGTTTATATAACTGGACTCGGTAAGTTTAGGAAACCAAGAAAATTCTATCTTGTTGACTAAAATAATGACGAAAGATAACACTTCCTGCTTATTCACAGGGTCACATCTCTTTTCTGACTTTATACAATTCAAAGCAAGAGGGCAGTTATCTCTGTGTAAACAAATCTGAACACCATCTAACCAGAGTAGAAGAAAAATAGGAGTAACTATCACCCAACTGCCCCAGGTCTCAGTGCTCCTGTGGAGCGGCAGGGAGCTGCTAAGAAGGAAAAAAGATGTAAGCTGGCACACCTATATAGCAGGTAGATATAAACGTTAATGAAAGACAACAAATCAGGCAGGCACAATGGTCCATGCCTGTAATCCCAGCCCTCTGGGAGGCCAAGGTGGGCGGATCACTCGAGGCCAGGAGTTTGAGACCAGCCTGGCCAATATGATAAAACCCAATCTCTACTAAAAATACAAAAATTAGCCAGGTGTGGTGGTGCACGCCTGTACTGAGCCAAGATCATGGCATTGAACTCCAGCCTGGGTGACAGAGCAAGACTCTCTCAGAAAACAAACAAACAAACAAACTACAAATCAGGGTGCTTCTGCTAATAGGAACCCCCTGGGCCAGTGGGGCTGGAGGGCAGGGCCTGAACAATCAGGAACCATGAGCGTCAGCTCTTCCTCTTCTCAGAAGCCCTGGGCAGTCCTGAGTGTGGGCAGCCCATTGCCTGCTGGAGGGTGTGTGGGGAGCACAGGCCACATAGGATGGGGAGAAAGAGAGAGAGGGTAGCTGTACAAAAGCAGCGTTGAGCTAATCTGCTCACTGCAGGAGCTGAAAGGCTGCTGTCTGAGTCCCTGTTCCCTGACTGACTGCTGGTGGAGGAATTGTTAAAAGGCAAACTGGTCTGAGAAAGTGTCCTAGATCCAAAAAGCACTGAGATTCAACGGGCTAGGTCCTCACAAACTCTTTCAGCAAATGTGTCCCTTAACTGTGAGATACTTCTCCACCATTCTCTCTCCCTCTCTCTCCAGTTATCTCCTTCTCTCCGCTCTCTCTCCCTTCATCTATCTGTCTCTGCCCTTTGCCAATTTAGTGGTTACCAGAGGCAAAGAGTTCTTTTAAAAAATGAAGGGATAAAGAAGAAAAAAGGTGGAAGGTCAGGTAGCGTGGGGCCATTTTCAGAATTTTTTGACTGGGGGCCCCAAATTTTAATTACTGTTTAAAATGAAATGTACTTAAGACCCTCACATAATCCACAATAACAACAATAACAGTCTCAAATTAAGTAGTCATTTTCCTTAAAATGGGAGCTTCTTAGACGACTTTTACTTTGCTTTTTGTTTTTTTGTTTATTTTTTTTTGAGATGAGTCTCATTTTATTGCTCAGAATGGAGTGCAGTGGCATAATCTTGGCTCACTGCAACCTCTGCCTGCTGGATTAAAGTGATTCTCCTGCCTCAGCCTCCAGGGTAGCTGGGATTACAGGCGTGCACCACCATACCTGGCTACTTTTTATATTTTTAGTAGAGACGGGGTTTCACCATGTTGGCCAGGCTGGTCTCGAACTTGTGACCTCAGGTGATCTGCCCACTTCAGCCTCCCAAAGTGCTGGGATTACAGCATGAGCCACCACGCCTAGCCGTCTACTTTTACTTTGAACATAGCACCCAACCATTCAGAGGTATGGAAATTTAAGTTCAATGACCCTAAACAGATAAATGCCTATCTTGTCTTAGCCCAACAGCTAATCCTACAGTCCAAGTACTGTACCAGTTTGACAAGGTCCAGGTTATCTCTAGAAAATGAGATTTTTTTTTTTTTAAGGGAAGGGTAGACCCAAACTGAGTGAGTCCCCAAAAAACTAAAGTAATATTAAAAGTAATTTATAGGAGTCAAACTACAGAATCATAGAATAAAGAGCCACTCTACAAAAAGGTAGAGCCACTGAGCTGCCGAACTGGGTCCTCAGGCTGTAGCTGGCTCAAAACCCAAGTGATTCCCAAGATTGTAGACACTTACAAGCCATGTGTCAACAATAGCTGGCAAATTATTTCTTGCAATATTGGTTCATGCTTGCTATCTTGGGATCTTATGTTTGTCATCTGCAACATATGAACAAGTATAATCTTTCTCACAGAGGCAATCTGATAAACACTTTAAAAATGTAAGATACATTTTGAGGCAATTGGGGTCATTTGAACATGGATTGTACATTAAATGATATTACTGAGTAATGTTAATTTTCTGAGCTATGATGATGGTATTGTGGCTATGTAGGAGACCGTCCTTGTTCATATGAGATGCACACTTAAATTTTTGTGGATGAAGTATCACAATGTCTGCAACTTACTTTCAAATAGTTCATTCAAAACAAACATTCATACAAGCACATGCGCGTGCGCACACACATATACTCACACACACACACACAGAGTAACAGAAATTGAGAAGCGCTTGACTAACATACCAATTTCATAAAAGTACCCTTATTGTTGAGTGTCAGAGTACTTATTATAAACATGGATGTTAACTGAATATTTATATCCTAAATGCTGGGCATTCCCGCCTTCTTCCTGCACCTGGAAGCTAGCAACCAGACTTTAACATCCAGGAAACAGCGTGGAAGATACTTCTTTACAGAGAATATGACTAGCCCGTAAGAAAAGTCCTAAAGATACTGCCACTGGGGTGTCATCAACAACACAGCCCAGCCAGATCCCCCTAACTATAGGTGTGGGTAGATACCACCTATAGGTTGACCAACCCAATCCACACGCCACTACTCTTTTTTTCTTTTTTTTGAGACGGAGTCTCACTCTGTCACCCAGGCTGGAGTGCAGTGGTGCGAACTCAGCTCACTGCAAGCTCCGCCCACGGGTTCACACCATTCTCCTGCCTCAGCCTTCCGAGTAGCTGGGACTACAGGCACCCGCCAACACGCCTGGCTAATTTTTTGTATTTTTAGTAGAGACTGGGTTTCACTGTGTTAGCCAGGATGGTCTCGATCTCCTGATCTTGTGATCCGCCCTCCTCGGCCTCCCAAAGTGCTAGGATTATAGGCGTGAGCCACTGTGCCCAGCCGCCACTACTCTTGAGAGCAGCCAAACAAACAGCATGAGGCATCAGAGGAAGCCTCTAGTATAAAAAGCAGAGACGCCGGGCGCGGTGGCTCACGCCTGTAATCCCAGCACTTTGGGAGGCCGAGGCGGGCGGATCACGAGGTCAGGAGATCGAGACCATCCTGGCTAACACGGTGAAACCCCGTCTCTACTAAAAATGCAAAAAATTAGCCGGGCGAGGTGGCGGGCGCCTGTAGTCCCAGCTACTCGGGAGGCTGAGGCAGGAGAATGGCGTGAACCCGGGAGGCGGAGCTTGCAGTGAGCCGAGATCGCACCACTGCACTCCAGCCTGGGCGACTAAGCGAGACTCTGTCTCAAAAAAAAAAAAAAAAGGCAGAGACAAAAATGCAACAGAGACTATAAAGGGAGAAAACTTAGTTAAAAAATCAAAACTACCACTAATATACTCAGATAACATGCTGCAACCATGAAATAAGAACAGACTACTATACAAAGAGATAATGTAGAGGGGAAAGAAACTTTTGAAAATTAAAAATATGATAGCAGAAATTTTAAAAAACTCTAAGGGATCAGAACACAGTCTCTTCCACAAAAAGATGTGAAACAGAAAAGAGAGAAAATAAGAAAACTGAAGTGTCAGTCCAGAAAGTCCTACATCTTTTTTTCTTTTTCAGACAGTTTCACTCTTGTCGCCTAGGCTGGATTGCAACCGCGCAATCTCAGTTCACTGCAACCTCCATCTCCTGAGTTCAAGCAATTCTCTTGTCTCAGCCTCCCAAGTGGCTGGGATTACAGGCACGCACCACCATGCCCAGCTAATTTTGTATTTTTAGTAGAGACAGGGTTTCGGCATGTTGGTCAGGATGGTCTTGAACTCCTGATCCCAGGTGATCGGCCTGCCTAGGCCCACCAAAGCGCTGAGATTATAGGCATGAGCCACCACGCCTGGCCCAGGAAGTCCTACATCTGAATAATAAATTCCAGAAAAAGCAAACAGAAAAAAAGTCGGTAAGACACTACAATGATATTAAATATTCAATTAATATCCATGTTTACTGAAAGGCATGAGATTCCACATTGAAAGGGCCCTTCACGTGCCCAGCATGATTGATAAAATTAGACTCACACAAAGGACCATTGTCATTAAATTTCAGAACACTAGAAACAAAGAGAAACATCCGACGAACTTCCAGAGAGGAAAAAACAGGAATCAAAGTTTCAAATAATTTACTTCCCATGTACCCTTTCTCAAGAAACTATGGGAGGGAATGCTCTACCAAATCCATAGAAAATCAAGAAAGAGGACTTGAGACACAGGAACCACGAAAAAGCCAGCACAAGAAGGAGAAGCCATCTCCCCAGGAGGATGGTGAGGGGCATCCCAGGAGAGCTGTGCTCAGGGAAAGTGGTTGGGCAGGACGTGTGAAGAGTCCTCCAAGGAGGTAAATCCATAGAATGCCTCATGTGCCTGAACATAAAAGGAGATTAAGACCACTGAGGATGAGTCTGGGGTTGAAATTTGAAATACTAATAATACAAAACTTAAAAAGTAAGGCAATTATTAATGCCAGGGAAAACAAAAAGTGGTGCAGGAAAGGAGAATTTATCATTAATTCAAGGCTCAACTATGAACAGGTTTATGTAATCATAGAGAAAACAGATCTAACCAAAGTTTTATATCTATATGGGAGAAATAATGGGAATAGAAAAGGTGAAACGCATTATGATAAGAGGCAAAAAGACAGAAACAAAATCTTCATCTTCCTTAGAAGTCATTAGATAATTCCTCAAGTTTATAAGTCAGAAAGCAGCAAGACAGTGTGGCATTGGGAAGTCTGGATGTAAATGCTAAAAGGATGCGTCAAAAGAGCTTAAAGTGAAAGCCACTGAAAGGGGAACAATGAAGAATAAGGGGACAGGAGATCACTGGATTTTTGTTACTTTTTTTGTAATAAATCTTTGACTACATATATTTATATGTAAATGTGTATATATAAAGAGACTACATATAAATATATGATTTTTATACATGTATAAGATATATAACTTTCATATAAATTATACATATAATTTTTGTATATACAACTTAAGAAAATATGTATGTATAACTAAGAAAGCAAAAATATTGTGAAATATTGCTTACCAAGTTATTATATATTTTAAAAATTCTTCTTTACTATCAAACTATAGGTAAATTATAGAAGTATTTCATTAGATATTACCCATTACATTTGAATAATATAAAATAATCTGCTTTCATATTAAATTATTAGTCTATTTAGGTGTACATGATAATTATCATAGCATATATAAGTACTGATTCCAAGTATTTTTGGCCAATTTCATTTCACAACATAATATAAAGTACTGGTGGTTATATAAAGTACTCACCAGCTCTAGTGGACTAAGACGTGTGCCAGAGATAGGCCTGGAATCAGATGACTCAAAACTGGATGCATGGAGGCTAGCATAAAAGATGGTGCAGAGTGTTAGTTTGTGAAGAATTATTTCTTTATTTATAGTATATATTAGTTAACTCTAGCTAAAAAGCAAGTAAAAGGATGCAATGCATAAACCTTAAGGAAAAACATTTTTTAATGTTATTGTACTTAAAACAGTTTATTAAGAAGTCTTTTGATTACATTTAGGAAGTTTGAAATATACTGAATAATGAAAAGAATAAGTGTATAGAGGAATTTTTTAAAAAGCTTTGTTCATATCACTTCAGAAGGCTGGTATGGGACAACCGCTAGTAACCATTTCATTCCAAAGTAACTTCCTGAACCAGTGTTTGGAATCACTTCTAGGAATCTTGAACAAAATTCAAACTTAAAAAGACAACTACCTTGAAAATCAATCAATGTAATCTATCACACCACAAGCTAAAGAAGATACAGAAAATACAAGCTAAAGAAGATACATATTAGCAGATATAGAAAAGGCAACTGGCAAAATCCAACACTCATAATAAAAATTCTTAGCAAACTAGGAATAGAAGAAAACTTCTAAGAATATCTACAAGAAACCTACAGCTAACATCATATTTATGGTAAGAAAGAGTTTTCCCACTAAGATGACAAAGAAAGCAAGGATGTCCCCTCTTACTACTGCTTTTCAGTATCATACAGAACATCCCAGCTAATGCAATAAGATAAGAAAAAGAAATTAAAAGCATACAGATTGGGAAGGAAGAAATAAAACTCTTTGTTTGCAGATAACAGGATTATCTATGTAGAAAATCCTAAAGAACTGACAAAACCTCCTGGAACTAATAAGTGATTATAGTACAGTTGCAAGATACAAGGTTGGAAACTGAAATGAAAACATATTATCATTTACATTAGCAATCCAAAAATTAAATATTTATAAATCTAACAAGATATGGATAAAATCTAGATGAGGAAAGCTACAAAACTCAGTGAAAGAAATAAAAAAACTAAGAAAATGGAGAGAGCTTCCATTTTCATGGCTAGGAAGACTCAATGTTGTCAATATGTCAGTTCTTCCCAACTTGATCTATAGATTCAATGCAATCTCAATCAAAATCCTGGCAAGTCATTTTGTAGATATTGACAAACTGATTCTAAAGTTTCTATGGAGAGACAAAAGACCCAGAATAGCCAACACAATGTTGAACAAGAAGAACAAATTTAAAGGACTGACACTCCCTGACTTTAAGACATATTATAAAGCTACAATAATAAAGACAGTATAGTACTGGTGAAAGAATAAACAAATAGATCAATGGAACAGAATAGAGGGCCCAGAAGTAGACTGACATAAATACAGTCAACTGATCTTTGACAAAGGAGCAAAGGCAATACCATGGAGAAAACATAGCTCTTTCAAAAAATGGTGCTGGGCTCTTTCACGGAGGTGGAGGCTCGATGCATTCAAGATCCACCTTCACTCATAACCCATTGCCATGGCCAAAGAAGACACTGCTGCTGGAGGTGCAGTGGATGTTAATACTGCTTTAAAAGAGGTGCTGAAGACCAGTCTCATCCAGGACAGCCTAGCACATGGAATTTGCAAAGCTGTCAAAGCCTCAGACAAGAGCCAAGCCCATCTTTGTTGCTTCCATCTAACTGTGATGAGCCTGTCTATGTCAACTTGATGGAGGCCCTTTGAGCTGAACACCAAATCAACCTAACTAAGGTTGATGACAAGAAACTAGGGTAATGGGTAGGTTTCTCTAAAACTGACAGGGAGGGAAACCCCATAAAATGGTTGGTTGTAGTTGTATCGTAGGACTACGGAAAAGAGTCTCAAGCCAAGGATGTTATCAAAGAGTACTTCAAATGCAAGAAATTGACAAGTAAAACCTTGGCTCATATTCCTAAAAAACAAACAAACAAAAACAAAAAAACAAAAAACAGTGCTAGGACAACTGGACATCAACCATCTACTTGCAAAACAAAAACAAAACACAAACCTAACACCCTTCACAAAAATTAACTCAAAATGGGTCATAGACCTAAATGTAAAACACAAAACTATAAAATCCCTAAAACATAACACAGGACAAAGTCTAGAAAACCTTGGGTATTCCGGTGACTTTTAACATACAACACCAAAAGCAAGATCCATGAAAGAAATTGGTAAGCTTGACTTCATTAAAATTAAAATGTTCTGCTCTGCAAAAGACACCATCAAGAGAAGAAGAAGAAAAGCCGCAGAGCAGGAGAAAACATTTGCAAAAGACATGTAAGATAATGAATTGTTATCCAAAACACACAAATAATTCTTAAAATTCAACAAGAACACAAACAACCCATTTAAAAAATGGGCCACAGACCTTAACAGACACCTGACCAAAGAATACACACATATGTAAAACAAATATATAAAAAGATGCTCCACATCGTATGTCCAGGGAAAGTAAATTAGAACAATGAGATACCACTACACACGCATTAGAATGGCCAAAATCTAGAACACTGACAATGCCAGTGCTGGCAAGGATGTGAGGAACAGGAACTCTCATTCATTGCTGGTGAGAATGCAAAATGCTACAGCCCGTTTGGAAGACAGCTTGGCAGTTTCTTACAAAGCTAAACACAATCTTCCCATACGATCCAGCAATCATGCTCCTTGGGATTTACCCAAAGGAGTTGAAAACTTCGACAGGTGTGGTGGCTCATGCCTGTAATCCCAGCACTTTGGGAGGCCAAGGCAGGCGGATCACGAGGTCAGGAGATTGAGACCATCCAGGCTAACATGGTGAAACCCCATCTCTACTAAAAATACAAAAAAAAAATTAGCTTCGTATGGTGGCGAGCACCTATAGTCCCAGGTACTCGGGAGACTGAGGCAGGAGAACAGCGTGAACCCGGGATGCAGAGCTTGCAGTGAGCCGAGATCGCACCACTGCACTCCAGCCTGGGCAACAGAGCAAGACTCCGTCTCAAAAAAGAAAAAAAAAAGAAAACTTATGTCCACACAGAAACGTATACATGGATGTTTATAGCAGCTTTATTTGTAATTGCCAAAACTTGGAAGCAAATGAGATGTCCTTCAGTAGATGAATGGATAAACTGTGGTATAACCAGACAATGGAATATCATTCAGCACTAAAAAGAAATGAGCTATTCAAGCCATGATAAATCGTGGAGGAAACTTATTACTAAGTCAAAGAAGCCAATTTGAAAAGGTGACATACTATATATTCCAACTACATGACATTCTGGCAAAGGCAAAACTGTGGAGACAGTAAAAAGATCAGTGATTGCTACTGGGTGGGGGAAGGAAGTGAAAAATAAGCAGAGCAAAGAATTTGTAGGACAGTGAAACTACTCTGTATAATATTATAATAGTGGTTACATGTCATCAGAAATTTGTCCAAACACATAAAATGTACAACACCAAGAGTGAACCCTAATGTGAACTACAGCCTTTGAGTGATAATGGTGTGTCAAAGATGTTCGTCGATTGTAACCAATGTACCACTCTGGTGGGGGATGGTGACAATGAGATGCTGTGGATGTGTTGTAGTAGGGGGTACATGGGAAATCTCTGTACCTTCCACTCAATTTTGCTGTGAACTTAACACTGTTCTAAAAAATAAGTCTATTTTTAAAAATTATCCATAAGAATTAAGGGAAAGTATAACCTGGTGCTTAAATATCTGAGTGAACAAGAATGTGAAATACCCTATACCTGAAGGAGGAAGGAGGTCTATTTTCTGACGTTCTTGAGGATGCAGGTCCGAATAGTTTTCTTTGGGCTTCCTGTGGTGTAAATGGTCTTTGGGTTCTAACTGTTCTTAACGCATTTCGTGCTTCACTTATGATTTCTGCACTGGTCTTCTGCTTGGACACTGAAGATCGATACAATGGATCCAGTTTTCCTAACATTTTATCATCTGGAGACAGCATCCTTCCTTTGAAAGTAAAATATTCTTCAGATAGACACCATGCCCTGCAAATACATGGTACAAAACCCATTAATTATTTGTATCCAGGACTTTATACAAATGAATGCTTACGCCTATCCATATATTAAACCATTCCTCCATATTAAGCTTTAAAAATCTGAATGAATTTTTAATTAAAAATCCACCAAGCAGTTAGAAGGTTAGGATCTGAGAACAACTCTCAAAAATGTAGAGAGGAAAATTTCCTCAAAAATATACAACCGAGGAAAAAGATGTGCAGGGAAGAAACCCAGGATGAAAGCTAAAGCCAGAGAGAAAGACTAATCATGAAAGAAGACAGAATAGGAAGAGCGCATCATCTCATGGTCTTCAGCCTACAAAAAACACTGAGGGTTCCGTTAAAATGTCTACAGTTTCCTTTTCTTCCCCACTGCCCTCCACACTATGTGATACTATAAGGTTAAATTTTAGACAGAAATGTTGTATTTCTAAAGGACACTTGATTTTGCAACAAACCTCAGAGAATGGTTCAGCCCCACATTTGTCCATGATACAACTGAATGAATTGATCCAACTCACCTATAATTTGAGGTAGTGACCTAAGTAAATAAATACCAAATATCAATACCAACTGATCCTTTCCCAACACCCCTTTCTGAAAGAGTTAAAGTCATTACAAGGGCCATGAGAATGCAGATCCTTCTCAAATGTTGGTGTGTTCCATGGAGACAAATCTAAGCTTTAAAATAGGACAGATTTTTAAAACGTAATTCTAATGAGTACATGGCATTAGGTGTTTCTTAAAAAAAAAAAAACTCAAACCCCATAAAATGCCATATCTCTAGAGAGACAGAGGTCTACATGGATTTTCCACCTATTTCAGCTGCCCAATTTTAGAATAACTTCTGCAAAACAGAAAACTGCTTTGTGACATATTCCCCAGGAAACTAAAAAGATTCCATTTCTATAAGTAGAATTAACAGGTGATTCCTTAGACAAAAAAGATTTACTATATTATGATTCTAAACATTGTTACATAACAATAGACAACACGAACATTTGTTTAGCTCTACACAGGCCCCAACCAAAGAGTTTCTGATGAAAACTATAAACGATATGTCATACTTTTCATATGGAAATGCCAGGTGTTGAGTTAAAATAGTAAAAAAATTACTTGATAAACAATGCTATTTTAGGAATTTTTGATACAGGATTTTGAATTTAAGCACAGTCCCTACAATTATGTTCATTAATATAACTATCAAAAACAATGAGGGGCCTAGTACATTTTATTTCTAATAATTTTGAAATGATTGGCTTTCACTTTAAAATATTCAATGATAATTATTTAAAATATATACACAATTTTTTTTATCTACATATATGCATATTATTTTTGGATGCATAATACAAATTCAGTCCCATAACATCTAACTTAAGCGGCCATGACAGGTTTGTTGGTCTGTTTCTAAAAGACCTACTGCAGTAAGAAATTGTGCCACTAAGTGAGAAGAGGTTTCTGCACAATAAACAGGCTTCTTCCAGAGCCTAAATCAGGTTTGCCACCCCTTTGGCCTCACATGGCACTGATTAGTCTAACAATGTCCAAAAGTAATCTGGCAAATCTAATAAAGATTACAGAAAGTTCTATGGGGAGTAATAACGGACTCTCACTCCTGACCTAAGATTCTCTCTGGCTCTCTTTGAGTTTGTATTGAAAACTAGACTCTTTCAGAGAGTGATGAAGCAGGAACACTTACTCAGGTCAAATTCTTTCTGTGAATTACCTGGGGGCATACAGGAATTTAGACTGACCAAATACTATACTGACAGAAAGAATGTAGTTACAGGGCTAAAAATATTTTTGTCTATAATTTTTACCAAAAATTCTAACACAACTTTCTCTATCCTTCTTCTTCTCTTTTTCCACCAAATCTCACTTTAACAATTATATTGTGAGAAACTTGTACAATAATGTAAAATCTGCACAATATGTTACGATCATATGTTAATATTCACTAAATCAATCATGGAAATATTTAATAATACATGTGAACTGACTTAGAAGAATTAGAAGTGGGGCTTTGGGCGGAGAACTTTTAAATTGATATTTGTTAAACTACAAATTATTATAGATGGGTTTTGCCAACTTGAAAAATTAATCACTCAGGACCTGAAAGCTTATCTACTTAAAGTATACCTGAACCATAACACAATAATCCTACAGAAATTCTAACTTTACAAAATTTTCCTGCCAAGTCGAGCAAATCCATTCAGCCAGTA
This sequence comes from Theropithecus gelada, assembly GCF_003255815.1. Classification (NCBI taxonomy): domain Eukaryota; kingdom Metazoa; phylum Chordata; class Mammalia; order Primates; family Cercopithecidae; genus Theropithecus; species Theropithecus gelada. Next base: position 133,503,037 of record NC_037671.1, on the reverse strand, counting down.
GTACTGATTAACTGTTTCCTAAAAGGAACACAAAACCATCTTCACTCTCAAGCAAGAACCGCTAATATGAGATAAACATTTACTAACACCAAGCACTGTGCTAAGTCCTCTTGACTGCATTATCTCAATTAACCCCACAACAATTTTGCAAGGTGGACAGAGTCTTTTTAAAAAAATAACTAGAGACGAGGTCTCACTATGTTGTCCAGGCTGGTCTCAAACTTCTGGGCTCAAGCTATTCTCCTTGGCTTCCTGAAGTGCTGGGATTACAGGTGTGAGCCACCATGTAATCTATGGTCTGGACAGGGTCTTAAGCAATAGAAAAAAAGCTATGATACATTGCCCACAGATAATATTCAAACTCCTACCCACTAGATGGGGTGGTAGGAGGTGGGGCACTTAGAGGCATTGGGGCTGCAACTATTAACCCACTCACATAGAGACCCCAATATTTTCCCAACAGGAACAGCCTTCTTGGTATGCACCAGCTGAGTATTTACCCTGCTTATACTCAAATGATTTAAATACAAGGTAGAAACTGAAGGCAGCAATAAAAAAAAAAAAAGAGAGAGACAAATTATTTATGTGATCACAAAGGAAGAAGAGATTTCTGATTGGGGGAAGACATCAGGTAGACTTCCGGGAAGAGGTGTTGCTTGAGCTAGGTTGTGAAAAAAGGGCTGAATTTGAGCAAGTGGCAGTGGCTGGCACTGGAGCTGGAGTAGGGAAGGAAGTTCCAACAAAGTCAGCAAGTGAGCCAATGCAAAGCATCAAGACACACAGGGTGTGTGTGGACAAGGGGAACTCTGAAAATGGTGATTGGGGCTGAACCAACTAAATTAAATGGCGAGAATTTAAAAGTTGATGAGCAGATCAAATAACAACATTTTGAGGGATGATGTGATCTGGCAGAGATGGGCAGGAAGGAAAGGAGGGCAAAGATCAGAAGTAGTGAAATCGGACAGTTTTTATGTAATCACCCAGCTAACTCTCAAAGGTCATTTCCTCAAGGAAGCTTTCCTGAACATGCCTCTCCCACCCTGCTAGCCTGAGTTAAGGGTCCCTCCTCCAGACTCCACAAAGGCCCCCAGCTGGTCTCTGCCACTCCACCCTCCCACTGTGTTAGAATTGCCTGTGCATGTGGTATCGGCCCGAGACTCTCCGCCCCAACCCTCCACGTGAGGCACAGCTGAAGGTCAACACTTACATAATCACTAGACTCCATTTTTAAATATAGACGTGAGCTAAGACATTTTCAGATGAAGGCTGCATAGTTTCTCTAACTGGAGATATTTGTTACAGTGAATTATGAAATATGGACCTTATTTCAAATCTGTCTTGATGTTATGTGGTCAGATGAGTTCAGATTTAGCCTCCTTTCCCTGACTTGCCTTTATTTCAAGTTGCCTGGCACAGAGTAGGACTCAATGTTGTGATGAATGAGTGAAGTATGGAAAGCCTGAGATACAGGAGTCAAGGTGAAGCACAGGTTAGAGGAAAGACGAGAACAAGTGAGGTGCACTGAGAACAGAATTAAAAACTGAGAACAAAATTAACAGGATTTGGCATCCATGATTCCAGGAAGAGGCCAGAAACAACACTGGGTATGCAAACCTAGGGGAGCCAGAGGGCAAGGAGCCTTTTAAAAGAAACAGGAGAAGCAGACTTCAAGAGGAAAGAAGAAAGAGGTTGAGTTCTGTCTTGCATCACACTATCCTGAGTCTGTCGTATCCACAGGACCTCTAGAGGGTGACCACCACCAGCAGTAGGAAATTTGAAAGTGAAGAACTTTTTTTTCAACAAGATATTTCTTATTGGTCTGGGGGAAGGTTCAGAGTCATAATTTATAGACGTTTATAACTAATTACAAAGACCTGTCTTTACTGTTGTTGCTAATAGCCACTGGAACCAGAGCCTTCTTGCTAAATGCAACACTGCGCTACCAGGATGTCTGCAACAGGGGAAAAGCAGGCCAGTTTCATAGCCTTCCCTGCAAATCAAATACTCAGGACCCTTCCGTAACTCTGAATCATTTTTGTATTAATATGAGCATCCAAAGAGGCAGTGGTTAAGTGCTTAGATGCTGGAGTAAGGGTTTAAATGCTGACAATTCACAGCCATGTGACCTTGGGCAATGCCTCTAATATCTCTAAGCATCAGTTTCCTCATCTGTAAAAGGTGCATGCTAATAATTGCCTCATAGGATTGTTTGAAGAATTAAATGATATAATACATATAAAGTGCATTAGCACGGTGTTTTAATATGGCCCTTAAAATGTTAACAATGTTAACAGATGTTAACAATTATTGCCCAAGTGCTACATGATAAAAGGATACAGCAAACTCATTTCCACCAACGAAAAACTGCATTTTAAAAAAGAAACTGCAAAAGAGAGAATGACGTTTGTTCAGTGTTTCTATACATAAAGTTTATTATTATTATTATGCTTTAAGTTCTACGGTACATGGGCACAACGTACAGGTTTGATACATAGGTATACATGTGCCATGTTGGTTTGCTGCACCCATCAACTCATTTACATTAGATATTTCTCCTTTTAAACTGCGGGTGGTGGTGCTTGCCTTTATGAAAACAGATAATTTTTATTAAGCATTTTATTGAATATCAGCGATGCCAAATTAACATCAACAACTAACCAGAATCCCATAGATTAAGAAACCAGGATAAAAATAATAAATGGTGCTTGCTTTTCAACCAAGTTAAAGTATAATAATTATAAATCAGGGTGGGACGTAAGATCTGTTGTGTTACTTGTGGGAATGGATCACAAAAGGCATTATGTATACACTCCATGATTTTAACGTATGTTAAATATTGTTACACATACATTTTTATTTATTGAGGCCCTGTTGCCTGAAAGTGCCCAGATATAAACTGTATGACTCTGGCCTGGTCACCGCCTGCCTAGACAAAGCCCCTTAGTCTACCACTCTCATTCAACAAATATTACTGGGCTTCTATTAACCACCACGTACGTGGCTAAGTGCGACAGTACATAAATAAAGACAACCGCCCCGGACCCCTGACAACATGCACAGGGACCCCTGACAACATGCAACATCGCCTCTCTACCCTATCCGAGGACACACAGGCAGACGACGGCAGGAGGGGTCCCCGGTGAGCCGCAGGGGAGACCTCACCTCCCGCGCAGACAGCGGGTCCCCTACCCACAGCAGTGCCCACTCTTCCACGGTCCCGGCCAGGGCAGAGCGCAGCAGCATCCTCACCCCGCCCGGCCACCCTCCCACTTCGCCCTGCCGCCAGCGTCTCCATGGTAACCGTACACAAACTACCTCCCGCCGCCCGGCCGCCAGATTGCGGGGCCAGGCCGCTGCAGGGCGGGCGGAGCCGGCCGGGGAATGAGCTTGGCGAGGGCGCAGGGAAGGAGGCTTCCGGCCTGACCCAAAGCACCTGTAATGAGCGCTTGAAATAGCAGCGGCTGCGAGGTTCAGCTCATCCTCCGGCTCTCCCCAGGCAGTGGCCAAGGAAGCGGCGCTGGAGCTAGCGGGGTAGCCCCAGGTCGCCGCTCGGCCACTGGGCTTGCGCGGGTCCCGCCAACGCATGCGTAGAAGCTCCGAGGCGTGGCGACGGCCGGAGCGGGTGGGAGGAGCCTGGAGAGGGCTGGAGGCCGGGAGGTCAGAGCAGAGCCGGCATCATGGGCAGGTGTCCGCTTTTAAATTAGCAATTTGCCGAGCCACATCTGTTGCTCCCCTAGCGGATCCCAGCGCATCTGTTAAATAACAACAGGCAGGCCGGAAGCTTAATGCTTGCGGGTAAGAAGGATTTACTGGCTCAGGTTAGGGGTCTGTATAACCTCTGAGTTATACAGAGGTTGTATAACTGAGCCTCTGTTTCCTCCGATGTCAAGTGGCAGGAAATATTAATAATAGTACCTATGGAGGTCTTGGGCTGTTATGAAGGTTGCATGAGAAAATAGATGTAAAGAGCTATGCGCGTGACAATCAACGAATATTAAACTGTTGGCTGTTATTAAGCCCCTGCATTTGTAGAGCACTTCAGAGTTCGCAGAGTATGCACGTAATCGTACCTTCTGAATCTGAGGAGGCAGCCTGGCGTCCCCATCCACAGGAGAGAAACGGGGGGCCTGAGGTGTAGTGATCAGGAGAAGGAGATTCCAGTCTAGGTCCCCCGTGGCCAATCATTTTTTGTTTGTGATCACAGTTGAACGGCAAAAAGCACTCCATTTGTGTGTTTCTAGTTTAAATTCCCTTCTCTCCTATTAGACCATTTAGCAACACTTTACGGTGTTAAATACAAGTGAGATCATAAGCACTCTCCATTCAGGTTTGCACCACGTTTTATAAATATGGGGATTTTCCAGCTGAAGTGCTATTTGTCATCAACATTGGAAAAATGCCACTTCCTTTGGTGCTAAGCATCTTGTAAAGAATAACTAAATTGAAAATATTTTTTTTTTGTTTTTAAAAAGAATTGTTTATTTACTGAACCTGGGGCATATTAGATACAACCAATTTTAAATTTACATATTTTAAGTCAATTTTGAAGTGTTTCACACACACAAAAAAAACTGGTATGCAACAGTTGTCCTAAGGTGAAAGTCACCTCATGAATAAACTGTTGCAAGTGTTCTCACCCAAAGTGGAAAAATTGCTTATCCTGAACATGAAAACCTGTAACAAATTTAAATTAATTATATAAAACTCGTTACTTGTAGTCTTCCCCTTGCAAAGATAAAAAAAAAAATGTACAAGTAACTAATATATATCAGTCACAACATAATCCTAGATCATCCCCATACCGAAACCAGATGCTCTTTTAATTTTAAACCCATCATCAGAGAACAAGAGAAAGTCATTTCATTTTACACAAAACAAGATTCACATGTGCCAAAAAAGAAAGACCCAAGAAAAACAAAAACCCAAACCCTAATGCTGACACTGATGTTCAGTGCCCTAAACAGTGGCCCAAAGGCCACTGATCAAAAATAAAATAGTGGCTGTATATCACTGCAATGAAATCCAAGAGGCTTTAACCCTTTGGCATCAGAAATCTGGATTTTTCCAATTATGTAAATGTTTATTTCCTACATGCCAAGAGTGGGGGAAGTGAATGTGCCAGTGTGGAAAGAAAAAGAGCCACCACTCACTGGGACACCCAGAGAATTGGCTTTAACAGACAATTAGAAGGTTAGACAGAAACCCAAAAATGGTTATTAGCTGCTTGTGTCATCAATTTAAGTGGAGATGATTAAGTCCTAAGGTACAGTGTAAAAATGTGTGCGGGAAAATGTATGCTGAGTCGTACTTTTAAAGCAAAAGAAGAAAACAAAGTATGAAAGTACCCAGCCTGGCGGCATACGCCCAAGTCAGAGAGCTCTGCCATTAGGATGGGCAGAAACCGTCAAGATTCATACTGTTGTTTCTTATAAGGACTCAACAAAATGAATCTGCAGTGACTTGAACCACAGACTGAGGGAATCCAAAGAATGCAGTCATTTTAGTAAAGTACTATCAGGCTTTGTGCTGATTTCCTGAACAAACTGCATTATATTATGAAAGCAAAAGTAAAAGAAGTAATAAAAACTATACTCCCATATTTCACTTACAGTGTTTGAGTTCCTGGAAGGACCTATATAATGGAGGCAGCATTCAAACAAGAAATGATGCCAATCAACTGTCAAATTTGCACTATAATTTTCCTAAAAAGGTGTTTTTCCCCCAATATCTATTCATCACAAAGAAACATAAATTGTGAATGTACAGTTCAGAAAATAAAAATAGAGAAACTAATGACATTATTATGACCAAGGTGTTTGGTAAGTGAATTCTGAGTTGGGATCATCAGGAAGAGGCTTTTTAAACAACCCTCCGGACTTCAAAAAATCTCTTCAGGTAGTAGATCTGTCCCAATGTCATGGCAACTAGAACAAGAGCTTCAAAGAAGGACCAAAGGACCACTCTGCTGTTTGTGTTGTCGTTGATGGCTCTGTGTATCCTCTCCCGGACTTCCATGTATTCCTGTTCGTGCTTTACAGCTGTCATCGCCACTGCTAGCTCATTGATCATTTCTTCTAGCTTGTTCTGGTGAGCTTCTGTTTCCATGTCTTGTCCTTTTGTAGCCTCCCCAATATCAATGGTGAACATTACTATTTTTGGAGTCATGGTGGACATCCGGTTACTAAAACAAAATTTGTATGTTCCGTCCATGTGAGCAGCAAATGTGCATTTCCCACTGGATTCTCTCTCTCCTTTGTAAATTCCTTTGTTATCTGGTCCTGTAATCTCCACGTCGATGTCCAGGAAGCCGCCCTCCACCACCTCGAAGATGAGGCCCATCTTGGTGCCCGAGGTGACCCGCTCAAAGAAGCACTCCTCAGCATGCGCGTCGATGCTAACGAAATAGCCCGAGACCGTGGCCAGGAGAGCGGCCAGGAGCACCCGCAGTTCAGCAAGCGTCACCATGGTGGGGCTGAGGCCGAAGCCAGGACCCGGACTGCGGCCTCCAGAGCCGCCGCCGCCGCCGCCCCGCTGCCTTCTCAGCCACCGCCCTGAAAATATTTTTGAGCACATACCATGTGTAAGGCATCGTTCCAGGTGGGAAATGATGCTAACCTGAACTAAAGGAATGTAAATATTCTTCAAAATACTCAGGAGGATTTCAAACATAACAGAAAATAAGTACCTATTCATTGATTGGATAATTTTAGGACCCGAAACAAAATATTTTGTGTTCTTCAGGATTAAAGTATTTTCCAGTGACTCAACATGACATATCAACAATTCCCATTTACTGGTCAGTGGACTCCATTGTGAAATGGACCATTGCCCATTTTAAATAAAACTGTGTGTTTTGAATTCACAACTTGTGAGACGTCATACAATGCCACTTTATTTTGGTCTCTCGCTATCATTTTAAAATTTATTCAGTGCTAGTTATCTTCTCCTGTCCCTGGATGGGAAGAAATTTGGGGGTAAAGCCCTGGATTTTTCTGCTCATTCTTAGATAACTGACAGTCCTGTCATAACTAAATCTCAACCACAGCTTCATTTCAAAACTATAATGTTGGGTGCAAGATTTAAACAAATGCATCAGACTTCACAGAAAGTAAGTCTTCCTCCCCCAATTCCAGCCCCCAGTTTAAGCTCTCTAGCTGGCCTTCCCTGAAGGGGTGCACTAGGCTTAGGCTTGCCCCCCACCCCCACCTGCCCCCCTGTTCACTAGAGGTTGTTTAAGACCCAGCTTGGATCAAACCGGCAGTGAGGAGAAGGAGGTGAAGGAAGGAGATGGAGCATTTCTTCCTGTAGTTGAGCAGCTTCAAGCTTGCTGTGCTGGCCTGTGGTTAAAGCAGCTCATGTAGGTCTTTCCTGATCCTTTGGAGTCTCCCACTGATGGGGACCTCCCTCCTGGGGGCTCCTGAAAATCCTAAAAACACAGGGTTTATTGCAGCTTTCAGTGCCCCTTTAGAGAGGTCCCAAGGGAAAACCCACACATCTGTTACCCTAGTGATTTTGAGAGCTCAGGCCTGTCTGGGTGCAGCCCCTTCCAGGCTGCCATAGGCGGGAGCTTTAGCTTACCCAAGAGTGAGTCAGGCTCCAGTTCTCCAGGCCACGTAACTACAGTCTCTGGCAGTCCCAGGCCCCTGGGGAAGCCCCTCTCGCTGGCTTGAGATGAAAGGCATAGCACCCCACACTCCTTTCTCCAAGGAAGTTTCCCCACACATCTTCCCTTTCCACTCTCTGACCCCTTATTTTTAGCTGCAGCCTGGGTGAGGGGTTGAGGGGGTCTTAGGTTTCTTTGTCACCTGCCCTACGGAGACTCTGCCTCACCTCACTTGGAACTGATGATTACATAATTACCATCTCAGTGGAAACATCAGCCTAAAAACCTCTGGTGCAGCCAATTACTAGCTGTGGTCTTATACCTTAGGATCTTGGTCTAAAATAGACCGTAAGCAAGCTACTGGAACCTGATGCTACCCAACTCAGCTGGCCAGGAAATATCTGCTGGGCAAATTAGAACCATTGAAAAGAATGACATGGGTAGAATTAGAGGAAGCAGTTATTTGAAGCAATGAAGCTCCCCAACTTACCTCACTGCAGGACACTATATGAGAAAATACTTCGGCTGTCACAGCAGTGGCGTATTATACGGACCTGGCTGTTTCTCCACTGTTACCTGATGGCTATTTTACAGAATTTTACATCAGTTTTGTAAGTGGCATTGCTTTAGAAACAAAACTGTTGACATGTTTCATATACTTTAGAGAGATTAAAGAGGACGACAAAGTATTATAAGTATCTGACATTTATAAAGCACTTTATAGTTTCCAAATTGCTTTTATTTGGGACACTTCATTTCTTTGTCTAATTTGGAGTTTATAAGAAGCCTGGAAAGTAGGTATCTCAATTTGAGATGGGAGGAAACTGAGGTTCAGGGAGGTGAACTGGTCGGCCCACAGGCACACAGCTAGTAAAAGGACCTGAGATCTGGGGTTCTTGATGCCCAAGTTCAGTACACCATGCTGCTATTATACATGCATTTTGTCCCCAGCATGGAAAGGTACTTTGGAGGTTACTGAAGCTGTCAAGCTATGCTCTTTATTTCCTCCTCTCACTTATCCCAGAGTATTTGCTGCATGGGGCTATAGGGATCAAGAGGAACTTAAGAATCTTTACATTCACTTGAAAATGCCTTCTGAATTTCTGGATTTTGAATTAAAGCAAGAATTATATAGGCAGGAGATTGGGTAATGATACGGTTTTATGCAGTCTCAGATGCAAAAATTGCAACAGAATGATGAACTCATAGATGCTTTTCATCCAGACTCTACTAGTAGATTTTACAGTTTATATCATAGTTTCTATCACATATACCTCTTATTTGATATCTGTAGCTCATCCTAATTTATCTGTTAGATATATTTTTGAAAAGATACATGTTAAATAAATACTTCTTTAATGTTCACAATTCCCCCCACTGTCCTCTCCCCCCGCCCCCCTCCCCCGATTTTTATGACTACAACTGAGCTGTGACTCACAGGGGGAAAAAATACTTCTGGCATGGAATGAAAATTGCCAATTTAGAATTCTAATATACACTTCAAGACACTTTCTGCTTTTGTCAGTATAGAATCTTGGTGCTTTAATTATATGTATCACACAATATAGTGTGAGGAGTTCATCAAATTGACAGCCTATGCAATCTTTGTATACAAATTTAAAGGCACAAATACATTAAAATGCAACTTGCTGGAAATTTATAATTCAATGAAAATTAACTAACTTCATGGAACTGGATAGACATGAGACTGTGGAATTGTCCTAAAACTTATCAGCTAAAATGTCTATGTAAATCCTGTCTTTATTGGGGCTCAGCTGTGACCTGTGCACCTAAGTATTACTTTACCTTTAAGTACACTATCCCGTATCACCCCTGCCACCCCAGGCCACGTGCTCCACCAAGCTGCCAAGCTATTGACAGGAATGCTAATTAATAAGGGTCCATTTAATTACCAGTAGATTACAGAGTCTCTAAGGACCCTGCATTTCACTGGAAGGGAGGAGGTTCTCGTTTTCAGGGAGTGTGTCAGTGTCAGTAGGATTGTAACTATGAATTACTTCATCCTGAACAACTCTTGGATGTTAAAACAGACCAACTAAGACAATCAGAAACCCAATATTCTTTGTACAACTCACTTATGAGACATTACTTAGTGAGCATGCCTGTATCTTTTGGAAGTTTTTGCCTGCAAATAACAGAATATTCCACCAAAAGTAGCTTACACGCCAAGGACATTTATTGTTTTGTTTAACAGTCACTGGAACTGGGCTGCTTCAGGATTGGCCCTACAGCTCAGAGACCAAGGAGGATCAGTCAAGTCTCCCCACATGGTCACAAGACGGTGGTGGCTACACTGAGCTGGGAAAGGGGAAGGGCCCTCTCTATGTATATCTCTACACTGAGAAGGAAAACATTTCCCAGAAGCCTCTTGGTCACCTTGTCCTTACATCTCATTGGCCAGGCTGTGTCACATGGCCACACACCAGGCCCTGGCAGAGATGGATGGGGCTACCATTACTGTGGTTGATTTCAATCCATCAAGGTTCATCCTTTGGGTTTGGCGGGGAGGAGCCCACTTTGCACACTTTGCTGCCACAACCTGAAGCAAACTGGAGCTCTGTTCAGCAGGAAGGAGGGGCAGTGGCTGTTGGATAGATCTGAAGGACCGCCACAGTGGCCTGGTGACAGGTCTCCCCAGTCCAAATGGGCAACTGTCACAATCTCTCGATTCTCTAATAGAGAGTTGTCCTGAGAATCAAGAGATTGTGGCAGTTGCTTGTCCCACCTGGAGACAGCTGGAGGTGTAACACAAGGCAGGGTGCTCTATCTTGATGCTAACTCTCAGGTGAGGCCTGGTCCTGGTCTCACTGCGGCTCCATCCTGGCTGCACAGTGGAGTCACCTGGAGAGCTTCAGCACCATCTCCGCCTAGTACCACTCAGATGAACTGATTCAGTGCCTGGGGTAGGTGGGAGTATGGGAGTGGAGCCAGCTGTTTAGAGCTGCGGAGGTGACTGTGGTGTGCACAGCCAGCCTGGAGAACCTCAGCCCTGGTGAAGCCAGAGCTCCCCTGCCTGAGAACCTCAGCCACAACCCAGCAGGAGGCAGAGCTGCCTGAAGAATCCCTGGCCTTCAGAACGGAAGGGAAGGAGAAGAGCCTAACTGATGCCTGACCCAGAGATGAAAAACCCCACGTCACAGACTCATGGTGCTCTCCAAGATGTGTACCACCTCATGTCCACCCCGCCAACCGCCGCCGTCACCAGGCCATCTTGGGCACTTTTTGCATCTAGTCTCCAACTGGCTCCTCTGACCCCACTCCACTCCCTTCCTGCTCCAAGAGTGTTGTTCACGCTACACTCAGCAACCAAAGTGAGTGTCATCAACCACAGTTCTGGACATGCCCTCCCAACCCCTCTGCCCAGGAGCTCTCAATGTCTGCCCACTGACCACCAAGTCAAGTCTCAGATCCTCCGTGATCTGCATGACAGCCTGTAGTTCTGTTATTCTAAGAACTAGGACTTATTTGGGGGTTAGATGTCATAGGCTCTGTGCTAAGTGCTTTGCTCACTTTAAATCAGTTCCCTTCCAACCCTAAAGTACGACTATTATCCTCATTCTACATGAATAGAAATTGAGGTTTTGTTTCTTCGCTTACCCGGGTCATACAGGTGGTAAAAGTGGTGGATCTAGGATTCAAGCCCAGCTTGTTGGGTGTATGTGTATTAGGGTTCCCTAGAGGGACAGAACTAATGGAATATATATATAAAGGTGAGTTTATTAAGTGTTAACTCACATGATCACAAGGTCCCACAATAGGCCGTCTGCAGGCTGAGGAGCAAGGACAGTCAGTCCGAGTTCCAAAACTGAAGAACTTGGGAGTCCGATGTTCAAGGGCAGGAAGCATCCAACACGGGAGAAAGATGTAGGCTGGGAGACTAGGCCAGTTTCTCCTTTTCACGTTTTTCTGCCTGTTTATATTCTAGCCATGCTGGCAGCTGATTAGATTGTGCCCACCCAGATTAATGGTGGGTCTGCCTGTCCCAGCCCACTGACTCAAACATTAATCTCCTTTGGCAACACCCTGGCAGACACACCCAGGATCAATACCTGGCATCCTTCAATCCAGTCAAGTTGATGCTCAGTATTAATCATCACATTGGACTTAGGAGGCCATGTTACTATAGACACTGCACACTCAGCCAAACCACACTGCTGCCATTCCCTGATCACCCGCTGTATCTCACCACCTCTGTGCCTTGGCTTTGAATGGTCCCTGCCATGGGATACTCAGCAAACATGTCTACTCAGCACTGGGCACCCATCAGAAAGGACTGCAAAGAGGAATTCACCTTGAAGTAGTCCACGGGAGAAAGAAAGATCAATTGGTCAAGTTCATGGTGGATCCAGTCAGCACTCACCTTTTATGGCTTTATGTAGCAATGCCCCATGGCCCAGGAGGAGGAGCCAAAATTGTGTTTATGGGGATGACCAGGGCTGGGGATGGCCAGAGAACAAAGTCTGAAGGGGCAGGCGACAGGCACAGGCTGGATGGGGAAGTAAAGAGGGAAGGAGGAATGGTCTGCAGGGTTAGGGAGAGGCTGGAGGACTGAGGTCACTGACGGGAACAGAGCAGATGAGGCAGTTTGAGGAAGGAAAGTCAGGAGATCTTATTAATTCAAATGCTGCCTCTCACTAAAGTGCTTTGCTCACTTTAAATCAGTTCCTCTTCCAACCGTAAAGTACTACTATTACCCTCATTCTACATGCATAGAAATTGAGGTTTTGTTTCTTCACTTACCCAGGTCATACAGGCAACACCCTCAGCTGTTTGCCTGTGGTCACATCACTTAATAACTGCAGATGGCTTTTCTTTGAGATGTGGAAGTTGAACCCAATGACCCTTAAGATACTGCTTAGCTATGGGATTCCATGGGAGGAGGTTGTAGTCAGGGGGCTGAGAGTTAGAGATTTTGGAGGTGGCTCAGGCGGGAGAGCCAGATGATGAGGTCTAAGAAGTGGCCTGGCTGGTTACTGTCCTGGAGAAAGTCAGGGAGGTCAGAGGTCCCAAGAGGCCAGATGAGGCACTGACAGAGAGGGAGGGGACAGAAGGAGAGAAAGCCTGAACTGTCAGTAGTTGGTATCTCAAGCCCCTTGTGCTGTGCTAATGACACCTGTGTACAGAATGACCTGCATGCGCCACCCCACAGAGAAGGCAGTGACCCCCAGGGATTGCAGCTCCGGGAGAGACATGCCCCCTGGTTCTCTTGGGTGATGACAGCAGTGAGTTTCCCTTAGAAGGAACCCCCTAGGCAGTCTGGGGACCCACGGGCTAAAAGGAGATCCCCCAGGACACTTATTTTTGCTCTCCTTAGTGCTCTCAAATTCAGTTAAAAAACAACAACAACAACAACAAAATAACAACGATGTACTTATGTGCTATTAAGTTACTAGCCCAAGAATATATTATTTTGGCAATATGACAAGAAGGACAATTTAAATAGAGAAAAGGAAAGTTTGATTTAACTGTGATCATTCAAAGAAATGTGGAGTCCAGCTTCAGGTTTAAATATTCAAGGAATCCTAGCAGGCTCCAAATCTAGCTGAATGTATCCAGGCTTCTAATAGCAAGATCTTTAAAATCTAAAGATGTTAAGCACATATCTTCATTGACGTGAGAATAGTCATACAAGTCTTTATGTTATTAGATAGAAGATATTACATAAATAGGATCTACAAAATTATCTACCAAGAATGCAGAAGTAGGCCGGGCGCGGTGGCTCATGCCTGTAATCCCAGCACTTTGGGAGGCCGAGGAGGGTGGATCATGAGGTCAGGAGATCGAGACCAACCTGGCTAACACAGTGAAACCCTGTCCCTAATAAAAATACAAAAAATTAGCTGGGCGTGATGGCGGGTGCCTGTAGTCCCAGCTACTTGGGAGGCTGAGGCAGGAGAATGGCGTGAACCTGGGAGGCGGAGCTTGCAGTGAGCCAAGATTGCGCCGCTGCACTCCAGCCTGGGCAACAGAGCCAGACTCTGTCTCAAAACCAAACCAACCAAACAAAAGAATGCAGAAGTAATAGCCACAAACAAAATGTCATGATAATCATTGTGTACTTGGAAGGCACTTTTCCTCATCAGAGCACAAAATGCTTCATGTTTCGTACAACTAAACACACACACACCCGTATACACACACAACACATATCAAACAAGGGAAATTTGAATATGGTGATGGATTCTGTCAATCAATATCCGGACTATGATATTGCACTATAATTTGGCAAGATGTTACCACTGGAGAAACTGCGCAAATGGTACATAGGACATCTTAGAATTTCGCTATATTATTTCTTACAACTGCACATGCCTCTGCAATTATCTCAAAATAAAAAGTTTAAAATAAACCTCTTCACTCTCTTGCTTACTATTTCATCTCTGTAAGGCTTATAGGTGAAAAGTTAAAATGCAGAGGAAATACCATTCTGGAAATAAATAGAATGATTATTCCATAATGCAGTGTGGATAAAACAATTTCCCTCTGAAACCTGAAAACCAATAGCTTGGCTTAACTGCCCAGGAAAAGTGAATTTCAGCGCTGAAAGTCATTCAGTGAAATTATTCTTTCTGGTTTTTTTGTTTGTGTTTTTCGTTCACACCCAGAGAGTGTTAAAATGAAGGGTGGTGTGTCAATCACCATTCTTATTAGGATATGGAAAGCAACAAATGTTTCTGTTTTTATTTTTATTTTGAGAGCTCAAACTCAAAGGCAGGTGTTCTTGGCCTCCCTGGCAGTATCCACAGCAGCTCGTTTTCTATCGGGAGTGGAGAGCCCTGGCTCTGCTAGGACCCTGCTGGGCTCTGTCCATTGTCTGCCGCTGCTCATGCCCTCCACGGATCCTACCTTCCCTAGCCCTCTAATTAGGCGGCAGGGTCCCACACACAACCCCCACCACTTTCCCACCACGTGATGCGCCACCTCCCACTGCAGCCTTGCACCCAATCGGGCTGTGCACTAAAAAAAATTGTGATAGCGTCTTGTACCAGCTGGTTTCCTAGAGCAGCTTCAGACAGAGCCCCCTGTGAGTCTCCCGCCAGGAGCCACCCTGAGGTCATGTCTGCAATGAGGAAAGCCCATCCAAAATGGAACAGCATCATTTCATGTCCGCCAAGCACTTGGTAAAGGAGGTCCTTTGCAGAGATACAGGCCTTGCTTTCAAGAACCTTACCAAGAAAAAAGATTAATGATGCCTCTGCAGGAAGTTTTCAAAGCTACCCCAAACTGTCTCTTTTTCGGTTATTGGTGTGGTTTTTTTCCCACTGTGTATTACACTTCTTGTCCAGCTAGGTTGTGGAGCGGGGAACTCCAAAAAAAGAATGGAGATGCTAAACTGTATGCAGGCGAACACCCAGAGAGCAGAGATCTTGTCCTTCTTGCTCACCTTTGGGTGCCCTCCACATAAGAATGCCAGCTGGAACATATGGATGTTCTGTAGAATAAGCAACCAAATGAACGTGAACTTGAGGATATGCTATGCAGGGTGAGAGTGTCCTCAAGTGTAATGCTTATGTGCCAGGATGCAGTTCCACCGCCAGTCACCTCCCCAGACCCCTCTCGCATCCCCCTCCCCAGGCTGCCAGTCATTTCTGGGAGTGCCTGTGGCGGTGCCACCTCACCTGTGCACAAGAACAAACCCGCTTCTCCCTCCCATTCCCGCCTTCTCAAGGGCCCCTCACTGCGGTGGCTCCAAGTGCCTTTTCTTGGGGAGGGCGTGGCTCTGCTGTCCTTCCCCTAGGACACTCTGAGGTGGGAGTGGCAGGGTGGGCTCTCCAGATCCGTGCCTCCCTTGTCTCTGGGCACAGCTGCACTGCGTCCACCCAGACTCTCACATGGCTGGTCACAAACGCCCTCAGACTCCCTCCCACACCTCCCTCACTCAGGCCTGGCCAAGGGACAGACCTCTGCTAGCCCCCTCGCTTCTGGTCTCTCCATTTCTTCCTCTGGCACCAACAAACTCCTTCCTTTTGCAGGCACCTGCAGGGGTCACCAGCCTCCCAGATGTAAAGGCAGCAAGGCCAGGTGTGAATGATTGGGAAGGAGCTCCCGGCTAAGGACCCGGAGTCTGGTGAAGTCTCACACGGCCACTCACATGAATGCTCACACGGCAGCTGCTGCTCCTAACCACTTGTGATGGGGGCAGAAATCATGGGAGCTCATGGCCCCAGTTTCTGGGTCTGTGAAATAAGTGGATCTATATGGTACCAAGAGATATTGAGAGAAGAAAGTGAAGACAAGGGGTGCAGGAAGGAAGCGGGGGAGGGGGTGAGGAAATCAGTTTAGCCAAGAAAGGCTTGCAAGGGAGTGATACCCTGGCACTGGGAGGACACAGCCCACCCTCAGCACCAAAGAGGGCAGCCTCTGTAAGTACAGAGGTAAAAGGCACCTCTCCTATCTGGGGCTGGTCATACTCCTAGTCCAGGTTGTAGACAGAAAAGGCGCTGGCATCACTCATTATCTTCTACTGGCATTAATGCTGTAATAAAATGCAACATGTGGGTTTCTGCATTTTTTTCAAGCTTTAACCACAGAATAGGGACTTAGATGCACTTGCACTGGGGGGAAATGAAACTGAGTTTGGAGTCCTCCCTCACAGCAGGACAGATGCCACAGGCAAAGTTGTCAGGGTCTCAAAGTTTGAAAAGGGATCTTGAGTTCTCTTCTCTTGCCTCCTCCTTTTCTCTCTCTTTTCCTCCTTCCTTCCTGCCTTCCTGTCTGCCTTCCTGTCTCCTTTTTCTGTTTCTCTGTTTCTTCTTTTTTCTCCCCTCCCACAGTCCTCTCCTCCCCTCTCCCTGCCCTTCCTTAACCACAAATGTAACCAACCCCAAACCACTGACTTTCTGTTCTGCTCCTTCATCCTTACGGGTTTTCTTGGTTACACAAGCTCTCCAGTTTTGGCATATTTGGAAATCATTTCTTTCATTATATAGTAAGACCTAGGTGGCCCAAGGGACATTTTTTCCCTCCCCCTTCCCAGTTCCATTTACGTGAGGCCCCAGTGAGATTTCTGGAAGAAAATGATAGGCGGCCCCTGGGACTGATGTTCGGGCCTTGGGAGACCCGACACAGAAGGTTTCTGTTCTGGGGGATACGCATCAGTGTTGGAGGAGACCGTTTAACAAATTTTAAACTTTTCGTATTTTTATTAAGATGGAATTAACGTAACATAAAATTAACCACTTTAAAGTACACAGTTCTGTGGCATTTAGTACATTCACAACGCTGTAAAACCACTATCCCTATTTAGTCCCGAAACACTTTCATCACCCCTAAAGGACTCATTAAGCAACCACTTCCAATTTCTCCTTCCCCTCAGCCCCTGGCAACCATTCACCTGCTTTCTGTCTGTATGATTTACCTATTCTGAACACTCTGTATTAATGGAATCATATAATACATGGCCTTTCATGTCTGGCTTCTTTTATTTAGTATAATGTTTTCAAGGCTTATCCATGTTACAGCATGTATCAGTACTCCCTTTGTCTTTTTAGGGCTGAGTAGTGCTCTTTTCTACAGATAGACCACATTTTGTTTATCCATTTATCAGCCGATGGAGCATTCAGATTGTTTCACCTTTTAGCTATTATGAATAGTGCTGCTATTTGCGTACAGGTTTTTGTGTGGACAAAGTTTTTATTCCATCCAGGAGTGGAGTTACCGGGTCATAGAGTAACTCTGTTTAAAATTTTGAGGAACCATCAAACTGTCTTCCACAGTTGCTGCACCATTTTACATTCCCATTAGCAAAGTATGAAGATTCCAATTTCTCCCCATTCTAGCCAATACTTGCTATTGTCTGTGTTTTTAATTATAGTCCTTCTAGGGAGTGTTAAGTACTATTTCAATGTGGTTTCAGTTTGCATTTCACTAGTGACTATTGAGTGTGTGTGTGTATATGTGTGTGTATATATATATATATATATATATATATATATATATATATATATATATGAGACCAGGTCTCCATATGTTGCTTGGGCTGGAATGCAGTGGTGATATCATAGCTCACTCCAGGCTTGAACTCCTGGGCTCAAGTGATCCTCCTGCCTCAGCTCCTGAGTAACTGGGACCACAGGCACATACCACCATGTCCAGCTCTGGGCATCTTTTCAAGTGTGTGTTGGTCATTTGCGTATCTTCTTGGAAAAATATCAATTCAAGTCCTGTGGCCATTTTTAAATTGGGTTGTCTTTTTGTTGGGGAGTCATAGACTTCTTAAATATTCTGGATATTAGATCCTTTCATATATGATTTGTAAACGTTTTCTCCCATTCTGTAGTTTTTCTTTTTATTTTCTTGATAGGGTCCTTTGATGCACAAAAAGAGTTTCTGATTTTGATGGAGTCTAATGTGTCTCTTTTTTCCACGTGTTGCTTGTGCTTTTGCTGTCTTATCTAAGAATCCATTGCCAAATCCAAGGTCGCGAAGATTTTCTCCTGTTTTCTTCTAAGAGTTTTAGCTTTTACATTTAAGTCTTTGATTCATTTTGAGTTAAGTCTTATGTATGGTGTGGTTAATGGCCAAACATCATTCTCTTGCATGTGGTTATCCAGTTGTCCCAGTTGTTGAAGAGGGAGAAACTTTTTTGAGGCAACAATATGTTATGTCACTTAAATGTCCTTCGATGATGCAGGGCCAGGGTTGCCGGAGTGGAGCTTTTCAGGAAAAGGGGCGGTAAGATCCTGAGGATGTGAGCTTATTAGACAGTGGTTGCTATGATGTGCTGAGGAAACAAAGCCCACTGCTCTTCTGCCAGCACAGCTTCAGCAGTCCCCTGAGGCATGGCAGGAGAGTGGGGACAGTGATGAGAGGAGAGGTGGCTCCTGGCAGCAGCAAGGTCAAACTGTGCTGAGGCAGCAGCAATGGTGTCTGTGACCACCAGGGGGCAGAGCAGAGGTGGGTACCAAGCAGGAGTACATTAAATGGCCACCACGGGGCACCGTGTAGGCAGAGGGCCCTCTGCTAGGGGAAGAAAAGGACTTAGAGGACATGGGTTTCAGCATTTCCATTGTTGGGTGCTTGAAGCCAAAAATTATTTTTGTTACTTTTTGTTTGTCCTCCCCAGGGATGGCACGGCCTGGAAAAGCAAGAATTACAATTAATTTCCCTTTTCAAAATGCAGTTCAAAAAAGAACATTGCTTTTCAGGACCCTGGCTTTCTGTGAGAAAGCCTATCCTAGCATTCAACATTAAGTCATGTTTGCCAAAATGTAAATTTCTTTCATGGCTATTTGTTTTAAAGTCACTGCTTATATTTGTAGCAGATAAAATAAGAGGGAAAAGGAGGAATAATTTATCTAAAAAATAGCAATTCTATTTTTGGGAAGGGATGTCACAGAGAACTGCTATAGTTCTGTAACATTAATCTATTTCAGATTTTTCAAATGTGAAGAATGCAGTTTACATTTACTGCCACAAATTTGGTGAACATTCTTCATTATGCACTAAGCAGAAAATTTGAAAGTTCAGACAAATGAAGAAATCCCCTCCCCCAGGCCATCCTTTGACATAACTAGGACAATCCAATATAATAACCCTCTAAAAGGATTAATTCTGCCTAAAACCAGCTCCTGAAGAAAACCACATGGCACTTTCTGAAACGTTCTTGATAATGTGCACATCTTTATCACAGTTACAACCCATGAGCCTGGTGCTCACCCTGTGTCTTCGAAGATTCTGTGACAATGCTGAATGAGGGCATCTTCACAACCAC
This sequence comes from Theropithecus gelada, assembly GCF_003255815.1. Lineage (NCBI taxonomy): Eukaryota > Metazoa > Chordata > Mammalia > Primates > Cercopithecidae > Theropithecus > Theropithecus gelada. Next base: position 133,483,700 of record NC_037671.1, on the reverse strand, counting down.
AGGAAAACAATAATATTAAAATCTACAGAATAAAACAGCGTAAGTTTCCATTTTGCTTCTATTGAATATTAGAAACATACCCATTGCTGGCGATGGTGTAGTGAAACTCATCCACACCTACATTGCCAATAGCAATGCAAAGCTATTAGAAATATTTACATGGTTCAGTGATTTGCATTATCCAAAGAAGCATAATCTTTTACACCTGTTTAATACAAAATTACTCTAAGAACATTTGCAAGCCGGAAGCTTCTTGACCATCCAGTGAGGGTGGTAGTGGTTAGGTAAAATACATTGTAACCATTTAATGAATGTAAGGGTAAAATAGAGGCATTGAGATATACAAATGACACAATGTTAAGAGGCACAAATAGTTCTGTTGAGGCAGGGGGAGGAGCATAATTGTAAATGCAGTTTTTCCTTCTGCTATTTAAAGTATCATTCATGTTGCCATAATGTTTTTTGTTTTATAAAAATGTTAAATTAATTGCAGGGTAGGTACATTACCTTTTGGTTGTATGTAAGAGGATACAAAGTTAAGCATACATAGCATTTCATGTTTTTAAAATTTTTTTATTTCAGTAGTTTTTAGAGTACAAGTGGCTTTTGGTTACATGAATGAATTGTATAGTGGTGAAGTCTGAGACTTTGGTGCACCTGTCACCTGAGTAGTGTACGTTCTACCCAATATATCGTTTTTTATCCCTCGGCACCCTCCACCCACCCCCTTCTGTGTCTCCGTAACCCATTATGTCACCCATATATGTCACATTATAGCATTTTGTTTTTAAAAACTTTTACATTTATGCTTGGCTTGTCTTGGTTGGGCTGGTCTATGATTACTTCCACACCGTATTAAGTTATAGCTACCCATTAGGCAGGGGTGGGAGGAACTCTCAGGGTGTCAAGCCATTTGGTGGCAAGGCTCAAGGGGAGAGACCAGGCAGACTTCCAGGGAAAGCTTGGTGAGTGGGCATCACAAGGAAGACAATGGCAGAAAGGAAGCCGACTTTGGCATCAGGGTATAACGTCTGGGGCATCTTCATACTTTATCGTCTGTGAGTGCTACATTGTGGTGCTCCACAGAGCATACAACCCCCTGGTGTTTTGCAATGTCGAGTATCTATTGATCCCCTACTGTAGTGGACACAGTTTTGCCTACTTCTTCCTTGCAGAATTCCTGGTAATGAACGACAAAACCCACTCAAGCTAGTTTAGGCCAGAAAGGAATTGTTTCAGAAATATAGGGAGCTCATAGAATTTCCAGGAAGGCTGGAAAATAAAGGCTGGAAGGCTACATAACCTGGAACAATACCCAAATTATCCTACCAAGCTGCTCCAGCGGAGGCCTGCATCCGCTGCCGCCTACAGCGCAGATGCTATGCACAGGATGCTACCACTCAGCTGTCTCCGAAAAGTCGACTGTCTTTCTGCAGTGCTCCTCCACCTTCACCGGAACATGGATTCTGCCTGGCACCTAATTCCATGCTTTTCTCCGTTCTGAATTCAAGCATTATGCAGGTGTGTCTGATTGGAGGAGTCCAGGTGACATACCTCTATCCAAACACGCCTGCTGACTGGGAAGGTGAATTCTGTTTTCCTCTTTGGTGGGCAGGACTCCTAAAGTGGGAAATTTCTCAAATATAGTCAGCCGTAAATGTGACAAATGTTCACTATTTGCTAACAAAATCTTACCTAACTTTGTCCAGCTGTCCATTTGACTCTTTGTGGCCATGAGCTTTCGGGAAGGTTGCCCCCTTCCCAGCTACCCTGATTAAGCCAGTTGTGACATTCCATTTCCTTAATGTTACCTCATGGAAGAGGCATGTGACTCAGTGTGACCAATGATTCATGAAGACACATTTGCTGAGGGATTTCCAGGAAAAATTTCTTAGTTCTTATAAAGGGACACAAAGACACAGTACTTCCTTTGTTCTGCCGCTGGAGAGTGGTGTGTGGGGATTTGAAGCCCAGAGCTGCCGCAGCCATCCAGTGACTGACACGCTTAGAATGGCAGAGCAGAAAGACGGAATCAATCTGGATCCTTGATAACATTACTTGGCCACTGAATTAACCACCCTGTGTTTGTTCCATCTCAGAATTACTTCTTATGTGAAATACTCCTCCACCTTCACCGGAACATACATTACATTTCTGTAATGATTAGTAGGCCAGTTAAGTTGAAGTTTTCCTATTACGTGCCACCCAAAGCATTGTGATCTACTTCCGTGTCCAGTCCTATAAAAATGATTGTGATAGACAGGAACATAAGGCGTGGCCACCTCCTTGGACCTGAGCAGCCTGTGGATGTGTATCCATGAAAATAAAATGGATACAAAGCATGGCCATATTCAGAAGGTCCCTTCTGAACAACTGTCCCTCTCAGGAGTGGACCCAGCATCCATTCTCCCTCTACAATAGCAGCCGATTTCATTTTGTGGAATTTCCTTTCCTCCATTATGTTCAGTAAATGGAAATAATCTGACCTGCCACCAAGGAGGCTGAAAGGGTTCCTGAAGGTTCTTTCTGGCAGATACTTCCTATCACCCCACGCAGCCAGGAGCAGGCTCACACCTAAGCTCAGTCAATCAGACGCTTTCTCTCAAGACTTTATGTCTCCAACCAAGTGATTCAAGGATAGAAAATAGTGGTGGGTGTTCATTCATCCCAGAAACTCCCACTGTAGCCCTGGTATCTGGCCAAGACTGCCAAGTTGTTCCAGCTGCCTGGTTGCCCAAAGCTGCCCTGGAGGAATATCTGTTCTGTTTCTAAAACCACCATGTTCTCGGAAAACAGATTACAAAACATCCCCAATAGCTCAGCTAGAGACATTGCGGCACGAAAGCGTACACACTTGAAGAAAATCCAAATCAGAACGTTATGAAAGTCCGGTTTTACAATTCTACCTCTTTCTCTAAAGACTGTGTTAGTGAATTTATACTGAGGTGTTCTTTATACATGTAACTCATCCTATTTATTCTTCTTGTTCCCCTGTCAAAATTGGGGTGTTTAAGTTATGAAATAAAAAGGCTGATATAAAACAAGCTGCTAAAATTAAACTCACGAAGAAGTTTATGGATGAATCAACTGTTCATGGAACGTTTATGTTTTAAAATTTAAGGGAATATTGGTATCCCAGATCTTTGCTTCTCGGGAACTTGAGGACAATTATATGAAATATTTTTCAAAGTATTTTATTTCTAGGAACTATAATAGTGAATACCATGTGACCTCAAAAAGCAAGAAAAGTAAATATTGAGGATATGAAAGAAAAAACCATTTCAGCCTTCATTTGGATTTTTTTAAACTTACATAATTTTTTTAAACTGTGATAAAATACACATAAAATTTCCATCTTAAACACTTTTTTTTTGTTTATTTTTGAGACAGGGTCTCAGTCCAGTTGCCTAGGCTGGAGTGCAGTGGCATGATCTTGGCTCACTGCAGCCTTGACCTCCTGGGCTCAGGTGCTTCTCCCACCTCAGCCTCCTGAGTAGCTGGGACTACAGGCGTGCACCCCCACACCCAGCTAATTTTTTGTATTTTTAGTAGAAATGCGGTTTCGCTATGTTGCCCAGGCTGGTCTCAAACTCCTGGACTCAAGCAATCTGCCCACCTTGGCCTCCCAGAGTGCTGGTATTACAGGCATGAGCCACTGCAACCAGCCATCCATCTTAAACTTTTAAGTATTATATTTCGTTGAATTTTTTTTAAGTTAGTTTAATATTTTGAGTTTACTAAACATATTCTTATACAATTTGCTAATGTGAAGGCTTGTGAATTTTCAAGTATAACCAAAATTCTTTTTTTTTTTTTTTTTTTTTTTGAGATGGAGTCTCGCTCTGTCGCCCGGGCTGGAGTGCAGTGGCCGGATCTCAGCTCACTGCAAGCTCCGCCTCCCGGGTTTACACCATTCTCCTGCCTCAGCCTCCCAAGTAGCTGGGACTGCAGGTGCCGCCACCACACCCGGCTAGTTTTTTGTAGTTTTTAGTAGAGACAGGGTTTCACCGGGTTAGCCAGGATGGTCTCGATCTCCTGACCTCGTGATCCGCCCGCCTCGGCCTCCCAAAGTGCTGGGATTACAGGCATGAGCCACTGCGCCCGGCCAAAACTAAAATTCTTTTGTCTACTCTCTGAAGAAATGTTAGTTGTAAAGCTCAAGACCACATTGCAGTAATGACTTCTATTCTGTTTCTGTACATTGAAACAAATGAAAGTGATCAAAGAAATAAAGAGAGACAAATTCATGCTGTAAGTCATTTAATTTCTCATTTTAAACCTCCAGCTAATTAGAAATACTAGGTAATGTTCAGTGGGTCTTATAGTAGTCAAAAGGAATTATACATAACTTTTTTTTTTTTCGCTCTGTCGCCCAGGCTGGAGTGCAGTGGTGCAATCTCGGCTTACTGCAGCCTCCACCTCCTGGGTTCAAGCGATTCTCCTGCCTCAGCCTCCTGAGTAGCTGGGACTACAGGCATGCATAGAGACAGGGTTTCACCATGTTGGCCAGGATGGTCTCAATCTCCTGACCTTGTGATCTGCCCGCCTTGGCCTCCCAAAGTGCTGGGATTACAGGCGTGAGCCACTGGGCCTGGCCTACATCACTATTAAAACACATTTATTAGGAAAAATTCCCGGTGCCTACAAAGCGGACAAGAGTAGAATAAGCCCCCATTAGCCAACCCTCAGTCTCAACAATTATCAATATTCTGCCATTCTTCTTTGATCTATAGCTCTCGCCTTCACCCTCCCACATTTACATCCAGTTATTATAAGTTTTACTTAGGCCGGGCATGGTGGCTCACGCCTGTAATCCCAGCACTTTGGGAGGCCGAGGTGGGTGGATCCCCTGAGGTCAGGAGTTCAAGACCAGCCTGACCAACATGGTAAAACCTGGTCTGTACTAAAAATACAAAAATTAGCCAGTGTGTTGGCACATGCCTGTAGTCCTAGCTACTCAGGAGGCTGAGACAGGAGAATTGCTTGAATCCAGGAGGCGGAGGTTGCAGTAAGCTCCAGCCTGGGTGACAGAGTGAGACTCCGTCTCAAAAAAATAAATAGGCCGGGTGCGGTGGCTCATGCCTGTAATCCCAGCATTTTGGGAGGCCAAGGTGGGTGGATAATGAGGTCGGGAGTTGGAAACCAGCCTGGCCAAGATGGTGAAACCCTGTCTCTACTAAAAATACAAAAATTAGCCAGGTGCGGTGGTGGGCACCTATAATCCCAGCTACTCGGGAGGCTGAGGCAGGAGAATCACCTGAACCCAGGAGGCGGAGGTTGCAGTGAGCTGAGATTGCACCGCTGCACTCTAGCCTGGGTGACAGAGCAAGACTCCGTCTCAAATAAATAATTTTTACTTAGTCCTTTTGGGTAAAATTTCTACCCAAGAGGGTGCACAAATCTTAACTGTACAATTCTGACAAATGAATACTGACATGTAGCCTACACCCCATTACAATAGAGAACATTTCTGTTTCCCCAGAAAGTTTCCTCATGTGTCCTTTATATCGTCCCCCATTCAGAGGAAGTCACTGCTTTCATTTTTTCACCTTGATTATTTTGGCCTATTGTAGAACTTCACCAAAATGGAACTATCTGTGTACTTTTTGAATCTAATTTCACGTAGCATAATATTTGTGAGGGTTGTCGGTGCTGTTGCGTAGTTCCTCCTTTATCATTGCTGAGTTGTATTCCATTATAGAATACAATGGACTAGACAAGCAAATACTGCACTTTGCTCATCTATCCTCTGGTTGATGGACATTGAGTTGCTTCCAGCTTTTGGCTGTTGTGAAGAAAAGTTGCTATGAACACTTCTGTACAAGCCCTTTTGTGGACATGTTTTCATTTCTTTTCAATAAATACTTAGGAATGGAATTTCTAAGTCAAAGGGTAACTCTATGCTGTGCATAAGACACTGTCAGACCATTTTCCAAAGTGGTTGAACCATTTTATAGTCCAACATATAACTTCCACATTATACATCAACATATGAAAATTCCAGTTACTCCATTTTATCTGCCTTTTACATTGTAGCCACTCTGGTGGATATATAGTAGCACCTCATTGCTCTTTCCATTGGCATTCCCCTGGTGAGTAATGAGGCTGATCGCTTTGTCATGTGCTATTAGTTATGTGTGTATATCTTCATCTGTGAAGTGTCTGTTCAAACAGTTTTCCTTTTTTAAAAACTGGGCTGTTCTTTTTTATTATTATTGTATTTTAGGAGTTCTTTTATATATCCTGATACAAGATCTTTGTCAGATACATGTTTTATGAATATTTTTCAGTCTGTGGTTTGTCTATTAACTATCTTGTGTCTTTTGACAGGCAGAATATCTTAATTTTGGTGAAGACTAATTTGTTAATTTTTTTGTGGTTTTCACTTTCCTTAGCCTGTCTGAGCAATTTTTTGCCAACTCCAAAGATGTAAAGATATTTTCCTGTGTTTTCTTGTACATACTTTGCAGTCTTTGCCTTTATGTTTATATCTATAATTCATCTCAAAATAACTTTTGTGTATTATCCGAGGTCAGGGTTTATTTCTTAAATGTGGATATCCAGTTATCCCACCATCATTTTGAAAATACTTTTTTCCCCATTAATTTATTTGGCACCTTTGTGAAAAGTCAATAGACCGTATTTGTGAGGCTGTATGTCTGAATTCTATTATTTTTCGTTGATTGATATGACTATCTCTTTGCCAATATCACACTGTCTATATTACTATTAGAGTATATGTCTTATATGTTAGAAGAGTTAGTTTCTGTATTAGTCTGTTCTCACACTGCTGTAAACAAATACCTGAGACTGGGTCATTTATAAAGAAAAGAGGTTTAATTGGCTCACAGTTCTGCAGGCTGTACAAGAAGCATGACTGGGGAGGCCTCAGGAAACTTACAATCATGGCAGAAGGGGAAACAGGCACATCTTACATGGCTGGAGCAAGAGGAAGAGAAGAGATGGGGGGAAGGTGCCACACACTTTTAAGCAACCAGATCTCATGAGACCTCTATCATGAGACACCACTGGGGGATGATGCTAAACCACTGGAAATCCACCCCCATGGTCCAGTCACAAGGCCCCTCCTCCAACATTGGAGATTAAAATTCAACATGCAATTTGGGTGGGGACACAAATCAAAACCATATCAGTATTGTAACTTGCTAGTACAAACTATTACAAACTTTGTGGCTTAAAACAATACCAACATATTCACTTAAGGTTCTGGAGGTCAGAAGTCTGAGATGAGTGTTAGGGGCAAAAACCAAGGTGTTGGCAGGACTGGTTCCTTCTTGAGGCTTCTTTCCGTTTCTAAAGATTGCCTGCATTCCTTGGCTTGTGACTACATCATTCCAAGCTCTGCTTCTGTCATCTTATTTCCATCTCTGACTCTACTCTTAGTGCTTCTCTCTTATAAAGACACTTGAATTTGTTCTACCCAAGTAATCTAGCATGTTCTCCCAGGGTATTCTCCTATCTTAAGATTCTTAATGCATCTGTAAAATGTCTTTTGCCTATTAATGTAACATAGTCACAGGTTCTGGGTATTAGGACATGAACATCTTTAGGGAGCCATTATTCAGCCTGCCACAGTAGGTAAGCCCTTTGTTCTTATTCAGTAATGTTTTGGCTATTTTAGATCTTTTGCATTTTTATGTACATTTGAGAATGTGGGAGAATTAACATCTTAAAAATATTAAGTCATCTTGTATATAAACATAGTATAACTCACCATTCATTTAGGAGTTCCTTAATTTCCTTCAGCAATATTTTACAGTTTTCAGTGTAGAGGTTTTACATTCATGTAGAGATCTTTCATTAAATTTAGTCCTAAGTAGTTTATAATTTGTTGCTGTTATAAATAAAATTATTTGGGGCTATTATGTTATTTTCCAATTATTTCCTGCTAGTATACAGAAATATAAATTTTTATGCTTATATATCTTTATAGATTTTGTTTCTTCAGGTCTTGCTGAATTCACTTTCTAGTTTTAGATATTTGCTGTTATTATTGTTGATTCCTTGGTTTTTTTTAAGTAAACAATCATGACATCTGCAAATAGAGACAGGTTTACTTTGTTTCTAATTTTTCTAATTTTTATTTAACAATTAGAACAATGGTTAACACCTCCAGTACATATTGACTAAAAATGGTGAGAGCAGATATTCCCTAATCTTAGAGTATTTATCTTTACAACAATAGATATAGGTATTAGTTATAAATTTTTTATAGGTGCCCTTTATCGGATTGAGGATGTTATCTTCTATTCCAAGTTTCCAGAGTTTTTTAAAAAACTATGAATGAGTGTCAAGTTCTGTCAAATGCTTTTCCTGTATCTACTGTGATAATCTGTGTTGTTATTCTGTTACTTGGGAGGAATGTATTTGTTGGATTTTTATTTATTTTATTTTTATTTTTTATTATACTTTAAGTTCTAGGGTACATGTAAACAATGTGCAGGTTTGTTACATATGTATACATGTGCCATGTTGGTGTGCTGCACCCATTAACTCGTCATTTACATTAGGTATTCCTCCTAATGCTATTCCTCCCCCCTCCCCCCACTCCATGACAGGCCCCGGTGTGTGATGTTCCCCTTCCTGTGTCCAAGTGTTCTCATTGTTCAATTCCCACCTATGAGTGAGAACATGTGGTGTTTGCTTTTCTGTTCTTGCGATAGTTTGCTGAGAATGATGGTTTCCAGTTGCATCCATGTCTCTACAAAGGACATGAATTCATCCTTTTTTATGGCTGCATAGTATTCCATGGTGTATATGTGCCACATTTTCTTAACCCAGTCTGTCATTGATGGACATTTGGGTTGGTTCCAATAGCCTTTGCTACTGTGAATAGTGCTGCAGTAAACATACATGTGCATGTGTCTTTATAGCAGCATGATTTATAATCTTTTGGGTATATACCCAGTAGTGGGATGGCTGGGTCAAATGGTATTTCTAGTTCTAGATCCTTGAGGAATTGCCACACTGTCTTCCATAACGGTTGAACTAGTTTACAGTCCCACCAACAGTGTAAAAGTGTTCCTATTTCTCCATATCTTCTCCAGCACCTGTTGTTTCCTGACTTTTTAATGATTGCCATTCTAACTGGTGTGAGATGGTATCTCATTGTAGTTTTGATTTGCATTTCTCTGATGGCCAGTGATGATGAGCATTTTTTCATGTGTCTGTTGGCTGCATAAATGTCTTCTTTTGAGAAGTGTCTGTTCATACCTTCACCCACTTTTTGATGGGGTTGTTTGTTTTTTTCTTGTAAATTTGTTTGAGTTCTTTGTAGGTTCTGGATATTAGCCCTTTGTCAGATGAGTAGTTTGCAAATATTTTCTCCCATTCTGTAGGTTGCCTGTTCACTCTGATGGTAGTTTCTTTTGCTGTTCAGAAGCTCTTTAGTTTAATTAGATCCCATTTGTCAATTTTAGCTTTTGTTGCCATTGTTTTTGGTATTTTAGACATGAAGTCCTTGCCCATGCCTATGTCCTGAATGGTATTACCTAGGTTTTCTTCTAGGGTTTTTATGGTTTTAGGTCTAACATTTAAGCCTCTAATCCATCTTGAATTAATTTTCATATAAGGTGTAAGGAAGGGATCCAGTTTCAGCTTTCTACATATGGCTAGCCAGCTTTCCCAGCACCATTTATTAAATAGGGAATCCTTTCCCCATTTTTTGTTTTTGTCAGGTTTGCCAAAGATCAGATGGTTGTAGATGTGTGGTATTATTTCTGAGGGCTCTGTTCTGTTCCATTGGTCTATATCTCTGTTTTGGTAACAGTACCATGCTATTTTGGTTACTGTAGCCTTGTAGTATAGTTTGAAGTCAAGTAGCATGATGCCTCCAGCTTTGTTCTTTTGGCTTAGGATTGTCTTGGCAATGCGGGCTCTTTTTGGTTCCATATGAACTTTAGTTTTTTTCCAATTCTGTGAAGAAAGTCATTGGTAGCTTAATGGGGATGACATTGAATCTAGAAATTACCTTGGGCAGTATGGCCATTTTCACGATATTGATTCTTCCTATCCATGAGCATGGAATGTTCTTCCATTTGTTTGTGTCCTCTTTTATTTCCTTGAGCAGTGGTTTGTAGTTCTCCTTGAAGAGGTCTTTCACATCCCTTGTAAGTTGGATTCCTAGGTATTTTATTCTCTTTGAAGCAATTGTGAATGGGAGTTCACTCATCATTTGGCTCTCTGTTTGTCTGTTATTGGTGTAGAGGAATGCTTGTGATTTTTGCACATTGATTTGTATCCTGAGACTTTGCTGAAGTTGCTTATCAGCTTAAGGAGAATTTGGGCTGAGACAATGGGGTTTTCTAAATATACAATCATGTCATCTGCAAACAGGGACAATTTGACTTCCTCTTTTCCTAATTGAATACCCTTTCTTTCTCCTGCCTGATTGCCCTGGGCCAGAACTTCCAACACTATGTTGAATAGGAGTGGTGAGAGAGGGCATCCCTGTCTTGTGCCAGTTTTCAAAGGGAATGCTCCCAGTTTTTGCCCATTCAGTATGGTATTGGCTGTAGGTTTGTCATAAATAGCACTTACTATTTTGAGATATATTCCATCAATACCGAATTTATTGAGAGTTTTTAGCATGAAGGGCTGTTGAATTTTGTCAAAGGCCTTTTGTGCATTTATTGAGATAATCATTTGGTTTTCGTCTTTGGTTCTGTTTATATGCTGGATTACATTTATTGATTTGTATATGTTGAACCAGCCTTGCATCCCAGGGATGAAGCAGACTTGATCATGGTGGATACACTTTTTGATGGATTTGGGGATTTGGTCTGCCAGTATTTCACTGAGGATTTTTGTATCGATGTTTATCAGGGATATTGGTCTAAAATTCTCTTTTTTTGTTGTGTCTCTGTCAGGTTTTGGTATCAGGATGATGTTGGCCTCATAAAATGGGTTAGGGAGGATTCCCTCTTTTTCTATTGATTGGAGTAGTTTCAGAAGTAATGGTACCAGCACCTCTGGTATCTCTGGTAGAATTCGGCTGTGAATCCATCTGGTCCTGGGCTTTTTTTGGTTGGTAGGCTATTATTGCCTCAATTTCAGAACCTGCTATTGGTCTATTCAGGGATTCAACTTCTTCCTGGTTTCGTCTTGGCAGAGTGTATGTGTTCAGGAAATTATCCATTTCTTCTAGGTTTTCTAGTTTATTTGTGTAGAGGTGTTTATAGTATTCTCTGATGGTAGTTTGTATTTCTGTGGGGTTGGTGGTGATATCCCCTTTATCATTTTTTATTCTGTCTATTTGATTCTTCTCTCTTTTCTTTTTTATTAGTCTTGCTGGCGGTCTATCAATTTTGTTGATGTTTTCAAAAAAACAGCTTCTGGATTCATTGATTTTTTTGAAGGATATTTTGTGCCTCTATCTCCTTCAGTTCTGCTCTGATCTTAGTTATTTCTTGCCTTCTGCTAGCCTTTGAATGTGTTTGCTCTTGCTTCTCTAGTTCTTTTCATTGTGATGTTAGGGTGTCAATTTTAGATCTTTCCTGCTTTCTCTTGTGGGCATTTAGTGCTATAAATTTCCCTCTACACACTGCTTTAAATGTGTCCCAGAGATTCTGGTATGTTGTATCTTTGTTCTCATTGGTTTCAAAGAACATCTTTATTTCTGCCTTCATTTCATTATGTACCCAGTAGTTATTCAGGAGCAGATTGTTCAGTTCCCATGTAGTTGTGTGGTTTTGAGTGAGTTTCTTAATCCTGAGTTCTAGTTTGATTGCACTGTGGTCTGAAACGACTGTTTGTTATAATTTCTGTTCTTTTATATTTGCTGAGGAGTGCTTTACTTCCAACTATGTGGTCATTTTTGGAATAAGTGCAATGTGGTGCTGAGAAGAATGTATATTCTGTTGATTTGGGGTGGAGAGTTCTGTAGATGTCTATTAGGTCTGCTTGGTGCAGAACTGAGTTCAATTTCTGGATATCCTTGTTAACTTTCTGTCTCGTTGATCTGTCTAATGTTGACAGTGGGGTAGTAAAGTCTCCCACTATTATTGTGTGGGCGTCTAAGCCCCTTTGTAAGTCTCTAAGGACTTGCTTTATGAATCTGGGTGCTCCTGTATTGGGTGCATATATATTTAGGATAGTTAGCTCTTCTTGTTGAATTGATCCCTTTACCATTATGTAATGGACTTCTTTGCCTCTTTTGATCTTTGTTGGTTTGAAGTCTGTTTTATCAGAGACTAGGATTGCAACCCCTGCCTTTTTTTTGCTTTCCATTTGCTTGGTAGAGCATCCTCCATCCCTTTATTTTGAGCCTGTGTGTGTCTCTGCGCGTGAGATGGGTCTCCTGAATACAGCACACCAATGGGTCTTGACTCTTTATTCAATTTGCCAGTCTGTGTCTTTTAATTGAAGCATTTAGCCCATTTACATTTAAGATTAATATTGTTATGTGTGAATTTGATCCTGTCGTTATGATGTTAGCTGGCTATTTTGCTCTTTAGCTGATACAGTTTCTTCCTAGCATCGACGGTCTTTACATTTTGGCATGTTTTTGCAGTGGCTGGTACCGGTTGTTCCTTTCCATGTTTAGTGCTTCCTTCAGGAGCTCTTGTAGGGCAGGCCTGGTGGTGACAAAATCTCTCAGCATTTGTTTGTCCGTAAAGGATTTTATTTCTCCTTCACTTATGAAACTTACTTTGGCTGGATATGAAATTCTGGGTTGAAAATTCTTTTCTTTAAGTATGTTGAATATTGGTCCCCACTCTTTTCTGGCTTATAGAGTTTCTGCTGAGAGATCCACTGTTAGTCTGATGGGCTTCCCTTTATGGGTAACCTGACCTTTATCTCTGGCTGCCTTTAACATTTTTTCCTTCATTTCAACTTTGGTGAATCTGACAATTACGTGGCTTGGAGTTGTTCTTCTCGAGGAGTATCTTTGTGGCCTTCTCTATATTTCCCGAATTTGAATGTTGGCCTGCCTCACTAGGTTGGGGAAGTTCTCCTGGATAATATGCTGAAGAGTGTTTTCCAACTTGGTTCCATTCTCCCCATCACTTTCAGGTACACCAATCAGACGTAGATTTGGTCTTTTCACATAGTCCCATATTTCTTGGAGGCTTTGTTCATTTCTTTTTACTCTTTTTTCTCTAAACTTCTCTTCTCGCTTCATTTCATTCATTTGATCTTCAATCACTGATACCCTTTCTTCCAGTTGATGGAATCAGTTACTGCAGCTTGTGCATTTGTCATGTAGATCTCATGCCACAGTTTTCAGCTCTATCAGGTCATTTAAGGACTTCTCTATGCTAGTTATTCTAGTTAGCCATTCGTCTAATCTGTTTTCAAGGTTTTTAGCTTCTTTGTGATGGGTTTGAACTTCCTCCTTTAGCTCGGAGAAGTTTGATCATCTGAAACCTTCTCTCAACTCGTCAAAGTCATTCTCCTTCTGTTGCTGGCAAGGAGCTGCGTTTCTTTGGAGGGGGAGAGGCGCTCTGATTTTTAGAATTTTCAGCTTTTCTGCTCTGTGTTTTCCCCATCTTTGTGGTTTTACCTACGTTTGGTCTTTGATGATGGTGACATACAGATGGGGTTTTGGTGTGGATGTCCTTTCTGTTTGTTAGTTTTCCTTCCAACAGTCAGGACCCTTAGCTGCAGGTCTGTTGGAGTTTTTGCTGGAGGTCCACTCCAGCCCCTGTTTGCCTGGGTATCAGCAGTGGAGGCTGCAGAAGAGTGAATATTGCTGAACAGCAAATGTTGCCACCTGATTGTTTCTCTGGAAGCTTTGTCTCAGAGGGGTACCTGGCCATGTGAGGTGTCAGTCTGCCCCTACTGGGGTGTGCCTCTCAGTTAGCCTAGTTGGGGGCAAGGGACCCACCTGAGGAGGCAGTCTGTCCGTTCTCAGATCTCAAACTCCATGCTGGGAGAACCACTACTCTCTTCAAAGCTGTCAGACAGGGACATTTAAATCTGCAGAGATTTCTACTGCCTTTTGTTTGGCTATGCCCTGTCCCCAGAGGTGGAGTCTACAGAGGCAGGCAGGCCTCCTTGAGCTGCGGTGGGCTCCCCCCAGTTCGAGCTTTCCAGCCATTTTGTTTACCTACTCAAGTCTCAGCAATGGTGGACGCCCCTTCCCCAGCCTCACTGTTGCCTTGCAGCTAGATCTCAGACTGCTGTGCTAGCAATGAGGGAGGCCCCGAGGGTGTGGGACCCTCCGAGCCAGGTGAAGGATATAATCTCGTGGTGTGCCATTTGCTAAGATCCTTGGAAAAGTGCCGTATTAGGGTGGGAGTGACCTGATTTTCCAGGTGCTGTGTGTCACAGTTTCCCTTGGCTAGGGAAGGGAATTCCCTTACCCCTTGTGCTTCCCAGGTGAGGTGATGCCTTGCTCTGCTTCAGCTCTCGCTCGGTGGGCTGTACCCACTGTCCTGCCCCCACTGTCCGCCATGCCCCAGTGAGAAGAACCTGGTACCTCAGTTGGAAATGCAGAAATTATCCGTCTTCTGTGTCACTCACACTGGGAGCTGTAGCCTGGAGCTGTTCCTATTCGGCCATCTTGGAACCAAGATCTGTTTGATTTTTAAATATTAAACCAACCTTGCATTCTTGGAGAAAACCTGCTTTATCATGATGTATCATTTTGTTTAGAATTATTGTGTCTTATTGATGACATATAGTGATCTTTAATTTTCTTTTCATTTAATGCTTTTGTCAGATTTTGGTATCAAGGTTTTACTGGCCTACTAAAAGAAGATGTGGCCTACTAAAAGAAGAATATTTCTCCTCCCTCTATTTTCTAAAGGATTTTGTCTAAAGCTGGTATTATTACTTTGTTAAATGTTGGATAGAATTCTCCAGTGAATGAATTATTTTTTTCCTTTCTGTCCTTTAAAGATGTTATTCCATTTTATTCTGGCCTGTACTGTTATTAATAATTTTTTTTGATATGGAATCTCACTCTGTCACCCAGGCTGGAGTCCAGTGGCACCATCTCGGTTCACTGCAACCTCTACCTCCCAGGTTCAAGTGATTCTCATGCCTCAGTCTCCCAAGTAGCTGGGATTATAGGCACATGCCACCACATCCAGCTAATTTTTGTATTTTTAGTAGAGACAGGGTTTCACCATTTGGGCCAGGTTGGTCTTGAACTCCTGACCTCAGGTAATCCACCTGTCTTGGCCTCCCAAAATGCTGGGATTACAGGCATTAGCCACCATGCCCAGCATGGCCTCTGCAATTATTAGAAGGTGTTATATGTATTGTTCTTCCCCTGTATAAAATGTGTTGTTTGCATCTGACTAGTCAACCCACTGACGCTGTGAATTTCTGCTGTCCTTAAGCTGTGCACAGATTGGGAAGTGAATGAAAGCAAAAAGCTCCTGCAGATGAGTGAGTCTTACCACAGCAGATCCCTGTCTAATTTCTCGAAGCTTTGGGTTCTTTTTCAGAGCTTTCTCATAGTTGTTTTTATAAATAATGTTTCCCAGATGTCATAATTATTGTTTGGGAGGGTTAGCCCAACCAAAGTACTCTGTCACTATTGTATATTATTTTTAAATATATTCAAAATTTGGAAATTATTTATTGAGAAGCTCAAAATTACCCAAATGCTCAACTCTGAAACCCAACTATACATAAGAGAAAGTAAAGCATAATTTGGGCCTTAATACACAAAGTATATAGAACCTATTTAAATAATCACAAGGTGTTTCCCCTTGATGAATGCTGCTGACAATTCTATTCCTATTGGCAAAGTGATGTAGGACAAAGCAGTCTGGAGCAGGTGGCATGTGCCATGTATTAAGTTGGTGCAAAAGTAATTGCGGTTTTGCCATTACTTTTAATGGCACCAACCTAATAACTCTTAAGCGATGAGCAGTGAGTACCCCACATGTAATTTCTTGGCAAAACTAGCCTACCAGCAGACTGATAGCCTTAATTATGAGACAATACCAATGGGAAAGATTTGTATGGAAGGTGGGCAGTAGAATGATACATAAGACAATGCTCTGTACTGTCCAGAAACACAGCAACTGCAGGCAGTGTAGGATGAAAAGTGCTTTTAAGGATGTTCGATTTCTTTTCTTTTTTTTTTTTTTTTTGAGACAGCGTCTTGCTCTGTCACCCAGGCTGGAGTGCAGTGGCGCGATCTTGGCTCACTGCAAGCTCTGTCTCCCAAGTTGACGCCCTTCTCCTGCTTCAGCCTCCCAAGTAACTGGGCCTACAGGCGCCCGCCACCACACCCAGCTAATTTTTGTATTTTTAGTAGAGACGGGGTTTCACTGTGTTAGCCATGATGGTCTTGATCTCCTGATCTTGTGATCCGCCCACCTCAGCCTCTCAAAGTGCTGGGATTACAGGCATGAGCCACTGTGCCCAGCTAAGGAGGTTCAGTTTCAAGCATGAAACCGGTTGTTACATTGAACAAGAGTGTGAACGAAGGAGGATGAATGATAGAAAAAGAGGGAAGAGAAAGTATATGCCAATGACTTTCATATCCAAATTTCCTCAAGTAACTTCTATTGTTATTCCCCTTTATGAATTAAGGTTGAGGTTTAGAGAGGTCACTGGCTTAAGTGACTCCAGTCTGTTGCACATACCACTAGGGCAATGGTTGTAAATTTTTAGAAGTTCAATGTCAAATTGCCAGATCCTTGGCCTTTGATGGATGACAAAGTTGTCCTTAAAGGCATTCAAGAGACACCAGAGGAAGTGCCATTGTTAAAAAATCTCTGGCTCTGTGCTACCCACACCCACAATCTATTACTCAATCAATCCTCTAGTCAGTTAATTAGAGTTTTAAGTGGGTTAAAAAGCTACTCTCAAAAAATAAAATCCATTCCTGGGAGGCTTATATATCGGTCATGTACATCATTGTATTAATGATTTTACTTACATGAGTTTCCTCCTAATAGCTATCTGAAAAAGAAATGTGTCATCTTTGGGAGGGTGTGGGGAAGAAGAGAAGCAATGTGGAGCCAGGGTCACTTGGCAGAGGACTCTGGGGGAAGCAGGGTGGGGCTTTCGGTACCAGAGAGTATCATGGTTTCTTGCGGGGCAGAAACAAGGAAGATGTCAATTGCCAAGAAGGGGTTAAAGACTGTTTTTCCACTTTTGACTTTTCTAAGGTCATTATTGGTGGCAACTCTCACTACCATGACCACTGCTGAAGATCTTGTATGTGATGCTGCCCTGGGGAAAGAGTTCTTTCTTGAAGCTAGCCTTGCTGGCTTGACTCATGTCAAGAATAGGCATTGTACCTAAAGACAGATGGACCACAGGCTTATCTGAGGGTTCCCCTGCTACTCTATGGTTTCAAACACATGTGGCCCACCTCAGCAGGCACCAGATAACTGATCCTAAGTAAAGAGAACCGCTGAGAGGTGGGGTGCAGTCTCTGGCACACAGGTGCTAGGGAACTAGGTTTTGATTTTAAACACTCTGTGAAATGTGTAGCCAATATGTTCCCTTCTTTGCCTTGGTGCCCAGGAAGCTCAGAACCAAATCTAGAAGCTCAAGAATTACTGGCAGACATTTCTGTGAACTAACTTCACTGTTGTCTTTATCTTACTATTCCACTTTTATCTTCCCCTTGCCCTATCTGTTTGTCTGTTTCAGTTTGATATATTGTGTGCATTTGTATAAAGCCAACTCAAAACCTTTTGGGAGTAAGTTGGGGGAAATAAATAAGGAAGACCTTCTTAAATGGTCTTTTAACAGCCTGAGTATGCATCTCTATCTGATAAGAAGTACTGAAGCTGTTTGGTAGCCTTTGTCAAATGAGTTGTGGAGTAAACCATGAATTTGCTTTTTTTTTTTTTTTTTCTTTTAGAGACGGAGTCTTGCTCTCTTGCCCAGGTTGGAGTGCAATGGCATGATCTTGGCTCACTGCAACCCCTACCTCCCAGATTCAAGCAACTCTCCTACCTCAGCCTCCCAAGCTGGGATTACAGGCACCTGCCACCACACCCGGCTAATTTTTATATTTTTAGAAGAGACAGGGTTTCATCATGTCGGCCAGGCTGGTCTCCAACTCCTGGCCTCAGGTGATCCGCCCGCCTTGGCCTCCCAAAGTGCTGGGATTACAGGCATGAGCCTCCTCGCCTGGCCTACGAGCTTGCTTTTAAGTAGGAAAACAATGTTGACCCAGGGATGTCCTGCCTGCCCCAAAGCCGAGTCTCCTTTGTTTTCTTTGGATTCTTTCCTGTCCAGACCAAATTGCTCTACTAGCCTTTTTATTTTGATTTAATTGTTCAACTAGCTTCTAACTTTGTTAAAGCTAAAATTAGAGAAAATGAGTAATATTGCAGAAAAATCATACTTTGGTTTGCCAAAATAATGAAAGTTTTGTCCTGAAACATGGTTAAAATAAAAAGTAGGCTCACTTGGTTAGGCTACAGAATTCCTATCCCTAACAGCTTAAACAATTTGCACAGACAACTTCCATGAATGGTTTGAGCACAAATCTTTTTTTTTTTTTTTTTTTTTGAGACGGAGTCTCGCTCGTCGTCCAGGCTGGAGTGCAGTGGCATGATCTTCGCTCACTGCAAGCTCTGCCTACCAGGTTCACACCATTCTCCTGCCTCAGGCCTCCCGAGCAGCTGGGACTACAGGCTCCTGCCACCATGCCTGGCTAATTTTTTGTATTTTTAGCAGAGACGGGGTTTCACCGTGTTAGCCAAGATAGTTTCGATCTCCTGACCTCATGATCCGCCCGTCTCGTTTCCCAAAGTGCTGGGATTACAAGCCTGAGCCACCGCGCCTGGCTGAGTACCAATCTCTTAATAATATCCTTACAAAAATTATTTTTTGTGACTTGCCATCAATCAACAAACATTTACTGAGTGTTATCTCTGCTCAAGCACTCAGGGGATTACAAAGATAAGTAATCCTGGCCAGGTGTGGTGGCTCATGCCTGTAATCTCAGTGCTTTGGGAGGCCAAGGCGAGCAGATCACTTGAGGCTAGGAGTTCGAGACCAGCCTGGCCAATGTGGCAAAACCCCGTCTCTACTAAAAATACAAAAATTAGCTGGGTGTGGTGGCAGGTGCCTGGAATCCCAGCTACTCGGGAGAGTAAGGCAGGGGAATTGTTTGAACCTGGAAGGCAGAGGTTACAGTGAGCTGAGATGGCACCATTGCACTCCAGCCTGGGCGACAGAGCAAGACTCTGTCTCAAAAAAAAAAAAAAAAAAGAAAAAGGTAAGTAACCCCAGTTCTTGTGCTCCAAGGGCCTACACTGTGAGGATTGGAAGGTGGATTGAAAGATAAGTAAACGCATATATTGCAAGACAAAATGAGAGGGATACCCGGAAGGCAGATGAACTCCTATGAATGCAGAACAGGAGAGGGTCTGCTTTGGGGGCTGAGAGTGGTGCAGTCTTCTTGGGAGAAGCAGTGTTTGCCAAGGTTGTTATTTTCAAATGGAGAACAGTGAGACAGAACCAAGGCAGCTGTAGAGACCCAATATAGAGGTCCTTGAATTCAGGACAGAGGCACTGGTTCTCGACTTTGCAGTAAGGGGAAGCCACTGCAGGATTAGCTGCTGGAGAGTGGTGTGTTTAATCTGACAGCAATGGCATTTTTATTTAATTTTATTTAGACACCACGTGGTTTCAGATTAGGATTTGAACTAATCATTAAACTCTTTTTTAAAAAAGAAATGAAATGGAAGCCAGGCATAGAGGTTCATACCTGTAATCTCAGCACGTTGGCAGGCTGAAGCGGGGGGATGGCTTGAGCCTAGGTGTTCAAGACCAGCCTAAGCAACACAGGGAGACCTCATCTGCAAAAAATGTTTAAAATTAGCTAGGCATGGTGGCACATGCCTATAGTCTCAGCTATTCAAAAGGCTGAGCTGGGAGGATGGCTTGAACCCAGAGGTTGAGGCTGCAGTGGCAGCTACAGTGAGCTACAATCATGCCACTGCACTCCAGCCTGGGCAAAAGAGCAAGACCTTGTCTCAACAAACAAAACAAAACAAAACAAACAAAACAAAACAAAAAAACCTAAAGGAAAAAAAGAAAAGAAAAGAAAGAATCAAAATAAAAATAAGAAATCAAATGAAAAGTCTAAGTACCAACTTATATTCCTGCAAACTGAAAATGAACCAGTCTATTCTTGGGCCATCACGGCCTTGTTTTGATTCTACAAGGTACATAAATAACTTGAATTATGGAGAGAAGTAACCAGAAGTCAAATAGCACGTTTGGGAGGGCAGTTCCCTTTAGCGGAGCAATGTGACATTTGAACCTCCCTGCTTTCATTTGGACCGCCTGGGTCCACCTCCAAGAAGCGTGCTGACATTTTAATAGTATTGTTACACAACAAGCTTCCTTTTATTTTACTGAATTTTCCCTCAGACTTGCAGCTTTTCTGACACTACCAAATTCCCTGACAGAAATAGCCCTTAAATTAAGTTGCCTCCTTGACGTCTTCAGAGTTTAAAGTTAAGGAAACAATATGTTTCTAGTTCTCTTTCAAGTTCTTATGCTCAAGTCAGAACTTTTGCTCTGGTTATGTTACTGATGCTGCATTTTATGTCTCAAAATGCCTGCCATGGCTTTCCTACAAAGTCAAAAAGAATAATTTCAATGACACATTTCCTTGGCAGACATTTTATTAGTAGAGGTAAAAATAACAGAGGGTGCTGGGGATGATGCCTCACACCTGTAATCCCAGCATTTTGGGAGGCCAAGACAGGCGGATCACTTGAGGTCAGGAGTTCGAAACCAGCCTGGCCAACAAGTGAAACCCCATCTCTACTAAAAATATAAAAATTAGCTGGGCATGGTGGCAGGCACCTGTAATCCCAGCTACTTGGGAGGCTGAGAGAGGAGAATTGCTTGAACCTGGGAGGCAGAGGTTGCAGTGAGCTGAGATCATGCTACTGCACTCACTCCAGCCTAGGCAACACAGTGAGAGACCTGGGAAAGAAAGAAAAGAGAAGAGAAGAGAAGAGAAGAGAAAACACAGGGGTAGAGGGGAGGTAAGAGATAGGAAATAAGGCCAGTGTATTAGTCCATTTTGCATTGCTATAAAGGAATACCTGAGGCTGGGTAATTTATAAAGAAAAGAGGTTTATTTGGTTCATGACTCTGCAGGCTGTACAAGCATGCTGCCAGCATCTGCTCAGCTTCTGGTGAGGCCTCAGGGAGGCTTTTACTCCTGGCAGAGGGTGAAGGGGAAGCAGATGCGTCACATGGTGAGAGAAGAAGCAAGAGAGAGAAGGGTGAGGTCCCAGACTCTTTTTTTTTTTTTTTGAGACAGAGTTGCTCTGGCACCCACGATAGAGTGCAGTGGTGGCCCGATCTCAGCTCACTGAAACCTCTGCCTCCAGGATTCAAATGATTCTCCTGCCTCAGCCTCTCAAGTAGCTGGGATTACAGGCATGCACCACCACGCCCAACTATTTTTTGTATTTTTAGTAGAGATGGGGTTTCACCATGTTGACCAGGCTGGTCTCAAACTCCTGACCTCAGATGATCTGCCCACCTCAGCCTCCCAAAGTGCTGAGATTGTTTTAACAATCAGATCTCCCATAAACTTGTTACCGTGGGGAGGGCATCAAGCCATTCATGAGGGATCCACCCCCATGACCCAAACACCTCTCACTAGGACCACCTTCCACAGTGGGGATCACATTTCAACATGAGATTTGGACAGGAAAAATATCCAAACCATATCAGCCAGGAAGTTTGGTACAAAGAAATGATTAAATATGATCCAAAATACTGTGGTATGATAATATATGTAGCTAAGAGTCTTGGGGTCAAGGACAGGCAAGGCAAGGACTCATTTAAGGAGACAGGAAGCAGATAGATCTGTCTTTAGGTAGGGAAGTGAATATGAAAGACTGGCAAAAAGAGGCAGGAGTTCCTCCTCCCACAGGCTCTTTTGGTACCAGGCCCAATCCTGCTGGGCTACCCCCGTTGGAAGAAGCAGGGAACCATTAGGCTTCTGGCTCCCTACCCCAGGGTTCCCTAAAACCCCAAGATCAGCAGATAGGCCTGGGACAATTCCAGGTGCACTGACCCAGAGCCCATGTCCTGAAAATGGAACATCTCCACCTCTTCCTACTGAGGCCTGAAACTCCTTTAAGCAGTTGATGATAAAAGACACATTCCAGTTAAAGATAAAAGTCAAAAGATTGGCTAGGTAGCACTTTGTGTAAATAAGTTGGTTACTTTATCCTTTCATAGAGCCAAAGGCTACATGGCTGGCGGGGGACTGGAGGCTCCCTCCTTCAAGAGAGGAAGGAGGGTTTGGAAAGTGGAGAGTCTGTGACAGAAGAGGGACCTGGGAGGCACAGCTTTGGGGAGTTGCTGTGTTCACCTTCAGTGGACCGAAGGCAGAAGAAGCTGTGCCCTGGGGCATCGTGGCCCAAGGAAGGCAATGCTGGGTCACATGATCCCTTAAAAATAATCACATAAGTTAACCTATTTGTTATAGGCCAGTAATGTTCGAGATGGAGCCTCTACCGGTCTTCCAATCCCATTCTTCTGATAGCTGACTTTACTTTGGGGTTGTAGGTCCAGGCACCACTGCTACCATTTTCATGCTGGAGCCACAGTGCCACATCACCCCTTCATCTTGGTTTTGCCACAGAAGGAGCAAAATGTTACTTGCAGGCTAATTTCAATTTTCTTCATTTTTCTGAGAAAGGCACCATACTGGGTCCCATATTTACCAATGACTCCTACCTTCTTGATGTATTTAGCCATACCTCTGCCATCCACCTGTTATGGTTTGGCTGTGTCCCCACCCAAATCTCATCTTGAATTGTAACTCCCACAATTCCCACATGTTGTGGGAGGAACGCAGTGGGAGGTGATTTAATTATGGGGGCAGGCCTTTACTGTGCTGTTCTTGCAATAGTGAATGAGTCTCATGAGATTTGATGGTTTTTAAAACAGGCGTTCCTCTGTACAAGCTCTCTTTGCCTGCTGCCATCCATGTAAAATGTGACTTGCTCCTCCTTGCCTTCTACCATGATTGTGAGGCCTCCCCAGCCATGTAGAACTGTGAGTCTGATTAAATTGTAAATTACCCAGTCTTGGATATGTCTTTGTCTGCAACATGAAAACAGATTAATACACCACCTCGGAGCCCAGTGAGGAAACCACCTCCTTTATTTTAATGTCTGCTAATTACTGTATAAATGAACCTCATCACCAGAAGATTTGTTAATTGAAGTAACATAAAATTTGCTGTTTCTCTGCATCAACTAATGGGCAAAATAACAAGCTAGCATCATAATGACAGGATCAAATTCACACATAACAATATTAACCTTAAATGTAAATGGAATAAATGCTTCAATTACAAGACACAGACTGGCAAATTGGATAGAGTCAAGACCCATCAGTGTGCTGTATTCAGGAGACCCACCTCACGTGCAGACACACATAGGCTCAAAATAAAGGGATAGAGGAATACTTACCAAGGAAATGGAAGCAAAAAAAAGCAGGAGTTGCAATCCTAGTCTCTGATAAAACAGACTTTAAACCAACAAAGATCAAAAGAGGCAAAGAAGGGCATTACATAGTGGTAAAGGGATCAATGCAACAAGAAAAGCTAACTATCCTAAATATATGTGCACCCAATACAGGAGCACCCAGATTCATAATGCAAGTTCTTAGAGACCTACAAAGAGACTTAGACTCCCACACAATAATAGTCGGAGACTTTAACACCCCACTGTCAGTATTAGACAGATCAACGAGATAGAAAATTAACAAGGATACCCAGGACTTGAACTCAGCTCTGGACCAAGCGAACCTAATAGACATCTACAGAACTCTCCACCCCAAATCAACAGAATATACACTCTGCTCAGCACCTCATCACAATTATTCTAAAATTGACCACATAATTGGAAGTAAAACACTCCTCAGCAAATGCAAAAGAATGGAAATCATAACAAATAGTCTCTCACACCACAGTGCAATCAAATCAGAACTCAGGATTAAGAAACTCACTCAAAACCACACAACTACATGGAAACTGAACAACCTGCTCCTGAATGACTACTGGGTACATAACAAAATGAAGGCAGAAATAAAGATGTTATTTGAAACCAATAGAACAAAGACACAACGTACCAGAATCTCTGGGACGCATTTAAGGCAGTGTGTAGAGGGAAATTTATAGCACTAAATGCCCACAAGAGAAAGCAGGAAAGATCTAAAATTGACACCCTAACATCACAATGAAAAGAACTAGAGAAGCAAGAGCAAACACATTCAAAAGCTAGCAGAAGGCAAGAAATAACTAAGATGAGAGCAGAACTGAAAGAGATAGAGACATGATAAACCGTTAAAAAAATCAATGAATCCAGAAGTTGGTTTGTTGAAAAGATCAACAAAATAGATAGACCACTAGACAGACTAATAAAGAAGAGAGAAGAATCAAGTGGATGCAATAAAAAATGATAAAGGGAATATCAACACTGATACAGAAATGAACCTACCATCACAGAAAACTATAAACAACTCTATGCAAATAAACTAGAAAATCTAGAAGAAATGGATAAATTCCTGGACACATACACCCTCCCAAGACTAAACCAGGAAGAAGCTAAATCCCTGAATAGACCAATAGCAGGTTCTGAAATTGAGGCAGTAATTAATAGCCTACCAGCCAAAAAAAAAAAAAGCCCAGGACCAGATGGATTCACAGCCAAATTCTATCAGAGGTACAAAGAGGAGCTGTTTGGTACCATTCCTTCTGAAACTATTCCAAACAACAGAAAAAGAGGGAATTCTCCCTAACTCGTTTTATGAGGCCAGCATCATCCTGAAACCAAAACCTGGCAGAGACACAGCAAAAAGAAAATTTCGGGCCAATATCCCTGATGAACATCGATGTGAAAATCCTCAGTAAAATACTGGCAAACCCAATCCAGCAGCACATCAAAAAGCTTGTCCACCATGATCAAGTCTGCTTCATCCCTGGGATGCAAGGCTGGTTCAACAAATCAATAAATGGAATCTATCACATAAACAGAACCAATGACAAAAACCACATTATTATCTTAATAGATACAAAAAAAGTCTTTGACAAAATTCAACAGCTCTTCATGCTAAAAACTCTCAATAAACTAGGTGTTGACGGAACATATCTCAAAATAATAAGAGTTATTTATGACCAACCCACAGGCAATATCATACTGAATGGGCAAAAACTGGAAGCATTCCCTTTGAAAACTGGCACAAGACAAGGATGCCCTCTCTCACCACTCCTTTTCAACATAGTTTTGGAAGTTCTGGCCAGGGCAATCAGGCAGGAGAAAGAAATAAAGGGTATTCAGTTAGGAAAAGAGGAAGTCAAATTGTCCCTGTTTGCAGATGACATGATTGTATATTTAGAAAACCCCATCATCTCAGTCCAAAATCTCCTTAAACTGATGAGCAACTTCAGCAAAGTCTCAGGATACAAAATCAGTGCACAAGAATCACAAGCACTCCCATACACCAATAATAGACAAACAGAGAGCCAAATCATGAATGAACTCCCATTCACAATTGCTACAAAGAGAATAAAATACCTAGGAATCCAACTTACAAGGGATGTGAAGGACCTCTTCAAGGAGAACTACAAACCACTGCTCAAGGAAATAAGACAGGGCACAAATAAATGGAAAAGCATTCCATGCTTATGGATATGAAGAATCAATATCATGAAAATGGCCATACTGACCAAAGTAATTTATAGAGTCAATGCTATCCCCATCAAGCTACCACTGACTTTCTTCACAAAATTGGAAAAAACTATTTTAAACTTCATATGGAACCAAAAAGGAGCCCACATAGCTAAGACAATCCTAAGCAAAAAGAACGAAGCTGGAGGCATCATGCCACCTGAGTTCAAACTATACTACAAGGCTACAGTAAGAAAAACAGCATGGTCTGATATCAAAACAGATATATAGACCAATGGAACAGAACAGAGACCTCAGAAATAACACCACACATCTACAACCATCTGATCTTTGACAAACCTGACAAAAACAAGCACTAGGGAAAGGATTCCCTATTTAATAAATGGTGTTGAGAAAACTGGCTAGCCATATGCAGAAAACTGAAACTGGACCCCTTCCTTACACCTTATACAAAAATTAACTCAAGATGGATTAAGGACTTAAATGTAAGACCTAAAACCATAAAAATCCTAGAAGAAAACCTAGGCATACCATTCAGGACATAGGCATGGGCAAAGACTTCATGTCTAAAATACCAAAAGCAATAAAATTATGGCAGCAAAAGCCATAATTGACAGATGGGATCTAATTAAACTAAAGACCTTTTGCACAGTGAACAGGCAACCTACAGAATGGGAGGAAATTTTTGCGATCTATCCATCTGACAAAGGGCTAATATCCAGAATCTACAAAGAACTTAAATAAATTTACAAGAAAAAAAACAATCAACCCCATCAAAAAGTGGGTGAAGGATATGAACAGACACTTCTCAAAAGAAGACATTTATGCAGCCAACAAACATATGAAAAATAGCTCATCATCACTGGTCATTAGAGAAATGCAAATCAATACCACAATGAGATACCATCTCATGCCAGTTAGAGTGGCAATTATTACAAAGTCAGGAAACAACAGATGCTGGAGAGGATGTGGAGAAATAGGAACACTTTTACACTGTTGACAGGAGTGTAAATTAGTCCAACCATTGTGGAAGACAGTGTGGCAATTCCTCAAGGATCTAGAACTAGAAATACCATTTGACCCAGCCATCCCATTACTGATATATACCCAAAGGATTATAAATCATTCTGCTATAAAGACACATGCACATGTATGTTTATTGTGGCACTATTTACAATAGCAAAGATTTAGAACCAACCCAAATGCCCATCAATGATAGACTGGATAAGGAAAATGTGGCACATATACACCATGGAATACTATGCAGCCATGAAAAAGGATAAGTTCATGTTCTTTGCAGGGACTTGGATGAAGCTGGAAACCATCATTCTCAGCAAACTAACACAAGAACAGAAAACCAAACACTGCATGTTCTCACTCTTAAGTGGGAGCTGAACAAGAAGAACACATGGACACAGGGAGAGGAACATCACATACTGTGGGGATGGGGGTCTAGGGGAAGGATAGCATTAGGATAAATACCTAATGCAGGTGACAGGTTCATGGGTACAGCAAACCACCATGGCACGTGCATACCTATGTAACAAAACTGCACGTCCTGCACATGTATCCCAGAACTTAAAGTAAAATAAAAAACATTTTCGGTATCATTAAAAAATTTGCTGTTTTTAAAATGACTTATTGAGATAATCAGAGAGTGGTATTTCAACCATGGAAACATTAATAGACTCAGAAAAAGCAAAACCTTGGCACACTCCAGTGCAGGGAGCTGTATAGGGGCAGGGTCTAGGTCAAAATAAGGATTGCTAGGACACAATCCCACAGACCCTGCTTTGCTAGCCGGAAAAAACACTTTCCTCTATGCACCAGCTTTCCTGCCTCAAAACAGGAGCTACTGCTTTACAGAAAATGTCAGATTGACTCTCACGGCATTCATCCCTGTGAGGGGCATATTATTCTCTCATTGGGCAGCAGTTAAGGCCTGCACTTGAAGCCACAGCATTGGCAAGTCCAAAGCTAGGGTTGAAGGGAGGCTTGGGTGTGGAGCCTGCACTCCTGAGCACAGTGTGCATGGCCTCCAGGGGCTCCGCTGCTCACCCAGGGCCTGGGAGGCAGCCACACAGCCACCTCCATAATGCACAGGGCACCTATCCACAGCCCGGGCACTCTGCAAGTATTTCCAAAAGTGCCCTTAGTTCACTGGAGATTAGTCAGGATGAAGAAAGGGGCTTTCTGCCCTGCCTTTCCTCCCATCCAAGGGCAGCTCAGATTGATAAAGGCTGTAAGAAGAAAATCCTCTCTAGCTGGGCGTGGTGGCTCACACCTGTGGTCCCAGTGACTTGGGAGGCTGAGGAAGGAGAATCACCTGAACCCAGGAAATGGAGGTTGCAGTGAGCTGAGATCGTGCCACTGCACCTCAGCCTGGGCAACAGAGTGAGACCCTGTCTCTAAATTAATTAATTAATTAATTAAAATAAAATAAAGAGAAAATCCTTGACCTGGAGCTTTACTAAGACGCTCTAGCATGATGATTTTCCTCCTTTCTAGAGGTGTGAAAATCACCTCCTAGATCCTGTCTTATTTTTCTTTATAATGTGTCTGAATCGAACGACTGCCTATAATTGTCAGAACAAAATCTTAAGGCAAGTCATACAGCTTGCTGCTGATCCTAGCGGTCATTTGTAGTCTCTATCTTGGTCCCTGTGCCATTTTCTTGGGAACAGTGCCACTCAAACAGTGGTAGAAAGGCCAACATCAATCATCATGGGCACCTGGGAGTTTGTAACAGATGCAGATCCTCAGGTCTCACCCGAGACTTACTGAATCAGAGACTGGGGAGTCAGGCCTGGTCGGGTTCAGCAAGCATTCCAGGTGATTCTGATGCAGCTAGAAGCTGGGAAGCACTGTTTCAGGAGACTATAAATGACAAATTAACTCGTGTTCTACTTAAACCCTCATACTGATAGACTCAGATCCTATGTGAGTTTTGGACTCCTAGATGGATAAACCTAAGTGTCCTGTCAGCTGCTAGACCTGCGCCCTCTCCCAGTCACGCCTCTGCCCTGGAATTTTCCCTTGTCAACACTCTGCTGTCCTATGTTCCTTAGGGTGGCAATTTATGAGACCAATTTATTAAAGCGTTGTCCCTCCATCCCCACCTCAGGTAGTATGCCTTTCAACAGGGGAGACGTTGTAAATAAGCACACAAAAATTTAATGCAGAATACTATTTTGAAAATTATTACCAGGCATTACTTTTTGTTTGCTTTTTATGAGCTCATGACCTTCTCCCCGGTCTTACTGAAGCAGAGGATTAGGATTATTTCAGAAATAATGCAAACAGAAAAAAAGTTAATATTCAGCTTCTGGTATCTAAAATAAGATTTGAAGCAAAACAGTAACCTTGAAAGTTGGCCGTTAAATTAAAAAATAAATAAATAAAGGTTTTCTAAAACGTTAGTTCTTGTGTAACATATTAAGGGCTCTGTGTGGTGAAGTATTAGATCATGGAACTTTTTACAAGATGGAAATTGCATGGCAAGCACAGAAATTGCATGGCCAAGCACAGTTCAAGCCTGTAACCCCAGCACTTAGGGAGGCCAGGGTACGAGAATCGCTTGAGCTCAGGAATTTGAGACCAGCCTGGGAAACATAGTGAGACCTTATCTCCACAAATTTTTTTAAATCAGCCAGGTGTGGTGGTGCATGCCTACAGTACCAACTATTCAGGAGGCTGAGGTGGGAGGATCGCTTGAGCCTGGGACGTTGAGGCTGCAGTGAGCCATGATCATGCCACTGCACTCCAGCCTGGGCAACAAAGAGAGACCCTGTGTCAAAAAAGGAAGGAAGGAAGGAGGGAAGGAAGGAAGGAAGGAAGGAAGGAAGGAAGGAAGGAAGGAAGGAAGGAAGGAAGGGAGGGAGGGAGGGAGGGAGGGAGGGAAGGAGGGAGGGAGGGAGGCAAATTGCAGGTAGACAAGAATGGGAATTTTTGTTTTCAGTCCCGTCCCTCAGACCTTAAATAGCGCTGGGACCTGATCACCACTCTCTGTTCTAGGCCTGAAGGAGGAGACATTTAGATCAGGTTGAAGGAAACATTGCGAGTGGCAGGGCTGTGCCCCGTTTCCCATCTGGGATCTTGGTGGGGACTGCTGTGAAGGTCAAGATAGGCAGCCTTGCATTGCTAGGAGCGCAGAGAGCGGTCTAGTGTGTACTCTTGAACACGTTTTCTCCCACAAGCCAGGAGATTTGCCAAGGCCCTAATGTGGCTGGGAGCAAAATAACCCTACAGCCCAGACTGTGGGTGGCCACCTGGGCCAGGACCCAGAGGGACAGTGTGGCAGGGACTCAGAAATGTCTGTGATGATAGAGTGAGGCAAGGGGAGGCCATATCCGTAGGGAGGGCCAGTGGGCTGAGAAAGACCACAGCAAGAGTTTGCAGACAGCTGAGACCAGTAGCACACCAAACCAGCCCACACACAGCATGGGGGTCACCAAGGGTGTTCTCACACACAGGCCTGCCATGACATCCTGAAAGCCTGCTCCTCACACCCCACACAAATACCTTCTAAGAAAGGAGCAGGGCAGGAGAAGAATCTGGAAGACAACAATTCAACCGTGGAGACCAAAGTCACCTTAAAGGCACAGTATTTAAATCATGGCATCTAAGTCTTGAACTGCTTGGACTGTCTAGTTTATTTCTGTTGCTACCCAGTGGGTGGGGGACTCATGAGAACCCCAATAGACATTTTCTTCGCACATGTGAGCATGATCAGTCAGAAGTCCCGCTACTCCCTGGGTACCACCTGAGCTAAACGGGACATCCTCGTCCTGTTTATTTTCAGTAAACTACGTCCCAGGCCTCTCCAGTGGAGCCCAGCTGATGCCTGTGATGCTGTGTGGGTTGTCAGGCTCTCCATGGTGCCATCTTCAGGCTCAGGGGAGACGCCAGACGCTTCCAGCTCCCTCATGTTCCCCCTTTACCAAGTTATTAATATATTTTCAACACGTGGTCTCACCCTGAGGCACCAAGACCACCGGTTGGGTTTGGAGAGGGCTATGGCGGGTGGTGTAAGGCACCCCCATATTGTAGGAGGAGACTCAAAGAACCAAGGGGCTCCAGGCAGTTGTAGGAGACACAAGAAAATGAAAACTGCAGACCTGGAGGATTGGGGCTCAGAGCACATCTGTCCAACCACCTTACTTGACCAAACCAGGAAACTGAGGCTAACCAAGTCGTAATATCAAGACAAGAGCCTGTGTTTGGGGGTCTCTGTCCTTTGCAGCCCTCCCCTGGAGGAGAGGGTGGTGCACAGATAAGGGGGTCCCAGGAAGGCTCCATGTGGGAGACCGGTCCCACTTGCCTTTCATTTCCCTGCAAGCCAGCCCCGAGAGTGGGACCCACTTCTAGTTCCAGTTTGTTCTATTATTTTTAAAAAATTGTTTTAAAATAATATTACCGTTTTAATTAACCTCTTTCACTGTTTGGCATCATCCTAGTCCTTGTGCTCTATATACCCCTAACAACAAATCATGCTGCTTGCCTATTGACCGGCTGTAAATCAAACCTTTTACAGCCTATTAAATCACAGCAGATTGACTAGGTGGTTTTTGCAAAGTCAGCCTTTTAGGCCAACATTGTTGTTTCTTCTTGTCTCCCAACTTGGGAGATGGGGCCCAAGTTCTCTGTGTGGGGGTTGTGGGCTTTAGGGCTGACCGTGTTTAAGGCTCCAAGCTAAATTTAGTCCTCCCAGCTGGTTGTTATTCCAGCAACTAAGTGTAGGCTTGCCCAGCTGTATTTTAAGCTGAGCCCCAAATTTCTCTCTGTTTGGTTTTGTTGTGTTCTGCAGGATTTTGCTTTAGCTACCAAAAATATACAGGATTTTCTTGTGGATGTTTAAATAAGTAAGTTCAACAGGAGTGGGCAAGAACACGCCATCTAACCATGACGTGGAAATTTGTGATTTGAAGGTACCTGTCTGGCAAGTGAAGGACATTTTTTTGACCACCAAGTTCACTGTCTGAGACTAAGGAAAAAAGGAAGGCCTTGCTTGCTAATTTGCACATTCAGAAAGCTTACTGTTAAGAAGCATTTGCAAAATTTCCAAAACCCTATGCTAAGGTACAAAACAGTATACATTGTATGCCACCATCTGTATAGGAAAATAGAAAATACATGTTTGTATATGCAAATGATATTTCTGGAAACATTTGCAAGGAATTGGCAATGCTGGTTGCCTGTGGAGAGAAAAACTGAACGACTGAAGGCCAGGGAGTCAGGTTAGAATTTTTTTTTTTTTTAAACTGTGTGTGTGCATTCCTTATAGCTTTTATGCTTTAAAAATGTGTAATTCAGATTGTGCATCTGTACACTGACATGTAAATTCATGGCTTCATTATTCCACTATTGCCATAGCAGTGTGCAATGTAGCACCTCCCAGTGCAGAAACTCTGGGGAAGAGCAAGCAACAGGTCACAGATGTGTGAGCAGAGACATGTGAGTTCACAGTATACACACATCTGCACATGCACAAACACACTCATATTTTTCAGCACATAATTGCACTAGTAAAGGTTTTAAAAATAGAGTACTGACTAAAAAGGCTGGAAGCAAATATTCCAAAATGTTAATAGTACTTAATTCTGCATAGTGGGAGTGTGGGTGATTGCTATTTTCTTCTCTAGATGTATGTGCATTGAAAACATTTCAACCCAAAGCTTTCTTTTAAAAATAGTTCTGGACCTTTTGTTTTTAAAAAGTGTCTTATGCAGGAAGACTGAAGGAGTCTGCATAGGAGTGAGTCTCCAAGTGTTCATATTCAGTATCCTATTAGAAGCACCTGAATTTCTTCTAATTTTCACTTCATATCATTCAGGGATGACTCATATTTGCTAATGCCTCACCCTTGGATCCACTCATTTCAGTTCAACAAATGTTTATCCAACAAGTATTATGGACTCACAATGGGCTGGGTCCGAGATGAGTGAGACACAACATAGCTCAATTCATGTGGGAAATAATTATCCTTTCTCTAAGAATTTTCTAAAGCAAGAAAACATTGCATTGACTCTCAGCTTTAAACAAAATACTTCTCAGTCATCACAATTCCATGCAGCTAAGGCCTTATGTCTTCCTCCTGAACTCTTCCCACAGGGATTCTTATTTCAGGCGCCATCCTTGCTCGAAGGCAGGAGGCTGGACAGGATGACCTTCAGGGGCCATTGGATTCTTGTCATTTGTTGGTCCCGCCCTATTCTACAACACAATAACAAGACTGAAGTTGTGACATGGTAAAGAAGAAAACAGTTTATCCTGGAAATTGAGAGTCAAATTTCTTAACAAAGTCATCACAGTGTGTTCTACTTACTTCAGCATTTTAACCTCCTGGACCAGCTGTGAACTTGAGGTCAGTGTATTGACTGCACCAATAACTCACTCAAAGCTCTTTCTGGAAAGGAGCTAAACACCAGGATGAGCTTGCCAAACGCTGTGTGGAGGCAGAGGAAGAGGGTCATGGGGGTGCAGGTGAGAAAGATCTGGTCCTAGGGAGAGTGTTGGTGAGAGCCAGCGGAAGTGCCAGGAAGTGCCTGGAGACAGGGAGAGACACGGAGGTCTCCAGTGGGGATCCTCGCTCCACAGAAACAGATTCTGTTCTGCAAGGTCCCCAGTGGGGTCGTCTGGAATTCCTGCCAGAGCCTGAGTCTGCATCGTGATGGACTGCTACCCTCACAGAGCCAGGCCAGCCTGGGGCTCACACTTAGTTTAGAATCATTGGCGAAGTAGAAATGAGGAAGTGGGAAGTAGAAAAATGACTCTGAGTCACTTGGGTTTTTGTTGTTGTTGTTGTTGTTGTTGTTGTTGTTTTTACCCTGACCTTTTGTTTAATCTTTTTTTTTTTTTTAATTTTTTTTTCATTGTTTCAGAGACAGGGTCTCCCTCTGTGGTCCAGTGGTGCGCAGTGGTGTGATCCTAGCTCACTACAGCTTTGAACTCCTGGCCTTCAGTAATCTCCTTGCCTCAGCCTCCCAAAGTGCTGGGATAACAGGTGTGAGCCACCACACCTGACCTGACCCTGACCTTTTAACACACCCAACCTTGGGCCAATCGCTCCATCCATTTGTTCTCTGGCTGAAAACAGGGTGCCATCTATTGTTGCAGCAAATCGCTTCACTGCCCGCTGTCTCTGCAGCAAATCCGTGCTTTCTATAATAACCTTTGTGGGCCCTCCGTGTTGCTCAGAAACCTTCTACTTACCCCCTGGGCTCCCTCTCCTCATCGCAAACATATTTTTCCCTACACCTGCCATACATTCCCCCATGGTCCTTTCTTTCTCAAGGGTGAGTCCGTCCCCTTTTTCATTAGAAGACAGGCTGCCTGCTGTGTTTCAGCTCCCTCAGTTTCCCTTCTCGCTATGCAAAATCCGCCATGTTGTGTATTTCTCCCTGTGGCAGGCAGACTCCAAGATGGCTCCCAATGATCCCTGCCTCCCGGTGTTTGCACCCTTGTGGATCTCCTCCTCTTGGAGTATGAGGGCGCCTGTGACTGTCTCCAGCAATAGAACAGGGCGAGGTGATGTCGCTCCTGTGATGACGTTACATAAGATTGTAGCTTCCATCTGGCTAGCAGACTGTCTCCATCGAGTTTCCCCCTTGCTAGCTTTGTTGAAGTAACGCACCATATGGAGAGGCCCACATGGCAAGAACTGAGAGCAGCCCTCAGCTAACCGCAGCAGGGAAGTAAGGCCCTTTGAGAATCCACAAGAAATTGCAACCTGCCAACAACCACATAAGCTTGGAAGGGAATCCTTCCCTAGTCAAGCCTCAGATGAAACCCCAGCTGAGGTGACACCTTGGCTGACACCTTGATTGCAGCCTTCTGAGAGACTCTGAAACAGGACTGAGCTAAGCTGTTCCCAGATTCCTGACTCACAGAAACTGTCAGATAATTAATGTGTGTTTCAAGTTGCCAAGTTTGTAATGATTTTGTTACATAGCAGTAGATAACTATTTTTCCTCCTTTCTCAAACTAATAGATGCTTCCCCAGTTCCTTTCCAACTCCCTAGCCCATCCACATCTGCTTTTGATCCCATTCCTTCCTCTCTCTTTCAGGTTATTTCTTCAGCTTCGGAGTTAGTTAAATCCACCTGTCCACCCATGCTGTAACTGCATATCCACAGTGGAAATTAATGCATACCCCTGATGACCATTTCACTGGACTTCAGGGCCACTGAACTTGGGGGTCCTTAAGGGCTGTCCTGATACTCCCTAGACCACCCAGGACTGTCTCCCCCCTAGGTCACCAGATTATACCTTTGCCTCCATTCTCAAATCTCCAACACCCCTTTACCTATCTTGTCATTAAGCTGCTGACTTTGCTTGCCGTTTCCCAGAGAAAAAAGGAGCAATCAATAGGGAACATGCACCCTTACCACCCCCACACTGCCACCACTGCATCTGCCAACTTACCTGCACCTGTGTCCAGCCACCCTGCCTCCGCCTTCTGTTTCTCTGAACTGTGAGCTGGAACCTTGCCTAAGGCCAGTCTCTCCATCTGTGCAATAGACCCTACCTCCTTTCACCTATCCAAGTCCATAGCACAAAACGTCCTCTTTATTTCTTCTGCATCAGCAATTTGTCCCTGTCTAACGGAGTCTTTCCATGAGTTATACCGACTACTGTGATTTCTCCCATCTTAAAGAAAAACAAAAGAAAGAAAATACTTTCTTGGGCTCATATCTATCTTTCCCTCTTTCTATCACTCCATTTTCCTACTCTCCTTTGCAGCAAAATTCCTCCAAAGAGTTGTTTAAATGTTCTCTCTCTGATTCCTCTCTTAGAATTCTCTTTCAAACCTCCTTCTGCCAGGCTTCTCCACTCACTCCCCACCACCCATTCCCTTGCTCTTGCTAGGTCACCAGTGACCTCCATCTGGCCCAACCCAATGGACAGTGCTGAGTCCCCATCTCAGCTGGCCTGGCAGTAGCATGCCCACCTCCTTCCAACACTTTCTTCATGTATCTCTGGGACACTACTCACCTCTGATTCTCCTCTGCCCTCACTGACTACTCACTCAGTCTTCTTGGCTGGTTGCTTCTTCTCTCCTGCTCTAAATGTGGGGGAACCCAGAGCTCAGTCCCCAGACTCCTTTTCTCCCTGCGCTTACTCCCTAAGGGATCTCACCCTTCTCACAGCGTAAATACTGCCTATACACCAAGAACCCCAAATGTCCTGAGCCAGCACGAATCCCTCCCCTAGGCTGAAGGCTCACATGTCCATCCACCTACTTCTCCACTTGGATGTCAAAGGGCATCTCAAAATGAGCGTGTCTAAAACTGAACTCCTAACTTCCCACCAATACTGCACCTCTTGAAGTCTTCCCGCTCAGCAACTCCATCTTCCCAATTGCTACTGACAAAAACCATGCACTTATCCTTGATTCCTCTCTTCCTGTCATGTGCCACATCAAATCCATGAGCATATTACAGTGGCTGCACTTGCAACATGTATCCAGGATCCAACCTCTTCTCATCACCTCCACTTTAGCCCAAGCCACCCATCACCTATGACTGCAATAACTTCCTTACTGTTCTCCCAGCTTCTACCCTTCCCCTCCATCAGTCTGTTCTCAATATACTCACCAGGCTGGTCAGTTTAGAACATAAGTCAGATTGTTCCTCTAATCAAACTTCATTAGCTTCCCCTCCATATTGCTTAGAATAAAAGTCAAAGTGCCTTCAGTAGCCTGGGGATAAGGTCTTCCATGAGCTATCCACTGCTCCATCCGCACTCCCACCCCTCACTATTTCTCTGAACTCTTTTACCACTGACCCCTTTACTCATTCTGCTCCAGCCACACCGACCTCCTTGCTATTCCTCTGAGCACGGGCATGTTTCCACCTCAAGCCCTCTGTCCTTTCTGTTCTCTCTATCTGGATCATTCTCTCAGGATTCACATATATCTTGTGCTTTTTTAAAGCTTTATGCTCCAATGTCATCTCTTCAGCACCCTGTTGAAAATGGTAACACTCCCCACCCAGCATTCCCTTTCCTTCTTCCCTGTTTTATCATTCTCTCTATCACTACAGAATACACTCTATATCTTACTCATTTAGTTATTGGTTATTGTCTGCCCCCACTGTAGAACAGAAACTGGTTGAGGGTAGAGACATTTGATTTTATAGTTCACCTCTGTACCATCAGTGCCTGGCAGGTGGTAGGTACTCAATAAAAATGACAGGCTGAATATTGTTATTAAAAATTCCTTGGACTTGGTCTTGAGAGAACAATTAGGGTGACAGGGCTAGAGCGAAGCAGAGAGCTCACGCTTCCACTCTACATCCACAGATTCGACTACAGGCTGAGTATCTCTTATCCCAAATGCTTGCAACCACAAGTGTTTCGGATTTTGGAATATTTGCATTATACTTGCTGATTGAGAAACCCAAATCTGAAAACCCAAACCCCAAAAAGGTCCATTGAGCATTTTCTTTGCCCATCATGTCAGTACTCAGAAAATTTCAAATCTTGGAGCATTTTAGATTTCGGATTTGGGATGCTCAATCTGTAATCGCCTCTATTTGATAAACCCCACCTTTATATCTCTGATATCCAAATTCCTATTTCTAGCTGCCTGATTACTGTTTCTATGAGAAACTCGGAGTGTGAACATTCTGAGTTCGTACCTCGTGTAGTATTCTTTTTGTGTTTCTCATCTCAGAGCAGGTCATTACCTGCCATTCACTCAGTCATCCAGATGAGAAGCTGATCAATTACACTTGTGCAAACATCTACTGAGTATCTACTCTCTGCCACCCAGCCACTAGCAGCACAGGGCAATGCACACAGCTCCCTCTTTCAAGGAGTTGAGTTTGGTGCAGTAGGCATTGTGATAGAGAAATGTACAAGGTGCTTTTGTTCATTTTTCCAAAGTGAAACTACCTACTTTTTATGATTAAAATAGCATATGCCTCTTATAAACAGTTTGATTGCAGAAATAAAATAGAAAATGAAAGTCACCTGTAATCTCACATTCAAGAGAGCACTGCTGTTAATAGGTTGGTATATGATACAGTTTCCTCCAGATCTCAATGTTGAAATGTGATCCCCAGCGTTGGAAGTGGGGCCTAGCAGGAGGTGTTTGGGTCATAGAGGCAGATCCCTTATGAATGGTTTGGTGCCCTCTCTCTGGTGAGGAGTGAGTTCTTGCTCGATTAGTTCACATGGAAGCTAGTTATTTAAAAGAGCATGGCACCTCTCCCCTATCTGTCTTCCTTCTTTCTTCTCCTAGCATGGGATACCTGTTCCCCTTTCCCTTCTGCCATGAGTAGGAGCTTCCTATGGCCTCAGCAGAGGCAGTTGCTGGTGCCATGCTTCTTGTGCAGCCTGCAGAAGCATGAGTCAAATAAATCTCTTTTCTTTGTAAATTACCCAGCCTCAGGTGTTCCTTTATAGCAACACAAACGGACTAAGACAGCATATATCCCTCCAGAGATTTTTCTATGTGTATTTAAAGATAGCTAATACTTACTGAATTCTTAGCATGGATTACAAACCTTTATGCTGTGTACTTTAATATTAACTCATTTTAACATCGCAATGATCCTCTGAGGTAGGTATTTTATTATCCCCATTTTATGGACAAGGAAACTGAGGTTTAATGAGGTCAAATAAGATCCCATAGGTGGTAAAATGACTCTCAGTCAACTTAGGCTGAGTTATGTTCTGGTAACAAGCATTTTCTTTTCTTTCTTTCTTTTTCTTTTTCTTTTTTTTTTTTCTTTTTTTTTTTTTTTTTTGAGACAGTGCAGTGGTGTGATCTCAGCTCACTGCAACCTGTACCCCCCAGGTTCAAGCGATTCTCCTGCCTCAGCCTCCCAAGTAGCTGGGATTACAGGCATATGCCACCACACCCAGCTGATTTTTGTATTATTTAAGGAGAGACAGGGTTTCACTATGTTGGCCAGACTGGTCTCAAATTCCTGACCTCAAGTGATCTGCCTGCCTCAGCCTCCCAAAGGGCTGGGATTATAGGCATGAGCAACCATGACCAGCCAACAAGAATCTTCAAAATCTCAGTGGCTGACAATAACAAAGGTTTATTTCTTGCTTATGCTAATGAATCATGTCCACTAAGAGTCAGCTGTGGCTCTGCTCCATGCTGTCTTTGTTCCAGGACCCAGGATGAAGCTGAAGGAGCACCCTCTATCTGGGACTTAGCTGATCATCATAATACAGCAGAAGCAAACAGTGGCTCCTGAAGCATCTACTTAGAAGGGTCATATATCACTTCTGCTCTCATTTCTTAGCCAAAGCAGGTTCTAGGACCAGCCTGCTATTAATGAACAGGAACGAATAACCTTCCCCCAGGGAGAGACAGTAAATATTTTTCAGCAGTAACACAATCCACTGAAAGTCCTGAGCTGGGATTTTAACCAGCCTGTCTTTAGAGCTTAAAAGCTTAACTACTCTTCATATACTGTGTGTATTTTAACCCTAAAAGTAGGAGTTCTACACATATTGCTGGGTAAACTCCTTTATCATCTGATCAGTCTCAGACATCTTGTTATATTTGTTCATATAGACTTTGCATATTCTTTTTTCAAGGCTATAGAGTTTCAGATACGGTATCCCCCATTCTGCCTATTGAGATCCTTCTCATTCATTCAAGTTCAACTCAGGGACCTCACCCACCAGAACAAGTCATACTTTTTCAGCATGTGGGCAGTATTGGGTTTACACTTCACTTTGGTCACATGCATGCCTTGTCTTAGAGTTCTTTGTATACATATCTGTTTACCTCACTTGATTTTAAGCACGTGGAAGCAAGAATCATATTCTAGACATAGATAAAGATTGCTATCTTCCTATGCTTGGCTGTGCTCAACAGAGATGAGATGCTGTTTGTTGGTTTTGCAATACTGTGGAATTATCCTCCGTGCTATCCCTGTCACTTCATTGCCTGCGCTGGTCCTTTTGTATCATTTAAATTTGGTGACCCCTTCAGAACTCACACAGTTTGAATAGTTCTGCTTTCCAGTATTCATCAAATTACACCAGCAATGACAACATTAAAGAAACAATGGCAAATAGGCATCAATCTCTCCCTTCTGACTCTTTAAAAGAAGAATATAGCGCAGGAGAAACACAAACCTAGTAAAATAATTGCTCTAAATCCATACCATCAAGTTTTCCTCTCCCCTCTCTACAGCAAAAGTTACTGGCTGCACGGGAGTTCATCTTTAAGAACAGAGCTGTCGGAACGACGCCAGGGCTGAAGCCTGAATAAAGCCGCAGAGCCAGGCGCACTTGCTAATGATCTAAGAGAGGGTCCCGCCACATGCACTCAAACACACAGCACACTCTCGGGGTTCAAAAGCTCCCTTTCATGCACCCAGAATGTTTATTTTTTTTTAAGAGTGGCAAATGAAAATGAATTTCTAATCTGCATCACAACCAGGGTGCTCCATGCGTCGAAAAAAAGCCCTTCCCTGACACAAAGGCCATGGCCATCTGGAAGAAAAGCCACCCTCCTAAGCAGATCAGCTGCAGGTTCCATCGCACTGGGGCGGATTTGCCCGGAAACAGGCTTCTTGCCTTTATTAACTTACCCCGTCATTAACAGTAATCAGCATTGTCCGCTCTATCTAATTCTTACTGAGCACCTGGGTATGTGGTGTTGCATGGCCTGTCCCTGAGAGAGCCTAAGGACAAATGCATCCTCTCTTGTCCCAAAGCCAGCTTTGTCAACAGGAGGTGCTTTGGAAAAGTAGTGTGAGCAGGGCCAAAACCAACCAAAGTCAACACGATTTTTAAAAGTGTGGTGTGTGTGCAGGTGAATGTCAAGCCCTTAGTGGAAAGAAGGTGCTCTCAGGGCCCTCCCCTGCTTCTTCAGGACTCCCCCCACCAAGGCCCCTAGGAGCACAGCCAGATTTCCCCCCTCATTCTGCAGTGCAACAAGGCTCTCGCCTCAGTGCACTGAGCCTGCTCCTGCTGTGGGGACCCAGGCTGGAGTGTGAAACCAACCCTCCGCCTGCCGCAGGGACTGTTATCACCGCTCTCCACGTTGCTTCCTGTCACGTATCCTGTGCCAATGCTGTGTCAAGCCCATCTTACATTTTTCAAAGTGCCTTTAGCATCATTTCCTGAGCCTGAACATTTGCTCATGCTGCAAAACAAGAACTCATTTTGCAAAGTTTCACTCGGGATTATTGGGACCACAGAGGCAAGAGTAAACACTATTCTCTTATCAGCAAGAGAGACAGAGAGCCCAGCTTTGCTGTGACACTCCAGTAATTTGCAAACCTGAGCAGGTCTGTGTGCTTTTATCTAAGTAGAGAGACCTGCTCTTCCAGTTAAAAAAAAAATATTAAAAATTAAACCATTCCCTCGCCCCACATAGTTTAGCATCAGATAATTTTCTGCTGTGATTCCTTCTTTCTCGAGGGCTGCAAGGAGGCAGCATGGAGGTGCCAGGAGTTTGGCTCAGTGTACAGGTGGCGGGCATGTTAGTCTCAGCCCAGTTCACTGTAAATAATGCAGCCTGACAAGATTTCTCCTTTCCTTTCGCCTTTCGCCTAACCCTTTCAGCCCGCTCGCTTACATCATCCTGGTTGGATTTAAATAGCTAACTGTGCCATGTTCTCCCGGATACAAACCACCGGATTGGCCACCTCCCTAGCTAGCCTCTACCTACTGAGAGGCAGGAGGTAGAGCTCTGGGGCCAATGGCTGCCAGAGCTCAACGCTTGCTGAAGTCCAGTGGATTTTCTGTCACTAAGGGAGGGAAAAACACAGACACACAAGAGGTCTGTTCGTGCATGGGAATACTTGCATGCCTGGACAATAAGTTGTGGTGTGTGAATCTTACTATGTCCTGCCTATAAAGGGAAAAGATAATGTGCATCCTTTGTTCCCTCCTATTAGACTATACCTAGATGATACATTCAAACTCAGTGGTTAACTTATGAAATAATTTCAGCTCAAAAGATGGATAGAAAATCTCTGGGAACTGCAACCTTTCCCTTTTCATTTTAAGGATATGTTAGCTACATTCTTGCGGCAGTGCAATGTTGCATGAATATCAAGCTGAGTTTAACTCCACTGTGCTCAACAACAAATGCTTTTAATTATTTTAACTTTTTTTTAAGTAATGAATTGTGAGTTGAGCAGTCTGCTAAGCTGTTGTTGTCTTCAATAAGAACTCTTGCAAAAAAAAGGCTAGAAGAGAAAACTGATTGAAGAAGTTAAGGGTGAGACTAATGTAACCCACTGGAATCATATCATTCTAGAATTTTAATTAAGTAAATTTAAAAGCACTAGAGAGCCATTTACACAAATAATAGGCTGAAAGTTACCAAGCTGTGTTTAAATCTGCAATCATTGTTCAAAGGAAAACTGGAAATCCTTAACCCTATGTGCAACCCCCAAAGAGAATGAATGCTGTGGGAGCAGGGGGTTGAGGCACAGAGAGAACTCCTGGCTTCCCATTCAGAAAAACATTATGAAAATCCTTGCAGAAGGTATGAGGCCTGAGATAAAGCATAATGGAAATAACACATATGCATAGATACACGGTATGCCTTTACAAATACATTAAGCCACAATTCACTTAAATGATAAGAATGAAACGGAAAGCTCATTCCATCTAATAAGGAATAAAACAAATCCCTGTAAAGTCACTTGTATGACAGGATACTTGGGGTAGGCTACATGATCTAAGCAGTTACCTTTGAGCTAATTCAGGCCTTTTGCCAGGCCAGGCCTGTGTATCTCATTGATCAGGGTCAAACACAGCAAAGAACTAAATTTAGGAACACACAGGTGATTGGTTAGAAAAAACAATCCACTCTGGACACAGCTGAGTCCACTAGATGGAATACATTTACAACCCTAGCAGCATTTGAGTGCAGGCTTCCAGATTTCAAAGCAAAATTAGATAACTCCCTTATTCCAAATAAATTAGCAATAACTCATGACTTCAGTGACCTCACACTTCAGTGCTTCCTAAATGAAATGTGATTTTCCTTGTTGAGATGTAATAATGCTGGGTACATTGTTAGTTGCATTATTTTTTATACTTTTTTTGTATTTAAACTATTTCATAAAGTCTATATACCATTTGACCTAGTAATTCTATGCATAGGAGTTTATTCTATAGATATGCTTATACATAAGCATTGCTTGTAATAACAAGGGATTTTAAACAACTTAAAAGTTATTCAAAAAGAACTGGTATGGATATTAGGCTATAGCCTTGCAGGGGGGAACTGTGTTGCCCACCAAAAGAATGAAGCAGCACTGACTGTACTGATATGGAACCGTCTCCATTATACAGTAGTAAGAGACAAAAGCAAGAAGAACTGAGTGTAGAAAATGCTGCCATGTGCAGGTTGTTTAAAAAGATTATAAATGTAGCTGGGCACGGTGGCTCATGCCTGTAATCCCAGCACTTTGGGAGGCCGAGGAAGGTGCATCACCTGAGGTGAGGAGTTCTAGACCAGCCTGGCCAACGTGGTGAAACCCCGTCTCTACTAAAAGTACAATAATTAGCCGGGCGTGGTGGCAGGCGTCTGTAATCTCAGCTACTTGGGAAGCTGAGGCAGGAGAATTGCTTGAACGCGGGAGGCGGAGGTTGCAGTGAGCCAAGATTGCGCCATCACACTCCAGCCTGGGGGACAAGAGCAAGACTTCGTCTCAAACAAAAACAAACAACAACAACAACAACAAAACAAAGATTATAAATGCATACATGCAGGGAACTTCTCTAGAAGTCAATATGCCACCCTCTTCAAAAAATATCACAGCAATTACTCCAGTAATCTCTGGGGAGGGGTAGGGTGGTTAGGGGACAGGGAAGTGAGAAAAACTAAGTTTTAATGTCACGACTGGGTTTTTTTCCCATTTAAATCAACTTTGTTGATATATATTATTCAATGAGTTTTTGACAAACAAATGTTATGTTCTTTTATGCTCTTGCTTTGTGCATGTATTACAAAAAATAATTTTAAGGAAACATACGTTTGAGCTAGATTCTTCAGAAGTTTTATAGAATAAATGCTTATCTCAGATACCTTCTTTGCTCCATAAATTAGAAGTAAGAGGTGATCACTTTGGAAAGATCAGTTATTCTGATCTTAAAGGTAAATATTGTTTACAGCATTGACTTACCTGAGATAGGTGTTGGGAGAGAGGAAAGCTGACCAGGAGACGAACCATGTGGTTCTTCCTGCTTCTAAGAGCTAAAAGCACCTCTCCCTGGACAGAGGATGGACTAGAAATATTTTTATTTTATAATCACCATATCAAAGTATAAGGAGGTCTTTCTGAAACACTTGCTTATAAGCAAACGTTTCCAGACCTCTCAAAATATATAAGAATTATTCTATGTGCTAAAGCCAATTTAATGTTCTGACTGTGACTTCTGTCACCTTAGGAGGTGGAATTTCATTTCATCTCAAATTTACTCTGTAAACTTGGTCAGAGGACTTTGGCCTCCTGCTCTATCAGGAAGGCCCTATGAGGTGGCAAAGTAAAGAGGATCATGACAGAGTCAGGGCAATTGGCTGGGAAGGCCACAGAGTAGGGACATAGTGAATTAACCCCACCAGGGAGAGGTGAGGCAGAGGCTGAATGAGTGGGGAAGAGTCTGGAGATGTTCACCTGGTCCCGCCTGAGCTATCTAAGGAGTGAACGACTTGTTACCAAACCCCGTCATGTCACTCTGCAGTTATTTCACAGTTATGGAGTCCACTGCCGGAGCTGAAATGCAAACTTCCCAAGCAAAGAGAATTTTTTCTCCTCTGCTTCCTCCTGTTTCTCCTCCTCCTCCTTTTGTTCCCAAA
The DNA here is from genome assembly GCF_003255815.1 of Theropithecus gelada. Lineage (NCBI taxonomy): Eukaryota > Metazoa > Chordata > Mammalia > Primates > Cercopithecidae > Theropithecus > Theropithecus gelada. The sequence continues at coordinate 133,439,273 of NC_037671.1, read as the reverse complement.
ACACCCAGCAAATGTGAAGACAGAGAAAGGAAGGAATGATGAACAAAAAGAATCCCTAATGGCAGTGGAGTTGGTAAGGCAAGTATACAATTTAAAGAGGAGCTAAATGTTCTGAATTATATGTAGCCTTTTGGACAGTCTATCTAGAGGGGTTACACTCACTGGGGAGTCGAAGCATGGCTTTCGCACATCAGTGAGTCCAGGTATCTCTGAGCACAGAGAGGGCGGCCCTCTGAACCTTCCAGGCCTCGTGTTCATGTGGTGAAGGTAAGGCCACTCTCCTCTTGGTGCCAGCCCACCCGGGTACGGATCGAGCTCCCCCACTGCCTCGCTGTGCCACCCTGAGCAAGGTAACTTCATGCCTCATGCTTCATTTTCCTCATCTAGAACATGCGGCTAATCACAGTACCCCTCTCACAAGGCTATTGTGAAGACTAACTTTAACACATATAAATATAAACACAGATTAATAGAGGTGTCCACTTAGCATAGTATCAGCCACACAGAGACTATATAACTATGAACTATTGCAATTATTAATATCACTAAATTATCGAGGTTTTCCCCACCTTAAATAGCTTAGTGACGTTAACAATGACATCACCATTCTCCTAGTGGCTCACGTGTTCTCTGTGCTCTGGGTAATGATGGTAAGCGCAATATTACATTGCAGGATAAGGTTAATTGATGTTGTTTAATAAAAGTGGACATTCAGGTGGTTGTACAATCAAGAAGCCCACCCAAGGAAAAGACCTGCTTGTACTGCATATATAGGAATGTTAGTCATTAAAATGTGCTTACAGAAAAATCCCATTTCCTGTCATGAATCTCACAACAGAAAGAATTCATGAGGAGCCTACTGAAGGCAATATTTGCCATCATCCCCCAAGCATGAGGCAGCTTCACGCCAAGCATGAAGGCAGTCAGGAAACACCGACTGCCCCCACCAAAGGCTGAGTAATTCCTGCGTCAGTATCTTATATTCTTCCAATGGTCTCATCTATCTCACGTGGATTCAATTTAGAGGATGCTGCCAGACAGAATTAAATATATTCGTTTGAAAAATTACAGGGAAAGCGTATTTATAACAGTTCCATTTTGATTGGATCAATTTTCTAAGCATTTATCTTTTAAGAGTCCTAGAGGTCTTTCTTACGGGGTGTGCCTCCCAGATGGACTTTGCATTACACCATCTGCAGGAAAGAACCCCAGAATGTTTTACTTGGGGTCTTCAATAGCTATCTAAGGGGACTGCCGCAGAAGAAAAGTGTGGGAAATATCAGTACAAACATTTCCACAAGCAATGATTCCATCTCTTACTTGGATTAATTATTAATCTGTATATCCTAGGAAGGTCAGATCACAACAAACAGGTTACAATGGGACATGACTAATGAGAATGTCTCAAATACTAAATGAGGATAACCTACATGATGGCACCAATTCTAATTAAGATTCTTCTACCAGAAATAATGATAAGCTTGCATGAAACACCTGCTGTTGGCCAGGCTTTGCACAAGGCACTTTATATCTGCCATGTCATTGGTACTTCATAACAACACTGATGGGTTTATTTTACAGATGATGAAATTAAGATTCAGAAAAACTCAGTGAGGTTAAAATAAGCTGCCCAAGTCCTATAACTGGCTATTAGCAAAGCTGGCACCTGAACCCAAGTCTGGTTGACCTCAAAGCACATGCTCTTTTGCATCCTGCCACACTGTCAGATTCAACAGGCAAAACCAGGACAGTAAATCATAATCGTGAAATATGTGGTCCTTTCCCACCACAATTTCAGACATATTTCCTTAGCATGAATCTAATCATCTCACAAATATTTATGTTTAAAAAAACAGCCATCTTAGGGCCATTCGCTATTTTGAAGGAGTATGATTGGAAGAAGTATAATGTCTTTTATGGAAATTGTTTTTTCCCCTGGATGAAATTCCTGTCCTCTCCCTTTTAAAGTTTTTTTTTTTTTTTTTTTTTTTTTGGGAGGAGAGTTAACTCCTTTACTTTGTATTAAAAAGAACTAGAATATAGAATTGAAAAGTACTAAAAATATAGTTCAGAATTATATATATATATATATTTTTTTTTTTTTTTCATTGCAACCTCGACCTCCTGGGCTCAGGTGACCCTCCCACCTCAACCTCCCAAGTAGCTGGACTATAGGCACACACCACCATGGCTGGCTAATTTTTGTATTTTTTGGTAGACATAGGGTTTCAGCATGTCACACAGGCTGGTCTTGAACTCCTGGGCTCCAGTGATCTCCCCACCTCAGCATCTCAAAGTATTGGGATTACAGGTGTCAGCCACCACATCCAACCAGAATGAGATATTTTAAATGACAAAAATAGACACTGGGAGAACAAAATGAGAAAGTATATCCCTGAGAGTTCTAGAAAGAGATACTAGGGAGAATGCAATATTCAAAAAATTAATCACTGAGAATGTTCTAGAATTAAAACACAAATCCTTAGGTTGAAGACGTACAACAAACATTGAATAGAATAAATAAAATAAGCTCCATTTTGATATATATATATATAATAAAACTGTGGAACCTCAAAAATAAACTAAGACAAGTTAAAAACAACCAGGAAAAAAAGGCACTTTGTCTGCAAAGAAACAATTAGACTGAGAGTTGACATCTCAGTAACAAGAAGTAAGGCCAAAATAAAATAGGAAAATATCTTCTAAACTACTGACCTAGAATTCTATAGCTAATTAAATTATCATTCAAGAGTGAGAGTGAAATAAAGACATTTTCAGATGGAAAGTAAGAGAATTGTATTTGCAGATTTATTTTATGAATTAATCGAGGATATACTCCAGGGACTAGGAAATATGAACCCATGAGAAAAGGGTCAAGAAGCAATAAATTATCCGTGAGCAATCTGAAAAAGAAATTAAGAAAGCAATTCCATTTATAATAGAATTAAAAAGAACAAACTACTTAGGAATAAATTTAACAAAAGAACCTATAAAACTTGTACTCTGCAAACTATGACATTGTTAAAAGAAATTAAAGGATTCCAAAATAAATGGAAAGACATCCCATGTTCATGGATTCAAATATTTAATATTGTTAAAATGGCCATACTCCCATATTCATCTACAGAGTTCATCTCTATCAAAATCCTAGTTGGCTTTCCTTTGCAGAAAATGATACTAAAATTAATATGTAAATGCAAGTGACCCAAAATAGTCAAAACAATGTTTCAAAAGAAGAACCATGTTGGAGGATTCACATGTCCTGCTCATTTCCAAACTTACTACAAAGTTACAGTAGTGAAGACACTGTGGTACTTGCTTAAGAATAGACATAGATTAATAAAATAGACCTAGTCCAAAATATTTTATTTTGAAATAATATATTTATTTAAGAAATATAAAAATAACAGGCTGGGTGTGGTGACTCATTCATTCAATCCCAGCACTTTAGGAGGCTGAGATACAAGGATCATTTGAAGCCAGGAGTTCCAAACCAGCCTGGGCAATGTAGGGAGACCCTGTCTCTAAAACAATTTTTTAAAAATTAGCTGGGTGTGGTGGTGCATTTCTGTGGTCCTAGCTACTTGAGAGGCTGAGATAGGAGGATTGCTTGGGCCCAGGAGGTTGAGGCTGCAATGAGCTATGATTGAACCACTGCACTTCAGCCTTCAGCCTGAGTGACAGAGAGAGACCTTATCTCAAAAGGAAAAGAATATATATATATGTAAATGTGTGTATATATATGTGCATATATGTATATACAAAAAATTTAAATAAAATTTAATTTTAATTTTATTATTTTAATAAAATAATAAGTTCATTTTTGTTAAATATATTTTATTTGCCCCACATTTACTCTCAATATAACAAGGGTACAAGACATTAAATGAGGAAACATGACTCTTTTTCAACAAATGATATTGAGATAACTGGATAGACATATGCAGAAGAATGAATTTGCACCCCCTTGTCACTTCATTTATAAAATTAACTAAAAATGGGCCGGGCACAGTGGCTTACACCTGTAATCCCTGCACTTTGGGAGGCCAAGGCGGGTGGATCATGAGGTCAGGAGATCGAGACCATCCTGGCTAGCATGGTGAAACCCCGTCTCTACTAAAAATACAAAAAAAATTAGCCAGGCATGGTGGCGGGCACCTGTAGTCCCAGCCACTCGGGGGGCTGAGGCAGGAGAATGGAGTGAACCCGGGAGGCGGAGCTTGCCGTGAGCTGAGATGGTGCCACTGCACTCCAGCCTGGGCTGCAGAGTGAGACTCCTTCTCAAAAAAAAAAAAAAAAAAAATTAACTAAAAATGGATCACAGACCTAAATGTAAGACCTACAACTATATCCTGGGTTTTTTTTGTTTTTTGTTTTTTGTTTTGACATGGAGTCTTGCTCTGTCGCCCAGGTTGGAGTGCAGTGGTGTGATCTTGGCTCACTGCAACCTCTGCCTCCCAAGTTCAAGTGATTTTCCTGCCTCAGCCTCCAGAGTAGCTAGGACTATAGGTGTGCGCCACCACGCCTGGCTAAGTTTTGTATTTTAGTGGAGATGGGGTTTCACCATATTGGCCAGGCTGGTCTCGAACTCCTGACCTCAGGAGTTGTAAGAATTACAACTCAATAATAGTAAGTAAATACAAGTATTTTATCTAATATATGATTGCAAATATTTTTTTCCCATTCTGTGAGTTGTCTTTTCATTTTCTTCATGATGTTCTTTGAACCACAAAATTTTTCAATTTTGATGAGGTTCAATTTACATATATTTTTCTTTTGTTGCTTATGCTTTTGGTGGCATATCTAAGAAGGCTTTACCTAACCAAGGCCATGAAGATTTAAGCCCATGTTTCTTCTAAGAAGTATATAGTTGTAGGAACCAGGTGCAGTGGCTTACACCTATAATCGCCTATGTAATTCTTACAACTCAATAAAAACGTAACTCTTACAACTCAATAATAAAAAGGCAAATAACACAATTTAAAAATGGACAAAGGTGGGCATGGTGGCACATGCCTGTAGTCCCAGCTATTTGTTGGGCTGAGGCAGGAGGATCATTTGAGCACAGGAGTTTGAGGCTGCAGTAAGCCATGATTGTGCCACTGCACTCCAGCCTGGGTGACAAAGTGAGACCCTGTCTCAAAAAACAGCAGGGGAGGAAAAGGATATGAATCTCCAAAGAAAATATGCAAATGGACAATAAATACATGAAAAGATGCTAAACATCATTAGTCATTAGAGAAATGGAAACCAAAACCTCAATGAAATACCACTTACACACAGGTGAAAGGCTATAACGAAAAAGGCAGGTGTGTTTTGGCAAGGATATAGAGAAAGTGGAACCCTCATACATTGCTGGTGGGAATATAAAATGTCACAGCCCCTTTGGAAAACAGTTTGGCAGTTTTCCAAAAAGCTAAATTGAAAGTTACCCTTTGACCCTCTAATTCCACTCCTAGACATATCCAAGAGAAATGAAATGTATATGTCCACACAAAAACTTACAAATGAATGTTCATAACAGCATTATTCATAGTAGCCCAAAAGTAGAAACAATACAAATGTCCCTTAATTGATGAATAGATAAATAAAATGTGGTATATCCATACAGTGGAATATCATTTAGCCATAAAAATAATGAAGTACTGACACACACTACAACATGGATGAACTTTGAAAATATGCTGTGTGATGTTCTCACTCATAGGTGGGAATTGAACAATGAGAACACAAGGACACAGGGAGGAGAATATCACACACTGGGGCCTGTCGTGGGTGGGAGACTGGGGGAGGGATAGCTTTAGGAGAAATACCTAATGTAAATGACAAGTTAATGGGTGCAGCACACCAACGTGGCACATGTATACATATGCAACAAACCTGCACGTTGTGCACATGTACCCTAGAACTTAAAGTATAATAAAAAAATAGAAAATATGCTGTGTGAAAAATCCAGTCACAAAAGACCATATAGCGTATGATTCCATTGCTCCAAAATATCTAGAATAGGCAAATCTATAGAGACAGAAAGCAGATTAGGGGTTGCCTAGGGCTGGTTGGGTTGGGGGGAAAATGGAGAGTGACTGCTAATGGTTATGAGGTTTCTTTTGAGGTTCATAAAAATGTACTAAGGTTGACTGTGCTGATAGTTGTACAACTGTCAATACACTAAAAACCATTGAATTGTATACTTTAAATGGAGGAATTATATATAAATTACACCTCAAAAGTTTTTAGAAAAGCAGTGGAGAATTAAAAAGTTGAAAAATATATAGTCAAATCTAAACAAGCATTGACTATATGAAACAATAGTAACAAAAGTACTAATGGAGGTTCCATAAAAACATGTAATTAAAATACTAGAAACAATAATGTGCGAGAAGAAAAGAAGAAGAAGAGAGAAAACAACCTAAGGTCCTTATTTTGCTTGAAAGGAAACCAAGGGATATTGATTAGCCTACAAAATTGTTGAACAGTATGTTCAATTTTAAAGTAAATATGAAAAAACAGAAATATAATCATTTGAAAGGTAATATTGATCACTTCTATAAACGGCAAAAAAAAAGGAGAAAAAAATGAACAGAAGCACAAAAGCAAGATTAAAGAATAAATCCACCACAGTATAGAATCACAATAATGTAAATGGACTAACTTCATAGGTAAAGGACTTAGTTAATTTAAATAAATCCAGCTATATGTCATGTTTTTAAAAAACTGTGTCTTGTTTGTTCCTGATAATTAGAATGATGTTGCATTCCAGTATTTTCCGTGTCTTGTTCCTGACTTTAAATGGGATGTTTTTAGGATTTCACCACTGAGAATAATATTTGCTTTAGGGTTTGGTAGATGCCATTTTTCAGGTTAAAGAACGTTCCTTTTTTGTTGTTGTTTTTTGAGACTGGATCTTGCTCTGTCACCCAGGTTGGAGGGCAGTGGTGTGACCATGGCTCACGGCAGTCTCAACCTCCAGGGCTCAAGCAATCCTCCCATCTCAGTCTCCCGAGTAGCTAGGACTACAGGCATACATCACTATGCAAGTTTTTTTAGAAATGGGATCTCATCATGTTGCCCAGGCTGTCCTCAAACTCCTGGGCTCAAGCAATCTTTCAGCCTTGGCCTCCCAAAGTGCTGGAATTACAGACGTGAGCTGCTGTGCTCAGCAAGGAATGTTCCTAGTTATCTGAGAGAAGTTCTATTTAGAGTGTTGAGGGAAAATAGCTAACTTAGAATTCTATACAGAGCTAAGCTATCATTCAAGAATGAGGATGAAATAAAAAGACATGCCATTTACATTTATAGTTTTTAAAAAACTATAAGTTACCTAGAAATAAATCTAACAAATGACATGAAACTTTTACAAAGAACGCTCTAAAACCTCGTTGAAAGATAGAAAACCTGAAAAAATGATGAGATATACCCTGTTTATGTATGGAAAGACAACAGCTTAATAGTAGCAGCTTTCCTAAATGTATACTACTAATTTAATAACTTCTGTTCAAAATCCCTGGAGAACTGTTTTCACTGACCTTGATAAGCAGATCAGAATATCCATCCAGAAAAATAGAGGGGTTAAGAACAGCCAAAACAATTTTTTTTTTAAGTGACAGGATCTTGCTCTGTCGCGCAGGCTGGAGTGCAGTAGTATGATCATAGCTCACTGCAGTCTCAAACTCCTAGGCCCAAGTGATCCTCCTGCCTTAGTCTCCCAAAGTGTTGGGATTCCAGGTATGAGCCACGGTGCCAGGCCACAATTTTGAGACAGTATAAAGAGAAAGGATTCACCCCAACAGATAGCAAAACTTATGACAAGCTTACAGTAATTAAAATATTCTGGGCACGGGGTGGTGACGGCGACCACTGGGGCTGTGGAAGTGGGGTCCCGGGTTCGGCCGTCGTCCCCTTGCCCACCCCAGCCTTACCGCCTGTCCTGGGTCATCTGTTCTGGCCCATCAGCGCCAAGGATGAGGAGCAGCATCCCACCCAGATCGAGTCTGTGCATGAACTGTTACCGCAATGGCATGATGCACCTCCTGCTCACCAAGAGCCCTTCTTCGGAGAAATCATCGTGAGCTCCTTTTCCTGCCACCACTGTGGCTGGAACAACACAGAGATCCGGTCGGCAGGCAGGAGCCAGGACCAGGGAGTGCGCTACACTTGGACCTTCAGGGCTCTGTAGGACATGACAGAGAAATGGTGAAGACTGACTCTGCTACCACAAGGATTCCTGAGCTAGATTTTCAAATTCCTGCCCTTAGCCAGAAAGGAGCTCTGTCCACTGTTGAAGGATTGATCACCCATGCTATCTCTGGCCTGGAGCAGGACCAGCCTGCACGAAGGGCAAACAAAGATGCCACAGCTGAAAGAATTGATGAGTTCGTTGTCAAACTGGAGGAGCTAAAGCAAGCAGTCTCCCCTTTCACTCTGATCATGGATGATCCCTCAGGGAACAGCTCCGTGGAAAACCCACGTGCCGCTCAGAAAGATGATGCCCTGGTGATCACACACTACAACTGGACCCGACAGCAGGAAGAGATGCTGGGGCTCCAGGCAGAGCACCCCCAGAGAAGCCAGAGGAGGAAGATGTCAGAAATGAAGTGCTCCAGTTTAACACAAACGGCCCAGAATGAAATGCCCCCGCTCAGACCAACATGAAGCTAGTACAAATCCCTCCCTTTAAGGAGGTTATCATCATGGCTACCAACTGCAAGAACTGTAGGCATCAGACCAATGAGGTGAAATCTGGAGAAGCAGTAGAATCCTTGGGCACCAGGATCACCCTCCACATCACAGTTCCCTCAGATATGACCAGAGACCTCCTCAAGTGTGAGGTTTGTAGTGTGGAAATCCCAGAGCTAGAATTTGACTGGGAATGGCCATCCTCGGGGGCAAGTTCATCACATTGGAAGGGCCACTGAAAGATATGTGGGAACTGGTGACCAAAAGCCCTTTCACACTGGGCGACAGTTCCAATCCTGGCCAGACGGAGAGACTGCAGGAGTTTAGCCAGAAGATGGACCAGATCATTGAAGGTAACACGAAGACCCACTTTATTATGGATGATCCAGCAGGAAACAGTTACTTGTAAAATGTGTATGCACCTGAAGATGATCCTGAGATGAAGGTGGAGCATTACAAGCGCACCTCTGACCAAAATGAGGAGCTAGAGCTCAGTGACATAAAGACAGAGGGCTATGAAGCAGGCCTGGCTCCACAACAGTAGCATGGGTGGGCCAAGGGCCAGCTCTCCAGCGCTGCTCATTCTGCAGGCTATTTATTAGCACTGGAAGGAGGCTGGAAGTGTCTTCCCCACCAGCCCTTGCCCATGGTGGGGAGGACATCTGGTCTGAGTCAGAGATCTAGGCACATTTTCTAAACAGCTTGTGATGCAAGTGTGAGCCTATTGTGTTACTTGACGTTATTCTGGAGGTTTTGAATTGGCCTAGGAAGAAATCCAGAAATGAACTTGGACAGGGGTATGTCATTATCACTTTTTTCATATCAAGTCCTTACCCTCCTTCCACATAATGCTCTGCCTCTAAGGTTGGAACTCTGAAGTTGGAGAAGGTGGAATAAAATTACACCTGGAAGATAAAATAAAATAAAATATTCTGGTATCAGCATTTGGCTAAATAGATCAATGGAGAAAATTTTCTGAAAAAGTTGGAAACACACATAAGTAGGAACTTAAGATATAAGAGGTGACATTGCAAATTAGCAGGGAAAGGATGACTATTCAATAAATGGCACTAGGACTATTGGCTAATAATATTTTCTAAGGGAAAAATTAGATTCATACCTCACTGCGTGAACAACAATAAATTTCAGATGTGTTAAGGAAAAGAAGTAAACATTTAGACAGAACTATAGGAAAATATTTCTGTGATATCCAAGGAGGATAGGGTTTCTTAAACAATACAAAGCGAAAAATTATCATGGAAAAGTGAGAAGTTGAAGTATATAATTTTTTTAAAACTTCTTAACAACAAATGGCACTAATAGCAAAGCAAGAAGACAAACACAGACTTGGAGAAAATAGTTACATCCCACATTTCCAACCAAGGATTACTATCCAAAATATATAGCTAGTTCCTACAGATAAGCAAGAAAAAGAGAAACGACCAAACATCAAAAAAGCTTAAGGATGTCAATAAGCAACTGGCAAAAGAGGCCATTTAATGGTCTATAGATGCATGAAAATGTGCTCGCCTTTATTAGTAGTCAAGGAGATGTAAATTAAAACAAATAGATACTATTTCATGCCTATTAGACTGGGAATTTCTTGAAAAATCTCTGACAATACAAAGAGTTGATGAGAATGGAGAAATGGATACTTACATTCACTGCTTGTGGGTGTGTAAAATGACAGACCCAGTGTAGAGAGTGATTTGGCAACACCCGGTAAAGTTAATGCATAACCTATGACCAAAAATTCTGCCACTATATGTCTAGAAGTTCCCAAGAGACACATGGGTCCAAGGAGATATGAACAAAAGCACATTCTTTCAGCACTCTGGGTAATAGCTTAAAAGTGGAAACAAGCTACCTGACCTTCAGCAGCAAAATGGGCAAATCAAATGTGGATTATTCATGCAATGCAATGCTGCACAGCCATTAAAATGAGTGAACTAGATCCTTATCACCTACGTGGATACATCTAAAACGTGTAATGATAAACTAGAAAGATGCAACATAAATATTCATACAATATAATTTACATAAAATGTAAAGTGTATGAAATGATAGTATATATAATTTACTAATATGTTAAAGATACCCACATCTTCCTGGTTATCGCTCAGATCTATGAAGAGGGGAGAGAGAGGCCTCCTAAGCCAGGTGTCTGAATATTACAACATCTAGAAAGACCCTTGAACTTACACTTCACAAAAGAGAAAAAGAGTGTTTTTTAAAAGAGCAACTGAGCTACTAATGAGAATTTGGCACTATTTATGTTTTTATGTACAAAGAACCCTAAAGGATATTTGATGGGTTCTGGTATCAGTTCTTCTTCACTTAGGAACTGATGCTACTAACCCTCAGTCAGTGGGGCTAAGAGAACAGTTCTGGCCTAGCTCCTGTCTCCTACAGGTCCTTCAGGAGCAAAATGGGCAAACAAAATGTGGATTATTCGCACAATACAACACTGGGTTATTCTCCCTCACCCAGCCTACAAGTTTGCCCAGAAAATTCCCATCCTGCTTCTGTTGGATTCTTTCCTGTGTTTCCTTTGCCGGTTGCTGAAAGTACAGTACCGTTCTAGCATCCCAAATTTTACCTGCTGATTTCTGTTGAAGACTCTACAGCTCAACTCTACCTTTCTGATGGGTCTGGACCTGTGCCTATTCAGTACATGTGCCTGTTCAGGGGAGCTGCCTCCCTGGACAGGGTTAGCTTTTCTCTAGGTGCTACAATGCTGGGCAAAGGGTCTTTAAATCCCCTTTGGTTTGGAGTGACAGAACCATAATCCCTCCTGAGCTCCGTGTTTAAACACACATATACACACACATGCTTTCATATACATGCACATGTACAAACACACATATGCACGAACTCAGACAAAAAAATGCACACACAAATACCTACACCACTCCCTTCTCTGCAATAGGAGTCGGGACTGCTTGGTTACTCTAAATCCAGTATTGTATAGGTATTCTGTGGCAGATATGATTTTATAATGGAAGACAATGGGAATAATAGGATTTGCTATTCACGAACACATAGATCTCAAATATCAAAGGACAACTGTATGATACCATTGGAACCATTATAACACAATAGCCGTCTCCCACTCGCCAAGCTCAGAGCATGTGACTTTTCTTTTTCACGTTGGGAGCAGAGTTGATTGAATTATACTCTTCGGTTCCTATCCCATTACCATGACTGCGTGTGAGGTCCCTCTCTAGTTTTACAACTGTGCTTCCTTTTATATTGCCCTTTGTGCCTGATTCCACTTTCATTTCCCGTGGTCCCACTCACAGGCATCTGCTGGAATGGGTTTGATAGTTGCCTAATTGTTATTTATCCTGTTGCTTTTCTACTGGGACGGCATGGCATGAGGATGTTTGTTTCTGATTCATTATGCTGATTCTTTTTATTAAGCAGCCATACAACTTCAGGTGTAGTGCCGGAGTGGATCCCACTGTGGAACCTAGCAGCCAAAGAATGTGAACTGAACATCTGTTTATTTTTGATGGTGGGTCCTGGGGCGTCAGTTCCATTATTTTGTTTGCATTATAGAATTTGGCTAACAAGATCACACTCCTGTTTAAAAAAAAAAAAAAAAAGTGTGCCCTTTAAATTGGGAAAATGCTCATCTCATCTGTCCTGAATGAGTTAAGAGTGCTTCTGCCTGCAAGCAGAGTGTGCGATGACTCACCGTCCCACGAAGACGCCTTCCCTTCTACCTTAAGACTGCATCTGTCCCACAGAACCCCACGTGCGGGAGTCCCTGGAACCTGGCCCATAGGTGGCAGTCTCCCTTCATCGTTCCCGGACTACGAACCTCGGAAGGGCAGCCTGAGACAGCAGTTGCTTTTGCTTTTTCTTCGGGTTTCCTAATATTTAATGTTCCCTCCACTGAAGTTCCCCCTCCGTCCCACAGAGAGTGTAGAGACTGCATCCCTGGAGGCGAGCAAACGACAAAAGAAACTTCGCTTGGAACCAAAGTCGGGAGACCTGGGTTGTGCCGACTCTCAATGCGATTGTTTTGGAATTTTGCTGAAGCTCTCTTGCAGAATTGCTCTGTAAATGGCAAGAAGAAATGCCTTTCGCTATAAACAGAAAATAAAGCTTTCACAAGTTGTCATATTTTTTAAAAGCAATCATGCTGATGCAAGTTTTTATCCCCTCTGTTTAGCCTTGCCTCCCCTCCCTGCCAACACACCCCCACAGAATTTGGGATGAATCTTTGCAAGTGAAGTAAAAGGAGGCATTCTCTCCAACATGTGCCCTTCCTCCAGCCCCTCACAGAGCCTATTCAACAAGATATCAAACGGCCATAGGCAGAGACGAGTGTGCATGCGTGTATGAGTGTGCGCGTGTGTGTGTGCGAGTGTGTGTGTATGCAGACAATACTAGATGGAGAGTCAAAGGGAAATCAAGAGATCCAGAAAAGGGGCACCACCTTCTCACCTTCCTTCCACCCCACTCCTCCTCACCCAAGGAGGGAAGGCAGGTGGAGCGCTAATCCAGTCCCAGGCCCTTTTGGGCGAGCCTGCCCAATGGGTTTCTAATCAGTCAACACTTTGGGCCGGCCCCCACTGTTTATGGCACCAAACGGACTTTAAATCACTAGCAGGTGTCAAAATGCTGGAGGAATGTGCTTGCCTAGGAAGCCACAAGGAGTGATCCATCAGCATTTGTAAAAACCGCCTTGGCAAAAAGAGGTTGAACCCAGCACTGGGGGCAGATTTTGTGGATTTCAGTTGAATCAGCAAACAGAATACTTTTTAAATCTTAGCAGCACCTGGTTCTGAAAAGGACACCCCCCTAAAGAAAGGGCTGCCTTGTCTGTGCTGGAAGGAGGCTTTCCCTGCCTCAAGGTGCTTCTCCTCCCCAGATCAGAGACCTCATTCGATGCTTGGTCCCTCTTCCTTCCTAAGATTGGCAGAGGGCTTGGAGATTTTCACCTGGGCTTTGGGACAAAGCCAACACAGGATGTCCTGAGTTACAGCAAGCATTTCTGAATGGAGGTAGCCATTGGTCAGCCTGCTCTAAAGAAGGCCAAGTTCATGTTCCCCCCCAGGGTAGGTGGGGATTTAGGCTGAGGTGGGTAAGTCACTTGAGGTCAGGAGTTCGAGACCAGCCTGGCCAACATGGTAAAACCCTGTCTCTACTAAAAAATGCAAAATTAGCTTCAGCCTCCCAAGTTGCTGGGATTACAGGTGTGCACCACCAAGCCCAGCTAATTTTGCATTTTTAGTAGAGACAGGGTTTTACCATGTTGGTCAGGCTGGTCTCGAACTCCTGACCTCAAGTGACCTACCCACCTCAGCCTCCCAAAGTGCTGGGATTAGAGGCATGAGCACTACGCCTGGCCAGGTTCTCAAAATCTATAAAATAAAGCCTCAGGGGGGTGTTTAAACTCTGCTGGAACAGGGGCCCAGCAGACCTTCCTGCTTTGTCTCCCACACCTGCTGTTAGACACTCACTGTTCCAGCCCAGCCCTCAGCTCCTCTCACCCCACCCTGCTCTTGGAGATCTTCTCCCCCAGGTCTGTTTCAAATCTCACTGCTTCCACGAACCTGATCCCTCCAGAGTCGACTACCCAGCCCCACTCTTGCTCTCGTGGGCACCCAGATGTCCCATGGCATCCGAGTGTGCACAGCCTCATGGTTCGGCTGCTGTGCCCAACCTGCCGTTTTCCTCCAGGACTCATATGTTTCCTGTGAGCACCCTCCAGCTTTCAGTGCATTTCCCCTAATACTCAGCACTGCGTCTTCCAGTCGGCAAAGCTGAACCTTTGTTGGTGAGATTTGAAATCAAACCATATTAGCATATGAAAATAAATACAAGTATCAGGCCTCATCTGACTCCATTCAATGTAAGAGGCACCATTCATTCGCTTCTAAGAGAAGAAAATTAGTAATGTAAAACTAGAAATGAATTAGCTAATGAGCAGAGGGACAAAGAATGTTCAGTCTCTCTAGAATGCGAAGACTTCAGAATTGTTTGTGAAAATAAGGAAATGCCAAATTTGACAAATCAAATTAACAAATTTAGAGGAAATTACATTGGTCACCACTGCCAGAGTCACAGTGAGACACGAACTCTGAGGACTGCCAGCAATGCAAATGAGAACAGTACTTCTCCAAAAGTTTTATAAAATGTCTCAAGAGTCTTAAAAATTTTTAATTACATATGTGGCTCACATTCTGTTCTATTGAACAGTACTGTATTAGACAACTGCATTTTTTTTTGTAAAAGACAAAGAAAGCTGCTAGGTGAGGTTATTTCTGGTTCTAGAATTATGAATGATTTTAGTTTTGTTCTTTTTTTAAATTTTTTTGATACATGGTCTCGCTCTGTCCCCCTGGCTGGAGTGCTGTGGCACAATCTCAGCTCACTGCACCCTTGACCTTCTGGCTCAAATCTCAGCTCACTGCACCCTTGACCTTCTGGCTCAAGAGATCCTCCCACCAAAGCCTCCTGAGTAGCTGGGACTATGGGAGGCACGTGCCACCACACCTGGCTCATTTTTTAAATTTTTTTGTGGAAACAGGATGTTGTTATGTTGCCCAGGCTGGTCTTGAACTCCTGAGCTCAAGCAATCCTCCTGCCTCAGCTGCCCAAAGTGCTGGGATTACAGGCATGAGCCACCACCTAGCCTAGTTTTGTACTTTATACTCTTCTGTACACTGTTTTCTCAATGAGCATTTATTTCTAATATTTCATGTCTTTTGTGGAGCCTTCCCCAAACTCCCAGACTGGTGTCAGATGCATCATGACTTTCTACACTTTTTCTCTGCCGTATTCATTAGAGTGGGAAGTTATATGGCTGGTTGTTTGATTCATTTCTGCCTGCTCAGCAGATCCTCAAGTCCATGAATCTGGGACCCAGGTCTGTTTTGCTCACTTTTGTGTCCCCAGCACTTAGCTCAGTACATAGCGTGTGGTAAGTATTTAATAAAGACTGGTTAAATGAATGGATGAATACATGATTAAAGAAAAAAGTTACTTCCTAGAATCAGAAGAATCCAAGTCACTGTAACTATAAAATCAAGGAAGTCATAAGAGCAATATTTGCAAACTTCAGTAAAGAGGTGATCAGCACAGATTTTGGAGGGGCTACAGCCATGAGATCTGCGGCAGGGAGTGCCGCTGATCAAGGGCCCCAGCTGCTGTGCTCTGAATCTATCAACACATCTGAGGCTGAGCTTCCCAGGGGCTGCCCCCAGTCAACCTCTCAGTGTAGCAGGAATAGGAAGGCACGCCTTCTCCTGGGAGAGATGGGACTTCTTCTGATGGGCAGTTTTGGCTCAAGGATGTTCATTGACCTTGTCAAAATTTCCTTCCCTCTCTCCTGTCTTCTCCAGGGTCAGACCTTCATTACACTCTGTGTGTTCTCCCCATCGCCTCTGGCTCCATCCTCATTTTCCATTACAGGTGTGTTCCCCAATAAATTACTTGCATCTCAGAGGACACAAATAACACAAAGAAGAACATTGCTTCCAAAATTTAAATATATATTATCTACTTTTTAAAATGGCCAATACATGCACATTGTAGGAAATTTGAACAGCAAAAAGTTTTTGAAGTGGATATATTATAAAAGGAAAGTTGCTTTTTTTTTTTTTTTTTGAGACAGAGTCTCGTTCTGTTGCTCAGTCTGGATTTCAGTGGCGCGATCTTGGCTCACTGCAACCTCCACCTTCTGGGTTCAAGTGATTCTTCTGCCTCAGCCCCCCAAGTAACTTGGACTACAGGCATGTGCCAGCTAATTTTTGTACTTTTATTTGAGACAGGGTCTCACCATGTTGGCCAGGCTGGTCTCGAACTCCTAACCTCAGGTGATCTGCTCGCCGTGGCCTCCCAAAGTACTGGGATTACAGGTGGGAGCCACCATCCCTGGCTGGAAAGTTGCTCTCTCATCTCTTTCCTCTGGCCCCTGATTACCTTCTAAATATTCTCCTTCCTCTCTCAGAAGTCAATCTCTGTCTACCCTTCCACACTATCCACTATTTTACATTGCTTTTGTGACTAGAGTATGGAATACTAGTCATGACCATACATACCATACATATATATTAGACCCCATTCTTTATATGGCTCCACAGTATTCCATTGCATTTAACTGTTTCCACATTGACAAACATTTAGGTTTGTCAACATTTAGGTATTTCAAATCTTCACCATGGAGGTGAAGACTTGAAGATGGAGAGTAAGACTCCATCTCAAAAAAAAAAAAAAAGAAAAAAGTGGAATTGTCAAAATATATTTTATTAAGCCCAATATATCAAAAATATTACCACTTCAACAAGTAATCAGTGTAAAATGTATCAATGAGATATTTTACATTCTTTTCCTCATACTGTATCTTCAAAATCTGATGTGTATTTTATACTCACAGCACATCTCACTTTGGACTGGGGCTAGTAACCAACACAATGGACAGCACAGCTCTAGAGAGTGTCCAGATGAATAGAGCTTGGCTCCCTGAATGACCGGAAGAGAGACTATACAACCTGGTAACAGCCAACTGTACATGACATACATAAGGAAGAACTTCAATTATGTGAAACCATTGAGAACCTGGGGTTTGTTATAGCAGTTATGTGATTTTATATAATTAATATGAGATCATACTCTACTTTTTCCAGATGGCTGTCACTTATGAAATAATTGATAATTTATCTTTTTCACCAATAATTTGAAAATCATCTTTCTCAGGTTCTATATCTCTATATGCTTTTGGATTTATTCCTTGACTTTCAATTTAGACCTACTTATCTATAGAAACTATTATTATTTTGAGACAGGGTCTCACTCTGTTGCCCAGTCAGGAGCGCAGTGGTGTGATCTTGGCTCACTGCAACCTCCCCCTCCCGGGTTCAAGAGATTCTCCTGCCTCAGCCTCCCAAGTATCTGAGACTACAGGCACATACCACCATGCACAGCTAATTTTTTTGTTCAATTTTTTTTTTTTTTTTTTGAGACAGAGTCTCACTCCGTCGCCCAGGCTGGAGTGCAGTGGCACGATCTCGGCTCACTGCAAGCTCCGCCTCCCAAGTTCACGCCATTCTCCTGCCTCAGCCTCCCCAAGTAGCTGGGACTACAGGCACCCGCCACCATGCCTGGCTTATTTTTTGTATTGTTAGTAGAGATGGGGTTTCACTGTGTTAGCCAGGATGGTCTCGATCTCCTGACCTCATGATCCGCCCACCTTGGCCTCCCAAAGTGCTGGGATTACAGGTGTGAGCCACCGTGCCCAGCCTTGTTCAATTTTTAGTAGAGACAGGGATTCACCATGTTGGCCAGGCTGGTCTCAAACTCCTATAGATGTGAGCCACTGCACCCAGCCCTGAATCTATTATTTATTGATCAATAAATACTGACCTATTTGTTCATCAGTGTCATACTGGTTTTGTTTTTTGAGACAGGGTCTCACTCTGTCACCCAGGTTGGAGTGCAGTGGCACGATCAGAGCTCATTGTAGCCTCAACTTCCCTGGGCTCAAGTGATCCTCCTGCCTCAGCCTCACAAGTAGCTGAGACTATGGGTGTGCGCCACCATGCCCAGCTAATATTTTATTTTTTTATGTTTAGTAGAGATGGGGTTTCTCCATGTCGCCCACGCTGGTCTCAAACTCCTGGGCTCAAGCAATCCACTCACCTTGGAGTGTCTTACTGTTTTAACTGCTACCTTCTAGTATGTTTTAATATTAGTAATAGTAATAGTAAGGCTATTACCCCCTGTGGTAAGCAGAATTCTAAGTTGATCCCCAACGTTCCCCCTCCCGGGTATAAACATCTTTTATAATCCCTGGAATTTGTGAATGACAGGATAGTTACTCCACGATTAACTTATGTTCTTTGGCACAGCTGACTTTAAAAAAGAGAGATTATGCTGAGTAGACCTGACCCAGATGAGACCTTAAAATAGAACGAGCTTTTCCTGGAGACGTAGATTCAACACATGAAAGGAAATCAGTATGAGGGAAATTCTCTCTGGTTGGCTTTAAAAATGGAGGGGGCTGTGTGGCAAGGAATGAGGGAGGCCTCTGGGGAGCTGAGAGCCCCTGGCTGACAGTCAGCAAGGAAACTGGGTCCTCAATCCTAGAACCACAAGGAATTAAATTTGGCTAACACGCTCAATGAAATTGGAGGCTGATTCTCCCGCAATCCCTTCTCCAGATAATACGCAGCGTGGCTGACATCTGGATTTCAGCCTCATTAGACCCTGAGCTGAGAACCCGGTCTTGCTGTGTTGGGACTTCTTACCCACAGAACTGAGAGCTAATACATAGGTATTGTGTTAATCCACTAAATTTATGGTAATTTGTCATGCAGTAATAGAAAACTAATACACCTCCTTGTATCCTTTTTCAGACTTGTTTCTGGTTAGTAATTATTTATTTTTATAATAGACTATACAATCAGCTTATTTAATTCCAAAAGAATGTTCTGATAGTATTTTTATTGTTATTGTTTTACATTTATATATTAATTTAGGGAGAATTGACATATTTACAGTGTTGAATATTCCTACCCAAGAACATCATGTCTATTTTTTAAAGTCTTCATTTGCATTTTCAAGTTTTCTCTACATAGTCCTTGCACAATTTCCTTTTAAATTTATTCTGGCTGTGCGTAGTAGTAGCGCCTGCCTGTAGTCTCAGCTACTCTTGAGGCTGAAGTGAGAGGAGCACTTGAAGCCAAGAGTTTGAATCCAGCCTGGGCAACAAAACGAGACTGTCTCAAAACAAACACACAAAATAATTTGTTCTGGACAACTTATTTTTTTGTTCCCATTATACATGAGTTTTTTCTTCTGTCACATTTTAACTGGCTATTGTTTCTACATAATGAGACTATTGATTTCTAATGTTAACTCTATAACATGCTTCTTAAATAAATTTTCTTATTATTTATGACATATTTTCAGTTGATTGCCTTGAATTGTAATTATCTACAATAAAATGGTAATTTTATTTCCTACTTTCAAGTTTTCATACCTCTATTTTTCTCTTGTTTAATTATGTTGACTAGCATTTCCAGTTCATTGTTAAATAATAATACATATTTTCATCTATTTTCTGACTTTAATGGGTCTGTTTCTTTTATTCTAGATTTTTACAGCAATAATCATTAGGTGACACTGGGCTATAATTTTATTTATTTTTGTTACCATTTTGTGGGGTTTTAATATCAATGTTATACTGGCTTCATAAAAAGAATTTGCACCTTTGATTCTCCTCCTTTGTTCCGAAACATCTTAAATAGCATTGAAATTACCAGTTCCTTAAAAGTTTTATAGAATTTGCTTAATAAACTATATGAGCCTATTGCTATTTAGTTGTTAATATTATTAATAACATTTTCTAATTTCTCCATGTTAATTTGTTTAGTTTTCTTTTTGTTCTGACCAATTTTGGCAATTTATGTTTCCTAGAAAAACATCCATTTAGCAATTTATTTACATATAGTTAAGCAACGTAGCCTTTTATGATTCCTTCACTTCATTTATTAAAATTTTATATATTTGTGCTCCCTATTTTCTTGATTAGATTAATTAACATCTATATAGTTTTTTATTTTTCCCCTAAAGAACCAGTTATTGGATTGATTTTTTTTTTTTTTTTTTAGTATCACCATTTTTCTGTTTTGTAATGCAAAAGTTAAGCTTTTACCTTTAGTATTCTTTCCATCTGTTTGCCTTAGTGTTATTGTTCTTTTAAACTTCTAGAACTGGATACTTCATTTATTTTCTTTCTTGTTTATCGATTTGGCAATATCCCATAGATTCTGATTATATATGTGTTGCTGTTACTTTGTAGATTTCCTATATTTTTAAATTTCCTATTTGATCAAAAAGTTAATGAAGAGTTTAAATGCTCTAAATGATAAGGTTTTTAGATTTATAATTATTTAAAAACTAATTTCCATTTTGTGGAAATGCTGATAATTTTACCTGCACTATTTCTCCGTTTTGCAAATTAGTGAAGTATTATTTTAATCTAAGAGTAACATTTTTGTGATTATTGCATGAGTACTTTAAAGAAGATATATTCTGATATAGCATTTGAATATATGTTCACAAAGACTATCTTTTAAATTGCATTATTTTAGTCTTCAATATTCTTATTTTTTTGTACCTGTCAAAGTCTCAGGTAAAAGAATTAAAATCTTCTACCATTAGTATTTTTCTATTTCTCTTTGAATTTCTGTAGTTTATGTTTTATGAATTTATCACTATTATAACTTACCATATATCTATTTATAACTACTAGGGTTTCATTGTGGTTTACACTTTTAGCATTACAAAACATCATGCTTTGTCTTGCTTAATACTTCTTGTTTAAATTCAAACTTGTTTGATTTTAGCCGTGCCAATCCCTATTTTTTATTTGCCTTTGTTTCATATGATTTTGTCAATCCTTTGTTTTCAGGCTTTCAACAACACATTGTTTTACATGGAGTCTTATGTATAGCCCATGAGGCATTTTTACTTTGAAGTTTAGTTTGAGTTTTTTCTTTTATCTAAACAGAAGGACTGGCCACTTCCAACCAGATTACCAGGGCGTTTTCCTCCCTGCCTCCAACACCAGCTTCCCATCGTCCATTTCTGTTCTGCCTTCAGGTGAACTAGAGTGTCAGCCTCCCTCACCAGGCTTCCTACCAGACCGTGAGAAACACCTTCTGAGCCCAAGACAAAATGCAGGACACTTACTTGAAAATTGAGTATAAAAGCGCTACGTGTTTACTCCTCCCTCAGTCTCATGAGCATGTTTATATAAATCACACAATATCAACGTGTTCACACATCTGTTTTGGGTGGAGGGACATTGTATTTGGGGCTTTTAATTTGTAGAAGCCACTGAAATTGACATCATTGACTATTAGAGTAAATAGAAACCGTTAGATACTACATAGATGTATATTTGAAACATAAGACACAAGCAACTGTTTTTTCATAGCATCAGTTACTGCAAACTGTGTGTTCTGATGAAAATACATCATGACTGATAAGTCCAAATATCTACTGCTGTGTAATAAACTATTCCAGAACTTAGCAGTAAAAGATAATCATTGTATTATGTTCACAGATTCTGTGGGTTGGAAATTTGGCAAAAGCAAGGTGGGGACAGCTTTTTCATGGCTTTGTAATGTCTAGAGTCTTGGTTGGCAAGACTTGGAGGCTGGGTGCAACTCAGTCATGAGGTACAGGAGTCCTCGGGAGTCAGCCTTACTCATGTGTCTGGTAATTGATGGCATCTGTTGGCTGCGACTTCAATTGGGCCCATTATCCAGAAAACCCTCATCTGGCCTTCGATGTGGCTGAGACTTACTCAGAGCTTGGCAACCTTGGACTTCTTACGTGACAACTTGGGGCTGCAAAGGCAAGTATCCCAAGAGAACCAGGTACAGCAGTGTTGCTTTTTATAACCTAACATTGTAGACATTTAGGATAATTTTTGCCTTATTCCATTGGCCAACCAGTCACTAAAGTGGGTCAACAAGTAACTAAGGCCCAGATTGAAGCAGAAGGATACATAAACCTACCTCTCAATGGCAGAAGCATCAAAGAATTTGCAGACATGTTTTATTTTTTATTTTATTTTTGAGACAGGGTCTCACTCTGTCACCCAGGCTGGAGTGCAATGGTGTAATTACAGCTCACTACAGCCTTGACCTCCCAAGCTCAAGGGATCCTCCCACCTTAGCCTCCCAAGTAGCTGGGACTACAGGCATGCACCACCACACCTGGCTAACTTTTTTTATACTTCTTTTTTTTTTTAAAGAGACAGGGTCTCATGATGTTGCCCAGGCTCATCTCAAACTCATAGGATCAAGCAATCCTCATACCACGGCCTCCCTAAGTGTTGGGATTACAGGCATGAGCCACCAGACCTGGCCAGTTGTGGCACTTTGTAAGCAGCAACACCAAATTTAACATGTGAAATATGTCAGTTATTGACTAATAACAAATAGTTATTCCAATTTTTAAAATAACTATGAAATACAAGGACAGAAATTTTGAATGAAGTCCCACAAGCTAAAAGCCTGGAGTCCTCAGGAGAATACAAATGTTCGACTTTCTGTGGGCCTGGCTGGCTTAGAGCCTTCCTGGCCTTCTCCTCCAACCTGCCATGGCTTACACCTTCCCTGATGGAGGGATTATGTATCTTTTGCTAAAAATTACCCCAGAATGATGCAGTGTGTCCTTTCTCCCTGATCCCATGACTGCTACCTTTGCTGCTGTCACACCAACCTCCCATCCATTACTCTCACTTTATTTCCCCCACTCCATAATTCATGTAATGGACAATTATCAAACACTGACCACGTACCAAACTCTTGAGGAGATATCAAAATGAACAAGGCCATGAAGATATTCTTTAATGCTATCTTTTAGAAGCTTTACTGTTTATCTTTCACGTTTAGGTCTATAATCAATCTGAAAGTGATTTTTGTGTATAGTGTGAGGTAGGGGTCAAATTCCATTTTTCTCAAGTGTATATCCAATTGACTCAGCACATTGTTTATTGAAAAGCTCATCTTTTCTTCACTGCATTGCAGTGGCACCTTTGCTGAAAATAAAAGACCATATTTCTGGGTCTGGATTTTTTATTTTGTTCTAATAATCTATTTATTGATATCTACTTGAGGCAATATCATTCTGTTTTAGTTACTGTAGCCTGATAATAACTTGTCATATTTAGTAATGTTAAGAAAATATTTTTTCCTTTTCCAGATAGTCTTTGCTATTCTTGGACTTTTACCTTTCCATATAAATTTTGAAATTAGCTTATCACTTTCCACAAAATCTGGGCTTTCGATTGGAACCATACTTCATTCTGTCAGGGATCCTATCTACTCCTTCCAATCCTAGCTATCTTGACATTTCTCCATGCTATCAAAAAACTGGGTGAAGTATAGCTTTTATGGTTGTTCCTGACAAGAGGGCCATCTGATACCAGTCACTCCATCATAGTCAGAAGCAGAAGCCCTTTGCAAGCTTTCCACAATTCTATGAAAAAAAAGAAGTTCCATGATAAGAAACCTGTATGACAAACTTTCACTCTGCAGACTATGTTTAAAATCCTACTTTATGAAACAGGATTCATCCACCTGCAGTTGAGAGAAGACATGACCCATATTGCGTTAAACAAACAAAATGTATTGGTTCATATAACTGAAAAAATTCAGGAGAAAAATCATCATATACAAGATTCCAAACAAATTTTGTCAGGATCCAATTTATCTCTCTCTCTCTGTTCTACTTCCTGTTTGTTGAAGCCAATCTCAAATCAGCTCATGACCATAAGATGGTTGTCAGCAACTCCCAGAACTATACTGTCTCAGGTCCACATCCAGGAGAAAAAGAGTGTCTGTTTCAGGATACCTGGGAAAAGTCCTATTGGCTCTAGTTGGGTCACTGCCCATTCCTGAGGCAATCACTTTGCCAAGGTAAATTTGATGGATTCATTAACTTAGGCCCAGGTCAGGTGCCTGTTCCTGAGCCAGCGGTAGATTCAGCTCCTCTAGAAGTCCATGGATTGATAGCATTAGTGGAAGTTCCCAAGCAGGAAGCTGGGGAATGATTAAATGAATGCCGGACAACCAAAAAAGCAAAAGTCTGCTTCACAGCCACACCCAGTGTCTAAATCCACATCACCTAAAGGTACCTGGAAGATCATAGGCTTCCTCGTCAGGTCCTCCAAGGCCACTTCCATGATCCTGCTTCTAGGACTGGAACCCCACCCCCTTCACATGGCCATGGGCTCCACATGCGTGGTCTGCAGGACATACACAGCTCTTCCGGGCCCAGCATGTCCCCATCCATGTGTTCTCTTCCTTCTGTTACCTAAAGTCTTGGCAAGCGTTGGGCATGAGGAACAGGGGGATGAGCTTGGTTTTATTCCTTCATTGTCGCCACTTCCCTTTGCTCTCACTATCTCCTCAACAGGACAAGAACAGGATTATCAGGCTTAGCTTCCTAATGCTACCATTTACTGCTGTGATTCTGAAAAAGTCACTTTGCCACTCTGAGTCTCATTTCTTCATCTGCAAATGGGGCTGATCATGTCTATGCATACTTTACCTCTTTCCAGGTAATCTCTCTAAGAAGAGTTCTATAATATAACAGAGGGAGGATAAGAGGTAACAAGCCTGGAGAAGATATCTTTTTGAATGGCTGTTGAGGCTGCTGGTGATGCTTCTGCTTAAGAAATCTTAAATGTGGAGGGTTTTTTTTTCCCCCTAAGCATTTCAATAATTGTGAAGGTTAAGTGAAATAGTCTGGAAATGTTTAATAGACTGAAGCTCTAAAGAGATGCTGAATTGTATCATGGGTTCCAGACAGATCATTGCGAAGCTCTTGTTCTACCCCAAGTGTTGTTTGTGTGTAACACGTGTCAAGGGTTTCTACTCTAGGGAACAAAAGCACAAAAGTTTCACTGAAGTCCTTTGGCCTAATCCTCTTAAGAGCTGTTGAAGCCTCCCTGAATTGATCAGAGGCAGTCAAGTGCCTTCTTAAGACAGGAGGCTCTTTCAAGTTTTCTTATTGCTCCTAGTTCTGACAAACCCACTCAAGTTTCCTTGCTACCCCTTCACCATCACTCATACAACACTTGGAGCCTGAGATTCTGCTCAAGGTCACAGTGGGCAGGAAGTGGCTGGGCAGGGATCTTTCTAGAATCCACTCTCCTTCTACAGGGCCAAAAGGAGCTAAGACTGCGCAGTCACAATGGGTGCATGCTACAGAGGCCTCTGAAAATGCAGGTTTTGACTATACCTCACAGGAAGGACAGGATAGCATCTGAGCAACAGTTGTGTGTATGAGAAGCAGTGGCAGGTCTGGAAGTGTAATCAGGAAAATCAGCTGCACCTCCTGGCACAGGTGCGTAACCCAGAATTGAAGTAATAAGACCAAATGCCCTAATGATCTTTGCAATTCAGAGCCTAGCACAATGCCTCATTTAGAGGCTATTCAGTTGAGTTGATAGTTGGGGTGGAAAGGAATAGATAGATTTAAGAGAAGTCTGGACAGTAGGCACATAAGACGTAGGGCTTGTTGAAGGATGAGGACAAAAAAGAGTAAACTATGGCTTTAGACACAGATACATCAGCAGATGCTAGGGGTGGGGAGGCAGTCCAGATGAAACCCAACTGTGGGTTATGAGGGACAACCACGCGGCTGTGTTGCCACAGGTCTTTTCCTCCCCAAATGCAAATACGCCCATTAGGAAGGCACCCTTGGCTGGAAGCCAATCTGGTTTCACCCCTGAAACCGTGAGCATCATTTCCACAGTGCTGTCAGCCTAAGAGGTGAGCTTCATTTTGCCAACAGCTTCTACTGAGATAGGGTTTGTTACTCAGGCATCTAAATAGCTCTATTTTAAAGATAAATTTATTTTCTGCAGATTAGTTCAGCTGATGTATTAGGTAGCCCAAAAAAACTCTAAAAAGAAAAGGAAGAAAGAAAAACCTCAACCCTTAATTCTACGGCTCCCTTTAAAGAAGGAACAACAAAAAAAGATACCAAATAAATCCAAGCTCACTGATCTTCCAGCTCACTTGATTTACCTGGAACAGACTCACACTCAAGGGTGACCTCTTTCAGGAGCAGACTCTGGATTTCTTCCCCACCCTGGAATTCTCTGGTACTTCAGTGTTCTCAATTGTATAGTGGAAACAGGACACATTCAAAAGTCTCAGCAGGCCGGGCACAGTGGCTCACACCTGTAATCCCAACACTTCGGGAGGCTAAGGTGGGAGGATTGCTTGAGCCCAGGAGTCCCAGACCAGCCTGGGCAACATGGCGAAACTCCACCTCTACAAAAAAATGTAAAAATTAGCTGGGCGTGGTGGCTCATGCCTGTAGTCCCAGCTGCTTAGGAACACTCCAGCCTGGGCAACAGAGCGAGACCTTGTCTAAAACAAACGAAAGAACACTTCTTTTTTTTTTTTTTTTTTTTTTTTTGAGACGGAGTCTCGCTCTGCCGCCCAGGCTGGAGTGCAGTGGCCGGATCTCAGCTCACTGCAAGCTCCGCCTCCCGGGTTCACGCCATTCTCCTGCCTCAGCCTCCCGAGTAGCTGGGACTACAGGCGCCCGCCATCTCGCCCGGCTAGTTTTTTGTATTTTTTAGTAGAGACAGGGTTTCACCGTGTTCGCCAGGATGGTCTTGATCTCCTGACCTCGTGATCCACCCGTCTCGGCCTCCCAAAGTGCTGGGATTACAGGCTTGAGCCACCGCGCCCGGCCAAAAGAACACTTCTTAGCAAACTGTGTGACTGTGTGCAGGCATATGCAGAGGGACGGGCAGAGCTTAGAGACCGGCTGTAGATAGTGAGGAGTGAGTATAGACAGACACTTCTCGCCCTACCTAGGAATGGTGGAAAGTCTGAGTTGAGGCAATGCTGAGGGCCTTCCTCCTCAGCGCCTAACAGTACAACCTCACATTTACAAAGCATTTCCAGTTTTCATCTCACTCATTCTCCCATTTCCTAGATTGCTGCTGTCAGGCAAGAGCCCTTCCTTAGCTCCAATCTCACATGGTGCTGGAACCTCCGTGCCAGTCCCCACAAGGAGGTCAGGCTGCCACTGCCTGCACATCTGACAAGAAGCAGCTCACCACCTGGCAAGGCCTCCTGCTTCCATTTTTACAGGTAAACTCTGCCTCTCTTTAGTTTCATCTGCTGGATTAGCTTTGGCCCTGCAGATACCCATATGGATTATGCACTTCCTCATCCTCCTCACCATTTATTTCTGTGCAAACCACCATCATGTCAGCCCATTAAGTGTTCTCCTTACAGGCCTTAAAACCACTGATATAGACTATGATTTCCCAACCATTTACGCTAGTTCCAGTTTGTCAATAACCTTATTAAGCGTATGCTTACAGAACCCAGTGCTTACCTGGCCACGCATGCAAGCCCAACATGGTTCCTTGTCCTAGATTCTACACTTGTGTTGGGAGAGTCCATGGTTGTGCTAATTTCTTTGTCAATCCCCATTCATATTGAGACTTGAATCAATTAAAACTCCTAAATCTTCTCGAGTCCAAACCTGTGTATTCCCTTTCCCAAATCTTTTCAACAAGTAAACTAGTGTGCATCAAGAACAAATGCTGTCACTGGTGCAATTTTTGTTAAACCTAAATACAATTCTGTGCATTTACCTTAGACGTTTCATCTAAATGTTCCTACAAGTCTCAAGGTCTTCAAGAAAACTTATCTGTCATTTGTCATTAGCTACACTCTAACTTCATGGCATTCACCAATTTGATGGGTGAGCTTTTTATTTCTTTATTCCAGCCACTGGTACATTGCAATAAAACTTGTCTGTCTATACTAGGGGGGTGAACAGATGTGATCAAATCTGTTTTTACAGATTATAGACCTTGTTTGCTCAAAGTCACACGATGGACCTATGTACTGTGGAGCTGGCACTAGAACTCTGATCTCTCAAAAACCAGAGAGGAGATTTTCCCACAGTGCCACAGGCTGCTGCATGGAATGTTTGCCTCCCCCAGGCCTGGGCACACATGAGTGGACACTCATCATCCACTCAGCAGGTAGGGGCTTCACACCATTTTCAAGGTGAGCAACTGTATTTATTACCATGTGTTGGCTGACAAGGGCTATAGCTAGTAACAAAATTATTCTTCACTCACATTCACTTCGACACATCAAGCATCTCTGTCCAAACCCAGCTAGATCCTTCCCCTGTACACCTGCCTGGCTCACCATGATGGGATGGACACGGTCAAATCTGGGCACTAAGAGACTTGGGTCACAATGCTGGTTCCACTGTGTTAATTCTTTGACCTTGTTTGACAAAAGCCATTTAATTTCCCTGAGCCTCAGTTTCTCACCTTGTATTCATTGTCTCCTTTGATGCTCAAATCAATCCTGTAAGGTAGGACCACACCACCCTACCTTACAGGATTGATTTCAGCATCAAAGCAGACAATGAATACAAGAGTTTGTTGTTGTTGTTTGGCAAACTTTGCAAAGGTAGGTACATTGTTATTATCAGATGGGTATGGAGAACTCTAAAGTGAGTCAGTACCACTTAAAATTCCTTTTAAAGCAGTTCATTGCATCCTAACCTATTTATTCATTTCTCTTTTTTTCTTAAAGTCCCAACAAAAACTTAATATGAAGACTGCATGCAGGGATAGCACTGAATACAAATTAACCATTCAATGTTCTGTAGTCCCTCTGGCAGGGAAATGATCCACCTATTAAAACACCCAGTCAGAGCTGGCACACACAGTGCTGATAACCCCAGCAGGCAATGACCTTGGCACCATTACAAGGGCAATATTTTCAAATGGATGAACTATTCCTGAACAAAGTGTCCAGTGTACTAGGAATAAACAGGCTTTTCATCAACCAAGGCTGTGTGTTTTCTGGTTCCAACAACCTTTCCCAGAGACAGTGCTGGAGAGGAGGGGGCACCAGGAAGCAGCACCTCCTCAGCAGCCTGCCCAGCCCGTTCATCCCTCTTCCAGAATCCTATGACTGGACAGGCCTCCACACCTCCATCCTCTCCTCTGATGGTTTCATGATTGCTTTTCTGCACTTTTGCAAAAGAAGAACCCGATGCTGCCCTTGGTGACTCTAGTCAGACCTCAGCAGGTGGAGGATCAGCCCTCCCCATGGTGTACAATGAAGTCCTGGAGCCTCATGAACAAGAATCTGTGATAGAGAATCACGTACAATGTCACCAGGTAACTGCAAGGCCAACTTTTGAGAAGATGAGCGAATCACCCAGGACAGTCCAAAACAGGTCACACAAGAGGCAGACAAGATCCTTGAGACAAACTTCACAAGGAAAGGAAGAAAAGACTCTGGATCCACCAGAATGGAAGCACAAGTGCAAAATACAACTGGAAAAACTTGCTTCTTCACTAAGCCAAGGAGGCTGTAGCTGGCCCTTTCAGCTGTTTGTTCTTTCATTCATTCTACAAATGTTTATTGAGCACCTACTGTGTACCCAACACTGTTCTATGTTCTGGAGACACAGAATAAACAAGACAAAGTCCCTGCTCACCTTACATTCTGGTGGGAGTAGACAAACAATAAAGTAACTGTCTAGGTAGTGATAAGTGCTGAGAGGCACAGGGAGTGTAGGGCATGAGCTGACATCAGGGAAGGCCCCTCTGTTAAGGTAAATTTGACCAGAGGTTTGAAGGCAGTGAGGGAGCAAGCGATGACTATCTGGGCCAGCATATTCCAGGCAAGAGCAGGATTCAAACAGCGAAGAAGAGGGTGTTACAGGAATGGACTGAGCCAAGGAGAGTCCAGAGAGATGAAGGCAGAGGGGCAACAGGGAGCCTGTGAGCCACCTTCAGCATTTTAATTCTAAGCGATCTGGGAAAATACTGGCAGAGGGGGAGGGTTGAAACAGAAAAGTGAGACAATCTGATTTTTGTGTATGAAGCTCATGCTGGGTGCTGGATTAAGACTATAAAGAAGGCAGAAAAGAAAGCGAGCAGCAAGACTGTGAGGAGGAGAGCAGGACAACTCAAGCAGGAGATGGTGGCAGTGGCTCAGACCACGACAGCAGCATAAGAATAAGCTGAGAGTCTGGATGTTGTTAGGGTAAGACCTGCAGAATTTAATAATAATAGGATATGGGAAATGAGCGAGACTCAAGGATTAGTCCACAGCTTCTTTTGCTGAAGCAACTGGAAGGATAGAGTTAATATTTAGTGAGAAGAGGAAGGTTATGGGTGAAGTAGGGTGAAAGGCATCAGGATTATGGTTTTGGGTATGGTTTGGGTAGCTATTAGACACCAAGTGGAGATGTCCAGTAGGTTGTGGATCAAGCAAGTCTTGGGTTCAGGCTAGAGATGTAAGCTTGGAAGTAATCAGTGTAGAGAAGGTATTCAAAGCCAAGAATGAGGTTGATATTAACAAAGGAGTGAGTACTGAGAGAGAAGAGATCCAAGGACTAAGTCCTGGGGCAATCTTACACAAAGAGGACTTAGCAAAGCACACTAAAGTGAATTAAAGAATTTTTTCTTAAAAAAACAGCCTAGAGAATATATAAAGAAAATTTTTCAAAAAGTAACCATTGATTGACTTTGCCAAATGCTGCTATTTGGTCACAAGTGATAATAACTAAGAATTGACTATTGGATTTAGAAATTTGGAAGTCCCTGGTGACTTTATTGGGGCAGTCTTATTTCTCCAATGAATAACCCTGGAATCAATAACTTAGTACAATAAAAAGCTTATATTTCACTCATCTCACAGTCCAATCAAGTATTTGGCAGGTGGCCTTCTTGGTGATTTGGGTGCCAGGCTCTTTCCATCTTCAGTGCACACCTGCCATGGTTCCCTTGGAAAGGGAAGGAGTGGTCCATATAGAAGCACACCTGAGCTCTGGTGCTTCAGCCTGAAGCTGGCACGTTGACCCTACTGGAGTTCCCATGGCAAGAACTAGTCACACGGCCTCATTTAAAGGCAAAGTAACTGGGAAACATCATTTGGTTATGTGCCCTGGAAGAGGAAGTGGTTTGGTGACCATCTAGCCAGTTTCTCTCACAATGACCTTGGCGAGAGCACTTTTGGAGGAGGGTGAAAACCAAAGACTGATTGAAGGGAGTTCAAGAGAAACCAGGGAAGTAGAGAAATGGGGTGGCAGCTAAAGCAGGCTTGGGGTCTAGAGAGGTGTTTTGTTTCTGGTTTGTTTGTATGATATTGGAAACGATCCTGTAGAGAAGAGACAACTGCTAGAGGGATGTCCTTGAGTAGGTGACAGAGAAAGGGACCTAGCTCAGTGCCATGCATAAGAATGCCTTGGAGAGCCCATTGAAACAGATTCTGGGGCCCCACCTCAGACTTTTTTTTTTTTTTTTTTTTTTTTAACAGAGTCTTGCTCTGTTGCCCAAGCTGGAATGCAGTGGCACAATCTTGGCTCACTGCAACTTCCGCCTCCCAGATTCAAGTGATTCTCATGCCTCAGCCTCCTAAGCAGATGGGATTACAGGTGCATACCACCACGCCTGGTGAATCTCTGCATTTGTAGTAGAGATGGGGTTTCACATGTTTATCTCAAACTCCTGGCCTCAAATGATCCACCTGCCTTGGCCTCCCAAAGTGCTGCGATTACAGGCATGAGCCACTGAGCCTGGCCCTGCCCCAGACATTCTGATTCAGCAGGTCTGGACTAGGGGTGGACAAGCTGCATTTTCTGACCATCCCCCAGGTGATACTGATACAGTCAAGATTCAGGCCCACACTTTGAGAATTGCTGACAGGCGCTTGGGAAATTCAGTCTTTGTCTAAGGCGGGAAGGCAGAGCAGGTAGGCACAGATGGAGGTGGGAGTGCGGGCAAGGGTGGGAAGATGGGAACTTGGCAGCCAGTTATTTTATTAGCTCAGTGAATTTGGAAGAAAGGTCACCAGGTGAGGGTGAGGATAGGGGAGGAAGTGTTGCAAGTTTGAGTGGGGAAAAAATATGAAATCACTGTCTTGTAGAGTGTGAGAATAAGTAGTGCAGGGAAATGAAATAGGAGTGCCAGCCAGACGCCAGGACCCACCTGCAGCTAGTGAGGCTGAACTTAGAGTGAGACCAGGCAGCTGCACACAGCCGGGCAGGTGCACACAGTGGGCAGACAGTAGGATTCAGCCAGGACTGTGGTCTTGCCAGGCAGGTACAACAAAGGAGAGGGGGTCAAGGGAGTTGACTGTGTATTGATGGGAGGGACGAAGACCCCAGATCACAGCATCTAAGTGGGTACAGAGGGCAGGGAGGACTTGCAAGTAGGAGCAAGGAACGGTGAAAAGATCTCAGATCAGTCCATTGTGGGTCGCAGTAAAGCTGAAGAATCACTGGAGAGGGAAGACTGAGTGGGACGGGTACTGTGTTAGGAGAGTGGGACCTTTGAAGTCAAGATGGTACAGACAGCGCAACTGGGAGTAACGACAGAGTCAAGGGAACGGCCATGGGGGTGAGTGGCCGCGATACCATAAAGGACAAGATTGGTGGAAAAGAGCAAGGAGAGGAACTGGGAGGCTGAGTATCGGAAGGATCATGTCTGTGGATAATGAAATTGCCAAGGATCATTATCAAGAGTATTATTAGAAAGAACGCTGAGAGTTGTTGTTTTCAAACCCTCCTTCCAGAACCTAGTGCTTTAAGGAGGGGAAGAAATTCTGAAATATCAGCTCTCAGCCCCCAAGCAAAAATGTCCCCAGAGTCTCCTTCAAGTGCTAATTGCAAAATAAACAGAAAGCCAGCAGGGGCTGCCTGGGGAGAAGTGGAAACAGCAGAGGAGCATCCCCTAGTTGGCCGGTGTTTGCCTCTGAAGAGCCCAGCTTCCCCAGTTGCTCTCCTTGCTTAATGTGAAGAATTAAGAGGTGGCGAGCGGCTGGGGGCCCTGAGGTGACTCATCGCAGCCAGCCAGCCCTCGGTATGTTTCTGCATGCATTTTATGTGGAATCCTAGGCTGCTGGTTGATGACATCTTAGATTTCATATTTAACTGCCGTGCGTGTTCTAGTGCAGAAAAGACTAAATATAGACTTGGAATTGGGAAATCTAAAAGGAATAGCAGAGCAGCCTCAGTGGCCAGTGCTGGAGGGGGTGTGAGGAGCTAAGGACGTGGAAGTGTGGCCAAGAGGGCATTGTCTCTGTCCACTCCTGCCAAGGACCCTGCCCCAGGATGAGGGTGCCAGGAGAGAAAATACCAGCCCCAACGCACTATTGAAGATAAACAGCTTCCCTCTCTTCACTTACCAGAGTGGGACTGCGGTTCCCCCGGTCCTCCCTGCATGGAAGCGGCAGTGGATTCTGCCCAGAGCTGTGGAGCCAGTTCCTCTCTGCCAGGTCAGACCTGGCCTTGAGACAGAGAGAGCGCCGGGCTCCCTGTTAGCCCCTCCCTTTACCCTCCAGGCCCAAGAAGCCCAACAGAAAAACTGGCCCCTTCCCCTAAGTCAGTCACGGCTGCAGATCAGCGTCTGAGGGGTGGGGCAGCGCGATGCTTGGACCACACATGAATCCCATCAGCAGCATATGTAGTGAGATTTAGACACTGGAAGGATGGACAGGAGGGACTTACATCCAAAGTCGGCTGTGGTTATCTCTGGGTGATAGGATTATGATGACTTTTCCATTTTCTTATCCGTATTTTCTAAATCTTCTATAATTAGTATGTATTACTAACATACATACAAAAACTCCTAATAAGCTTGTTTTGTTTTTTGTTTTTGTTTTTGAGACAGCGTCCTGTTCTGTCACCCAGGCTGAAGTGCAGTGGCACGATCTTGCCTCACTGCAACCTCCCCCTCCTGAGTTTAAGCAATTCTGCCTCAGCCTCCTGAGTAGCTGGGGCTACAGGCGCCCGCCACCATATCTGGCTAATTTTTGTATTTTTAGTAGAGATGGGGTTTCACCATGTTGTCCAGGCTGGTTTCGAACTCCTGACCTCAGATGATCCACCTGCCTTGGCTTCCCAAAATGCTGGGATTGCAGGTGTGAGCCACTGTGCCCAGACTGTGTTGTTGTTTAGAAAACACTTAGCTGGATGGGTTAGCCTTGACAAGGGGCACACCAGCCTTAAAAGATCATTCAGCCAAACACCCAAAGACTCACCTAGCACACAGCTGGAACCGAAATTCAGTATAGGGTGCATAATACAGGCACCAAGGATTCGGGGTTAGCATCACCTGGCGGTCATATCCTCTTCACTTCCCAATTACAGATAGCTAGACCCCCAGTCCTGTGAAGACAGAACAAAGAAGCATGGGACACGGTGGGGTTCTCAAGGGAGAGGACCCTTTGCATCCCCTCCAGTCTATAATTCTCTCTCTCGCCTCGATGGTGTTGACTGCAGCATCTTGTGTGGTTTACGTGCCTTGTGAGCCAAGGCCAGTGTTACCTTGCTGCTGGCCAGTGTAACAAGGGGGACCTTGGGCCACCCAGCCTGAACTAGATTTCATTTTCCCCACCTGGTCTGGGTTGTCACATTCGGGTGCAGTACTGCAGATGCTGCATTAGCCTTGACATGAGGTTTGAAATCAGGTTCAAAGACCTGCAGTCTAATATAAACACAAAATGACCTCGGATAAGGGCAGGCCCTAGATAAAACTGTTAAAGAGGCCAGGTGCAGTGCCTCATGCCTTAATCCCAGCACTTTGGGAGGCAGAGGCTGGTGGATTGCCTGAGGTCAGGAGTTTAAGACCAGACTGCCCAACATGGTGAAACCCCATTTCTACTTTAATACAAAAAAATTAGCCGGGCGTGGTGGTGCATGCCTGTAGTCCCAGCTACTTGGGAGGCTGAAGCAGGAGAATTGCTTGAACCCGGGAGGCAGAGATTGCAGTGATCGGAGATCGTGCCACTGCACTCCAGCCTGGGTGACAGAGCAAGACTCTGTCTCAAAAAAAAAAAAAAGCAAACCTGTTAAAGAAATAAAACATATCTTTGGACATCTCCCTAAAAAGGAAAGAGTGACTTCTTAGCAGGGCACCTCACTTTCTAGGGCTGCATGCAAGTACCCATCGTAGTACTTTCCCATCCCAGGTCCCTGTCCTTAGGGGTCTCTTCCTGGATGAGTGCCCTAATCTGAGAGACACATTCTCATGTGGCAGTAGCCACCTGTGTTCACACCTAGCTGCAAAATGAAACTGTATCTTAACCCAAGGCCTCTTTCTTGAAAGACATGGCCTTAACCCAATAAACAAAATGCCAATGGCAGAAATTTTAGGTTGACCTGTAGGATGATAGTAGGGAATTTTTAGGATAGAGTGAAGGGTTAGGAATCCACCTAAAATAATGACCCTTTACTTAAATATGTCTCCGTCAACAGGAACATTGACTCACTGGAAGATTAAGCTACCTTAAATCTTTATGGAGCAACAAGAGATTTTTAAATGAAAAAAAAAAAAAAAAAAAAAAGGAGGAAAGAGAATATAAAAGGAAAAAAGAAAAGAGAACTAATAGGATAGGGAACTGATTTTTTTTTAATTATTTTTTTATTTATATGGACATAGAATGTGAAATGAAAGGGGACTGTTTTTAAAACACACATCCACATTCTTTCATTCGCTTTTCTCCTTCATCCTATGCATGGGGCAGTATGATATGGTATTTAGCCTCCCTTGAAGATGAGCTTCAAGTCTTATATTTTAAATAGTATTTTCTAGAATAGCCGTTGTCAAGCTGTGGACCAGGGAACCCTGGGGGTTTTGAACTCATCTTTTTTTTTTTTTTTCATTTTTTAAAAAAGC
The DNA here is from genome assembly GCF_003255815.1 of Theropithecus gelada. Classification (NCBI taxonomy): domain Eukaryota; kingdom Metazoa; phylum Chordata; class Mammalia; order Primates; family Cercopithecidae; genus Theropithecus; species Theropithecus gelada. Next base: position 133,403,365 of record NC_037671.1, on the reverse strand, counting down.
CTTTTAAAAAATATAGAGATGGGGCGTCTTCCTAAGTTGGCCAGGTTGGTCTTGAACTCCTGAGCTTAAGGGATCCTTCTGCCTCAGCCTCCCAAAGTGTTGGGATTAACCCATCTTAGGACATTCTTGACATCAAAACTCTTTTTGTAATAATACACAATTTGCCTTTTTTACTCAATTGAGTTTTCCACAGGGCACATGATATGTCATGACATCAATGCATCAAAAAAGCTTCTATGGTCCCAAAAGTTTGGGAAATATTTTAGACTCTCTCAGAGAATGTATAATGTCTATTAGCATATTAAAGGCTCTGAGAAGTTCTGTAATATAAAACCTGTTTAACTTGGTTTAATGTAACTGCAAATTTATTTGGCTATAGCATTTATTTTTGTTTTTGTTAGTTTTTTCAACACCTGTTGCTATCATATTTTGGGAAATGCTCCTCCAGGGGTAAGATGTTAAGCCAGTATTCCTCTGACCGAGGAGTTTTATTAGAGAGCTCTCATCTGGACCTGATGTAAACAAGTCAAAGAATGGGTATTAGTGTATCGGTATAGTGGAGTGGTCAAGAACAGAGCCGGACTGCCTAGGATCAAATCCCAACTCTGCCACTTACTATCTGAGACTTTGGGCAAGCTATTCAACCTTTCTTTGCCTTACATTCTTCATGCATAACATGGGACGATTTTATGTATACATTAGAATGGTGTCCTGCACATAGTAAATGCTATTTAAGAATCAGATCGGTCAGGTGCGGTGGCTCACGCCTGCAATCCCAGCACTTTGGGAGGCCGAGGCAGGTGGATCACCTGAGGTCAGGAGATCAGGACCATCCTGGCTAATACGGTGAGACTCCATCCCTACTAAAAATACAAAAAATTAGCCAGGCGTGGTGGTAGGCACCTGTAGTCCCAGCTACTTGGGAAGCTGAGGCAGGAGAATGGCATGAACTCAGGAGGTGGAGCTTGCAGTGAGCCGAGATCGTGCCAGTGCACTCCAGCCTGGGCGACAGAGCGAGACTCCATCTAAAAGAAGAAAAAAAAATCAGCTTTAATCTATTACTAATCTATCATTGTGACAGGCATGCTTGTTTAGGATCAGGACTAAAAGCTGGGCCACTAACTAGCGATATAACCTAAGGCAGGTCTCCGACCTGCCATCGACGTCAGTTTGCCCATACTTTGAATTAGAAGGTAAGACAGGGCCGGGCATGGTGGCTCACATCTGTAATTCCAGCACTTTGGAAGGCTGAGGCAGGCAGATTACTTGAGGTTAGGAGTTTGAGAGCAGCCTGGCCAACATGGTGAAACCCTGTCTCTACTAAAAATACAAAAATTAGCTGGGCATGATGGTGGGCACCTATAGTCCCAGTTACTCAGGAGGCTGAGGCAGGAGAATCACTTAAACTTGGGAGGTGTAGGTTGCAGTGAGTCGAGATCATGCCACTGCTCTCCAGCCTCTGTCTCAAAAAAAAAAAAAAAAAAAAGTGAGATGAGATAAGCTTGAAGCCCCTTAGTGCCAATATTCCCTGACTGCACAGACTCCCTACAGAAGGCAGCACTAAACTGGGGCATGACAGGAGAAAACAGAGAGGGAGGGAGCAGGCAGCCTAGGAGCCTTCAGGTCCTGCACAGCATCAGCAAGAGATGATGGGGCTCACAAAATGGGATGCTTAGCCTTTGGGAATGCAGTTTATTGGCTCCCGAGTTCAGCCTCCCACCAACCAGCTTCTCAAACTGCCCAGATGTGAAGGAGAAAAAAGGCGGGGTTAGATTTCCCCACCAACGCCATACCACCCCCCTCCACGGCACAAGTTAATCTGGCTGCTTGCAGTGAGGGCCTGGCTACAGAGAGGATCGGGTTTTTCAAAAGGGCCACCTTTTGAGGACACTCTCACCTCCACCTCAGCCCCAGAGAAACCTTTTGGACACCTAATCTTGGTCGAAAAATTCCTCCAGTGTGACTTCATCACAGTTGGGGATGAAGGGAATGCACGCAGGGAAAAAAACTGAACATATCTGTATAAGAGAGAGTGTTGAATTACTGGCAGCTGTGGGCCAAGGTAGAGGAGCCCAACATAAAGCTTATGAGGCTAAATCGGGAACATTTGAATGCTTGGTTTTGTGCTTAAAAAAGCAAGTAGCAGCTCAGCTGCCAGATGTTGGAGAACTTGGACATGTAGCTCGTGGGCTTTGGTATCAGCAACACTTTGGCAGGTGACCACACGTCAAAGAGAGATGATGACTTGCTTTCCTAAAACTGCTTCTAGGGAGGGAGCCTGGTGGCTTTCGTGTTTCACTTACACTGAAGCAGTTATATTTGGGAACACCAAAAAGAATCTCTTAACTCAGAGAAGATTGACTCTAGGGCTTGTCAGCAAAGGAAGAACTCCTGAGAACTGGCTTCATAAGAGCTCAGCTCCCTGTCACTCAAGCCTGTGAATAATCACTGAACTACTCTCTCTCTAACACAGTATATCAGTTAGGAATTGCTTTCAGTTGCTAGCAATAGAGAACTGACTGTAGTGGCGTAAATGCATGAAGGTGTTTATTTTTGTCATGTCATGAGAAATGCAGACATGAGTAATTACTGGCATTGGTTTGGTGGCTTGAGAAAATCAGGGACAGGTATTTGTAATTTTTTTATTTTTATTTTTTGAGATGGAGTCTCACTCTGTCGCCAGGCTGGAGTGCAGTGGCACGATCTCAGCTCACTACAACCTCCACCTCCCAAGTTCAAGCGATTCTCTTGCCTCAGCCTCCCAAGTAGCTGGGACTACAGGGGCACACCATCATGCCCAGCTAATTTTTGTATTTTTAGTAGAGACGGGGTTTCGCCATGTTGGCCAGGATGGTCTCAATCTCTTGACCTCATGATCCACCTGCTTCGGCCTCCCAAAGTGTTGGGATTACAGGCGTGAGCCACTGCATCTGGTCCATGATTCTTTTAGTCTTTTCTTCACAGCCTCAATATGTCTGTTGCAGCTCCAGCCATCACATCCACATCTCAAACAACAGGAATCAGGAAGGATGGAATGGCAAACAAGGCTTTCCTAGAAGTCCCACCCAACAACTTCTGCTTTTATCTTCTGCAAGAGAACTCATCTTTTCACTGGATATGTGCTAACCAGGATAACACCGGGGATCTCTAAGAGAGAAGGTGGGGGTGGACATCGGGTAGGAAGCTAGCACTCTCTGCATGGGGCTTTCCAGAGAGATGTGTTTAGAAAAGAAGTTGCTGTATGAACTGGTCCTTCTGGGACAGCTTGTTATGTGAAAGAGCAGGTATCTGAGGGAGCCTCAGTTTACCCATGAAACTGACCTCTAGGTCTCTCTCACTCTGAGAGGGGTGAACTGGCTTCGGTTCTATGAGTGCCCCTAGTTCCCAAGTCAACTTGATTAGGAAAGGAGAGGATCAGGAAATGGAAATCTCTGTAAAGCAGTGGATTCATTCCTTGATCAAAGGCATGGTGGTTTGCAGCAAGTATACAAATACGAATGTGTATGTTGACAGAGGAAGCACCCGGCTACTACTTGTCAATGTAGGGAGGCAGGGGATGGATCAAGAAAACATGCTTCTGAAATTTCAGAATCTTACAAATTAGAAGAGAGCAACACAAAACATGAAAACTAGAAAGTGAGCTGGGCGCGGTGGCTCACGCCTATAATCCCAGCACTTTGGGAGGCCAAGGCAGGTGGATAACAAGGTCAGGAGTTCGAGACCAGCCTGGCCAACATGGTGAAACCCTGTCTCTACTAAAAAAAAAAATACAAAAATTAGCTGGGCATGGTGGCAGGTGCCTGTAATCCCAGCTGCTCGGGAGGCTGAGGCAGGAGAATCACTTGAAACCAGAAGGTGGAGGTTGTGGTGAGCCGAGATCACGCCAGTGCACTCCAGCCTGGGCAACAAGAGCGAAACTCTGTCTCAAAAAAAAAGAAAACTAGAAAGTTAGACAGGCTAAGTGGAAGTCAGCCCCTGGCACAGAGAAGGGGGCAGTCATTGCCACTAGGATGCTCCCAAAGGCTTTCAAGAGGAAGGGGAAGATGTGAGGCTTGCTGGATGACCAGGGGGATAACTGGGAGGCCAGGGACTGGTGGTATCTCCTAGCCACACAGTGGGGCTCCCTCAACTGGCAACAGAAGCAGCCGTTGACCTGAATTTCCAAGGACCACCATGGATTCCCAAACAAAATGTCATCCTAATGTTTCCAGCTCTCTATCCAGCCTTGTAAAACAAAGACGTGGAATTTAGCAAGATCCAACAAAAACTGTGGAAGGGCACAATACATAAAAATACCATAGCCAAGAACCAAAACACTAACTTCTGTTACCAGAGGGGGAAAAGCTCTCACGGATGCATGGGCGGATGGGCTGAAGAAAAGGGGACATTTGTTCCTGGGCTTTCTTCAGATTTGGGAGCGAAAAAGGCTAGCAAGACAACAGCATTCTACAGAGAAGCTAAGTGGGGAGGTATAAGGGTGGCTGGTTTTTCCTTAAGTCTACACGTTTCCAACTGCTATTTTGTGCTTCCAGCCGTTACCATATGTTCACAGATTTTAAAGTCACAATAAACGTCAGGGTGAGCAGCTGTGGAATAATTCACACTTTTGTTCATTTTCCAGCACCCCCCATCAGATCGCATTGCTTAAATAATGCCCCACCCTCCCACCACCTGTACATCAAGGTCACGGTCTTCCTCCATTAACAGCAACGACAGCACCCAGTTTTACTCTTGCGGGAAGTTGGCAACATTGCAAACTTGACCGCTGAGCTTCGGATGGGTCATGAATGACCGCTGAGCTTCGGATGGGTCATGAAATGTTCAGTCTCTAAACCTTGCTTTTCCAGGGGTTATTTAAAACATTTCTTTTTCCTAATGGTGTCTTTCAATCATGCAAATTACCACAAGTACACAAGAGCAAAGACGATCACATTCTGTGTCAGTGTTTTGTTTGCATTGTGAGAGGCTGATAATGTGGGAGGAAGTTTGTGTAGTGACTGTCTGGGTTCAAATCCTGGCTCTGTCACTTATTTGCTGTGTGAACTGACAAATGTAAACTGATTAGAATGGTGCCAGGAACAGATGCTATTATTATTCAGCAACCAGCCTGAATGTAATCATGTACTTGTTTACCTTTGTAGCTTCTTAAGGGCTAATCCTTAAGGGTTAAATCCTGCAGGGATCTGCTGTGTGTTTGCCCAGTTAAGTTCTGGGCAAGGAAAAGGTCTGGGTCTTCTGCGTGGCTCCCTTCACTCTTCCACCTGTACATCCCATAACCAGCATCTTCTATAGTGCAGGGGACAGGCCTACTGGTCCATGGTTAGTTGCTGGCCCACCTGTGAGAACGCAGGAAAGTCTGAAAGATGGCAGAATTGAGAGGCCTCAGTTTGGAGCTTTTCTTTTTACTTTTCTGCAAGGCTGGTAGGATTGCAACCTTACAGAACTGCAGTCTATCAGACGCATCCAATTGTTCATACATCTGCTCAAAAAGCAGCTTGCTCTTGGGGAAAGAGATGAGCAGGCCTGGCCTGACCCTTTGTGACACCAAAGAGGCTAGCACTGCTCTTGGGAATCCTGCCCAGTGGTCTGGCCTTGGGAGCTGCCAGCTCTGAAGGCCAAGAGGGGAATGGGTAATTGCAGACCACAGGCAATGACAGAAAAAGAAGGGGGAAAAATCAGCAGTTCAGCATCTTCCCCTTCATTTCATGGTGGGGGGGATCAATGCAGACCTCACCATGCCTGTCACCAGAGAGCTGGAAACAGTGGAATGGCTCAAAGGGCAGCAGGAAAGAAAGGACAGAGGGATCTGGAAAAGCAGCCCCAGAATGGTCTCCTTTTTGTGTAAGCTAGCTTGGAATGGGTTTCTATGACTTGTACCCACTCTTATTTGCAATTCATTTTTTGAGAAAGGCAACATGGACACCTTGGTACAAGAAGAATAGCAGCCCGTTCACCATTTCAGAAAAGCTGCAAGGTGGCTGCAGGGCTCCTGGGGCACCACAGCCAGCCTAGTCCCATTCACCCACGGAGCCCTCCAGCCTACTTTTGCTCACTTTGTTTGGCCGCATTGCCCAGCGATGGCCAACCACCATGGAGTTCACATGATCAAACTCATGGAAGGCAGCAAAGATGGGGACACTAGGAAAAGAGGTTCTCAAAATTGAATCTTCCTCTTTCACTGACTGTTGTAATCACACCACTGGATGTTGCCAAATGTTTGTAGAAGTCTCTTCTCCTGGTACCTGCCCAGCTCACACCCACAGGGATGGACAAAGAATGGTCAAATTTATTCTATGTGACCCCTGTCCATATTCATGACTCACTGGACAACACGTGCCCACACCCAGCCCAGCTGAACCAACCGAATTAGGACCTGGCATAGACGTCTGGGCTCATGGCTTAAATTAAGGCTATGTAGTCACAGGAGCCATGGGGTATCCCTGCTTGGCCCTGCAAGCCAGAACAATGGAAGCCACTCTGGAGAGAGAGACAGAGATGAAAACAGATGGAAAAGCAGTGAGAAGCCACAGGAGCGAGCTGCCTGCATTCCCCGCTCTCCAGACCCTGGCTCTGGATCCAGCCTCACCTCCTGCCATAGTTTCTGAGAGGTATCCCAGTCTGCTTTCAACTCAGTGTCTTCCTTTTTGCTTACTTGATTGTGCTTCTATTATGTGCATCCAGAAGAGTTTCCACTAAGGCAGTGATTCACAGTTTACTGAATTCTTTCACATGTTGTCCTGTTTGGATTTTGCTTCACACGCTAGTCCAGGGAGAAGGCAAGGGAGGCATCATCATCATCTGCATTTTATGGTCAAAGACGTCCAGGCAATGACTGCTCAAGGTCTCCTAGGCAGGGAGGCAGGTCTTTGACCCAGACGCAGCATCATCTCCACTGCACCACACCCTCTTGACATTGGAGGTGCACTTCCAGGAAAACGGACTCTGGCGCCAAGGTATAATTGACAGAGATTTGCTGCATTCCTAAGCACAAGTGCATATGTCAAGGGGAAAATAGGAGCTTCAGCGTGATCATTCATGCCACAGCCTTCATGAGGGTAACTCTGTAAACAAAGTGCATTGAGAAAGGGAAACCAGGCGTGGAAGTTGTGGTAGAGAATACTCCCCCTTAAAAAATATGTGAAGCTTATAATATCATATTATTTTAGCATTTGCCATACTTCTTTCTCTCTTCCTCGAGGGCACCAGTGAACAAGGGACAGGCAGGTTACATTTCTCTTCTCCACTTTTGCCTAGTCCTCACTGACAGTTTCCACCCAAAGTAGATTAGCTAGGAAACTGACACTCCTGCCACACACATATGTCCATGCGAATGTACTCCAACACACATGCACACACACATGCTTGCTTGTGGATACCACCTTCTAAAAACAGCTCTATTGAGATATAAATTCAGATACCATATATTTCATTCATTTAAAATGTACACTGTGATTTTTGACATATTACATCATTTAAAATTGTTACATAACATACAACTTGCCATTTTAATTATTTTTAGTGGTATTAATTGCATTCACAATGTTGTGCATGACATTGCAATACAATCATTTAGACCATCTATTTCAAATGGATACTATTTTTTTGGTCCCTCTCTTTTTCCCTTTCTCTCTTCCTCCTTCCTGTTTCTTATGTTTATTTTTCAGTTTTTTAGGAGAGAGGGAAAGTCCATCTCGCCTCCAGCCCTGGCCTTCCCCATGCATGCAAATCCCCACTGCTCTTCTTGACACTCCTCTACTTACCTAACCTAGGCTCAAACTGGAAGGCAAGACCTGATCATATGTGAGTTTCTGCCTGCACCCGAGTCTCTAGGACACAGTGGGAACATCTTGCTTCTGGGACATTCCCCGGGTGCTGAGCTCCCCTGCCTGAAGGGAGCTGTTTGAGGACTGAGCTGTGTATCCTTGTTCTGGACCCTGGTCTTTTCCACAGGGGCTCAGTGATCTCTGTAGAGTGGCCTTGGGGGCCCCTACATTGTCTGGCCCAGATGCAAGCACCTGCAGATGCTCCACAAGGAATCTCTCCCCAGCCAAATGTTAGGTTTGGATGTTTTCTTCTTTCTTGTCATCTCCTTTGCTACCTGTTACCTTTTACCCATCCTAACAAGTGTGAGAAAAGAACCTTCTGAAAATTCCATCTGAGGCCGGGTGCAGTGGCTCACGCCTATAATCCCAGCACTTTGGGAGGCCGAGGTGGGCGGATCATGAGGTCGGGAGATTGAGACCATCCTGGCTAACAGAGTGAAACCCCGTCTCTACTAAAAAAAATACAAAAATTAGGCCGGGCGCGGTGGCTCAAGCCTGTAATCCCAGCACTTTGGGAGGCCGAGACGGGCGGATCACGAGGTCAGGAGATCGAGACCATCCTGGCTAACACGGTGAAACCCCGTCTCTACTAAAAATACAAAAAAAAACTAGCCGGGCGAGGTGGCGGGCGCCTGTAGTCCCAGCTACTCCGGAGGCTGAGGCAGGAGAATGGCGCAAACCCGGGAGGCGGAGCTTGCAGTGAGCCGAGATCGCGCCACTGCACTCCAGCCTGGGTGACAGAGTAAGACTCTGTCTCAAAAAAAAAAAAAAAAGAAAAGAAAAGAAAGAAAGAATAAAAAAGAGAAAATTCCATCTGATTGGGTCTAACAAGAGCTCAGCATCTGATGCTTTCCCCCATGGCTGGTGGGGGAAAGTTTGCTTCTGAACAGTGTTAAGTGCTGGACCCTTATTTCTGGGTCCTGGGAGGGCAACCCCCTGCCCCATCCACCCTGTAATCCACTCAGAGGGAAAAGGAGGAAGGATGAATGGCTTTCCAGAAGAGAAAGCACAGTTTTCAAGTGGAGCCTTGGGTCTCTCTGCACAGGACTGACCGACGAGCCTGTCTGGAGAGCTCCCACTAAGCCCAGTCTCCTGTCTCCTCCACCACCAAAAGGCATCCTTTAGGTGATGTCATTACTGTCATTCACCATGAATACGGACAATCAACAGCCAAGGATCTTTTGTGTAATTAAATGTACTAACTTGACAGCTCCCAAATGAGGGGGTAACAGTTCCCGGATGTAAAGTGGTTTTTCTCTAATCCTGAGTGATGGCATGCTGTTGCTAGGTGCCTGCTTTTCTGCCTTTCAAATATAAAGTGACTAATGGGGTATATTTCATAACACATCTGCAAGTATGTAGTTATTCTTATACTTCGATGCCCTTTAAAATATTATCTGCCAACACTTGGACTATGTACTTGTATGCAAATTAGACATAATAAAGGAAGAAGGGAGAAGTTCTTTGCTCTTGAAAAATCATACTTATAAGGTTAACAAGATTTATATATTCCATCAGGGAACTGGGGTTAGAATGCAAAACTTTATCAATGTCACTTGGCAACAATAAAGATCCTCTGGTGTTTTCCACTGTATGAGATCAAAACTTTTTATCAACACTGAGGTTTAACTTGATTCTTTAAATTCTCATGAAATCAAAATACATAGAATCCAACTTCAGGAACAAATCAGATATTCTAAGTTGAATGTTTTTGATTGGCAGTGCCAAGAACAGGAACAGTGTTTTTAAAACATATCACTTTGCTTTTAAAAAATCAAGTTAAATCTTTCCATGAATTACCCATTTAAGCCAGGAAAGTGGGTACTCCTATTTTCTGTATAAAAAGGAAAATACCAGGAGAATTCAATCTAATAAAAGAAAATTCACCAAGAAGGGAAGAATTTACAAACACACACACACACAAATGTACACATGAACTACTTTATAAACAAACAAGAAAATGTTCTGGATCCAGTTTGCTCAAATAATGGGATATGATCTAGCAAATATTCTGTTTATAGGGAACTCTGTCTTGATCTTAGAGCATGTATCTAGTATTAAAATAGAAGCTTAATTAAGTTTGTACTTGCTAAACAATCAGATATCAGCAAAATCTACTCAACGCGAAAGCAATTCTGATGAGTAAGTTATTGGTGATGACTCAAAGGCACTTTAGGATCTTGCAGCACTGGGGATCATTATTCAAACATGAAGTCATAACTATCTTTGTAGTCATCCACCAGTGACAGAGTAACAGAGTTCCAGTTGATAGGATCTTGGGTTCATCAAATTTAGATGTTCTTGAAAGGTTTCAAGCAGCCAGCAGTTGGTGGATTCACCCAGCATATCTAGGAAAGGGCAGAGTCCATGTCAGTTTTGCTTCTTGCTGGGTGAACCTTGGCACAGCCCTGGGCATATAGTTCACATTGGATAAATGTTTGCTGAATAATATGAATGAATGAATGAGTGAATAGCAGAAAGTTAAGTTGAAATTTTTCTGTTTGAGAATTTCTGCTGATGACCAAAGCTGAGATGGGGATTAAGTGGCCCCATATTCTAAAGAGAGATGCAGCTTACTAACCATGCAGGACTGGTTAAGAGTTGGCCGAAACAACAGATAGATACAGATAGAAATATAGAGATGTGGTTTTGGATTGATTGTAAGGGATGTCTAGTAAAAAGCATTGTGCGGCCGGGCGCGATGGCTCAAGCCTGTAATCCCAGCACTTTGGGAGGCCGAGACAGGTGGATCACAAGGTCAGGAGATCGAGACCATCCTGGCTAACATGGTGAAACCCCGTCTCTACTAAAAAATACAAAAAACTAGCCGGGCAAGGTGGTGGGCGGCTGTAGTCCCAGCTACTCAGGAGGCTGAGGCAGGAGAATGGCGTAAACCCAGGAGGCGGAGCTTGCAGTGAGCTGAGATCCAGCCACTGCACACCAGCCCGGGCGACAGAGCGAGACTCCGTCTCAAATTAAAAAAAAAAAAAAAAGCATTGTGCATTTATTTTCCTTTTCCTCTCATTGAGTGAGGTGGTAAAGGTGGGCTGCTTCCCTGCCCCTTGAGCCAAGTAAAGATAGCTTCAGGAGAGTGTGGGAGTCAGAGAAGAGTTTAAAATCTCCCCCTTTGTGGTGGATGCTTGCTGAGCTGCAGGGTCATGGCCTGCCCTGGTTGCCACCATCTTGGGAAGCAAAAAGCTCTCGGCAAGGCTTGCTTTTCAGAGCTTAATATGGGGAACATATTTTCATGGGCCACGTGGACTCTGAAGATGGGACTTGAGCTTGACTCCTCTTAATAGGTCCCCAGCCATGGGCCCTGACTGCCAGGGCCAGGTAAACCCGACATGAGATGGTCACGTGGGGTGTCCCATTGAAGGGGAATCCTAAGAATCCGCCAGGGAGGGTACTCTTCCAAGTCCAGGCACTGCAAGGCACAGGACCTGCGGCAGGGGGATGGGGTCACTCCAAAGTACCTGACTAAAGTACCTTATAAGAACCAGTATTTCAGCATCTGTATTCAAAGAATGCCAATGGCTAGACAACAGCAGCTGGAGCAAAGGAAAAAGACATTTTTGCTTCTTTCCCTCTCCCCCGACTCTCTGCCCTACCCTGGGAGCAAAACTCAGCTAGTGAGTGACAAGAGACAGAGCAATCATAAAAGACACACTATGCAATCTTTACGAGCTTGGGTCAGGACTGAGCTGGGGGGAAGGGAAAGAGCATGGAACTTGATGGGAAACAGTTTTAAACTGTTTTAACACTAGGCTTTTTAAAACACTCTACCATGAAAACAGCTCGACATGAAACGGACTGAATTGTGTGGGATCTGCCCGAGATGTTTACTAGTGGAAGAAGATCTGACAGAGAAGGTTGGAAGGGCAGTGATGGGAGTTGAGGGAGGAGAAGAAGCTGCTATTTCCTGGTTATGCCATATCGAGTTCAGCCCATGTGATATATTCGATTCCATTCAATAAGTGAATGAAAGAATGAATAAATGAATGAATTTCTGTATAATTTGGTGCTATGGCCACCTGTCCAGTGGCCCCTGCCTACCCTACATACAACAAGAGTCCAGATGATGTCTTCACCTCAGCACAGGCAGAGGGCAGGATAAGGCCTGTCCATCAGCTTTGGAGGTGAAGCTGGGAAGTCATCAATTCAGTGAGTCAGGGAAGGCTGACCTCAGGGCACTCCTGACTTCTCCCAGGTGTGCCCCACAGCGGTGATTCACTCTCAGCTTATCAAATCTCGCAACTGCTGAGTGTTACTTTGTCCCCAATAAGAAATGACTTTCGGGGACAAATTAGCAAAGTATCCAGGTGTGATGTCACCCTCTGTTTGGTACTGAGGTAACGACATCTCCACTTTGGACATTTCTCTGGACAATAAGCCTGAGATTACTGTAAGAAGTATAGACACTTCTCCTCCTGTGGCTCTCTGTGTTATGGGGGGTCAACCCTGTGCGAGATGGGTGAATGTTCCCAATTTAACCATTTCTCCCTAGATGAGCACAGCACAGGTTCTTTCCTGGAGACATCAGTGAAATTAAGGTGGCAAGAAGGTCTCTTCTAATCCTGCTGTTTTGGCACAAGGCTTCTGGTGGGCCCCATGGCATCATCCTTGTTTTTCTTTTGTAACCTGATTGTATTGCCTTGGAACTGACTGATCACTTGTCTGTCTCTTCTTCTAGGGCAGGAGCTTTATTTGATTCAAGATTCTACCCTAAAGGTGCCAGGCACAGAGTAAACCCTTGATAAATGCTGGTTAAGTGAATGAACTTGATTTGCTTTGATGGGTCTCCCTGAGACAAATGGAGTTATGTACCAGGCCCATTTTCCAGAAGGAGTCACTGAGGCACAGACAGGTGGGGTGGTTTGGCCAACATCCCATGGTGAAGTAGTTGGACAGATGAGACTAGAGTAGGCTGATAGACTGCAAAAAAATAACTATGAAGCCAAATGTCTCAGTCAATGCAAGCCAAAGCTAGTTGCCTAGAAGCCAGAATACACTCTCCAAGCTTAGACTCTTAGCACAGAGCCGAGACAGTCATAATGCCACCATCACTGGCATTTTACAGGTTACTGAATGGTTTCACAGCCATCAACTTGCTTACTCTTCACAGGGACCTGGACAGCACCATGACAGACAATATTGTCCACATTGTACAGGTCCAGAGAGGTTAGAGGATGTGCCTGAGGATGCACAGCTATTAAAGGAGGAAGGCATCATGACCTCCAATCATGTGATCTCAAAGCTGTGAGCTTCCCACCAAACCTGGTTAAACCCAACCAAACAAGAGCACACGGAGCATCTTCAAGATCCACCCAGATGCCCCCTGTTAGTTTCGGATCAATGTCAGGAGTGACATCTTTCGATTTTCATGTATCTTTTTGAGGTCCTTCGACTTTGCCCCATATGAGTTCACCTTGGCTAGGCAGCACTCTTGTTCCCAGGAAGAGTGATGACACAGTCCCTCCTCCTGGGTCCCTAGTTGTATCCTGGGAACCTGTCTGCAGAATCCAGTTCTGAGCTGGGCCGCCACAGCAGTGCTGTGCCTGGGCAGGGCAGATTGCGGGGATGCAGAAGTGGCTCTGGAGCGAACACACTTGCCTCTGGGAGAGGCTACTGTGCCAGCTGTCATTTTCCACTCAATATGTCAGGCAAGAAGTGAGACCGACAGCATTCTTCCCTTTGTGTCTCAAATACACATGCTTTTGTTTCTACTGGCAACATTCTATATAGTTAGTTCTCTTTGGAGGAGTATCCCAGCATTAAGATAAAGGAGCTCCTGAAATTTGGCAGATTCAAGGGTCTAATTTACAAAGTTGGGACCAGAAGATGAAATGGCTTTCGAGGTTTTGTTCGAATTGTTAAAAGAGATGCCAAAAGATGTCTTTTTATGTACAGCTGGCTTCATTTTTTAATGTCAATACCAGCTTACTGTTGAAGGTAACAAATGACACATTGTAATATCTTCCCCAGTTAATTTTTAAAAGGAAATTCAGGAGGAGAGCATAAAACTACTTTTTTTGTTGTTTTTTAATGACAAAGCATATTTAGACAGACTAAATTTGGCAAAATAAATAAGCAAATATAAGCTCAGCGACTTCAATTTACTAAAACTTATTTTAAAAGCAAGAGGAGACATGAAAGGCAAAAACTCTACTCAAATCCAGACAGCTTCCAAGGAAAATTCCTGTAACCCTGAAGAATAATAAAGACTCACGGATATATTTGGAATTTCTGAATGGGAGAACTGTTTCCCGAGAGCATTTTTAACATCCCAAGTGAAAAATGAGAACAAGGCTTAAATTGTTTGGTAAAGAGCAAAGAACCCTTTGGTTTCAGAAAAAAGAGAGGGAGACAGCAAGAGTCAAAATGCTGTGAGTGACTGAAGTTCTCTATGAAACAGGAACACTGGTAGCTATTGCCAGAAAGCTTTCTCAATGTGCCATGCAGAGTGTACATTACAATCATCTTTCCTTTCTTCCTTTCTTTCTTCCTTCCTTCCCTTGCTTCCCTCTCTTCCTGCCCTCCCTCCCTCCCGCTCTCCCTCTCTCTCTCTTTTTGACAGAGTATTTATTGCTTTGTTGCTCAGACTGGAGTTTAGTGCCCCAATCTCGACTCACTGCAACCTCCATCTCCCGGGTTCAAGCGATTCTCCTGCCTCGGCCTCCCGAGTAGCTGGGATTTCAGGCATGCACCACCATGCCCAGCTAATTTTGTATTTTTAGTAGAGATGGGGTTTTGCCATGTTGGCCAGGCTGGTCTTGAACTCCTGACCTCAGGTGATCCGCTCACCTCGGTCTCCCAAAGTGCTGGGATTATAGGCGTGGGCCATGGTGCCCAGCCTACACCACACTTTAATGTCAAATAAATCAAGGGAGAAGTGCCAAATGATTTCTTTTTTTTTTTTTTTTTTTGAGACGGAGTCTCGCTCTGTCGCCCAAGCTGGAATGCAGTGGCCGGATCTCAGCTCACTGCAAGCTCCGTCTCCCGGGTTTACGCCATTCTCCTGCCTCAGCCTCCCGAGTAGCTGGGACTACAGGCGCCCGCCACCTTGCCCGGCTAGTTTTTTGTATTTTTTAGTAGAGACGGGGTTTCACCGGGTTAGACAGGATGGTCTCGATCTGCTGACCTCGTGATCCGCCCGTCTCGGCCTCCCAAAGTGCTGGGATTACAGGCTTGAGCCACCGCGCCCGGCCAAATAATTTCTACAATAGGTTCAGATTTTGAACTTTTCCCCTTTGGCAACGTCATCTCAGTTGTTTGAAACAAAGCAGTGACCTCTACCAGCGATTTCTGGCTCCTCCTGTGACTTCAAAACAGACCCTAGCCTTGTATCCATCTTCTCTCTCCCTTGCCACCACTGCCAGCAAGCAGCAATCAATAGAACTTGGCTGGGCCTTTTCAGCTTTTATTTAGTGAGAGTAAGTGTGGCCTCCTCCCTTCGCCCTGCCCCACTGGAGTTTTTCCTCAGTGGCCAGGCTGCAAATCTTGCCCCCAAGCCCTTTGTTCCACCCGCCTGAGGTTGCCTGAGCAAAGCCAATGCTTCACCAGAGGTTAATTTGAGGTGTTTTACTACAACCACTAACCAGCATCACAAATGGGATCAGTTTGCTAATTAGAAGCCCTTGGCCTCTAGAGCCCTGGGCTGCAATCATCCCCCATGGCCTCAGGAAATGCGAAAGAGGTGCCGCAGACCCTGGATGAGGGTGAGGGCGTCATTTGTTGAATCCCACTCAAGGCTCCTTCAAAGACTGGAGAGAGAAGGGCTGCACCAAAGTGCAGCTTCAAGAGCGGGTTGGAGGCTGGAAACCTGAAACACTACTCAGAAATAGTATGTCTTGGATTTAAAATATTTAAACTTAGTATTTCTTGGATTTAGAACATTTCAACATAACCAACAAGCATGTATAACTATGTGCTAAGCACCAGGTTGGATTTAGAGACTCGATAATGTGTGTATGTGTGCACCTCTGTGTGCACCTCCTAGCGGGCACTGAGCGCTGTTTCTGCCTGGCTCCACAGTAGAAGTTAGGATGTCCTCTCCCTTCCCTGAAGTTAGGATCTTGCAAACTGCAGGTGCCTGAGCCACCTTTGGAATCCCACAACCCCCACGCACACAGACACATACTCAAGTGCTGGAATATGGGTCTCACACATTGATGTCATTCAGATGTTTGTAGAACTCTTAATTACATACCAGCCCCGAAGAGAGACTTAGATAAATGAGGTCTAGCCCCTGCACTCCAGAAGGCTATATAATAACGGCGGACATGAAGAGAAGAGCTAACATTTATGTAATAGGACCTATGACCTAAGCAAAGGAGGAAGTAAACAAATGCACAGGCATGCAATGGGTTTGGTAAAACTTTGCTTTGATGGGCAGGGCAAAACTGCTCATAGGACTGTAGACTGAGGGCGAGGACTTCTTTTACATACTTCCTCCCCTTCTGGCAAAGTGGAAGAGAAAGGAGAACCCACCTCTTAACCTGCAGCAGAAGTAGATGCACTTGGACACTAGCTCTTTCCTCTCTCCCGCCCCATCTCTGTGGCTCTGGCAACAGGGACATCCACCCTCACAGTTTTGCTTAGAAACATGGAAAGGTCAGGACACTGGAGTGTCCTGGGGACAGGTACACTGGGAAGAATATGATAGGAGGAGGCTGATTTTCAGGGACAGTTCAGAGGTAGAACTTCAAATTTTCAGAACTTGCCCAACATTACTTACACACACACACACACACACACACACAATCTATCCATCCATCTATTGCCCTTTCCACTTTGATTTTAAAAGTAGAAATTTAAAAAACAAACAGAGGCCAGAGTCTTGTGGGATGGAAAAGGGCTTCCTGTTTGAATACAAGCCGTCAACCCAGGATCACAGTTCTCTTGTCACACTCCCTGGAACACATCCCCCTCTCCCCAACGTTCAAAAGACGCTGGTTTCATGGAAAATCAAACACACATTCCATACGATAATGCCATCTAGTTTGAGCTTTTGAGTAAGTACAGTCAGTCCCACACTCCTCACCCCTACTCGACTCCCCCCACCCAAGACTTTCTAATTTTAGAGCTGAGAGCAGAGAACTTGATGCTGGGTATGTTTCCATTTACCATGAAAGGCATGTTTCTCCACAAACAACTGGAGGGCAGGCTTGGAAAACAGGTTTAAAGACCAGACTTGTAGAACTTTGGCACGGCAATTCTCTGGAAATCTCTACTATCCCATCCAGAGGCAGGAAGTATTGAGAATGAATGTGTGTTCTGGCTTCTTTCAAACCAAATGATTTAATTTTAAGAGTCTCAATTCATAAAATAGCCCAGCTAATCTTCCAAGGAAAATGGGCATATTTGGTTTTTCTTCATTCTTCAAAGAGTATTTGGGCCATTAAAAGAATTTGTACTGAATTTCCTTAAAAGACTTAATTGGGCAATGTGCCTTATGAGGGAATATAGAATGGTTACATTAAAGAGTTTAATGGGAATATAAATTTTTTATGGTTTAGAAATTAGAATCAGTTTAACTTCCATGATAGCCACAAACAAAACACACACACACACACACACACACACACACACACACACACACACACACCAGTTTCTTCCAGTTCCTTCAGCAAGCTATAGTCCTTTTCTATAAGTTTGTAGATTTATAGATTTAGGAGCTACTTCTGCAGAAGGAAAAGCAAAAGTCTTCATTTGTGAAACAGACATTTTTGGGGTTTTGTTTGGTTGGTTGGTTTTTGTTTTGTTTTTGAGATGGAGTCTCACACTGTCACCCAGGCTGGAGTGCAGTGGTGTGATCTCTGCTCACTGCAACTTCTGCCTCCCAGGTTCAAGTGATTCTCCTGCCTCAGCCTCCCAAGTAGCTGGGATTACAGGCATCTGCCATCATGCCCAGCTAATTTTTAGTAGAGACGGGGTTTCATTATGTTCAACGGGCTAGTCGTGAACTCCTGACCTCATGATCCACCTGCCTCGGCCTCCCAAAGTGCTGGAATTACAGGCATGACCACTGCGCCTGGCCTAAAGCTGACATTTTCAAACCCACAGGTAGGTCCTCTTTGCCCAAACTATAGGTCAGGTCCTTTTATTGCCACATATATAACCAAGTTATCCATATTTCCCTTGAATCATCTTATAAGAGGAAAAGCCAAAAAGCATTCCCAATGTTTTAAAAAAATCACACAGGACTGCCACCTGTTCATTCTCCCTATGGCCTCCCTCTCACCTGCCCACCTGTCTCTCACCTGTCCTCTAGGTGCACCTCATGTCTCCCAGTACACAGACCCTGGGCACTTGACCTGCTTTTCTTTCCATTCTAATGCTGCTACCCCCAACAAAGAGCATTTTTTTTTTCCTCATGTCCTGTTCCTGGGCAAGGCACAGTCTCCCCAACTCCATATTCCTCAAAACAAGCAAATAAGCAATTGGTTTCCCTGTAATTCAAAAGACTTACTGCCAATTCCTTTGTGAAAATCAATGGCGGGTGCCCAAAATAACAAGTACAAGAAAGCTATGAAAGTTTGAGGAATCTCCCCAAGGTCTCCAAGGTATACCCCAGATTGGACCCTGACATTTTCTTTCTTATGTGACCTCAAGTAGCTTCTCCCAGTTGGTGTTGGATGTTGGGCCAACCTGTAGAGACCAGAGGCCATGTTACATCTGATGTGGGTTCCCTGCTGGAAGAACTGATCTCTGAATTATTGGCTACTGTCTAAGGTACACCGACCCACGATGCCAGGCACTGCTGCTCCCGCATCCTGTGCCTGCTGCAGACTTGGCTGAACAATCACAGACCTGTCTCCTAGAGCCTGGATGCTGCCCCAGCATCCTTCTCAGCAAGGTGCTATCAGTAGCCATGAACAGCTCTTTGGATTCAGCACGTGAGGTGGACTTGTCATTCCTGTTCTCCCTGTCCTGTATCCTGCTGTCTGAGTGAGATACATGCATCAGCCAGTGGCAAAGGCTGTATCCAGCTTCCAGCAAATACTGGCAGCTTTGCCTCTTGCTTCAGGAAGGATCAGCCAACAGGCATTTGGCCAACCTGCCCCAACGCCCTACCAGGTGCGTCAGGACTGAGGCTTTTTGTTTGTTTTTAGCAAAATTTAACCTTTACCCAATTAGTGCATACAAATTAGGCAGGGGCTAACTACTTCCCTATGAGGAATTTGAGACATTTGGTCTCAGCATGGAAAAGTGAGTTTACCTGATGCAGATGGAAGTTTATTCAAGTTAATAGGGAAGGTGGATGTACCCACTTTCTATGGGATCCTCTTCAGAAGACTTGGTGGACTTGGTGAGTCGGGCTCCTGGCAGGTAATGAAGTGGTGGAGGAAGTGACTGAGGTGGTGAGCTTCCTTCATGCTCAAGCCCTGTGCTGTGGCCAGTTTATGGGGCACTTGGAAGAAGTTAAAGCAGAGTGTGCACATCCAGTTTATTTTCATAAAGGCAAGGGGCTGGGCTGTCAAAACCTGGAGAGATACACTAAACAGCGTCCTCAGACCCAGGGCTTGTCAGAATTTATTCTGACGTGTCTCACAAAGCTGTGATACAGGAATAAAGAGGCAATTACTTAGGCGCATAGTGAGGGTATGGAAGTCCTTGGTAAGGTTTTCCTTTTAATGAAAAGCAACCCCAAATCATTTTCCTTTCCCGCAAAGAGTAACCTATAAAATCGAGCTGCAGACATGTTCAAAATGGCGGCTCCCTCTTCCCTTCTTTGCCAGTCATGTGTACAGTGAGG
Organism: Theropithecus gelada; assembly: GCF_003255815.1. Classification (NCBI taxonomy): domain Eukaryota; kingdom Metazoa; phylum Chordata; class Mammalia; order Primates; family Cercopithecidae; genus Theropithecus; species Theropithecus gelada. The sequence continues at coordinate 133,383,787 of NC_037671.1, read as the reverse complement.
AGCAGACAAGATGGCACCGGCTAAGGGGAAAGTTGATTTGCTTATAAGATTAGGGTGGGGTGGCCAGCGCGCTATGTAAACATCATACCTGATCGAACCAATTGGTGAGCCCTATGTAAATTAGACACCACCTCCTCAAGCCTGACTATAAAATCCGGCACATCCACGGCCAACTCGCTCGTCTCTGGTTCTTTTTCCTCTCGGAAGTCTCCTGTCTCTCACTAGAGAGAGCTGTTTTCCTTTCTCTTTCTCTTTCTTTTGCCGATTAAACCTCCGCTCCTAAACTTCTCATGTGTGTCCGTGTGTCTGTGTCCTAAATTTTCTTGGTGCGAGACTGTGAACCTCAGGTATTTACCCCAGACAAATTAGAGGTTTCAGTTGTACCTTCTTGCTGTGATACGAATTATCTGAATGTATCGAATCGAGGCTGCTGGGAAGAGGGGAGCATTTCTAATGTGAACACAGACGTGCAGGTGTCCAGATTCACGTGGGCATGGGGTTTGAAAATGAACCTGAGGCAGCCTTTCTGTCCCATTCCTGAACTGCCCTGGGTGCCACAGAGTCACAGATTTGAAACACTGCAGAGCCATTTGGAGAAAATGAAGTCACAATTTAAGAAGGATTCACAGATGAAGCAATATGAATCATGCATAAGTTTCTTTAGCTGCCTCTGGAGTTTGAGTGTGGGGGCGTGGCTGTGTTATCAAGCATCTGTCCCATGAGGGTGACTCAGTTTCAGTGGATTGACCACCTAGAAGACACGGTACGTCCGGAATTGGAGATACGTTTCAGAATCAGTACTGAATTGTCTGCTATGAGCCAGACTCCATGCCTCACTCATCACAAATCGGCTGGAATGAAGTTAAGTCATCTCCAGCAAACCTACATGGGGCATGTTTTTGATTTACTTAAATCCAGTAGTTATTGAGAATAGTTCCGACTTCTAAATATCAATAATTTTCTCCTTCCTTCCTTCCTTCCTTCCTTCCTTCCTTCCTTCCTTCCTTCCTTCCTTCCTTTTCTTTTGTTTTCTCTTTTCTTTTCTTTTCTTTCTTTCCTTCCTTCGACAGAGTTTTTTGCTCTTGTTGCCCGGGCTGGAGTGCAATGGCATGATCTTGGCTCACCGCAACCTCTGCCTCCCGGGTACAAACAATTCTCTTGCCTCAGCCTCCTGAGTATCTGGAATTAGAGGCATGTGCCACAACGGCAGCTAATTTTTGTATTTTTAGTAGAGACAGGGCTTCTCCACATTGCTCAGGCTGGTCTTGAACTCCCAACCTCAGATGATTCACCTACCGCGGCCTCCCAAAGTGCTGGGATTACAGGCATGAGCCACCGCACCCGGCCCAATATCAATAATTTTCTTGACCTGACCACAACTGATTATAAACTAATTCTAGGCCAGTAAACTGTATACTGTGATCCGAAAAAAATTCTTTGGACTGCTTTTGTGTTACGGATACACATCTACATGTCTGAATAGCGAAAAACTTTACCATAGAAAATGCCATGCATGTCTTGCCAATGAGCTTAAAACAATTAATAAATAAAAAATAAAAATGTCATGCAGCAGCATGCCCAGATAAGGATTTCTGATAGAATGACTCACAGATGAGAAAGAAACACTCCTGTCTTAGGCCCTTGCCTGGCCCTAATCTCTCTGGAGTCTACATATTCCTGAGGTTAATGCTTTTCTTTCTAACTTACCTTTCTTTTAATTTCCAGCCAAATAATTGTGACTGAAATTCAATACGTCCTCAGGCTCAGGGTCCTGATTCCAGTGGGAAAAGTCCCTCTGGATTCCCTGCCATTTGCCAAGCTGGAATGATTGACACATCCTATGAGTAACAGAGGGCCCAGCCTTTCCTGTTTCAGATCCTGAACCCCTTCTCTGCCCCGCTCAAGTTTTCTGCAATGACTCACTCCACTTCTGTCAGCCCTCCCGGCCACCAACCCCCCTCCCTGCAAGTGATCTTTTGGAATTACCATCATAATGGGTAAAACGAGAAGGAAAAAAAAAACATACAACTTCTCTACTGCCAAGGAGTCTTCTGAGAATATTCTTAACAGAAATACCTCAGCTTTCCTTCCGAATCTTCCCAGGGACTCGGAACCCTCCAGTAGCTCGTTCCTTTTGTCCCCTGCCACCATGCCCTCCGTTCCCGGGCATTTGAGTCCTGACCTGCATCTCCCGCCCAGGCGGGGTTCTCTGGCTTTTCTCCATGTGTCACTCTCTCTGCCAAATGGGCCTCAAGCCTCCAGAAAATTGGGCCCCTTTTCCATCCTTGTATATAAGAGGAAGAATGGGGAAAAGAGAGAACTTATTGAAAAAGAATCCCAGAGAGTACATTCCTCGATCTTTGTCCCGGTGATGCATTAAAAAGGTCACATCCACCATGTCTGGTTTCACTTTCTTATCTCTCCCAAGAGGGGTGGGGCCAGAAGACTTCCAGGGCCCACCCAGGTTTAGCGAGATTAGAATCGACCCTCCCTCAGCATGCCCTAGAAATTGGTCGCCTCCGTGGAGCCGACCCCTCCTGGCAGTGGGGACTGAGGCTGGTACTACCTTGCAAATGGGGTAGGAGGAGCAGTGAGATGGAGAGCAGAGTTATAGAACTGGTGGGGAAGGCCACCAGCACTTGGAAAAAGGACAGATGAAACAATAAGGACAAACGTGTCTGGAGCTTCCCAGTGTAGACAGACTCCCGCTGACATGATCTCCTTTAAAAGCAGGAAGCACTCTGAGCACAGTCCCTGTTTTACAGACAGTAAAAATGAGGCTAAGAAGCTCAGTAAGCTGTCTAAAGTCACATGACTTGGAAATGCTAGAGCAGAGCCTACAGTCTGCCTTTATTTTGTTTTGTTATTTATTTATTTATTTATTTATTTATTTATTTATTTTTATTTTTTATTTTAGAGACAGAATCTTGCTCTGTTGCCCAAGCTGGAGTGCAGTGGAGTGATCATAGCTTACTGCATCCTCCCACTCCTGGGCTCAAGCGATCCTCCTATTTCAGCCTCCAGAGTAGCTGGGACTACAAGCTTGTACAACATCACCCATACAGACTGCCTTTAAATCCAGTGCCCTTCCCACTGCACCAGGATGACTAAGTTCCTCCTGACAACTTGGCTGTAAAACTCCTGACACTGGTGGCCCCGGGGCAATGGTGTGACCAGGTCCCAGTGACCCTTACCCTGCCACACTGCCATTCAGGCCACAGAATGCTTTGTGGGGACATCTCTCTGTCTCCCGCTCTCTTTTTTTTTGTTTTGTTTTGATACCTTTTTACTTTAATTTACTGTTATGTTCTTTAGTTCCATTTATCAAAACTTTTTGTCATATTCTTATAACTAAATTTCACTTTTTGGGGGTTGGGGAAGGAGAGGCATCACATACAGTGGGTTTTGCCTTCTGCATCCCTGGGGATCCCAAGGTGAAGTATGTATTTATTAGGATCTTAAGTGGGGGCAACATAGATACAGCAGCATTTCTCAAACTTAAGAAGTATGACTCTCTGTTTAAAAAAACAAACAACAAAACCCCTCAAATCTCTTAGTATGGATTTAAATTATTTTCACCGTGTTTGTTTCTTGAATATGTCCAAATTAAATATAAATAAGATATGAAATTTAATAAAAATTCTTTAATCCTATGGCTCTTAGGTAAGTGTCTGGTTTTGCTGAAACTAAATTGCCAACACTGAATTAAGTGGTCAATTTAGCATGAGTCTGCATCTGTTTCTGCACTGGACTTTAATAATGCCATTAGCAGAGGATGCCTATGCACCCAGGTACATTGTGGAAGTTAGTAACTTCAGGGCTGTTTTTCCCACTTCAGGGATGTCGTACTCATACTTCACCAAAGCTCTGCTAGGAGCAATCCTTGAGAGCCAGCTCTGGCTGCAGCCTTTGGAGACTGCTCTTTTCCACTTGAAGACACAGTTTGGGTCCTGTTGGCCAATTCTCACTGCAAACTGTTAGATGAAAGTAAAGTAAAATGGGTCTGTGTGTGACATGTCTGCATACACATGAATGAGGCCTTTGAGTCTGGCAGGCTTCCCTACCAGGCTTCCCTGCCACATGCTCCCACTTCACTGGGGTAATGCCTTTGCATACACAAATGCAGCCGTGTGCCCTGAAGGGCAGGCAGCACTCAGGTCTCCATAGCCACCTGGGTGATTTAGCAGAGGCTCATATAATTTTTTTGAATCATCTTTGCAGTAATCTCAGTACTGCACAGACCTGTTGAGAAATAATTGTATAGAAGAGTCCCATCTTGGGTCAAAGTCCTTCGCCTGCTTTTTGGTAACTCCATCACTCAACCACAAGTCATCTAATGTCCCTGCACTTCAATTTCTTTGTCTAAAAAATGGAAACAATAATGCTTGCTATTCTAATCTTACTGGATTGCTACAGTGCAATAATTCCCAAAATGCAGTTCCCAGGCCAGCATTACCAGCATCACCTGGAACTTGTTGAAAAGGCAAATTCTCAGGCCCTTCTAAACCTGCAGAATCAGAAACTCTGGGTAAGGCCCAGTAATCTGTGATTTCACAAGTACTCCAGGTGATTCCAATGCCCTCTAAAGTCTGAGAAACACTACTATAAAACAGTGCTCCTCAAACTGTCTACAAACTGCAATGCCTACATCATCACTTTGAGAGCCACTGCTCTACAGAAGTGTTGGTTACTATCTTGTCACCCAGGCTCCCATTAATATGCAAATACCCCCAGGATGGGTGACACCTTAAGCTTTAACAGCTGTTGGTTATTCTCAACAAGCATAGCAGGTGGTTAGCTAAAAAGAAACCCTTTCTAGAATAGAACATTAACAAGGTTAAGAGTATCTGTAGGGTGAACAAGAGACCAAGAGAGAAAAAGGAAAGGAGTATGGAGTCACACAGACTTGCATTCATGTTCTAGTTCTGTGTTTACCAGCTACTTGACCTTAAGCAATTTACTTAGAGTTCATCGTAACCCTATGAGGATGACCTCCATAGAGTTATTGGGAGGATTAAATGGCACAACACATGCAAAACACATAGTGCAACCCATGGTTCATACAGGTATTCAATAAGTGATGCCTATCATTAGCAGCAGGGTGTCCGGACTACTTAAGACTACCACCTGGGATTCGTCCCCACTCCCACGCCACTCGCCATCCCTCCAGCCACCCTATTATTGTTATTATTGTCATTATCACCATCAACATCATTGCCTCTTCTGCCAGAGCTTCCTGACTTTAGGCTTAAAACTGCCACCCTAAGATTAACCACTGAGGAAGGAAAGGGGAAAATTCCCAGAATGGCAGGCACAGCTGCCTCAATGTGCAGGTCGGGTCATGCTCTGGTCCCCAGAGGTGTTACTGGAGTGTGCCACATTTTGACACCTGAAAGATGGCAGGCAACCAGAAGGACAGGTTCTTCCTTTCCATCCATCCTTGGACTGACAACCCCCAGAGGGTGGGCCTGAGGGAAGTGCTGGAGCAGAGAAGCCCCTGGAAGGCAGAGAGAGGAGGCACGTAGGGCCAGAACCAAGCACTCGCAGAGGCACAACAGGACAACCCCTGCAGGGGCAAGCAGGGTAGCCTTTTCCCCTAGGGACAGGTGACATGGGCAGAACGGACACCTGGGCCCCAGTGGGAAGCTCATTTCGTTAGAATTGCATGCTGTAGAAGAGGGAGTGAGGCCAGAAGCCTTTCCTGAGAGAAGCAGGTTCCACAGTGTAGACCTGTGGGGGCTGATCTGGAGGCCTCCCTGAGTACTGCTGCCAACTTCCTGGATCTGGAGGTGTGGCAGGCACGGCCTTAGATGGGCAGAGTGGACAGCCTATGTCCATTGTTAACCACTGGTGGATACAGCCCCAGGCCCGCCCAGATGTTATCTCTCGGGTGGCTCCAGGTCCCTTTCTGTCCAGGGCAAGGCCTCTGAGATGGGTCACGCAGGCTTGGCCTTTCTTCCCTTGATGACTCAGGGCCGGCTGGCCGAGAGTCACCCTCAGCTCCCCTCCCACTAATGAGAGGAGGCCGGATTCCTTTGGATTTAGTAAGGTCACTCCTTGAGGGTTGCCTTTTGTTACCCATCCACAGTGGGAATGCTTCCTTAATGAGCAGAGAGCCACACCCTTTCTCAGAGTGGAGGGGGATGGGTAGGGTAGCCTTTCCAGGTGGCACGTGAACAGGGCTGATTTCACAACGGCCAGCCCACAGGTGAGGCACCAAGGGCAGGCCTGCTTGGTCAGCCCTCTCCAGCTCTCCTACCCAGGCGGGGCTACTCCTCCAGACCCCACCTGTCCAAACAGCTGGAGAGCAAAGCTGCTGCAGGTGTGGGAGGCAGAGTGGAGGAGCTGGGGTTCTGGGCGCACAGTAGTGCTTGACTGGAAACCAGACGAAGCTGCAGATGGGAGAGGCACTGCCTGAACACTCCTGCCGCATCTGTCACTCCACGCACCTCCGGCGGCGCCTCACGTTTACACACGTTCACACACGGTCTCACTTTGACTTTAATCCCACCAATAGCAGGAAAGTGTATTAGCCTCATTTGCAACTCAGGATGATTAGGGGATAAGTCTGGGGTCATGTGCTGGTAAGGAAAGGAATGTGGACTCAATCTCACGTGGCCTGACTCCAAAACCCGTCCATTTGCTAATTTACTTTAAACTATCGGTTTAAACAACTGGTTTTTAAGCTTAAATTTTTTTTTTTCCTGAACATTGAAAATGAATATAAAATTCGATGTGCTTCCGTGTACTCTCTTAGCAACTTCCTGTGAATCTATAATTATTTCAAAATAAAAAGTTTAAAACAGTCCTGTGTGGAGCCTGAATGTATAAAGTGTGTCGCTGAGATGCTGTGAGAGCCAGGGCAGTGGTTTCTTTCTGGAGTGGTGTTGAAAGGCAGCAGTGAGGGGCGCCCCTGTTTCTGGGTCTGGGTTGGTTCTGCAGGTGTGCTCTGTTTGTAAAAGTTCCTCCAGCTGTGCATTTGTGATTGGTGCACTTTTCTGTATAAATGTGAAACTTTAAAAGTTGAAAATATATCAGAATGGAGATGCTCTAGTTGAACAGGAAGAGGGGTTCGATGTGCTCAGCTTCTTCCCCCATGCCCCTCCACTTAACCCTCTCAGGACCCCGGGGTTCTGGGGGCAGGCTCCGGAGTCTGGGTTCTGATTTCTCTTATATAATACAGGTGGCTGGGTCAGAGGACCTCAGCTCTCCAGTCCCCGCCCCAACTGTTCTATTTGCCATTTCCCATTATTCAGTTACAAACCAAAGCCCATTGATGGTGAAAACCACCATTCAAATGCCCAAAAAGAAGAACATTAATCCTGGGTGTGGAGGACCCCACACACGGTGCCGTGCGTAAAAGAGACCGCAGGCTTTCGGTCTCCCACTTGGGCAGGGCAGCCTTATGCTGAAAGAATAAACTTCAAGTGAAGAATTTCCAAAGACAACTCGGCAAGAAAAGGCTTTTATGCCTTGAAAGGAATTGAATCAGACTTATAATCACAGAGAGCTGGAAATCACATCCATTCAGCATGTTCTGCAAATGAAAGGCAAGTGACAATGTAAAATAAACAAACAAAACTCACTCACATTCTCAGTTGACATGTCCTGTTTTCACCTCATTTGGCTTCTCGGAAGATTTCTGGGTTGAATGTACACTTTGGAGCAGCATGCCTGAGCCAGGTCTTTTTCCCCTCCTGCTTGGAGGATGTGGCGAACATATTTTCCCTTCATACACCGAGTTTGTTTCTGCTGTTACCTGCTCACTACTTTACCTGGAGTCAGCAGTAGCTGCCAACCCATAGCCAAGGGCAGAAGTTAGCCCAGTGTGAGGTTAATTGGACCAAATTAAAGCCATTACGGTATAACAGGCTCTCTATTGGAGGAACGCTTAAGTGGGCTCCCCCAGGACTTGGGAAAGTTTGGAAGTGAAGTGGTTTTTGCTATTTGCAGTAGCTGCATCTCCCATTTTGTTTGTCAGACTGCCACTCTGCAGACTGCTGTGGGGTGATGTTGTTAGACAAAGGAGGGTTTTTTGTTGTTGTTGTTGTTGTTGTTGTTGTTGTTGTTGTTGTTGTTTGAGATGGAGTCCGGCTCTGTTGCTCAGGCTGGAGTGCAATGGCACGATCTCAGCTCACTGCAACCTCTGCCTCCCGGGTACAAGTGAGTCTCCTGCCTCAGCCTCCCGAGTACCTGGGATTACAGGTGTGCACCATCACGCCTTGCTAATTTTTGTATTTGTTTTTTAGTAGAGACAGCGTTTTGCCATATTGACCAGGCTGGTCTCGAACTTCTGACCTCAGGTCTCCCAAAATGCTGGGATTACAGGCGCGAGCCACTGCGCTTGGCCAGGACAATCTTTTATATGATCCTGTTTCTAGAAGAAGCTATTCTCTGAGGAGTTTAGGAAATGATAGAGTGAATCAGACTAATAACCCCACTGAGGAGATGAGGCAAGAGAGGAATAAGGCATGCAGGGGTCAGGGTGTCCTGCTTGGTGACATAGCTTTTCTGGGAGGATTTTTCAGTTCAATGCCACCCCACCTAATCCCAAGGAAAGCAGAGTTTTAGTTCACTGAATTTTCAGGCTGAGTAGAAAATTCCTTTTTGATACAGCACTTGTCACTGGAGAGCCACGTACTCTGCGATGCCCTCTCAGGACACTTTCCACCCTGGGACTCCTCTGCTGAAGCAGGGCTGGGAGTTTCCAGTTGATGAAAGTGCAAGTAGCCAACGGCAGCACACACTCTCACGACAAATGCCAACCCCATCTTAGATAACATTCATCAGAGGGTTGCACCGGTTTAGGAAGGTGATAGCATGGTGGTCCCTCTGTGCTTTCAGGACTCTGGGCTTGTGGGGTACAATCTAGGGTGGCTTTTTTGTTTTCTCCTGAGATGGAGTCTCGCTCTGTCACCAGGCTGGAGTGCAGTGGCGCAATATCAGCTCACTGCAACCTCCACTTCCCGGGTTCAAGCGATTCTCCTGCCCGAGCCTCCCGAGTAGCTGGGACTACAGACGCCCGCCACCACACCCAGATAATTTTTGTATTTTCAGTAGAGACGGGGTTTCACCATGTTGGCCAGGATGGTCTCGATCTCTTGACCTCGTGATTAGGGCGGCTTTTTAAAAAAGTAACTCTGACATACCAGATTCCTTCCAGAAAACAGAACAGCATGGTAAAGCCTCTGGGCGCTGTGTCAGCTGAAAAGAATGGGGATGTGCAGCCCAGGGAAGAGAGGAATTCTCTGGGAGGGGGGCAAGGATGTGGCCCCTGGGGGAAGAGCTATGACCCCGGTGGCATCTCCAATGGGAGATGGTTCAATTCCCAGCTCCTACATAGGGTTTTCCTATGTCCTAGTCAGTAATTTAAACACAATCCCTACTATAAACTCACTGAATGCTCACAACCACCTTATGAGGCTACTGTGGTTATCATCTTCATTTTATAGATGTAGAAACCAGCACAGAGAAGTTAAATACCTTCCCAAAGTCACACTGCTATTAATGAGAGAGTTGGAATTTGGACCCAGCTTTCTTACTAGCCCGGAATTTCTCAGCCTCAGTACTATTGACATTGGAGGCTGGAGAATTCTTTGTTAGGGGGACCCTGTCCTCCCTCTCCTTGCATTATAGGATGTTCAGCAGCATCCCTGGCCTCCACCCACCAGATGCCCGTAGCACTCCCCTGTTGTAACAATCAGATGTCTCCAGACGTTGCCAATGCTCCCTGGAGGGCAGAATCGCCTTTAGTTGAGAAGCACTAAGTGTTCGAGAGCCTCCTGAGATGGGCCAGCCTGTCTCTTGTAGTAGCAGGAACATCTGCTGCTGCCTTCCTAGTGCCGGGGCCACCGAGGCCCTCCCCCGCCACGCTCTCAACGCTTTCTGACATGTCTCCTAACTTAATGGGGGAGGGAGGATTTTACTGGACCCTAGAGATTGTTTGATTTTTAACATTTCCGACATTTCCTAATGTTATTATCATTTGCCTCTGTGCCCCCGAATTAAAGGCCAAAGAATCATTCTGATTTTGTGGGGCAAAACCTGAGGGGAAAGCCTAAAGTTTCCCTAGCACTTTACATATTTATTCAGTTTAATCCTCACAGTCATCTTACTGAGGGAGATATCCCCATTGTAAAGATGAGAAAACTGAGGCTCAGAAAGTGCAGTAACTTGCCAAGGTCATAGCTATAAGTAATGGAGCCAAGGTTTGCAGCCAGATCTGTCCACACCGAAATCGATATGCTTTTATGAGGGGCGAGGTTTGGGGCAGACACTCAGAGATGAGCTCAGAAACAATGCTCGCAGTGACACACCAAGACAAGAAGAGCCTGAGCTGGAGGAGCAGGGATAGGGGACAAGAGGTGCGAGACAGCTTAGGGTCGCAGCGCGTGACAAGGGAGGCCAGGGTTGAGGAGTGCATTTGGGAGTCGTGTACGCAGGCCACTCCCTTGTGCCCCTCAGGCCCTGCCTTCCCTCCCCTGGGCTGCCATCCCCCTCTGCCTCCAAGTCCCCCCCCAGCTCCCAGAGCAATCCAATAAAACCACAAATCCGACCACAACCCCCGCTGCTCTAAATTCTCCATCGCTGCCCTTCTCAGACCAAACGCCCAAATCGCACAAGGCCAGACTCACCCAGCCCTCTGGGCTCCCTGGCCATGTGCTCTCCTGTCCCTGGACACACTCCTCCTCCTTTTGGTCCTTGGAACCCTACCCTCCTTCTCTAAGCACAGCTGTGTGTGTCAAATCAAGACTTTGAACGGGATATTTGTGAGTACGTAAGTCTTACAGCCTTTCTTTATTGTTTAAGCTCCAGGTGGCCAAGTCATCTCCTCCCATCATCTATCCCCTGTGGGGCCGACATAGTGCCTGTCACATTGTAGGACTCAATCGATATTTGCTGAATGTGTATTTAACAAGCATGTAATTTATGTTGTCATCTAAGTCACAGTTGAAAATGCCAACCAGAAGTAGGCCAAAGTGGAAGGGTGGTTGCCAGCAGATAACATCTTCTGGGTGATGTCAGGCCCCTCATCTGTACCACCCGGGTCATTTAACCCCCAGCACCATCCTCCTGTATCTTCACGTGGCCCATGCACCTTGGCACCTCCAAGTCTTGTTCACCAGGGCACCATGCGAGTGCTCCAAATGCCTGCTAACCTCCCTTCAGCATATGTCTACACACCCCTTGGTTCTCCCAAGCCAAGAAGCTTTAGGAGAGAATGCACCTAGTCCTGATGGCCCCTCTTGGCTTTTAGTAGTTCCTCCTCCTTAGGTTCTCAAAAGCCTCTCATGATTTTACTGCTTGATGATTTGGCTCTTAGGAAACCAGGAGCAGGCTCTGAACAAATGGGCCCAGGACAGGTGGAGTTTTTTTCAATGTTATTAAGGCATGATTGACATTCAACAAGCTGCAAAAACTAAAATTGTACAATTTGATGAATTTTAGCAAATCACCATGATCAATATAGTGAACACTTCCATCACCTCCAAAAGTTTCCTTGTGCCCTGTGTAATCTATCCCTGTCTGCACCCCATCCTCATCTGCTTTCTATCACTACAGATTAGTGTACATTTTAAAAAATTGTAAATAAATGGAAACATACTGTGTATGTACTTGGGGGGAGTGTCTGACATCTTTGACTCAACGTGATGCTTTTAGGATTGATCCACGCTGCAGCATGCAGTGATAGTTTGGTCCTTTTTATCACTAGTCGCATTCAGTTATAGGTTATATTGATACACAGCTGTCCCCTCTTATCCACGGTCTCACCTTCCCTGGTTTCAGTTACCAGCAGTACGATACTATAAGCTACTTTGAGAGAGAGAGAGAAAGAGGCCACATTCATATAATTTTATTTATTTATTTATTTATTTAAGACAGAGTTTCACTCCTGTTGCCCAGGCTGGACTGCAATGGTGGGATCTTGGCTCACTGCAACCTCTGCCTCCCTGGTTCAAGCGATTCTCCTGCCTCAGCCTCCCAAGTAGCTGGGATTACAGGTACCCATCACCATGCCTAGCTTTTTTTTTTTTTTTTTTTTGTATTTTTAGTAGAGATGGGGTTTCCCCACGCTGGCCAGGCTGGTCTCGCATTCCTGACCTCAGGTGATCTGCCTACCTTGGCCTCCCAAAGTGCTGGGATTACAGGCGTGAGCCACTGTGCCCAGTCCATATAACTTTTATTATGGTATATTGTTATCATTGTTCTATTTTATTAGTAGTTATTGTTGTTCATCTCTTACTGTGCCTAATTGATAAATTAAACTTTATCAAAGGTGTGCGTGTATAGGAAAAAACACAGTAATACACAGGGTTCAGTACTATCTGTGGTTTCAGGCATCCACTGGGGGTCTTGGAATGTAGTTCCCAAGAGAGCGATTGTGGCACAGTTTGCATCCATTCACCTACTGATGGGCATTTGGGTTGTTTCCCATTTGGGACTATTTCAAATAAGGCTGCTATGAGCATTTATGAACAGTTCTTCTGTGGACATGTTTTCACTTTTCTTGGGTAAATATCCATCTACCAAATGACCCAGTAGAATGGCCGGTCACTTGGTAGATGGATATTTAACTTTTTAAGAAACTACCAAACTGTTTTTCAAAGTAGTTGCACCATTTGGTTTTCCCAACAAGGTACAATAACTCCATTTGCCTCATATTCTTACCAATACTTAGCAAGACATGCTTTAATTTTAGCCTTTCCAGTAGGGGAATAGTGGTATCTCACTGTGGTTTTTATTTGCATTTCTGTGATGACTAATGATGTTCAACATCTTTTCATGTGTTTATTGGCTATTTTTATGTCTTCATGAAGAGTCTGTTCAAATATTTCGACAAGTTTTCATTGTTTTTTTATTTCGTTGTAAGCATTCTTTATATAGTAGAGAAATTCTTTATCTGACGTATGTGTAATAAATAGTTTTCTTTCCAGTTTGTGGTTTGCTTTTGCATTTTCTTATCAGTGTCTTTTGAAGATAAAAGTTTTAAATGTTAACCTGGGCAACATAGAGAGACCCCATCTCTACAAAAAATACAAAACTTAACTGAGTGTGGTGGCATGCACCTGTGGTCCCAGCTACTCAGGAGACTGGAGAAGAAGAATCACTTGAGTCTAGGAGGTCAAGGCTGCAGTGAGCTGTGACCACACCACTGCACTCCAGCCTGGGTGACAGAGCAAGACCCTGTCTCAAAAAAAATTTTTTTTAATTTTGATGAAGCCACTTTATTTTGTCATTTATGTGACATATATAAAAAATCTTTGGCTACTCCAAGGTTACAAATATTTTCTTCCACATATATTATTCAGCTTTAGGTGTTACTAAAACTAGGAAGGTCTATAGTCCATTTGAAGTTAATTTTTGTGTGTGGTGGGAAGTAAGAATTGATGTTCGTTATTCTTCTGTATAGTATTCAGTTATTTTATACCTCCCAAGTTTTGTTGAAAACTTTCTTTCTCTGATGAATTGCTTTGGCACCTTTATCAAACACCTCCTATCACTATATGTGTGAGTAGATCTCCAGACTTCATTTTGTTCCATTGATCTGTATGTTAAACTTTTTGCCGATACTAAAACTGTCTTGATTACTCTAACTTTTCAATAAAAGTATTGAAGTCAGGTAGGAAAAGTTCTCCTACTTCGTTCTCTTTAAATTTAACTTTGGTTAGCCTGTGTCTTTTCCATGGCCATACATTTTAGAATCAGCTTCTCACTTTCTACAAAAGATCTTCTTGAGATTTTGATTGAGAATATGTTGAACTTACAGGCCAATTTGGGAAGAACTGTCGTTTTAACAATATTGAGTCAATGAACACAGTATAGCTTTCTGGTTACGTATGTCTTTTACTTTTTTATCCACAGTAATGTATAGTTCTCAGTGTAGAAGCTTTGGACATCTTTTATTAGATCCATTTTTAACTATTTTGTGTTTTGTGGTACTATTATAAATGGAATTGCTTTTTTAAAACTTCATTTTTGACCAGGCACAGTGGCTCACACTTGCAGTCCCAGCAATTTGGGAGACTGAGGCAAGCAGATCACTTGAGGTCAGGAGTTCAAGACCAGCCTGGCCAACATGGTGAAACCCCGACTCTACTAAAAAAAAAAAAGGTACAAAAATAAGCCAAGTATGGTGACTGGTGCCTGTAGTCCCAGCTACTCAAGAGGCTGAAGCAGGAGAATTGCTTGAACCTGGGAGGTGGAGATTGCAGTGAGCTGAGATCGTGCCACTGCACTCCACCCTGGGTGACAGAGCGAGACTCTGTCTCAAAACAAAGCAAAACAAAACACCAAAAGACAACTTTATTTTCTAATCATTGCTGCTAGCATATAAGAATACAATTGATTTTCTTAAAATAACCTTGTATCCTGTAGCAACCTTACTAAATTCATTTATTACTTTTATTATTTATTTTGTAGATTCTCTGGGATTTTATATATAAACAATTATAATATCTGCAGACAGGAACAGTTTTATTTGCTCCTTCTTGATCTTTAAGCCTTTCATTTCTTTTTCTTGCCTATGGCAATGGCCAGGCCCTCCAGTACAATGTTGAATAGAAGTGAAAGCAGGCATCTTTGCTTTGTTCCTGATTTTAGGGAGAAGGCTTTCTTTCACCATTAAGTATGATGTTAGATGTTGGTTTTTTAAAGATGTCTTTAAAGATGTCCTTTATCAACTAAGGAAGTTTTTAGTTGCTGAGAGTTTTCATCATGTGGGTACTGAATTTTGTCAATGCTTTTTCTGCATTGATTGAAATGATCAGATGGTCTTCCTCCTTTACTAAAACAGGTGTAATTTTACAAAGATAAGAGAAGGTGTGGAATATGAGATCCTGCCAGGATTGGAAGCCCCAACATCTTGGGGAATAGGAGTGAAGGTGATGTGAAAATTAGAAAGAGCACCAGCTTTGCAGTCAGTCGACCTTGCCTTGGAGTCCTAGTTCTACATTTTATTGTGAGCAAGTTAACTTAACCACTGTGAGCCTCTATCTTCTCTGTAAGATGAAGGAAAAAATAGCTAACATAAAAAGTTGTGGCAAGGATTAAACTAGAAAAATACATACCCAGTGCATAGCACATACATACATAGCACATGTAAATAACAGATACCATTGCATCTGGCGCTGAATGTGAAACTCTGGAGGCACTGGTCCTTGAGAATGAAGATAAAGTGTTAGGTACAACTGTGATGGCAAAGACAAACATCCCAACCCACTGTCAGCAGAAAGTGGTGAAAGCTACTTACGGGAATATGTGGATAAAACCTTTTTTCCACTTCTTTCCTTATGTCTTGATGATCCTAAGTACCAGACAGATACTAGGTAAAAAGCCTTATACATCCAAAAATAATTTTTTTTTGTAAAACAAAATGCTCAAATGATGAATCCAGAAGATCTAAAACTCATCTTTTGCAAGAAGAGTTTAGGCCATGAATCTAAAAACTATTCAATCATAGGTTAAAAAAGACTTCCCGATGACTAAATGCAGTCATGGAACACCCCCATTTTGGATTTCTAATTCAATTTTAAAACAATCTTTAAAATTATCACAGCAAGTGGGTCATCCAATCCTTGGAATAGCCTACACTGAGAGTAGGGTAGTTTAGCATAACTCAAAGTGTGTTACATCAAATCAGGGATATTAACAGTGTGACATGAATAAAAGTTTTCCAAGGTCAAACAAATGTGCAAACACTGGTTTAGTTATACTTAAACTTTTTTTAAAGTCACAGGACTTGAAGATACTAATGTGCAATGTGAATCTACAAGGAGAATATATATATAATTATATATATATTATCATCTTAAAACTCAGGAGGGCTAGGGCTAGTGAAGAATATTCATGTGAACAGCTGATGAAGGATTTCTGCCTATTCCTTCCTAAATACACTAGTCATATGTGAGCAGTAAGGTGAACAAGGGATGGGTAAAAAGCTTCACAAATATGAAAGCTGTCAGGTTTGTGATCCAAGAATTTCAGTTCTGAGGACTGGGTAAAAAAATATATATATATAGACACATACATATATATTTTATATATATGTGTATATATAATATATACAGAGAGAGAGAGCAGAATTTCCCAAACATCTCTGATTTCAGAATTATTTCATAATTCACTGTCTCTTGGTTCCAAAAGGACACATTCTAGGAAAGCCTGATGTAGTTCTTACTCCTGTTTCAGAGACATCATCTTTCAGAAGTTTTAACCTCCAAATCAGACATTTTTAGAAGAATTCAAGTATATTCAATCCTTGTAGCCTTCCACAGAGCCCTTAGTAGGCTATGGATAAGTAGGATTATATTATTGTCAGGTATTATTATCCCCATTCTACAGATGAGGAAGAAACCTAACATGGAACACTAACCACTTTATGTATTTCATCTAAATTTAATCTGCCTTTTTTTTTTTTTTTTTTTTTTTGAGATGGAGTCTTGCTCTCTCGCCCAGGCTGGAGTGCAGTGGCAGGATCCCGGTTCACTGCAAGCTCCACCTCCCGGGTTCACGCCATTCTTCTGCCTCAGCCTCCTGAGTAGCTGGGTCTACAGGCGCCCACCACCACACCCAGCTAATTTTTTGTATTTTTAGTAGAGACGGGGTTTCACCGTGTTAGCCAGGATGGTCTCGATCTCCTGACCTCATGATCCACCTGCCTTGGCCTCCCAAAGTGCTGGGACCACAGGCGTGAGCCACCACACCCAGCCCTAAATTAATCTTCTTACCATGCCTGATATGTAGGCATCATTATCTCCATTTGACGGCAGTAGAAGGAAATTAAGTAACTTGTTCAGAGTCACACAGCTTGTGGAGGAATAAGAAGTGTCCCGTCATCGGGCACCAGGGCAGGAGTTCATCATAGTTGCCTCCATCCACCTGAGGTGAGCTGGTCACTGGGGCAAAAATGGACAGAGATGCAGGTGCAAGTTCCTCCGGGAGGACACCGGCGTGCAGGTGCAGATGGCTCACCCCCACCTAACCTTCCTCGCAGGTGGGGTTTCAGAAGAGGGAATGAATGTGTGGGTGTTTAGAAACTTTGAGCTCCCTGAACAAAAGGGCTTTGTTTTCTGGAGACACCAGATATTTTCCAGAGCTAATCATCACTCAGAACTGAAATTCTGGGCTCACAAACATGACGGCTTTCGTATTTGTGAGGCTTTTTACCCGGCTGTTGTTGACCTTATTGCTCATTTAGGAAGAAGTAGGCAGAAGTCCATCGGATATTCATGTGCATATATTCTTCACTAGCCCTAGCCTTGCAGAGTTTTAAGATGATTGAGAGGGAGGAGGGACGGAAAGCTCAAGCCTTGAAAATTCAGGAAATCGTGGGTAGAGGAGAGTGAGGAAAAATGTTAACCTGACATTCAAAATTAAAAGCTGTTCAAAGTGGTTACTTGATTGTATTAATTGGCAAGTAATTGGCAGGGTGTGGAGAGGAAAAGACCTCATCGGAGGAAGCTAGGTGTAATTCCAATCCTACTGAGACATGAAACAGACACTGTCCTCAGATGTTTGGAAATCTGACTTTGAAGGGAGAACTCGGGTTTGCCTTTGTTTTGAAGTCACTGAACCTTGCCACGCTATTCTCAGGTTTAGACTGGAATGTTTTAACATTGGGCAGGGGAGGGGGATGGGGAGGAATGAGCAGTGAGGTGTTAGATTTCCAAATAAATGATGCTGTCTCTTTCTTACTGCAAAAACAGTTTGATAAATCATCCGGCAGTTTTCTTGGGTCCAGTGGTCCATATATTAATACAAAGACTACCTACAGCAGGAAGGGGATAAAAAGAGAAATCAGCCAGGCTCAGTGCCTCACACCTGTAATCCCAGCACTTTGGGAGGCCAAGATGGGTGGATCACCTGAGGTCAGGAGTTTGAGACCAGCCTGGTCAACATGGTGAAAACCCATCTCTACTAAAAATACAAAAATTAGCCTGGTGGCCTGGTGTGGTGGTGCACACCTGTAATCCCCATTACTTGGGAGGCTGAGGCATGAAAATCACTTGAACCCAGGAGGCAGAGGTTGCAGTGAGAGATTGCCCCACTGCACTCCAGCCTGGGCAACAGAGTGAAACTCTGTCTCAGAAAAAAAAAAAAAGAGAGAGAAATCAAACTGAAAATTAACCAGATTGTAGAAATAAACCAGTAAAATAAATGGCACCAATAATCCAAGTCAGTAGTTTTTCTTCTGTAGAGTCATAGGTTCACCTGGGAATCTTATGAAAATGGATAAAAACGCACATAACTTTATACACACCTAAGGTGCTCATTGTCCCTCTGTCGCCACACCTTGGACTTTCTGGGTATGCAGAGCCTAAATTAAGAAGCTCTACTCTTGGCAGCAACCAGATTTAAACTGGCAAGTGGTATTGCAATTCTCCTCTTTAGTTCTGAGATAATTAGCTGAGACAACTTTTAGAGCCATCTCTGGGACTGCTCCAAGAAATCATTTCACTTAATCATCTGAGGTAGTCTATTAAATATTGGCTGTTCTGAAAAATTGGCCTGCAAGCTGCCAATTCTTGTGACTTATTAGAATTTCTAAAAGACCCTCCCCTTCAGGATGAATCTGGATCCCATTAACTCCCCGCTGGCTGTGGTGCAAATATTGAACAAAATGACCTGGTTTAACGAGATGGGGTTTGGGATGAGATCTTCAAACACCACCAACTATTGATTCCTGGAAAATTGTTTTAGTCCTTGGCAAAACACACAGAGACAGGCTGGGTCTTTGCTATGCTCTGTTTGACAAGCCTTCTTCTCCAGCAAACAGTTGGGGATTGGGGAGGGGAGGGAGGAAGCGAGGTCCTGGGGGCTGGAGGACTGAGGACCTCGGGCTCCAGGGGAGATGTTTAGGAAATGTCCACCCTGAACTGGAGCTGCTGTTCTCCCTGCACTCCCAGGCTGGGAAGGTCAAACTGATGGCTTTAACAATCCACCTGTAGGTCTTGGCTGCCTTTGTTCAAGTTCAAGGAGTGATGGTCACCGAGTCTCTTTCTCCCCCAACCAGAGCAGAGAAGGCACCTTCTAAACCTTCTAGATGCTGCCGGGTCACTCCAGAACACCACCATCTGAGCTGTGTGTAGCTCATCCTAACTACAGGGAGTTCCTCTGACTGAAACAACAGTAACCATGTAACCATGTAACATGTAACCATGTTTTCTCAACCAAAATGAGGCTGGGGCACTTGTGGTCTGGAGTGCCGTTGTGTATGCGGAGGGTAAGAAGAGCTGGGGCTGGGTGAATTCAGGAAGCTGAGGGCTAGCATCACCACTGCTAGAATGGATTCTGGGATGGGATCCACACAGCATGCCCAGGAGGGCGTCCCGTCATACAGAGGCGGCAGTTCCCAAGTTTGTTTTCAGGGCAGAGCCACTGGAGTCCTGCCACTCTGTGCCACACCTTCAGTTATTCATAAGAAAACTTACGATAAGTCAGATGCATCTCATACTATAGATGCTAGTCCATGCAAGTGTTTCAGGTGATATTTAAGAAAAACAAAACACAAAAATTTTAAATTAAGGAAAATTATACCATTAACCTAATTTCCTTCCCTCTTCTTCCTCTCTTACTTCCCCCTCAACACCCCTTCCTAGCCCCTACCATGAACTGGGACAAGACCAAGTTCTTTGCCTTGGGAACAACTCACTCCAAACTAGGATGTGATGCAGGGGTATTCACTAGGAGCCACTGGTTTAAGGTTTTAAAAGAGAAATGAAAGAAATATGTGCGCGCACACACACACACGCACACACATACACACGAGAGAGAGAGAGAGAGAGAGAGAGAAAAGGGAAGAATTGTTTGCATTGGTATTTACTGGATTAAATCTTAATTTTCTCTAATTATAGCAGGCATTTCCTTTCAGCCTGACTTCTCGTTTCTCAAAAAAATCATAGTATCTTACCCAGCTTTCCATTAAGCCTAACGATTTTAATCTATTTCCAGCAGTCTAAATAACAGTCTACTGTGGACACAGTGAGATTTCTTTCTATTCAGATTTTCTGAAAATACTTAAAATGAGAGTTTAAAAATGATATTTATCCCTGGCTTCCTAGCAATGAGCGTGCTGGGGTGATTTTAGAAGGCCATAGCCATCCTCAGCCCATCAGCTCTCCTTCCTCTGGCTTCTCACACTGCGTCACATATTCCCCAATACAGTTGATCAAGATGTATTCCCAGAGGCAGTAAGGCCTGTTGGAAAGAGAATAGGCTAGGAAGTGAAGCAAACTAGATTCAAATCCTGTTTGCTCTATCATTTATTAGCTGGTAACCTTAGAAAATTATTTAGCGTCTCTAAGACCCAATTTCTTCACTATGTAAATGAGTGTAACACTATGCATTGGTTTTGATCTAAATCCTAAAATTGCCCATAAGTGTAACAGAGGATATAAAACTGGAGGAATTTAATGTGGGGAATTGATTACACAGGTGATAAAAAAAACAAAAAACAAAAAAGGTCAGGAAGTCAACCAGAGGTCAGTAAGGCAACCCCGGGACCAGCAACAGCAGGAAGCCACCACTGCCTGAGGCTGAGGGACAAGGGAGGAGGCCGCTGACCAAGGCCACGCACCAAGGTCACGGCAAGGAAACTGCAGCCACAGTGGGAGCGGGGTCATGAGAGAAACGCAGCTGCTGCTAGAGAAGGCACCCAAGGCGGAGAAGGAGCGGGAAGAAGTGCCTCCTCCTACCCCACCCAGCCTCCAATGTCTGATCAAAGCCTCTGTCCATGGTCCACACCCAGCCGGCAGCCCGCTGGCCCGGCATCCTGGGAGGCCTGCTCCCTGCCATACAGAGCAGAGGGGCGGCTAGGAACGGATCTGAGGCGGGTCCTGCATCCGCACCGAAGACCCGAAGTCCTGCAGCTGACCCGGCCTCCGCACACCGAAGCCTCGGGAACCCTCTTCGGGTCAGGGCAGCCTTGTCCCTGCTGCCTGCAGGCCTCAGACACCGCCCCTGTTCTGCTTCTCTTGACCCTGTCACCACCGTCGGTCTCTCTATCAACCGGCCCTGGGGTAAATAGACCTGCCACTCTCTTCCTATGCAGTCTTCCTCGAGGGTGAACACACGGCCCCCACTCCAGGAACGTGCGTCAGGCCGGGTGGCCCGGGCCACAGGCAGAGCAGAGGCCTGGAGGCTTTTCGAGGGTTACCAGGAATAGAATTGCCCGTGGGCCCGGGCGGAGGAGCCCCCGCTCTGAGCTCCACCTTTAAGCGGCCAGGATTCCAAGAACCAAGGAGGACTGGCCGCTACCCCTTGCTCTGAGTGTCCCTGCCCAGACTGCCCTGAGCCTGTTCACAGCTCCGGTTGGCCTTTTCCCCGCTTGCCGGTCCTTCCGAGAGCTCGCATCACTCACTCCCACGGAGCGCGCTCCACTCCACACTGAGGACTGGCCTCTGCCGGGAGTGCGGAGGGAAGAGAAGGTTATGGTTGCAAATTTAGCTCACTCAGCACACAGGCTGGGGTGTGCGCGTACCTGCATGTGAACCCCCTCATGGCAAGGGATGTCTCTAGGGGTGTAAAAAAAGAAGAGGGCAGTTCTCCCCGTGCTAGGACATTACGGAGTAACTGTCGACATGTTCTATTTACCGGTTGTTAACTTGATTTGTTTTCCAGCCCCGGCCCCCACAACTCTGCCTGGGTCACAGTGGGCTGGTTCGTTTAAAAGCTGAGGTTGGAAAATATATATTTCAAAATTGCTAAAAGAATAGATTTTAAACATTCTCGCCACACACAGAAAACTAAGTTGGTAAAGCGATGGATACCTTAATTAGCTTGATTTAATCTTTCTACGATGTATACATATATCAAAACATCGCATTGTACCTGTAAATATATACAATTATTATTTGTAAAATTAAAAATAAATAAAAGTTTTATAAAGTAGAGTTGGGCCCTGAGAGGATGAGGCTCAGGCAGAGAGGGAAGACAGATGGCTGAGAACCACAGATGCTCAGGGATCAGGGATGTGTGGGAATCTGGAAAAGCACTGAGAAGCTGAGTCCTGGGTGTCTGCAGCCTCTGAAGGGAACTCCTCTAGGCTTTGAGGTATGACACACTCTCTGATTTTTTTTTAAGCTAATATTTACTGAATATGGCCAACTTTGTTCTAAACATATTTCATGTATTATCACATTTGATCTTTTTATGAAGTGGGTAGTGCATGTATCTCAGTTTCACAGATAAAGGAACAGTCAAGGAGATTACAAAACGTGCCCAAGGCCACTCAGCTAGTACGCAGCTCAGCCGGAGTCAGATGCATGCCCGAATCTCAAGCCAGGCTCTTACTCACCACTTAATCCTGCCTCCCACTCTGTGACAATCGTGTGTGTGTGTAGTTGTGTGTCCAGGGCTCCATCCTGTTCTCGAAGAAGTCCCTGAGCCTTAGACAGTGAGGGGACACAGGACATTCTCCCAGACGTTTGTAGACAGCTCTCGTATCCTCACCTAAGCCGCCTTTTTTCCTGTTCCTCTTGTGATAGAGCGCCTAAATCCTTTAGCACCCAGCTTGCCCTGGCGTGGGATCACTCTGCCCTGCATCATGTGAAGTATAAGACCCAGAACTAAAACCCACATTCAAGGTGTCTGACCTGCCCCATGCGAGCAGAATTAGGAAATCATTTCTGCCCATTGTTCCAATGTGAACACAGCAAAAGATAGAATCAGCGTTGGGGCAGCAAAACCCATTCCACAGACATGTGTTGAACTTCCATCGTGAATGAGACAGTTCCCGTTCTGAGGCAGCCCACAGCCCTGTGGAGGAGGGGGATTGGTCATTTTAACAAAATGTGGTGAGTGCCACAAGGGAGCACAGACGAGTGTTCCCTGGCATCTCCAGAGGCTCAGGGGTGCTGCAGAGCTGGATTGTAAAAAGTGAATAGGAATCCTGAGGCAGGCAGACCGCTTGAGCCCAGGAGTTCAAGACCAGCCTGGACAACATGGCAAAATCCTGTCTCTTCAAAAAATAAAAAAATTAGCTGGGTGTGGCGGCACAAGCCTCTGGTTTCGACTACTCTGGAGGCTGAGGTGGTGAGAGGATCACTTGAGCCTGGAAGTTTGAGGCTACAGTGAACCATGATCACGGCATTGCACCCCAGCCTGGGGGACAGAGACTGACTCAGAAAGAAAGAAAGTGTGAATAGGAATCAGCTGGTGAGCTATAGGACAAAGAGGTGGGGCCATGTGCAGAGGTGTGAAGGTGTTCAAAGACATGGCAAGTCCGCAACCTGACACAGGGTTGGTAGCCAGCTTGCATCTGGAGGACCCCCCGCTGGATGCTAAGGAGGGATCTGGCATCCTGAAGGCAGAGGAGAACCATGAGCTGCTTAACGTGGCTTGATTCCTATGAACTCATATTGAGCATTTAGTCAGCTAAAATCCTTAAGCTGTGTCACGGGTTCATTAAACCAAAGTCCAGAACTTTCCATTTATTCCACTTAAATTTCTGGATGCTATTTCTGGCATCAAAGCTATTAATTATCCCCCTCCCCCACCCCCGCAATGCTGTGTCATCTGCGCTTTAAGTTATTGATTAAAAATGTCCAAAACACAGGGCTCAGAACTGAGCTTTGTTACCACTAGAGACTTCCTCTGAGTTACTCCCTATCTGCATGTCTCAGGTTTATGCATTCAATGGGTTGTGAGTTCTACTTAAAAGCACCTCTAGCTCACAATTTTCCAATTTTGTCTACAAGGAAGTCACAAGAGACATTATCAACTGTCTTGCTGAAATCCAGATGTACCACATCCTCGATGTCTCCCTGATCTACCAGCCCTGCCATGCCATTAGAAGAAGAAATGAGGTGACACTGGCATGACTTGTTTCCAGCAGCCCCCTGAAGCTCTTCAAAGATCTGTGCTCCTATTTGTAAGAGGCATAAACCGTTTAATAGCATATACTACAGTTTTGTCGGGGCTCCCCTTCCCACTTACTGGCTTGTAGTTTGCAGTATCTAAAGTGTTCTCCCTTTTAAAAACTGGGACTTTTGCCCACCCCATCCTTGGGGACTGTCTCACATTTGCTATGGTTTGTGAAACATTAACAACAGCTGTTGAGCAATCTCTACATGCCCCAACTGAGGCTAGGCAGTCACTGGTCAGGGTGAGGAGACCTGGACTCCCTTCAAACCCTGTCATGCTTCTTGGGTGCTTTCTCACCAACCTTGGACCCCAATTCCAACTCAGTAGGGCTATTTTTCCCTTCCCAGACTGGACGTCATTCTTGAAAGAGAAAAGGGAAGCGTGAGTTTGGCATTTGGTCATCGTCTCTTTAGTGTTTTGTCTTGTATGCCAAAGAGTTTGAACTTGATCTGGTGAGTAGAGAATCAATGAAGAGTTTTTGAAAAAGGACGTGATGTGATCGTATTTTAGGTGGAGAGGATTAAGGTTTTGACTGGTTCACATCATTACTACATTGCTGTTTATCAACATCTAACACGCGCAATTACCTATAAGCAGGAGAAGCAGTGCAAGATAGCCTAGCTCAGGTTGATCATTTAATCAACCTGAAAGGGGAAGCAGCTATGTGTAGAATTTGGAGTCTGAGAGACCTAGTTTGAGATGCCAGTTCAATTGCTCAAAGGCAGGGGAGCTTAAACAAGCACCTTACCACCTCTGAGCCTCAGTTTCCACGTCAGAAAAATGGGAATAATAATTGTATAACATGGTGGTTGTTAGACTGGAAACAATGAATGTAAAGGGCCTAGTACCACAGACAAAGTGCTCAATAAATGCTCCTTTGTCCAAATCCTTCCTCTTTAGGTGTTACGATTACACAGCAATCACCGTGCAGGATTCCCCAGCACCCCTAGACTGGGGACTTATTCCTGAAGCAGCCCGAAGAGAGTGGGGCCCTGATTAGATAGATGTGGGCTCTCAGCTGTCTGCAGCAGGCCCACCAAAGCCCCACCCCTGAGTGACTGCAGGGGAGGCTGGCACTGAATTCCTAGAGTCCCGATCTCTCATCCCACGCTAATTAGCTCCACCTGGGTGTGTGTTCTCAGGAGATGCAGGGTTAATAGCTGGAAGAACCAGTTTTAAAATGCACCCTCAGGAGTTGGTCTGGAGCCTGGATGGGAGGCACCAGCCCCAGAAATGGAATGTGTCCCAGGGCCCCAGCCCAGAGCACCTGTAACTTCCTGCAGATGTGGCTGGTCACCTCCTACACACCTGAGCGCCTCCTCCCATCTAGCTGGGGGCGTGCAGAGAGGGAAAATGCAGCATGCTTAGGGGAGCATGGTTAGGGAGGCACTGGCCATCCCACCATCCTACTGTCATCCCACCTGCTCTTAGATTGGCCTTCCATGGCTGAGCAAAATGTCCTCTGGCCAGAGAAAGGCCAGTTCAGGCTGTCAGCCTCTCCTGGCCAGAAGAAGCCATGTTGTCACTGAACACATTGCCACCGAGATGGTCTTTTTTTTTTTTTTTTTAATTGAGACAGGGTCTCGCTCTGTTGTCCAGGCTAGAGTGCAGTGGTGCAACCATGGCTGATTGCAGCCCCCATCTCCTGAACTCAAGTGATCCTCTCACCTCAGCTCAAGTAGCTAGGACTACAGATGTGCACCACCACACCCAGCTAATATTTTGATTCTCATTTCTTCTCCTTCTCCTCCTCCTCCTCCTCCTCCTTCTTCTCCCCCTTCCCCTCCCCCTCCCCCTCCCCCTCCTTCTCTTTCTCCTCCTCCTCCTCCTTCTTCTTCTTCCTCCTCCTCCTCCTCCTCCTTCTCTTCCTTCTCTTCCTCTTCTTCTTATTCTTCTTCTTCTTTTTTTTTTTTTCAGATGGAGTCTCACTTTGTCGCCCAGGCTGGAGCACAGTGGTGTGATCTTGGCTCACTGCAACCTCCGCCTCCCAGGTTCAAGTGATTCTCCTGCTGCAGCCTCTTGAGTAACTGGGATTACAGGCACGCCCTACCACACCCAGCTACTTTTTGTATTTTTAGTAGAGACGGAGTTTCACCATATTGGCCAGGCTGGTCTCAAACTCCTGACCTCAGGTGATCTGCCTGCCTCGGCTTCCCAAAGTGCTGGGATTACAGGTGTGAGCCACCGTGCCTGGCCTGATTCCCACTTCTTAAACTGTGACATGAATTCTCCCACACATACATGCTTCAATCCTATCAAGAATCTCTGAACTCCCTAAACATAAACATAGCATGGGGCAAAATGCTAAGGGCTTTCATAGGATGGCTCTGTGCCTATGATGTGAGTACTATTACTACCCCCATTTTACAGATGAGGAAGCTGAGGCACTTGAGAAATCAGGTACCTCGCCGGAGATCACATAGCTAAGTCAGTGGCACAGACGGGATTTGAACACTTGGAAGCTTGCTCTGCACTTGGTTCTATTTCCTTTCTTGCAATAGAAAGTCAGGGGCTTGGAGACCTGGCAGAGACAACTACCAACCTCTGAGCCTCAACTGACTTTCTTTAGAGGCCCAGTGGCAGGACCTGTTATTCTCCAAGAAAAAATAACCGCAGACTCTCTAGTGGCTGTTTAATCTGGGCTTCTAGGACCTCTGAAATGGAGGGGAGGCAGAGCAGAGCTTCCCCCACCCTCACCCTGCCCCATACACGCACAGACACCCAGACACACACACCTCCCATTCCTCCCTGTGGGTCTGGGCAGCAGCCACAGCCTTAACTATGCATCCTTAACTATGTTTTTTTGTTTTGTTTTGGTTTTTTTCCCCAGTTTTTTTTTATTGTGGTAAAAAATGTGAGTAGCATAAAATTTATAATCTTAACCATTTTAAAGTGTACAGTTCCATAGGGTTTATTGTGCATCTAATATCTAGAACTTTCTCATCTTGCAAAACTGAAACTCAACACCCACTGAACAACTCCCCATTCTCCCTCCCCACTGCCCTTGGCAAACACTATTTTACTTTCTGTGGCTTAAATTTGATTTCAACCTGGGTTTAAGGGTTTCATTCAGAGAAACGCTTCCTGGGTGAGCCGTGTTTTCAGTGGGTGGTGAGTGGAGACGTTAGTGATGGCAGAATGTAAGCGTCCTGTGGGCAGAGACTTTTAAAGTCTTGGTCACCTTTTCCTCAACATTTGGCACACAGTAAATGCTCAATAAAAATGTGTTGCCTCATCAAATGAAGAATTGAACGGCTTGCTAAGCCCGTGGAAAGCAGCCCCTCATATAAGTGAAATGATGCTGTATTTGTCCTTTTGTGACTGACGTACTTTACCTAGCATAATGTCCTCAAGGTTCATTCATGTTGCAGCATGTGACAGGATTTCCTTCCTTTTTTAAGAGGGGATAATATTCCATTGTTCATCTATTCATCGATCCATAGACATTTGGGTTGCTTCTAGCTCTTGGTTATTTTAAACAATTCTGTTATGAGCATAAATGTGCAAATATCTCTTCAAGACACTGCTTTCAATTCTTTTAGATATATCCTCAGAAGTGCTGGGCCCTATGGTAGGTCTACTTCTCATGTTTTGAGGAACCTCTCTACTGCTTTCCATAGCAGTCGCACCCTTTTACACTCCCACTAAGAGTACACAAGGGTTTCAATTTGGCCACATCCTCACCAACACCTGTTATTTTCTGTTTTTCTTGATGGTGCCCATCCTAATGGACATGCATGGTGGAGCCTTAACCCTTGAGCATGGCACTGACTGACTGGAGCTTCAGGCCTCCCAGTGCCAGCACTGAAGCCTGCACGTGCCAACAAGAGTTCCTGGTAGGTTTCCCACGGCCAGAGAAGCCAAGTGATTCCTACTGATGTACTGAAAACGCACGGGCATGTTAGAGCTGAGTCTTAGAGAATCCCCGAGGAACTTCGATGCATTCAGAGAAACCCTTCCTGGGTGAGCTGTTTTTAGTGGGTGGTGAGTGGAGACGTTAGTGATGGCAGAATGTAAGCGTCCCGTGGGCAGATACTTTTGTCTTGGTCACCTTTTCCCCAACACTTGGCACACAGGAAGTGCTCAATAAAAATGTGTTGCAATGACATATAAAGAACTAAACAGCTTGCTAAGCCCGTGGAAAGCAGCCCCTCCAGGTAAACTGATCTGTAACTGTAGCCATTTGCAGACTTCAGGGTCCTAGATTTGGTGGTGAGCAGGCTTTTCCACAAGAGCCCCAGACATCCCTCCCTCCCTGCTAACGCATTCAGCCGCCCCTCCATTCCTGTCACCCCTCTCTCTTGAGAATGACTCTGGATTTTGTCATTCTGACTGGGCTGACGGGGAGAGTGCTTTAAAAGTTTGAGAAGTGATGCCTTAGAGGAAGGTTTTGGCAGGTGGTGATAAATTGTCGACCTTGCTTCCAGGAAAAAGAAAAAAAAGAAAAAAGAAAAAAAAATCTCACGAGGGAGATTTTTAAGAATATCAGCACTTTTTTGTGTGTGCCAACAGTGCGATCCAGCAGTCTGCAAACCACACCTCCAGGTAAAAAGCCCTTCGAGGTAGGAATGAGAATGAGGAGATCTCACACAAATACAGATACAACAAAGCTCATTTCTTCCAGTGTTGAATGAGCAGAAGGAAGCAATTTTGAGGAGAGAGCGTGTTAGCCCAATGCCTCACTTAGATGTCCCAGTCAATAAAGACTCAGGGAGGCAGCTTAGATGCCGCCCAAGTGCTGTGCTGTGTGCCCAAGCTCTGAGTGTCTTGTACATACTAACTCAGTTCATCCTCCCCTCGGTCTCGAGGGAGGTAGCGTCACGCCCATTGTACGGAGGGGAAAACCAAGCTACTGAGAGGTGAAGTCACCTGCTTGTGGTCACATGTCTAACTGGGATTTGAATCCAAGTGTCTGGTTCCAGAGGCTGGGCTCTTAATAGCAAATGATGCTGACTGTCTTTACTCATTTACCAAATCGTTTATTAACTGGTAACAACCATACACAGAGAGGCCACTGCGTGGCAGGCCCCACTGCCAGCAGTAAACAAAACACAGTCCTCACTCGCACAGAACTTGCAGTCTCGGATGTTAATTCCACGAGGGGACGCATCTTGTCTGTGAGGGCAGCCCAGGGAAAGGGGGAGCCTAGACCCACAAATTGCCAAGCCTAATTCGACTTCACCTCATGATGAAGATAGTCCTGACAAACCACTTCTCGGAGCCCAGAGGTAATCTTCTTATTTGAGAAAAACAGCTGTAAGTGAAGGTGTGTTTTAATGGTGGCTCTGGCCTCGGGAGAAGGTTTGGAACACCAGCCTGCTGTGCGGCTGTTGACTCTGTATACAGTATACAGTGCGCTTCCTGGCACTGGCCCCACCTGCCAGCCCGGGAACCAAGTAAAGCCAAGATTTCCTCATGAAAATGTCAAATGAAACCATCGTAATATCGAATATTAATATCAGCTGGATTCCTGGATTGGAGGAGGATCAAAGGAGCTTTGGGTCTTGCCCCTGGCCTCTGAGGAGCCTAGCCAAGTAGCAGTTTCTCGTCAGCTTAAATACACCGTGGGCTCTGTGCGTGCAAGCTTAAAAATCCGAATGGTAGATGCCCTGCCTGCCACAGACATCCCACTTCCTCAGCTGGGGAAAGAGATGGGCCGCTTCTGTCTCCCCACTGGAGGTGCGGTGGGCAGCTGAGAGCACAGGCCTTCATTTCATCCTGGCTCTGCCCCTCACACGGGTGGATCACTTTCTATCCTTCAGTTTCTACATTTGTAAAACGGGACGATGGACTAATAGTCATACCTTCTGCATAAGGTAGTTGTAAGGAGGAAAGGAGAGAACCATGTATGGTACTTCGTAGAGGTCATGGCCAGAGGGATGCACGGGGTATGTTAGCTATTGTCATGGGCAGTGGTGTTATACTATTATACAACACACTATTTGCAAATAACTTCATTGGTTTTAAAATTCATCACATTTAAATAAATGTGCGAGAAGCACTTTGGGACAGTATTTCTCCTACATTGTCAGAGTTTAAAGCATTATCCTTATCAGACACCTGGGAAGGCAGAGGCCCATTTTTTTGGTTCTCAGTGAGGTAGAAATAGGAGCAGGACCCTGGGTTTCCAGTTCAAGGTCTAGTCAGTAGCTCTGACTTCCTCCCTTCAACCCTGGCCCCTGCCAATGTCTTATGTTCAAAGCTGGAGTGCTTGGCTCGCCCCATTCCTCATGGCTTCCGGCTCTGTCTTAGGTCGACTTCTCCAGAAAGCAGACTTTGGGTACAAGTAACTGATTAAGGAAGGGATCCCAGGGGCAACCAGTAAGGGAGTAGGGGAAGCAGCACAGGGAAGGGGACAAAACCAAGCAAGGGCAAAGTCACAGCAGAGGCTCCGAGTGTAGCTTTAGGCTGATCCTGCGAAGGACCCCGAGTGGACACATCTGAGTCGCCCCCACAAGAGAGGCAGGAAGCAATGGGATGAAGCCCTGCTCCCCACCATTCCCAGGGACCTACTTGGAGGAAGTTGTGCTTCCTGCTGCCACAACTTTAGGTTCTGTGGGTCTAGAAGTCCTAATTCCCAGAAGGGAAGGGAGACACTTCTACCAGGGACAGAGTCCCACGAAACCGAAATCGATGGCAGCCACCATGTCATTTGAGGATGGTCCCCTCATCCTGGCAGACCATCAGGCAAAGAAAGGAGTTACCATACTGGCAGGGACGATTAGCCCCAGTCAGTAAGAGAAGGTTCTGTCCCTGTTTCAGTGGAGCTGGGGGAAGGATGTGTGGAATGCAGGGCACCTCTAGGTCACTCCCCTGCCCAGTGTTAACTGTGACCAGGTCATTAGCGCAACCACAGCCATGGTGGCCAGGAGCTTAGACTCCTCAAGGATGAAGGGCTGAGTCACCCCATTAGGAAACAACCAGCAGAAGTGCCAACCAGCTGAGGATGGGGGGTCCAGGAGGGTTGTGATGAATATCCGTTTTGCCTCCAGACAAGCTATAAAAGGTGAGAATGGTGGATCACCCAACTAACTCTCCTTTTGTAAGTTTCCCCCATAAATTGTGGCCCTTCACCAAGATGAAGGCCCCGTGATAGGAAGGTGTAAACTTGAATGTGAGATGTAAGTGGACAGTGTCCGTGCTCTGCCCAGGCGCTCTTGGACCCCTTCTTGTGGTTCTTGTTCGCCCTGGCTTCAGTGTGCTTTCGCTTCCCAGCCCCACTCCTGATGTCTAGTGTCTCAGGCTGGGATCCCGCTAAACAGGCCCCTAGCTGAGGCTTTGTGTGGACGTGATATAAGGACACTAGTAGAGGAGTGGAGGGGGCAGAGCAGAGCAGGACCTCAGGCCAGCATTCTCAGAGCCTAATCCAGGGAACTGGGGGTAAGTTAGGTTCCAGGCTCTTCATTCATGCACACAAAGTGGCTCCAGAGCCCCTGAGGGCTGCCTGCTAAAAAAGCCACAGTGCTGGCTTTGGAAGACAATGCACACCAAATCCCAGGACACACAGAAAATGGTAAACTGGGGGAAATATGGGGTGGGCCACCAACATTTTCTGCTGCAAGCTTTACTGCAAAGATGGCTTTGGCATTGCATTGCTCCAAGTGAGAATGAATTCAGGCAAAAGACATGGAACCAAGAAGGCACAGGGAGTCTGTTTCAGCAGGACCAAAAGACCGCATGTACCCGAGCTTGGGCATCGAAAGCCCAGCCTTCCCTCTGAGGACTGGCGGGGTAAGGGGAGAGGGTGCAGAAAAGGAGGGACACGCAACCCTGCCCTCCCTTTCCATCCAGCCTAGCTGGAGAGAGGAGAAGCCACCTGCAGACTTTTTAAACCATAGCCCAGTGAGCCCCAGGCAGCCTATTATTACAGGGCAGAAGGAAATATGTGGCCCAGGAGACTAAGGCCTGGCAAGGTCACTCTGAACCCAAGGGGTGAAAAAACAAATCAAAATACACAGATAATTGGCATTGACAAGTTCAAGACACAAATTATTTCTTCAAATTACACTTCCTTAAGTTTTGCTTGGGCTTGGAGTTGTTTTCAAGCCAGGCAGATTTCCAAGGGTCAAATGGTGTTTCAAGAGCAAGCACATTCATTGGTCCATTCATTGCTTCTTCCTTGCAGTACACATTGACGGGGCGCCTGCTGAGTAAACAGGCGCTGTGCTGCACGCAGGATTGGTGAAAACACAGACACCAGCCCTACCCTTATATAGTTCATGGTTTAGCAGGGAGATAGTCATTAAGCAAATAAGTACACACATAAATACAGAAATACACATTGCAGTGGATGTCTAGAAGGACAAGCATGGAATGAGAGACAATAGCAGGGTAACCTAAAGTTGATTTGTCAGGAGATTCCTTTGCAGAAGTGGCACCTAAGCTGAGGCCTGAAGGATGAGTAGGATTAAACCAAGGAGGGGAAGGAGGTGGGATGTGGAGTAGCCTTCCTGGGCAGAGAGAACAGCCTGTCCTAAGCCCTAGAATTGTGAAAGGTAGGGGCTGACTTGGAACCCAAATGAAACCAGAACAAGCAAAAGCAAACTAAGGCACCCATTTCGTCCCAGGGATCCAAGCAAAAGCATCAGCATGTTTCTGTATGTGGGCAGGGGGCTTGGGGTTTCAGCAGGGGAACAGAGATCTGGAATAGTGGTACGAATCAGCCTCCAAAACTGCTCTGGGTCAGATACTTCAATCAGACAGAAATTGCCCTTTTGATGAAAGATAAGGCAGAGTGGCCTCAGGCTGTAGCTTCGCACAGTGCAGGGGTGCCGTGCACACTGTGATGGATGTGGATGGAGCCCTGCAGCAGGCAGTGGGCAGCCTGGGTGGCAGCCGGAATGTGAACTTGAAACAGACGAGCAGGAAAGAGGATCTTTGGAGAAGTCAGTAAGATGGCTTAATCTTTGGAGAGAAAAGAGGAGCTTAGCCTTACAGTTGAGTTTTTGTTTTCTGAAAAAGCTGGAGACCAGAGAGGCAAGAGAGCAGAAGTGGAGAGGTGGAATGTGTGGTGAAGAAGAGGAGATTTTTTTTCTACAGCAAAAATTATTTGTGGGGCTTTCTGATAGCAAATATTGAATTAAATAGGCAAGGTCCTCCCCTGATGAGGTGCATTACAATCTAGTCTGGGAGAAAAGACATTAATTCGAATAATACAAAAGCAAATGTGGCCCGTTGCAGTGGCTCAGGCCTGTAATCCCAGCACTTTGGGAGGCCAAGGGAGGCAGATCACATGAGGTCAGGAGTTCGAGACCAGCCTGGCCAACATGGTGAAACCCCGTCTCTACTAAAAACATAAAACTTTATTAATGCCCAGCATGGTGGTGGGCATCTCAGGAGCTCGAGACCAGCCTGGCCACCATGGTAAAACCCTGTCACTACTAAAAACACAAAATTTTACTAATGCCTGGTGTGGTGGTGAACACCTGTAATCCCAGCTACTTGGGAGGCTGAGGCAGGAGAATTGCTTGAACCCGGGAGGCAGAAGTTGCAATGTGCAGAGATTGCACCACTGCACTCCAGCCTAAGTAACAGAGTGAGCATTCTGTCTCAAAAAAAAAAAAAAAAAAAAAAAGCAAAGCAAATGCACAGTTGTAAGTTGAGAGGCAACTTACAGATGAAGCAGAGGCCCATGGTGGGGTGGGGGACTAGGGTCCTGACTAAGTCTGGGGAGCAGCTTCCCTGAGGAAGTTGTATTTGGGTTGACAGCTACAGGAGGGAGCAAGTTAATTAGGAAAGGGACTGGGCTGGGGCACTGAGAGTGTCCTAGCATCAGGAAGGGCATAAGCAAAGGCCCTGTCTTGGGGACATCTGAAGAAATAGAAAAACCCTGGTGATTGGGACGCAGAGAACCTAAGAGCAAGAAACTGTTAGAAGGCTTAAGATGGATTAGACAGGGGTTTTGAAGCCTTATCCTACTCCTCCATGGAAGATAGTTTGGGGGGATGAGACAGTAGGGAGACTAGTTGGAAAGCTCTGGTCCTGGTCCTGGGGACAGCTCTGGGTAGACTGGACCACGCTGGTGGCAATGGGTCTGGAGAGAACAGGATAGGTAGGAAACATGTGTAGAGCATAAGTTGGGAAGGAAATTGTGATAGAATATATGTGTGGGATGTGAGGGATGAGGGGAAGAGATGTGGCAAGGCTTTGGGCTTTGTGGAGTCGGAAGGGTGCTGGGGCCATTCATTACGCTGGGGAATCTTGGAAAAGATCCAGGTTTGGGATGGAGGGTACTGATTTTAATTTTAGACATTTTGGATAGATTGAATTTGAGTTGTCCTGAGACAGCCAAGTGGAAGCAATTGGGTGTACTGGCCTGAACTTCACAGGAGCTGTCCAGACTAGAAATATCAGCTGGGCAGATACACTCATACCGGTGTATGAGTGTGGGTATGGATGAAGCCATAGAGGGAGAGAATGAAAGTATGAATGTATATAGAGATGTAGTGAGATGTTATACAAAGAAGCTTCATTGGTCAAATTATGTTGGAAAACACCGGATAAAACATACTTCAACTGATTTCTTTGCTGCAGGACTTCTCAGGGCCTTTCAAAGGCTACTGAATGTTCGTATTTCTGGAGGAGAAAAAGGGGTTGTGAGCGCTGGGGATCTCTGAAGGCAGAAAGGCATTTGGGGATTCCTAGGCTTCTTTGACCATGAAATCCTTCTATCACAGGGCATCTTACTGCACTAAACAAATATTTCTGACCATAAAATATGGTAACCAGAGCACTATTTTTTTTTTCCTTTGAGGGTAAAATAGCAATACCTCACATTCGAACAGTACATCATTATTTAACCAGGTGCTTTCATGCCACTTCTCATTCAACTCCCAAAACAACCTTGCAGAAGTAGACTTCGCATCCCTATTCACGAATGAGACCCAGATACACTGAGTGGCATGCCTAATGCCCAGTGTCTCCCGGCTGATTAGGCACAGACCTTAAGCTAAAGCCAGGGACAATCCGGTCACCAACTCCAAAATCATATTAATTTGTATGATCTTGACTGCTTCCATATGCAAACACACAGTTGTTAATGTTATTATTATTATTATTATTATTATTAGAGACAGGGTCTCTCTCTGTCACCCAGGCTAGGGCACAGTGGCACAACGATGGCTCACTGCAGCCTTGACCTCCTGAGCTCCACTGATCCTCACACCTCAGCTTCCCAAGTAGCTGGGAATACAGGCGTGTGCCACCAAACTTGGCTAATTTTTGTATTTTTTGTAGAGATGGGGGTTTGCCACGTTCCTAGGTTGGTCTCAAAATCCTGGGCTCAAGTGATTCTCCCACCTCAGCCTCCCAAAATGCTGGGATTATAGGCATGAGCCACATTCAATATTAAGAGTTTACTAGTAGTGAGGTCAATGCTTGGATCCTCAGAGTCTTCATCCTGGTAGCTAAAACGCCTATGTTTCTGAACCAAGCTGCTGGCCTGCTTATTCTTCTTTTCTTTTTTTTCTTTTGGAGACAGAGTCTCGCTGTGTCACCCAGGCTGGAGTGCAGTGGCGTGAACTCGGCTCACTGGAACCTCTGGCCCCCCGGGTTCAAGCGATTCTCCTGCCTCAGGCTTCTGAGTAGCTGGGACTACAAGCACGCACCACCACGCCCAGCTAATTTTTTTATTTTAGTAGAGATGGGTTTTCACTGTGTTAGCCAGGATAGTCTTGATCTCCTGACCTTGTGATCTGCCCACCTTGGCCTCCCACAGTGCTGGGATTACAGGTGTGAGCCACTGCACCTGGCCCTGGCCTGCTTATTCTTAATAAGATGCCTGCACTGGGTCAAACCCAAAGTCCATCCACAGTAGAAGCACATGGTTTTCCTCAGGGAAGACAACTTTAAAGGTTGGAGCTATACCCAAGCAGCATCCAGTTTCTCTTTCAGAGTCAATTATGGATCTCACATCCAGGAATTTATCCAAAACTTAAAAAAAAAGCTCTATTTATTATTTTAATCTTGTATCATTACTTGGGATAATGAGATTATGGGTTAATTCTTTGTGCTACAAAATCTTTCATTAATCTTTCTTTTAACATTGACAATTAGGCTGTTGAAGGAAATAAATTTCTCAAAGAGGAAGGTAGACAAATCAAAACTACCTTCTAACATGAGCACAATACTTCTCTTTCTGTGGAATTAATTATATGCTTCTAGACTTAAAGATGACAATATGCATCCTTGACTTATTAAAGTTCAATATAAATTAGTATTTTTTTCAATTCCTGGACTATGTTAAGGACATTGGAATGTGTCAACTCCATTTTCCTTGTTCTTATTTTTTGTGCATGGTTATTTTAATTCTACATATATTCTAACTCTCTCAAGATATTATTTTATACAGTCAGTATTAATTTTTATTTTCCCATATGTTTACTCTTTACAATGCTCTCCATTCCTTTCTGCAACTCCTTGCTTCCATCTGAAATTCTTTTCCTTTTACCTGAAAAACTATTTAGTTTTTCCTTTAGTGTCTGTCAGCCACTTATAAACCATCTCAGTTTTTGTCTGTCTGGAAATCTCTTTATTTCACTTTCATTTTTGAGTGATACTTTTTCTAGGTATAGAATTTTAGGTTAGCTGTCTTTTTGTTTGGGTTTTTGTTTCCTTTTTGCCCTTTAAAGACATAATGTCATTGTCCTTTGGCTTCCATTGTTTTTGTTGAAAAAACAGCTGCATATTGTGTCTGCGTATAATGTATTTTTTGTTTTATTTTCTTTTACACTAGCTACTTTTGCAAATTTTTTCTTTGTTTTTAGGCTGTTTTACTATGATGTGTATTGTAGTTTTGTTTGTTTCTTGGGTTATTTCCCTGCTTGGAGTTTATAGCACTTCTTGAATCTGTGGCTTTATGTTTTTGTCAGTTTTTAAATCCTCGGTCATTTTCTTTTCAAATATTGTTTATGCTACATTGTTTCTGTCCTTCCAAATCTCTAATTACACAAATGTTTACATTGAATCCTATATATCTCTTAGACTCTTTTCTGTATTTCATAAATTTTTTATCTTGTTATAATTATAGTCATCTGAATAAATATTTTCTTCTGACCTATATTCAAGTTCATGAATATTCTCTTCACTTGTGTCTAATCTGCTTTTAAGCCCTTCTACCAAGTTCTTAATTTCAGTCCTACAGTTTTCCTAGAATGTGGTTCTTCTTAAGGCGGATTCTACATATCTTTTAAAATCATAACTTTTTTTTTCTCTTGATATTCAGTCATTTGGTCCTATCTCCTGGTATGCCTGGTAGTTTTTGAAAAGTTCATGCCAGAAACTATGCATGAAAAACTGTAGTGATAATTTAAGGTTTTAGCTAATATCTTCCTCTAGAGTAAATTTACTTTTGTTTCTAGCAGGCAGTTTGCTAGGAGAATATCTCTTTAATCTGAAATCAAAATGATTCAGATCTGGGTTTCAGTCTTTGTTAGTGCTAGTCTATCACCAGACTAGCTTTATTACCAGTGTATAGCCTTTCAAGGCTCCCATCTGAAAGACTGGGATGTTTATTAGGACCCCTTCCCCTCGACAATTCTTGAATTCTAACTTTTGTCCCCTCAGGCCTGTAAGGCTGGCAAGAGTTCTGCTCAGCTACTCAGCAACTCTTAGTGCTTCAAAATCAGAAAATGCCTCATGGGAAAGTAGTTGCAGTTGTCAAACCATTCACCTCTCTGTTTCCCTTTTCTCTAGCTCTTTAGACATTATCTGGGATCTCAGATTACAGGGAATGCAGAGGCAAAAAATCTCCAAGCCTCAAACTACTTCCCCACTAGTCTTTTTCCAGTGACACTACTAGCAAAATTAGTTAGTTACCAGCATAAGGCTAACAATAAACATGGTTTCCTTCCACTGTGTGCTTCCTAGTGGTGGTGATGAAATGTCTAAAGTAAATAACAGAGAAGTAACAGGAGGGTGAAGAGGAGGAGGATTTGAAATCAACACCAACAACAACAACAAAGAGCTTGTGTCAACTGTTCCTGGGTGTCAAGAATCAGCCTTATTTGCATTCAGTAGACATCAAATAATTGCAGGTTTAAGCCACTGAAATGAGCTAAGTGACAGATTTGAGACAAGAATGGAATGGGGGTGATACGGCATGTTTGGCCTAAGACCCTATCCAAGAGAAGTAAAGAGGAGATTTAGGCTATTTGCCCAGAAAAGCAGAAATATATGCCAAACACCAGCCATGGAACATGGAAATCCCACCCCAACTTCAGCTGTCAGCCAAACACTCTCCAAGGCCTGACACTCTTCACATTGACTCCTCTAGCCCAGACAATAAACAGTGTGTTCCTGATTCTTGCTACTGGACAAAATTCTATTAGTTCCCTCTATACTCTCCAAAACTTCATTTCTGCCGGTGGAAGCAGTATGAAGTATGTGAAGCATAGTCTCTAGAATAAGTCTACTTTGGTTCAAATCTTGGCCCTGATACCTGGGTGACCTTAGGCAAATCATTTAACCTTTCTGAGCTTCAGTCTCCTCATTGTGAAATGGGGATGATGATGATAATAGTTTTCAAGATGACATGAGATAATGCTAGTAAAGTGCTTAAAAAATATAAAAGCAAAATAAACACAGGCTATGGCTACTATTTAACTTAATTCAGGGTTCAGGAGTATATGTGAAGATCTTACATGGTTCTCACCTATTGGTTCCCACATTTGAGAGGCAGCCTCAGGAGTGTCATTGGAGGGAAAAGGAGGGATAAAAAACAGGAGAGGTTCCTTGGCTTATAGATGCATGGGTAGGCATAAGTTTAATCCAACAATAAGGAGGCTCCCCTAAGGCTGGTATCTAGACCTTTCTGGAGAAATGCTATAAATCGATGAATATGAGATGTCATTAGTCAGGTGTCCTGCTTTCACTGTTCCCTGGGAGGGAGCAGGTTCTGTTTCAGGTACATCACAGGTCTCAACCTCCCCCACCTGCCCCCTCCAGAAACCCCGAGGCCAGATGGCCTTAGGTCGATTATGAAGTCAATGATGCCTCACCACCCTTATGGTCAGAAGGGTTCCTCCACGGAGCACAGGGGCCTTCTGCTCATCAAGATCTCTACTCAGTAACAGTGCTAAATATCAGTTATTTAGCTCTTAGTGCGAATTGACTGTATGTCATTTTACTTACATACATCTGCATTTTATATCTTACCTTCACTCTGGAATGAAAAGTTTGTGCCCCCAAGAAAGTCAAAAGACAGCAACAAGAAGGGGAGAGACCTAGTGCAGAGCCATCGTGTCCTAGGTCAAAAATCTCATCCCCACTTCCAGTTCTCATAAGGTATGTGGCTTTGGGTAATTTATTTTCCCTCTCTTGTCCTCAAAACCCTAATTACAGCGTCTCTGAAGTCCCTTCCAGCCCGAAAAACTGTTCCACTGATAGTGGTTTTAGTTGGAGGATCTGAAGGGGGCCCAGAAATAACACGAGGGCAGATACAGTCAGCCCATACCCCACCTGACCCAGACAACTTTGAACACCCACCCAATGTGCCTCACCCCCAGCCCCAGGTGAGGCCCCCTCACCCCACCTTCAGGGCAGGGCCTCACCTGAGCCAGGCTGCAAGGATGGTGGTGTCCCAGGCCCCAGTCCAGCCTCACTGTACAGCCCCCTCCTCTACCCTCCCAATCCCATTTCCTGTCTAGCAGATTTACGGTGCAGTTCAAAGAAGGAAGGGCGACATAACAGCTTTCCTGCTCCCTCCCTCTCCCAACTGACTTGGTGTAACTGGCTCAGTGCCAAGCATTTTGCTCTCCACAGCCTCCTATGTGTAAAAATACTCCAGGCCCCAGCCTTCCTGCCTGGAACATGGCGTCAGCTTCCAAACCCACTGGTCAGGCCTTCACTGGTGGGCGGAAAGGAGGCTGCCCTGTGAGGCGCTGGAGTCTAATTAAGTGCTGAGGAAGCAAACCATGGGCTTTAATTTTAGCTCTGAAAATAGCAAGGGCCTAGGATTCCTCTCTCTGGCCTGAGCTGTAACGAGAGTTGTCTCCCTCTGCCTGCTCAGTGGGGAGGAGAAGAAAGGATTCAGAGTGACGACAGCGGGAGGCCAAGGAGCCAGGAAGCAAGTGGGAGGAACACGCTTCAGGGAGAAGGGGACACAAGGCCAAGCCTGGGTCGATGGGACATGCCACACCCGCCACGTCTACTTTATCCCTACTTTGCATCCTAGCCCGACTCCAGAGTGCATGGACACTCAGGAGTTCCGAGTTTCGCCAAAAATACCTCCAGAGCCCCGTGTGGCTAAGAATGCTAAGCTCTGGCCAATGCTGAGGTAATTTCCTGGGAAGATAATAGAATACGCATCACAGTTCCATGCACCAGCAACCTCTGGGGCAAGGAGGATGAGGAAAAGCATTGACAAATGGACAGGGGATCATCAAAACTGCTGCGAACCCACCGAATGGCTCACTGGCCCAGCTGGATGTCACATGGGCTCCTGGGCATCCTCCTGCCCCCCTCCCCGTGCGGAAGGAGAGAAGTCAGCCTGCCGAAGGTGACAGACAAGGACACAACAAATCAAGTGGCAAGACGGGGAGAGGGTGCGCATGCCCAGGGGGTGGAATGTGGAGGGGGCCATCGGCTTTGCCCGTTGGGTCACTTGTCAGTCACTAACCCTGTCCTAGCTCTTCTCACACTATTGTCATGACCGTCCCCCTCCCACATTAGACCAGGGGGCGTAAGCTGTATCCTTGGGACAGGGGCTCTATGTTTTCCCCTCCCTTCCCCAC
This sequence comes from Theropithecus gelada, assembly GCF_003255815.1. Classification (NCBI taxonomy): domain Eukaryota; kingdom Metazoa; phylum Chordata; class Mammalia; order Primates; family Cercopithecidae; genus Theropithecus; species Theropithecus gelada. Next base: position 133,343,195 of record NC_037671.1, on the reverse strand, counting down.
TCCCCAGCACATCCTGGGCATGCATTTGGCTGAAATGCTTTTGTTTCTTTGCAGCCTCCCCTTTGTAACAGCCGGCACCGAATTTGCTTTATACCTGCAGCATCAAATGGGAGGGCGTGAAGCCGCGATAAAGAACAAGCAAAGTGAGCTCCGTGAACGGGCTTCCCCAGGCTGCCTTCTGCACACATGAGCCTACCCCTCTGTGTCCAGAGGGGACACAGAACAGGGATGAGGCCCCTCACATCTGTGGGGGCAATGAAGACAAATGTTATGTGTACCTAAAACTAAACCAGCACTCACTGCTTCTGGGAAGAGTTGGAATAAAAAGGAAGGAGAAACTCACTGGAAATGCAACTCAAAGGCCAGGAGTGAGGGCGGTTACCGGCCACACCCCTGGGAGAGCCTATCCTTCCTGGCAAAGCTGGAGCGTGGGCAGATCCTTTCCGAAAGCCCCTCCAAGTCGTCTTGGAGATACCACCAGACTTCCCTCTTTTCTTCAGATTTCTTCAACCACTCCATGGACATATTTAAAGCACCTGCCACAGCTGTCTGGTAGGCACGATGTGGGCACAGCCAACCACATTGAAGGGGAGACCACCCAGGGCTGAGGGGGACAGGGCTGCCTGAGGGTCACGGAAGGCTCTGCCTCTAGAGGGGGCAGAGGTTACTGGGGCCTGCTTCAGGTGGAGCTGCCTCTCCCTCTCCCTCTTCTCAGTCTGGCATCTCTACCCGCCATGGGTGCCGTCAGAGAACACCTCTCGCTCTCCAGGGCGCCCTTGGCACCCTGCTCTCCCGGCTTTTTGGCTCTCAGGAGCCTGCTCAGGGCCCAGCTGGTCCTAACACAGCCTGTTTCTCTCAGCAGAGTCTGAAGCCAGCATACAGGCGACATGCAAGAATAATGCCAAGGACGGGAGAGGATGGGGCGGCTGAGGAGAAGCACCACGTTACCCTCAAGCCCTACCCTGTGGGCAGCTGTCCCCACCCCGGCTGTGCTTGTGGAGACATCTCCGTGTGGCCAAACCACAAGGCCCCCATTTGGAGGATCCCATTTTCTAACCACCTTGGCCCAACATCAATAACAACACTGCCCCACAAGAAGCCGCGAGGCATTTCCTCAAGGAACCACCAGCGCCAGGGCTCAAAGACCAAGTTCAGACACTAGGAACTCCCCTCAGGAGTGTAAAACTGAGTTCAGAAATAAGAAAAACAAAGTTTCCAGCCCAAGTCTCCTCCACGGGAGACACCCTCAGCACCCCTCCTCACAGCTGCTAGGCCTCCTTCCCGGGCTGGCCCCTCATTAGGAACTAACAGTCCCAGCCATGCCAGCCTCCAGGCCTCCTTGTTAACTCCTTGGTTTCCCTTACTGCTGCCAAAAGAAAATTTGGCCTCAGAAATCCTGAGCAGTGCTGAGAGGCAGAGAGCACCTACCACAGATAGTTAATGGTGTGTATATGCTATGGTTTCTCTTAATAAACCAAATTAATAATAATTGCTGCCATTTATGGAGTGCCTCTTATGCTTTACCCACTTGCATTATGAACTCTTCTGCAGCCTCTCATGTTTGCAACAACACTAGAAGGTAGGAATTCCTTCGCTTATCCTATAAATGAGAGCATGGAGGCTGTGTCGCCGGCAAGCAGATGTGTGGTTTAAACTCAGCTCTGTTCTCTTTTTCGCCCACCTTATTACTTACTTTGAGCAAAACTGGATTCTAAAATGTGCAGGTTAAAGAGCTGACCACTACCCTTGCATCGTCCATCTGCAGCAGTTTTACATCTTTTTCTTTTTCTTTTTTTTTTTTTTTTGAGGCAGAGTCTTGCTCTGTCTTCCAAGCTAGAGTGCAGAGGCATGATCTCAGCTCACTGCAACCTCCACCTCCTCGGTTCAAGTGATTCTCCTGCTTCAGCCTCCCGAGTAGCTAGGATTACAGGTGCCTGCCACCATGTCCAGTTGATTTTTGTATTTTTAGTAGAGACGGGGTTTCACCATGTTGGCCAGGTTGGTCTCAAACTCTTGACCTCAGGTGATCCACCCACCTCGGCCTCGCAAAGTGCTGGGATTACAGGCATGAACCACTGTGCCCGGCCAGAGGTTTTACATCTTTAAAACCAGAAAACACTGGGTTGAGAATGGGAAGAGTCAGGGGGTCTTCCCAGCCAAAGGGGCTTGTTGACTTTGAATAAGTACCAGCTGCCTTGAGCTTTTGAGCTTTGGCAACCTGATTTCAAAATGGTGCAAGTAAAAATAAAAATATCTGCCTTTCTTCCTTCTTGGACTTGTTGGAAGATCAAATAGATTGAGTCGGGCAAAAACATTGTAAGCTAAAGAGAGCTGTGAAGAAGGATGATGCCACTGGATGACTCCCCTTTGGGGGACGTCACAATGGAAGGCATGGGGGACACCACAATGGAAGACTGAGGTGCTCACTCAGATGGCTTCCCAGTGAGTATGGGGCCTGATGTTCCAAGAGCCCTTTGTTTTATTTGTAAAAGACAGGTGCTGAAGCATTGTGAAGACCTGGTTGTTTTTATGATTTTTGGAAGACCAGCAAGTTTGTCATAATGACAAATATGGGTCCTCCATGGCTGACCATGGACTGTTAAACAGGTGGCCCATGGCAGGAACCATGTGTGGGCCATTTTCTTTGACACGCCACCTACTGCTTTTATCACAAGGCCAATATATGAGATTCTTCCTCTGCCATAGAAAGGAATCAGTTCATTACATTTGGATCATTGAGTTTATCACCGAAACCCAGAAACACCACAAATGTCCCTCGGTTGGGGAATGGATAAACAACCAAGGTACATTTATACAATAGAATATCAACAATAAAAAGGAATTAAATACTCCTACATGCAGTAACATGGATGAATCTCGAATGCCTCATGCTAAGTGAAAGGAGTCAGATTCAAAAGGCTATGAACTGTGTGATTCCATTTATACGACATTCTGGAAGCCTCGGAACTCCAGGGAAGGAGAACAGATCAGTGGTTACCAGCGGTTAGGTGTGCAGGAAGGGAGTGACCAGAACAGGGGAGCACAGAGGAATCTGGAAGACGGGATGGAACTGTTCTGTATCTTGGCTGTGGTGGCAGTTACACAACTCTGTGCATTTGTTAAAACTCATGGAACTGGATACCAAAAGGAGTGAAGTTTACTGTATGTAAATTAAAACACTTTATAAAAAATTTTAAAACAAACTACTTTTAGAAAAATTTAAAAAATGAATCAATGAGAAAGTAGATCAGTTGAGCAGGAAGTCCAGTGGCATCGTGTGGTGTGGTAGAGGACTGCGTGACACGTGGAGCAGTGAGTACAGTGGCATCGCGTGGTGTGGTAGAGGACAGCATGACACTGTGGAGCGGTGAGTCCAGTGGCAGCGCGTGGTGTGGTAGAGGACCGCGTGACACTGTGGAGCGGTGAGTCCAGTGGCAGCGCGTGGTGTGGTAGAGGACCGCATGACATGTGGAGTGGTGAGCCCAGTGGCATCGCGTGGTGTGGTAGAGGACTGCATGACACTGTGGAGCGGTGAGTCCAGTGGCAGCACGTGGTGTGGTAGAGGACCGCGTGACACGTGGAGTGGTGAGCCCAGTGGCATCGCGTGGTGTGGTAGAGGACAGTGTGACACGTGGAGCGGTGAGCCCAGTGGCATCGCGTGGTGTGGTAGAGGACAGCGTGACACGTGGAGCGGTGAGTCCAGTGGCAGCGCGTGGTGTGGTAGAGGACAGCGTGACATGTGGAGCAGTGAGTCCAGTGGCAGCACGTGGTGTGGTAGAGGACCGCATGACACCGTGGAGCAGTGAGTTGTGGTGTCATGTATGGTGTTACGTGCAGTGTAGTATATACAGTAATGCAGTGTGTAGTACAGTGCACAGTCGTGTCGTGTTGTGTCATGTGTATTAGTATAGGAATTTGGCTACTAGTCCTCTACCTAGAGTTGGCAACCATTACCTGGGGAAGGTGTTAAGAGTTCAGGGCCCCATGCCCCAGTGATCTGGTTCACTGGATCTGGGGTAAATCCAGGAGTCTGCATTTTAAACAAGTTCTCCAGGTTATTTTGATGCAGGTGGTTAATGGCCCACATTTTGAGGCCCACCATGAGGCCTTTCTTCATCATTTTGGGATTTATGCTTCATGAGCAGGCTTCTTTTATTCCTTGGTGTTTCTCCATGGGCCATAGACTCTCACGCTTCATAGTGATCCCAGGTGGGAGACATTCAGGTACATGCTGGGAGCTCTGAGGGGTTGCCTGCATTCTAGCAGCAATAGGCTTAGCAGCTTTAACCATCTGCTCCTCTGGGCCCGCACCCTGAACATCTTTCTCCACAAACCTGTAATCTTGGAATTTACCCAGCTTCTTGGGAAGTGGTAGCTTTGGCCTCAGGGGATATTGCTGAAAGGAAATTTTGTTTGTCTGAAATGCTTTCAGTTTTCTCAAACAACAACAACAACAACAACAAAATCCCAAGCTAGAAGCAATGCCACTCTGGGACACCCCGAATTCTGAGCTCTAGAACCCACTTTAGAGAAGGCAGGATACCAAGCTGGGTTCAAATCTCAGTTCCATCACTTACCACTTGTGTGATGCTGGGCGACTAATGTCATTTCTTAGAATCTCAAATATTTACCCTCAAATTCTTACATTCACATTTTTAACGTGTAAAATTGGACTAATATCTATACTTATTTTGCAGGGATCCCATGGGGCTTGAGAGATGCATGCTGAGGTCTTGGGAGGGGACTTGTTACAATGGCTGAACTTTCTAAAGATTCAGCAAAACAAAAACATATGTACATATACATATATACATCAATCTATAAAGTAAATATGGTAACATGTTAAGAGCTGTTGAATCTGGCCAGGTGCGGTGGCTCATGCCTGTAATCCCAGCACTTTCGGAGGCTGAGGCAGGTGGATCACAAGGTCAGGAGTTCAAGATCAGCCTGGCCAAGATGGTGAAACCCCGTCTCTACTAAAAATACAAAAATTAGCCAGGCGTGGTGGCAGGTGCCTGTAATCCCAGTTACTTGGGAGGCTGAGGCAGGAGAATCACTTGAGCCCGGGGGGCAGAGGTTGCAGTGAGCTAAGATCACACCACTGCACTCCAGCCTAAGCACACAGAGGAAGACTCTGTCTCAAAAAAAAAAAAAAAAGAAAAAAGAGTTGTTGAATCCAGGTGATGGGTGTATGACTAGTCATTCTTTCAACTTTCCTATATGTTTGAAATCTTTCATAATAAAATCAGAATAAAGAGATGATGAATATAAGGCCATCAGCCCAGTGCCTGTCACTTGATAGGTCTCAGCTGGCTGGGGACTGGGGGAGGTGAGGATGGCAGGGCAGGGAGTGGAAGGGGGCAGAGAGGAGAGGAGGAGGAGGAAGGGCTGCAGGCTGGCCCAGAGCTGGAGGAGCACTGAGGAGACAAGGAAGGAAGGGACCCAGGAGCCCCAGCAATGCCCACCCTTGGGAGAGTGTGGGTGTGAGAGCTGCCCTTCCTGTTCCCATCTCAATGGAATCCAGGGGTGAGGGAGGGAGAGCCCCACTCCGGTTAGGAGGCTTTTGGTATGGTTCTTTCCTTTTCCTCAGGATTCTGGGAAGAGCAATCAGGGCATCTTCAGGTGTTCCAGGCCCTCTTGGTTGAGGTGAGACCATGATAGAGATGACAGAGATCCTTTGGGCCTGGGACTGTTTACAATTTACAGACACTCTGAGCCCCCTGACACATGAGTTTTGCTCAACAGCTGTCTAAGCACCGGAGTGTAAATGAACAAGGAACAAATGGCAGAGGGGGGTCAGCAAAGCTGTGAGGACTACCCATGAGCTGTGCACCTGCCCCAACCCTCCCCCAACTCTGAGAGTGCCCCTCAGCCAAGGCTCCCACCCAAGCCCAGGCCTGGATCTCATGGTGTCTTCCACATCCAGTGCATGAATCCAACCTGGTTTGAAAGGACAGAGTAGGCCGGGCACAGTGGCTCACACCTGTAATCCCAGCACTTTGGGAGGCTAAGGCGGGCAGATCACCTGAGGTCAGGAGTTTGAGACCAGCCTGGCCAACATGGTGAAACCCCGTCTCTCCTAAAAATACAAAAATTAGGCAGGCGTGGTGGCAGGCACCTATAGTCCCAGCTACTCGGGAGACTGAGGCAGGAGAATCGCTTGAAGCTGGGAGGTGGAGGTTGCAGTGAGCCGAGATTGCGCCATTGCACTCCAGCCTGGGGGGCAAGAGCGAGACTCCGTCTCAAAAAAAAAAAAAAAAAAAAAAAAAGAAAAGCTGTAACACATCACCACAATCTTAGAGGCTTAAAACCAGCACACATTTATAATCTTAAAACTCTAGAGGTCAGAAGCCCAGAATGGGTCTTGCTGGGCTAAAATCAGGTATCTGATGTTGGTGGGCTGTGTTCCTTCTGGAGGCTCACCTAGAGGATCACACGGGAGCATGCCCTGGAAGTATCTACTAGTGTCTGTGCCACGGATACTCCCGAGGCATGCTCCCGTGTGATCCTCTAGGTGAGCGGCCGTTTCCTTGCACTTTCCCTCTCCTAGAGGCTGCCCCCCTTCTGTGACTTGTGGCACTCCCTCCATCTTCAAGGCTGGCAGTGGCTGTTTGAGCTTCTGTGACCATGCCATCTCTCTGGTTCTGACTCTTCTGCCTCCCTCTTCCCCATTTAAGGACCTTTATGATTACACTGGACTCACCTAGATAATCTCCTTATTTTTAACAAGCGTCTGTTGATTAGCAATTTTAACTCCTTGCTATGCAACCCAACACATTCACGGGCTCTGGGCTTAGGATATGGCCATCCTTGCAGGGTGAGGGCATTATTCTGCCTACACAGGGGATCTTCTCAAATGGATGGGCATTTTTACCTTTGACCCTCAGGGATTCCAGAACTTGAGTGTACTTCAGAATCATGGGAGACAGTGTTTGAAAAGGCAGAATTTTAGGCCCCATCAGATTCTGATTCAGTACTTCTAGGATGGGCCCAAATAATCTGAATTTTTTTTTTTTTTTTTTTTTAAGAATCTGAATTTTTGGCCGGGCGCGGTGGCTCAAGCCTGTAATCCCAGCACTTTGGGAGGCCGAGATGGGCGGATCACGAGGTCAGGAGATCGAGACCATCCTGGCTAACACGGTGAAACCCCGTCTCTACTAAAAATACAAAAACTAGCCGGGCGAGGTGGCAGGCGCCTGTAGTCCCAGCTACTCGGGAGGCTGAGGCCGGAGAATGGCGTGAACCCGGGAGGCGGAGCTTGCAGTGAGCTGAGATCCGGCCACTGCACTCCAGCCTGGGCTACAGAGCGAGACTCCGTCTCAAAAAAAAAAAAAAAAAAAAAAAGAATCTGAATTTTTAACAAGCTCCCTCAGGCTTTCCTGATACACATGATCTAAAGACCACATTTAGAAAAATCTGCTTTCCTTTGGCTTCGGATAGGGCATAGTGGCTACATTTTGGAAACCTAATTACAAAATCTATGGTCTATAATTTATTGAGCAATTTCAGTGTACTAATAAATACAGCTAAGTTTATCAAGCACTTGCTGTGTGCCAGATTCTGCTTCAAGGGCTGTCCATGCATCATCTCACTTAATCCTCAAAATAACACAACAAGGTAGGGTTATTATTATTCCTATTTTGCAGATAAGAAAACAAAAACTCAAGGGGTTAGGTAACTTCCCTGTGGCTGCACAGGCAAAGCCAGAAAGAAGCCTATCCACCTTCCTTGTCTTTTTCTAAAGCTTGAGTTTAACCATTAACTCTAGCACAGTGCTGGCACATAGTAGACCCTCAATAAACACATGTTGAATTACAGGGTGAATAAACAGATAGGGGTTTCGCATGCGTTAACTCTAATCCTCAAGGGAGATATGATCATTATCCTCTATGAAACATCAAGGACCCTGAAACTCCGGGAGCTAAAACCCTGTAACTATGTCTTAGCGTATGTCTAAAGTCCATATGCTTCTTACCAGATCAGGGAGGCTACAAGCCACAATCCACATGCCTTCTCAAAAGATTGTTTTTTCACTGTGCATTTATACTATACAAAAAACTTCAATTGCTTTGAGTTCTGCAGTTAACTGGCTTCTATCCAAAAGAACCTCATTGTACTAAATCAGGCCAAGTGGTGGCTGCACCACTCAGGGATGTTTTTACTCCTCCAGAGGTGGAGCAAGCCCTGGGCGTGGCCAAGCTGAGGAGGGGTGGCCTGAACCTTTACACTCAGGGAGGCACAAGCATAGCAATTACAGCTTCAGACCACCCTGGTAGGTTCTTTTTAATTAAACGCTTCTCCAAACACCTGGGAGGGCCACAACAGTGCGCTGGGCACGAGGGGTTTGCTGTGGAAATGCCATCTGCACTGATGAAGAGATGGCAACATTAGAGGCCTCCTCTTCACACACACACACACACACACACACCCCCACCCCCACCCACCCCGGGACAGTTTCCCTGCATCACACAGGTGGATTCCAGGCTGTCACCACTTTCTGCCCCCTTCGAACTAGCAGCAAATCACCCTGGCCGCCTGTCTTCATCAGAAAGACCTTCCAGCTGGGCCACCACGGGCCCCTGGATCATTTCACTTCTTTAGGACAGAAACTGGAGAGACTCAGTGTAACACCAGTAGGTTCTAGCGCGAACATCTGTGTAGGGTGCACCACCTCCTCTGAAATGCTGTTCTCTCTCTACTCCCCTGCCACACCCGTCCTCCCTACTCCTCCTCCATCTTCCCCTTCCTCTCTTCCATCCTTTCCCCTTTCTCCATTTCTTTCCCTAGCCTATCAGATGTATCCTCTACCCTAACTCTCCCACCAGGGTTCCGTGGCCATTTAAGTGTCAGCTTTGGAGGCCTGGGGCAGGCAGAACGGCAGGTTGCAGCAGGTAACAATGAACCTTTGAGTCCACTTTGGATCTGAGTTTCCCTTCTGGAAAATGAGTATATTCACATTTGCCAACTTACTGTCTCAAAACAGTGTCTGTGGTTCTGTTTCTTGCTGTGTAGTTCATAAAGTGTGTGCTCCCTTTCTGGGCTCACGCATCATGACCCCTTAAAAAGTATGGAATCTTCGTGAAGTGAACCAGGGAGAGGGAAACGACTCACTCAAGGACACACAGCTTTCAGTGGCAGAGTCAGGACCAGAAGCAAGTCTTCCCACCCTCCCTTGCCATTTGAGTTCTTGGCGCTCATGACAGTGATTCTACGGGACATAGCATGGAAGAAGCTGACCATGAGCACGGCTGCTCTCAACAGGTCCTGAAGAACATCAAGGAAAATAAGAACAGAAAAACCTTACAAGTTGGTTACCTTTCGTTTTTTAATTACTTTGCAATCTAATTATACTGATGAGGTTCATTAATGTCAGATTAATTTTGCATGTTTTACAAGATTTTATAAGATTAAAAAAAACAAGAACCCATGGACTGTGGGCCCATGAGATGTGTTTAAAGAGAAGAGGACGTGGATGAGCGGCTTGCTCCTGACCTGCTTGACGTGTGCTATAGATACTTCCGGGACATGCTCTCATGGGAGCCACCCAACCCTGCAAGACAGGCAGAGCCCTGTTTCCATTTCATAAACGAGAAGACAGAGGCCCAGAGAAGGTAACTGACTCACATGTCACCATTCGACTAATGCACTGCAGGGCTGGGTTCAAATTGAGGTCTGTCCTATTCCCAAGTTGAGTTTCCTTTCCCCGCTCCATGGCACTGCTCCCCATAGAGACGTAAAGAGTGTCTTCTGTGACTCAGCTTCCTCTTCTGTAGGAGCTGCCTCCTGGCTTCTGTGTGCACCAATGAGAGCGAGCCCTCCACCCAGGTGCCAACCTGCACAGTGGGGCAGTGGGCGGGTGGCGTGAGAGCTTCTTCTTTGGAGGAGCAAGTTCTCCCACTTGGGAGGAGGAGCCAATCAGACCCTTGAGGCCCCCTGCTTTGGGGACAGCTCTGCTCTGAAACCTGGCATAGGCTCACCCAGGGGCACCCGAGGGCCAGGGCCTGGCACAGGAGTAGGGCTGCTCTCCCATGCCCGGCTGGGCTGTCCTCCAGCAGGTTGTGCAATCTCGCTATGAATAGGTCTGGGTGTGTGGTTTGGGGCCAAGAAGACCAGACTTGTTTCCTTCGGAGTGACAGCTCCCCTCTGGAATTGTGGGAGGTGAGGGAGCGCAGCTGTGAGGTCAGGCTTCTGACCCTGAGAACGGGCGGTCCAAGCTGGTGGTGTGAGGGGTGGAGTCTGTGGCCAGACTGGATGGACAAGTTGTCGGCATGACTCTTCTGTGTGTGGAAATCACCTGAGGCCTTCTGCCTCCCCAAACCTCCTGAGCCTCCCTCCCAACCTTCACCCCTCCTTCTCAGCAGTCCAAGCCCTCCTTACCTTAGGAACAGGCTTAAAACAAAAAAGTTTGGAGGGGGAGGGGAAAAACAGATTTGCAATTTTATTTCATTTTGCAAGGAAAAAGCCTGGGCTATCTGATTCCCAAGCCTGGGCTCTTTATACAAAAAAAAAATTTTTTTAGACACAGGGTCTTGCTCTGTTGTCCAGGCTGGAGTGCAGTGGTGTGATCATAGCTCACTGTAAGTCCTGGCCTCAAGCTATCCTCCCACCTGAGCCTCCCAAAGAGCTGGGATTACAAAGGGGAGCCACTGCGCCACAACTGCATTTTTAAAATGTCAAAAATATGAGATTCTCCTACATGATTGGTGTAAGTGGTGTGAACTGGCACACTGGAGGACAATTTGGTCAACCTTGATCAAATGTATACACCCTTTGTGACGGATGCACCAAAATCTCAGAAATCACCACTAAAGAACTTCATGTAACCAAAAACCACCTGTTCCCCAAAAATGACTGAAATAAAAGTTTTAAAAATGTATTACCCTTTGACCCAGCAATTCCATGTTTGGGCACTAATTCTACAAAGATTCTTGCACATGTATGAAATAACAGATGTGTAAGGTTACTAGTTGTAGTGTGGCTGGTAATAACAAACATCCGCGAATAATCCAATGTCCAGTATCTATCAACAGGGGACTACTGGTTAAATCAATGATGACACATTAATACAATGGAATACTATATAACTATAAAAAGAATGAGGAAGGTTTCTATGTATTAAAATCTCCTCCATCTTGGGGAAAATAATTTAAAAAGCTAGATGCCCATGTATATACAGCGTGTATGATGTACATTTTGTGTAATAAGGGGAAAGGAAGAATCTGTGTTTTTATTACTTGTAGGTACATAAGACATTCTGGAAGGAAATGTAAGGAATTCTGGGGTGGGAGGAACTAAGCAGACAGAGGACAAAGATGGGAGGAAAACATTCCCAGTGTGTGTCTTTTCATGCTTTCTGGCTTTTGAATCATGTGAATGCACCACCTTTCAAGATATTAATTTTAAAAGAAAGTACAACAAAATGAAGATAATTCTGCGAAGAAATGCCATGACTCAATTGTCCTCCTACAATGGACATGTGTCATTTTGAGGGCATGTCCCAGCATGAGAACTGCCTTCCTACTTGGAGTTACCCACTAGGTGCGCCTTAGTGGGAGGAAGAGTCCCTCCCCGACCCTTACAGAGGGGGCCATGCCTTCCTGATCCCTACTCCTGCCTACTGGGGCTCAGGTGCAGCTCACACGCTATCCACCTCTGGTGGCAATACCAAGGGCCTGAGTCCGGGACACAAGAATTATTTTTACATTTTATCTTTTAGCGCTTCTCCCAGCCAATTTTACACTACTAGGTATTATTTGTATTCTGCTTTTTTTCTTGTATCAACATATAAGGTTACAATATAAGAGCAATAATTACCCTTCTAAGCATGTATCCAAAATGAGTGCTTTTTACATAGATGCATAGTTTTCATAATTATTGTTTTGATAGATACATAATACTCCTTTCTTCTGATTAGGTACTTCCTACACTATGATATCCAAGAGGTTAATAGGAGGAAGTTAAGAAAACCCAAGGTGATGAAGATACAAATTTGTAACAATACTATTCATTTGTCAGTGAGATTCCTTCAATAGTATAGTCACCTCATCACCTCTACTTCTACTCCCCAGTATCCTTCCCTCATCTTACTCCTTACTCCCTCCAGTCTCAAAGCCAGCCTCTCCCAATTCGTTTTTAGAAGCTATATTTATGTAAGTACAATACACTCCACTTTGATAAAATGGTACACCAGGTGAAGAGTTGAAATCCAAACCCCGTTGCCTCCCTCCTCTAGACTTAACCCATTACCCAATTTCTCGTGATTTCTTCCAGATCAGAGCTTCCCAACTTGGTTGCAGGGGTGTGAGCTATGGCTCCCGTAGCCCATAGGGCGATCTCCGGGGCCTGTGGCTGGGAGAGCTGAGTTGGTCACCTGAAACCCGAAGCAGTTTTCTCCGCCTTTCCAGTGGGGCGCGTAAACGTCACTCTCTGTGGGTGCCAGGTTGTGAGAACAGTTCTAGAATTACCATGCTTTCTCATTGCCTCATCTTCCTTCTAGAATCCATCCCTAGTGTGCCCTGGGGCCCTTCCCAAAGGCCAGCTCTGACTAGGCCACCACCCTGCTGGTTTCCCATGCTCGATCACACACTCCAAGCTCCTTGGTCTCGAGTTTGCTGGCAGCCTTCTTTTCTTGCCTGACTTCTCACCTTCTTTGAACTCTTTAAATTCCAAACAAGCTCACCTCTCAGTTTCCTGAGCATGTTCCAATCCTTCCTGTCTTTGGAATTCATCACTTCAGCCAGAAAGCCTGATTCGTTTCTGCTTTTTAGCTCAAATGTTCACTTCCTCTGTCCCTCCATCCTATCCTTAGCAGCATTCATGGGACTCAGGTGCTCAAGTACACGCCAGCAGTCCTACACACTCCAGCTCAGCCCCTTCAACTCATCTCACCAACACAAGCACAGCGCCTGGCACACGCGGGTGCTGGTGGAGGAATGATCATAGGATGCCGAGGAGATCCTGTGCCAATACTAGCAGGGCATTGGGATTTCTCCTCCCAAAGTGTGACTGGAGATGCCTGTCGTGTGTTTCTAGCAAGTCCTCAGAGAAGGTAGGCAAACCCCAACAGTTCTGAGCCATTACTATGTGATGGTTGCAGGCAGAACTACACACACACACACGCGTGCACACACATAATCTAATTTTCTTCCAGTCTTAAATATTGCTGACGGTCTTCCTCTTTCAGCTTTTAAACGAGGAAAATCCGGGGGAAAGGACTCTTCCTCCTGCTCCAAATGTGTCTGCTCCTCTGGGCCCAGCACCATTGCTTTTCTTCGATGGAGAGGAAAGCAGAGCTGGAGTGGGTCCCTTTTCTGAGTGCTCCTCTCTCTCTTCCACCCCTCAAATACTCTCCCCTGCTGGCTCCCACCACAGGGCTGCAAGGAGCTCAGGGCACCGCAGACTGCACCCCACCACCAACCCACAGCTGTCCCTCTACTTCCCATGTCTCAGGGTTGGGGATGTGGGTTACTGTGGGTGTGTCGGGGGATGACTGTATGTATGTGTGTGTGTGCCTGTGTCTGGCAGATGGTGGCTATGAATTCTCTGCCTGGGACCCCTGTATCCTAGCTGTTGTGTGAGTGACTTGGCTGATACACATCAAAGTAATGTCTGCTGGCCTAAAGCTTTGCCCTCATTATTGAATAAACTGCAAAATCAAATCCTGAACGTGTCTGAGATTAACTAGTCCAAACTCTTCCTCTTTTAACCAGGAAGCCGAAGCAGGAGAGTAAGCAGCTGGCCCTTTATCCCTCCAGGTGGAGCAGACAGATCCCTCCTAGACCACACACTCTTGCAGGGCAGGCGCAGATTCTCGTTCTCCTGGTGCCCATCACAAAGGCTAGCCCACTGCCACACTGGAGATGGGCTTCGTAACTGTTGGTCGTTAAATTGACTTACTGGTTTTTGGTTGCATTTTTACCTGGTTTTGGAGAACTCTCTACTAAGAATCTTGTCATAACTGGTATTAGAGTTCCATCTTTAATCCTCTGGAAGACAGAATAAAAACTGGAAAGTAATCTCTAGTGAACTACCCATCCCTAGTAGGCTTTGGCATTAGGAGATGGTGAAGTTTTACCTTTGTAAGTAAGTAAAACAATGGTGAGGAAAAATTTATGGAAGCATGAGTCTCCACCAATACAGAATTTATCCCAATTCCCAACTTTAAAATCTTTCACCTCCTTGATCTGAAGTAAGAACCTATTATGTGGGACCTTAAAGTAGACCCTGCTTATTCTCTATCATCTGAATAACTTTTATATGGCTATTAAAATGAAACACACAATCCAGACTACTAAGAATAGTTTTACAATAGGTGGAGTTCCCTCTCACTTAACTCAAGAGGCCCTAAAGGTACACACAGAGGAAATGTTTACTGTTGCCACCAGAAACCTGAAGTGTCGTGTCTCACTTTCAGTATGCAGGCCGGGCAGGAGGGCACTGTGGCCGACCAACGTTCCTGTGTTGGACTCATGTGAGGAGGACCTCATCCAGGTCAAGCAACTGACAAGTTAAAACCTCAGATGCTCAGTGAGGGCCGTCTCTAAGTCCCAACTCCCTACTTATTCCAAGCTTCCTGGGCAATACGACCCAGAGCACGCCAAAAGTGGCTATCAGCCACCACGAACTACGCCATACATCTGCCTTTATTAAGTTGTCTGTGGAGGTCAGAAGTGGGCCCGAGAAAAAGTGTACTAGGTTCATTTAAAGATTTCGCGATAGTCTCTCAGCTCTGTGCCTCTCCCAGCCTGTGGGGGAATTCCACAGGGAGACCTGGAGATAAACTGCCATTTTATTCCTAGGGTTCAAGAAAGGGGGAGGGAGAACAAAGAGACTTCTTGGAGTAAGACAGAGTGTCACTGATGCTTTATTTACATGCGTCACCATCTCTTTTACAAACTAGATTACGGTTTTAAGTGGAATACACAAGGCAATATCTACAAACACCAAGGAAAGTAAGTACTGCATCTCTATTTCATTTGGAAAGGGGAAGATTCCCAAATCAAACTGGTTTTGATCCTTCAGAAAGGCGGCAGAGTTAATTCATGGCAACATATGGTTAGACAAAATCCTCAGTAAGAATGCCATATGATAGTGTTCGCGTTGAAAGAAGGATGAGGTGCTTCAAATCAAAGTCTGAACTGCTTGACTCTCAGGTGTTTAAATATGGCCACGCACCATATTTAGTTCTAGATTACATGGGGTATGAGCAAGGAATTGAAACAGGTAAGACAGTTTTTACAGATACTGTATACAGATTTTTTTTCCATTCATGCAACTTTTTTCTTAAAAAAAGTTAAACATGTGAAGCCAAAATGCACAATACATTTTTAAAAATATTAACTAATTTTTCTGGTCCTCCTTCACATTTGTTTACATTTCCCATGTACATAATGTGCTAGGACAAGTATACAAGAGAAGACTGATTGCCAGGCAATGAGATAATTTTAGAGAAATAAGTGACCAGACACATAATTCTTAAAAGCAGCCGCACACGTATTTCTGGAGTGTGGCAAGAGGCCTCATGACCAATCATTCATCAAAGAAAAATATAAACAGATACAACTAAACAAGAGGAAAATATTCCATTCATTTCAATTGCATAAAATGTTACCCACTTAAGATTTAGATAAAATATAATATACTCTTTTATTTGGGCATCTGCTTTAAGATCTCATTTGACAGGCATGATTCCATCAGAACTTCACCTCCCATAGTAGTACTCTGCCTCTCCAGTCTCCAAGAGGGGCTGGCTTTTTCGCACCTCTTTACTGGTGATTGCATTTCTACCAAAAAAAAAGTTTTTTTTTTTAAAAAAACATTATGCCTAATCATACAATGTTCACCCAAATACAGCAAGAAAAATAAAACTAGAGTTCAGAGCTTTCAGGGTTTCCTTTTTGCTTTGAGAGAGGATGAGTAACATTTTTTTTTTTTTTTTTTTTTTTGACGTGGAGTTTCACTCTTGTTCCCCAGGTTGGAGTGCAGTGGTGTGATCTTGGCTCACTGCAACCTCCGCCTCCTGGGTTCAAGCGATTCTCCTGCCTCAGCCTCTAGAGTAGCTGGGATTACAGGCATGCGCCACTATGCCAGGCTAGTTTTGTATTTTTAATAGAGATAGGGTTTCTCCCATGTTGGTCAGGCTGGATAACATTTTTATTTCCCCTCGCAAGCCCTTTGCACCAACATGGAGGACTTCTTTTTGACTGCTTTATTCTTCATGGTCTTTTCCAAGAGATTCAAATGCTCCTTATTCTTTAAGTGGGGTTCACTAGGCAGAGGCAAAATCTGTCTCCACCATCTTTAAACTGTGTACAAGTTTGGAAGTCACCTGAAATCACACCCTGAGCAGGGCATACTTGTCCTGAGTAGTAAGCCATGGTGTCCTCTCCTCAGGGTGGGGAAGCAACACACACAATGCTAAAAATCAACACCAAACACAAAGTCTGCCTGGTACTACACACGTGTGAATGATCCTCCCATTAACAGGAGTGACACACTTCTGAATGTTTAAAATGTGTTTCAGCAATCATTCTATCACAGAGGATGCAATCAAGGAAACCAAGCTCAGATTCATTCACAGTTACTGGGGTACACTGAGCCTGGCAGCCAGTTCTCATGCCAGGACAGTGAAGGCTTGTGATAAAGCTCTTTCCTAGCTTTGGTAGCAGGTATCAGGTTCTGGAGCCCTGAAGAGAACAGCAGATCCCAAGAGCGCATGTCATGTTTTCAACACTAGGTACTCTTCTAATTTCTCATCACAAAGTAGGCGGCTCCCTAGAGCAGCTTATTTAGAGGCTGAGGGTGGCCTCCGATAGTTCTCATCATAAATCAAACATCACAGCTGCCAGCCCCTTGAGGCTAAGCGTTCTGCTGATATGTTCCAGATCAGAAAATTCTTGTTAGGGACCTGTGACACTCACTCAGGATGTGACATGGTGGCCAACAGGTGGCCTGTCCTGAAAGCAGGGTCTCAATATAAGGGGCAGAGGGCTCAGGCAGCACCCCTGCCCAGCCTGACCACTTTAGAACCGGGCTAGTCTCTGGGGGCCTGGCCTTTCTGCAGGTGGCTGAGGGTGAGGGTGCCGGGACCCTAGACAGGCTTCACTACCAGGTCCTCGGCTGACCCTCTCCAGGGGCTGGCAGGTCTCACGGTACTTATGCTGCACTTGACTGTGCCCGGGTCTCAGCTCTCCACAACACTCTACATGTAGATGCTGTTTCAGTTACTTGAAGAAGAAAAAAAACAAAACAAAAAACCAAAGCATTCCCTCTTCATTTTCCTGATCTGTTTTGTGCTGCCTTGCCCTTGTACCTCCTCTGTCCCTTCCTCAGCTGTTTCAGATTAAATGATAATCTGGTTCTAGGACATTCTGTAAGACATTCTGCCTGAAATCCAACAAACACTAGAAAAGGAGAATAAACGCGATACCACATGTCTGAAAAGAATTCAACATTTTAAAGTTGAAACACATTGGAGGGTTGCCTTTCTCACTCCCAAAGTGGCTCCCAGGGTCTGTAAAACTGCAAAGGCAAGCAGCTATTTTGTTAGTTACTTTGCATGTTTCTCTGAACTCAGGACAGAAGTTCTCAGGACCCTCATGCTGGAAGTACTCTGGAATTCTCCTATCCCCCCACCCTTTTCCATCTCACTCCCTACTGCAGCCCCCATGCTACTACTGCCTCTGCAATGCATCCCCACCCAGGGCAGCATCCCTTAGGAAGCGTGGGGAGGCAACCCTCCCTCACTGCTACTGGAAAGTTCCTGCATACAGCACACTACTAAAGAGTCCAGGAAGTGGCTAGCATTATTATAAAGGAATATAGTAAGCAAGTCTGGCTCACTGACAAGCAGAACATATGAATAGAATACATACTTTAAAAAATTATACATACTTTAAAAATGAAGATTATAAACGTGTAGCAGTTTAGAAAAGGCAATGTGCTACAGGTCTACTATAACCACAATTGCACAACAATTTACAGATTCAGTAAAAGGCAGGGTGAAATCAACAGGGCCATCGCTCAAACATGGCAACCCAAGCGAGGCAGGAGACGTGTGACAATACCAAATGGAACTCTCATTATGCTAGGAGCTGTGATCACCACCAATATTACCCCCAGAGGAGTTATAAAGCCAAGGCGCACAAGGGGGCCCCTGGTGGCCGGTGGTGTGTGCAGGGGGTTGGGTGGCACGTCTGTGTTGGTGCCCACTGTCACGGTGCAAGCATCAGCAAGAACTCAAGCAGGGAAGTCTGTGCTGAAATACTAGCCTGTATTCCTAAGGCCCATGCATAAGGTTCCATTTTTGTACTGTACATGATAAAATATATTTATACATTTATATGCCTAATGCTTCTTATGCAAAGAAAAGAGTCTTCATATATCACTTTGGAGAAGTATGCATATGCTGTGCTAATCAGAGCATCATTACACCAATTTCATATGTACCAAAGGTGGTCCCAACTATTCCGTCTACCAAAGAAGGTAACGAATATAATCACACTTTCCAGGTTAAACAGAAAGCACCTATACAGCACCATAACTTTTTGAAAACACAACAAAATGAAATCCATAGAAGCAGAAAAAAAAGTTAAAACTGCCCTATTTTGTACTTCCATTGTGTCACTTGTACAATTACAACCTAAGCTTATATTTAAAAAATCAGTTTGTATGCTATTGCCTCTCACTCATACACTTCTAGCAGATCAGATTATACACAGCAAGGCTGAAAATAATCAAGGATGTGTATTAGGAAAACAGTGAAGTTAGAACTGCCTCAGCATTGACTTGGGTTTTTACTCTTCACACATTTCTCACTGCAAGCTTAATGCTCACCTGTAAGTTCATTTGTTCTGCAAAACAAAACAGGACTACTTTTTTTTTTTTCCTTTTCTTTCTCCTTAAAACTAAACCCTTTAGTGGCATTTGGCAATGAGTGGAGAGCTGAGCTGATTTCTTTCCTGAAAATATCAATATCCTAGTTTCTAACCAGCAGACCAACACTGTTCACATTAGCTGAAGACACTGACAGGAGATCACAGGCCCTACTGGTCTGGCACCTGTAGACCTGATGCTGGGGTCCCGTCCACAGATCACCCTGACTCAGAACTGGAAACACACTGGGCCGGACGCTGTGCTCCACTCGTTTTGCCTATGCATGGTTCAGTCCTGGACGGGTGCGCATAGCAAACAATTGTGCCATTGTTCAGTTTTTAGAAAAGGATAATTTTCTACCAAACGAAAGAAGAAGGAAAATCCCCCTTTAGTTTATGTAATTTGTTAGTTTATGGAGTTCCATGGGCTCAAAAGCTTGTGATGCTCGAACCCGGAATGGTAACTGGTACAACATTTTCCTTCTGTTTTTAAATTTGCTAGGGGATGGACGGTTAACATTTTAACAGAAAAATATCGCAAGTTAATGCATGTGAAAAACTCAGAAAGTCAAAGGAAAACAAACACAAGAACAACACTTAAAACATCCCATAAACCATCGCAATATTAAAACACCACAGAATGGCCGACGGGGGCTCACGGTGTGCTCTGAACGAGGGTGGGTGGTGCTGAGGGGTGCTGTCCTCCACTGGCAGGCGGCTCACCACCCCGTACAAGGAAGATTTTGCATACTTTTTAGAGTTCTGTTCCAAGGGTAAGTGCTTCACCCAGGGTAAGGGGCCATTAACAGTCTCTGCTGGGTTAGGAAAATGGCGTGGGATTCACAAAGGTGTTAAGCTGTAAACGGTATCACTGTCCACTTGCTGAGAGCAGATTTGGCAAAGGGTTTTCTCTGTAGGTCTTGTGTCAGTTTGAGGGTCTAAAGGAGGAGAAAAGAAAACCAGAGATTAAGGGCATTGCAACAGCAACAGTGGACACCTGAGGGCCACCTGTCAAGGCCTCCCATCTCCCTCACCCACCTCAGAGCCCAGGGCTGGCACAGCAAAGCTGCTCTGCCACACCAGTTTCAAAGGTCTGAAATTCTAAGGACAAAGCACAAAGACTACTTACCTTATTTCTTATGTTGTTCTTATTACAAAATGCTCTGAAGTTGAAAAGCCCAAAGGGAATGGGATCATTCACTTTGGGAGATTAACAAAGAAAGCCATATTAAGGGTGTTTTGGGGGTTCTTTTTAGACATTCAAGGTGCAGATAAGATTCTGTTCTAGACTTCTGGACTGAGGGATTTCCTAGGACATAGGACTTTCCATGCTAAAATAAGGAGAGCCAGTCACCCTAAGTAGATGAGTTATACTTTTCTGGTTCTTCCCTATTGGCTATGTGGACTAACTGAATTGCTTACCACCCCTTTCCATGAATACCCCAACACCAGGGGAGATGAAATGGCCACTTTCTATAAAGGTCTTAATAAGCCTGCACTGCTGTGTGTGGGTAATCTTGACTCCCCTACTCCCCACCATAAAAAGAGTAAGTAATTACTAAGTGGGCCATCTTAAGAATTTAAGAAATGGGGTCTTGCTGCGTTGCCCAGGTTGGACTTGAACTCCTGGGCTCAAGAGAGCCTCCCGTCTCAGCCTCCTGAGTAGGTGGGACTACAGGCATGCCAATGCACTGGGTTTAGGAATTTGATTTTTGTATTACAATTTGCACAGAAAAAAATTATATAACACATATATGGCCAACAAATCCCCCACAAGACATCCCATTAATAATCAACAACATTATTATTATTCTGCCTCCAATTATTATTTTGTCTTCAATGGAAAGGCACAAAAAAGGTGCTCTTAGAGCATCTGAATTTATACAAGTCTTATCAGATGTCATGTGACCACTGGGCCCAGAAAAGTTAAAGGATGAAAAAAAAAAGTATATTCATAAACATGTCTTAATAGCAAAAGGACGTGACATGACAGACCTCCAGACGTAAGATTCTTTGTTTACAGAGACAGTGTTGGCAGTTATGGTAGTAAAGAAATGGCTCTAGGCCAAGAAATGGATAGAAAAGTGGTAGTGAAACAACATGAACTCGTGCTTTTCTCACTAGACAAGGTAAATAAGTAATGAAAAAAGCATCAATAAACTCACACACAAAATCACATTATACACATCTGCTTCTCCCACCTTTACAGGCTGTACGGCAGGGTCATCAGGAATTCTCATGCGTGTACTGTAGCTTCAATCTCTTCTGTGACTCTGCACTTGCTGGCAATCTTACCTTTCACTCTCAGTATTTGCAAACACAGCAGGACTTAGTATTTATGATATTTACTTATCCTTGTTAAAGCTCCAAATTGAAGAATTAAGGTTGTTTTACTGGAGGCAGGGACAATAAAGCAGAAAAAGAAGCCCCTTGCTTCTTCCTGCCTATTCCTAGGATTTAGTTTCCCTGGCTGATGGTGTTTTGGGGGCATTCTTTGCTTTGTAAAGCTACTAGATAATATTATCTTGGACTATAAAATAATGGCTTGTTGGTTCTAGAGGGAGTAAAAGCTAAAGTAAATACTAGATCTCATCATCTGTGAAGACCGTAGCTTGCTGAAGTCAGTGCTATTCTAACTCCTTTACCTCGTCCCGCAAAGTATGAATGATTAGATTGTGTTTCACAGACACAGTCCTCTGGACTCTTCCAGAGGTTTTTCCTGCACAGGAACAATTAATAAACCACCATCCAACATCACTATGCGATCAGTCATCGGGGACTCCCATCCCCAAGTCCCTATCCTGACTTACTGTAAGCGCCGAGGGAGAAGCTGTAAAGTACTATCTAATTCAGACCCCTCTCCAGTTCCCTTGGGTATTAATTATGCAGCCACAGAAGCCAGTGCATAATGGGAAGGTGACACACTTCATTCCCCAAGTACAGACACAGGGGGTGTGGCTTGCTTCAATGTGGGCGGGGCCAACACAGGAAGGAAGAGGACAGAGGACACCCATGAGCCCCTAACAGAGCACAGTTTTGAGCAGAATAGGTCATCACCCCAAAGCCAGGGGTAGGAGGCCCATGTGGGACAGTCTAAAGCACCAACCAACCACAGTCCCCAGGCTTAATATCCATTCCTTCATCAAAAGGCCCCAAATCTTCAGAGAACTCCATTATTAAAAAGGAAATGTGCGAACCACCACTTTTCCTTTCTGCAGAATGGGGTTGGGGTCACCTGTGAACCTATGTTCTACAGCTTCCTCTGAGGTCTCCCAGGCAATGCCCTCCCAGGGAGGCCTGTTCAGGAAATCGCCTTGGTGCTTACAGGCTGAATTGGTAGAGGATTTGGCCCAGGTATCGAGGCAACTCTTGCAGAGGGCAAATTTAATACAGAAACTCCCACTCCAGAGAACAGAAAGGCCACTGGTTTCCTCTGTGACGGAAGGAAAACAGATTGTAAAACACTGAAAATATAGAAGATAAATGTTGAACAGAAATACAATTATCCTTCTCAGAGGAACACCAGAATCACCATTCACAATGAAAACTGGGGTAATAAAAATAATCAAAAGGAAAGCAGCAGCTCATCTGTCTTAGATTTTTAATGGCTCTTCTGTGGCTCAATGTTTGTACATGCTTATCTGATTCAGTCAAGGACAGAAGAGTGGAGGGAGCGTATTTTAAGTGATGAAACCTAGCTACTGAGCTGGGAAAGTCAATGATACTTAGCTTGGGTGCAAGTTTCATGGGTTTTAAGAAAGCTCATGTCATTCTTAAATTGTTGAAAGTATGACATTTTAGTTATAAGGTTATTTAGTTAACTGTGAGATTTATGTGTATGTGTTGATGCTCTTCTAGTTTAAAAACACATCGGATGAAGGGGCCGGGCACGGTGGCTAACGCCTGTAAGTCCCAGCACTTTGGGAGGCTGAAGTGAGTTCCCTGAGCCCAGCAGTTGGAGACCACCCTGGGCAACACGGCAAAACCCCGCCCCTACCAAAAATACAAAAATTAGTCTCATAACCTGGTCTCAAAATAAATAAATAAAATTTTAAAATGCTGTAAGAAAACACATCAGATTAAGTAAAACTTTTGAAAAGAACATAAAGCATACAGCTGATGGAATTATAGTTCACTTTGCAACCACTGGGCAATATGCCAATTAACAATAAATACAAAAATGTCCCATCAGTGGCTTTCATTAATAGGGGAAGATGTCCTCCCTCCCCTCCCTGCCCAATAAACAAGTTTGAAATCAATTGTTGATACAAAGAAAATGAAATGCGGAGACCAAATAAATGATGAGGTCCATTCTAAAAATATCTCTGGATGCTGTCATCTGGTCTCTGGTGAGAGCAAGTCCCTCTATAATCTTGGCATCTGTAGGGAAGACAAGTTTCTGCCTAATTATCACCATAAATCACATGATACTCTAAGAAAGGAAAATGCCTCCAAAAACTACACACAGCATAACAACATACATGTTCCTACTGTTGTCCTCCCACAACTTAATCCACTGTGAAAATTTTTTCAGTAGTGTTTTTATCTTCTTGGCAGAGAAGAACAGAACAGGAACCCAATACTAAATAGGACATGGAAGAAAAAAGAGATCATAAGTTGGAACCTTCACATCCACAAATCCATGAAGGTTATCAACTGTTTTCCTAGCTAGACAGAACTAGATGATTTGAGGTAAGTTTGCCCCACAAGTAAAAATAAAGTGAAACACCACTTTCCTCGTTCTTTAAAAAGAAAGATAATTTTAGCCAAACTTTCAACCCCTGGAGCAAGCCGGGGACTAAATATGGAACACTTAGGATAGAAAAGGAATTGATATTCACGCAATCTGACAAGGAAGTCTCACATGGACTCCCGACGACAGGGGTGGGTTTCAGAGTTTGAATATTTCTATTCAAACACTCAAAGAAATGTCTGCCTGATGCCATCTCTGCTTCATTCCCAGAGGAACTTCAGGGACACTCAATCCACTGAGCCACAGTCATCTGCCAGCATCCACTAAGACTTGGGTAGCTGGTGTCACCCCAGGAAAACAATGCTTTTGCAGGTCTTGGGTTAGGCAGCCACATCTAATTTTGGAGCACCAAAATGGCACAAGTCCCTTGGAGTTCATCTTCCAGGCAAAACTTATGCAGCTCAGGAAAACACACGAATGCATACCACGCTTTGGCTTAATTTGGTCATTTTTCAATATCTTCTAGATTGAAATGGGTGATGAAAGAGTTAGAGAGGCTCATGGGAACCAGCCTGATGGTCGCTGACGGCAGGGGCCTGGTTGATGAGAATCCAGTCCTCTGCCTGCAATGCACACCAAACAGAGACATCCTCCATGCCTGCCAGGCAGGAAAATTTAGGAGGTGTAGCTCTGTTAAAATCCCTTTTGACAAAGGCTGTCAAGTTGCCATTTCAGGCACTGAACAGTTTATGAGGGAAACAACAGGTATAGAAGTTTAAGCCAGGATGGCGGCCAGGTTTGTATTCCGCTGAGGAGCCTCCCTAAAGGAAAGTCAAATTTCCAGGAAACCTACCTCTCATTGACTCTGGTAATTTCTAACAGGCAAGTAAAGCACCTGTGGAGAAAGTGAGGATGTTACAGGGAAGCTTAGAATGAGCTTTCCATGGCAAAGAAGACAGGATGATACTAGAAAGGTACACAACTATACACATTATTAACAAAACCCCTTCATTTGTGTAAAACACAAGCTTGACTTGTATAAAGGCTGCCTTGTACTGCCTCCCCGTAACTCCTGGGCTTGGTCAAGGCAGCAGGTGAACCAGTCTGGGAAGGCTGGTGACAGGGCCCTCCAGAGCCTTCTTCGCCTCCAGGACACCTCAGAGCCTAGACCTGGAGTAGACTGCCCTTCCAGCCAGCCTTTGTGCTGTGCTGATAAAACCCAAGGGAGACACACAGGGAGAGCGGTAGTCATCCTCATACTTCACAGCTGAGGGACAAAGAGCTGGGGGTCACCTGCTGGGAGGCACCAGCTTTTCTGTTGCTTAAATTTAGCGATTATTGATGGCTAAAGTAAGTTTAAGAATGCCCTATCTCTGACTTTATGTTGAGGAGGGGATTATGTTAACTAATATTCTTCACGTATCCAGAGTCAACTATGAATACTAATATGGCAGAAATAGGATAGGTATTGGTTTACCGTCAACAGCAATGTTGCAGAGATTTAGTATTTTCTTAAGATTCTTAGATTGGCAAACCACATATAATAGTATGTAAAGTTTTAGATTATGTTCTTTTTAAAGGCCCAGTTTTTAGGCAAAAAGCCTTTAAAGGGTGTCTCGATCCTCTCTGAATTTATGGTTATTTAACTTTATTATAATATCCAAAACACTTAGCTGGTAAAGGCCTGTGGGATCAAGTTCCACTGTCCTCATCCATGCTTTAAGGCCCACTACTGCTTCTGGGAACAAACCTTCCGCTTGTCTGATGGGTCAGGTTCAAAGACACTTTACCTGGACGGCTCTTCTTACCACGCATGCGAATCACCTACACATTCAGATGGCTCCTCCAGCCCCACCTTCCCTATGCTATCCTTGACTCAATTCTTATGCCACTCACCTAGTACCTAATCATAATGTGCCTGAAATGGCAACTTTTTCAGGGGCTCCCAACATGTTGAACTCCTTGAAAGCTGAGCAAAGTCTTCAAATCAAATCAAACACGTATGGAGCACCTACTACTTTAAGAGCACTGTCTGGTATCTGCCCCTGTGCAGCACATATTCCAGTGGAAGAAACACAATTTTCTTGATGTCCCAAGTAACCTGGTAAGTTGAAAGTACTAAATGGATGCACAATAAATGTTGGCTGAATCAATGACAGAACCATCCTCCTGGAAGAACCCTCTTCCTCTTTGACAACTCCAACACTCAGCATCCTTTCATTGCAACTGCTTCCATGACCTACTCATATTTGCCGAGAGTTAGTTTGAGTCCAGGCAGAACCTACTGCCTGGTGGGATATGACCTAGGATTTGTGGCACTTTTTGTGAAAAGGATGGTTTCCAATAATTAAATTTCTAAAACTCCTATTTCTTACAGATGAAATCAATACAAGGCACAATTTTAACATTCAACTCATCCTCAAGTATTTAATAAAAAGTTTATCTTCTCCCATCCTTTCTGTATATCCCACTATATATATCCTTATCACCAGCCCCCAAATTAAGAGACTTGCTACTCTAAGTCTCAAGTTGCTGTCAATAAAGTGATTCACCGTTTAAAAATAACAGGGAACTGTAGTACAGGAGGAAATGTTCAGAGTCATCAACCATGACCTGCATATCACGATGTTTATGTTCGCTGGGTGTGACCCTATCCTGTATGACTCTTCACTGCATTTACTGGGGTGTGTGTATGTGGGGGGCGGGGCAGGGATGAATGACAGGAGTGTGCAGGCTGGGATGCCCTAGATCCCTGGAGGGTGGGTGGAAGTGCAGGTGTAATTGCCAGCCCATCTCAGGGTTTAGCTACCAGGCAGTGAAGGGAGGGTCTCTAAAGTCCTCTTTTCCTGCTTTAGATACACAGGATTTTGAGAGACAATGTAATTTTTCCAAGTGATTCTGAAACTGAAAACACAGAATCAGCTAGTTAAGTTCTACAAATAGTCCAAACCACCTGTAAGGTATGACCAGGACAGACAGGTGACACAGATGGTAGTCATGTAACAACCATCACACCAGTGCAACAGAGGAACTGAGAGGGACTCCACGTGGCTCCAGGACTGAGAGAGACAAAGGAGCGCCCTGAGGCCAGCAGTCTGGCCAGGCATACATATTCCAGTAGTGAAGGGAATCTGCATGTGTGGCCCCGGTGCCCCTCTTCTTACAGCTTGGCCTGCACTTGCACCACGGTGTAAGCACCGGCCGGGGCTGCCTCCCATGGGGCACCCCACCCCAGCCAGCAGGACAGTCTGAGTAGAACGTGACAGGCAGCGCAGGCAGTGCTTTGGTTTGTGTTACTCGGTGGGCAGGCAGCATTTTCAGGTAAACAAACATTAGGGCCACCTTCTAACAGGTCTATCAAAGTATCACTTTCTGATTACTTATAACTAGGTTGGGCGGTCTTGCTGTCTGATCTTTTTTGAACATACAAATGACCAATGAAAGCTCCAAGTAATTACAGTGGCGAATACAGAAATGAAGGCCTAGTGGAAATTAACTGAAAATTTCGACCTCAGAACTGTTGGACTCCTACCTCTGGTCTTCTCTTCTTAGTCACTGATTTCCCCTAAGGAATCAAGTCAAATACTCCACACAAACATAAACACATTTAAAAAAATAATAAAACAAAAAACCCCCACAACCTTATGGCTCAGACTTCTTTCATCAGAGACAAAGCAGGAAAAGAAGAGGGAATGGAGACGGAGAGAAAGAAGAAAGAGGATGAGAAAGGAAGAGACAGGGAGAAGGAGAGGGAGGGAGAGAGAGGAGACATACTGACATCCAAACCTTCAATCAAACCAAGACTGTCAATTACAGTTTCAGCCTTCAGAAACACTGGAATTACCCTCTGAGACTTCGTGACTAAGTGATCCTGTTCTTTAATAAATGAATGCCATGGATTTTAGCAAAAAATAGGCTATTAAAAACAAAGTCGACCTAAAATTAAAAACTAAGGTGCACATCTATTATTGAGCAGGAAAGACACAAAAGACCTGCATCCCAGTGTCCAGTGGCTCTACAGGGTAGTATATTTTAGTCCCAGGCCTGGCTGCTGCTTATTTAGAAGCGCCTAGAGAAGAACAGCCTATTTTTTTTTCTGGGTTTTCACTCAATTTAGAATTGGAAGAGATGTTAAGGGTGCAGTGACTGTCTTTTCTGAACCCCAAGTTGTATCACAGTTAACAAATAAGAGAAAAACCACCAGCTTTGGGGAGACCCAAGGCCAGACTACTGCCAAAACCATGCTATTATGTGGTAGTCCTTCTGCTCCAAGACAGCCCTAGGAGGGACTGCAATGGCTCTTGGTCTCTCTGAGTGGCTTGGGATGACTGGCATTGGGAAGACAAAGATGGCATTGCCAGATTCCTCCCAACAGCAGGAGAGGTTCAGGCTTGAGGCTCTGAGGCAGCTGAAAAGAGCAGGGTGGGGCGTCTCCTTCAGCGGGGCTTGCTGCTAGCCCCTGTGGACACCGATGAGTACCCATGCTAAGCAGAGCTGAAGCCAGACAGCTGGGACTTCCCAGGCGATCCTTTAAAGATGCTAATGGAGCACTTTGGATACCACATACAGCTCTCCTCACAACATCTGTAGCATTAGTTCTGAAACCCAAGTTGTATCACAGTTAACAAATAAGAGATAAACCACCAGCTTTGGGGAGACCGTTTAACAGCCCCTCTAATGAGTACCCCCAAACTGGTAGGCAGAACTTCTAAGGGACGTCGACTCTGGAAATAAAAGTTTGCACACCAACAGGTAATTGTAGATCCCTTTTTAATGAAAAACCCAGTTGAGTCTAGTTCACTGAGGAAAACAGTCGCTCTTTCTGCCCATAGTTTAAGACTGGCCTGGCTGCTTCCTGCTTCCACTATTAACCTCTGGAGCTGTTTTAAATCACAATAAACATTAAATAATGTTTTTAAAAAGGTGCCAAAAGACATTAGCCCATATCAGAGGTAGCCCTTCTAGGAGCTCTGTGAGGCCAGTTTTAATTTTAACCTCGTTTTATAAATAAGCAAACTGAAACTGAGAGATGAGCGACTTGACTCCAGGACACACAGCCATGAAAAAGGCAGCCGTCTGCTGCAAGTCCCACAGCTCCTCTGCCATCCCACAGGATCTCACTTAACTTGGAGTGGGCTGCAGGGGAGGCTTTTTTAATCCACAGCTCCCTCAGAGCAGAGCCCCAGGGACAATGTGCTGCAGTGGGCGGCTCATGTCCAACCGTGATGAACTCACCAGCTCTGGAAATCAAACATAAAGTGCTCTGCAGAGCTTTTAAAAGAAACCAGCATCTGGATTCAGCCTGAACTCTGACCTGTTAGTATGCAACTCCTCAAGTCTTAGGGTCTGTGTTTTTGTGGGATGGACCGTGTGATCATGGAACAGAAGCCCTGAATGCAGGGTTGTCCCAGAAAACCGGGCACATCAGTCCGCCACACCACATGCGCCTCTGCTCCAACCTTGTAAGGCAGACTTTGGCTCTACGACAAACTGTCATCACCACTGCCACTACTTTGCCCACTAGGCCACACATTCTTTAAGGGAGGGACCCTTTTTATCCACTTCTGCCCCCTGTGCCCAGCAGGTACTCAACAGATGAACTGTGCTTAATGATTTCAGGCGTTTCTTGAGCACTTCTATCAACACGGGTCTACCACTTTG
Source organism: Theropithecus gelada (assembly GCF_003255815.1). Classification (NCBI taxonomy): domain Eukaryota; kingdom Metazoa; phylum Chordata; class Mammalia; order Primates; family Cercopithecidae; genus Theropithecus; species Theropithecus gelada. The sequence goes on along the minus strand of NC_037671.1, from coordinate 133,313,969 downwards.
CCGGGCAGCTAGCCCATGCATGGATATGGCTGAGAAACACGAGATATATGACAAGGTCATACAAAAAACTCTGCAAGAAAGGGAGGAAAAGGACAAAGAAGCCCTAGTCTCCAAGGGGGTGCTGACTCCTTTCAGCAAAACTCTAGGACAGGATTTCTTAAGGGGGTTCCTTAGAACACTGGTGCTATGGTTTCTTGAAGAAAAAGGATTTGATTCAAGATATCAAACACTTTAGGAAACACTGCATAACATATCCATCCCTAGAAGGTTCATAATGTGTATTAACCTTTAACGCTCTGAGAAGTTCTCTTGGAAATAATCCAATTTCTCTTTAACATGGTATTTCTTAAACTTATTTGACCACAAAATCCATTTTCTATTTCACACCTATGACTATCTTGAGGATCTAGTATTCCAAGAAACATTTTGAGAAACATTGACTTATAGGACCTCTAAATACTAATTTGCAAAACACATTTTAAATTCAATTTAGTTTCTGAAACTTTAAAATTCAAAACAATTTGGAGGACTGGGGAAAGCAATACTTTGAAATTCAATGAACACATCAGCAAAACCAGGGTGAAGCAGGTGGTGTCTCTTGCAAGGTGGAGAATCTCCATCTTGGGATGCAAGTCCAGTAAATATGTGTCTCCAAGTCAGGGAAGAGAAAGCAGTCTGCAAACATTCTCCCACCGGGCCCAAGGTCAAGGAGGACCTCCAGGAGGCAATCTCTCCAGCAACGGCAAAGAAGCAGGTCCCAGAAAGCCCCCTTCTCCCATCTCCAAATAGAAAGGTAAGCCTGTGAGAAGCACAGGTGGCCCCTGGGGGAAGACTACTGATAGAAAATGTCGTTTACAAGACGCTGCTAAGCATTATGAACACTCTTGTTGTGAGAGTAATTCTGGTGATTTTCACCCTGTTTATTTATGTTCTACATGAGCTCTCTGGACAGAAGAAATTCCAGAAAGCTGTTTATAAACGCAACTGCTTGAAGGAGGAGCCACTCAGCCTCTGTCTCCATGCTGAGCAGACTGGCCAGAGATGAAAACAGGTGCATTTTATAAAACCAACAAGCCCAGGAAGAGCAGCCTTCACGCTAAACGTCACTGCTTTCCAGGAAAAAATAGCGTATATAGCGAGTATACCAGCCTCTGCAAAGAAAACCCCTTTTTATGGCCATATCAATTTTCTCTTGCACTCACTGACACTAAAAAGATCCCCAAATTCTCTCCCTGAATGATAGTTCAGACTTTTGGCTTTTTTTAAAAGGTAAGAATAAAGATCCCTGAAGACACAGAATTCTTCATGCTAGCATACTATAACCAGACTACAGTCACAAGTACAAATAACAAGAATATATTCTCCATGTAATTCATAACAGATTCATATTTATCAGATGTTACACATTCCCTAAAACAGAAATATCTACATCAATCAAAAACACGATATAGCTAGTCTATATTACCTGTATTTGGTTAGAATTAGTCCTATCCCCAACATAAATTTTAAAGACATACTAGAATCACAGCATTCAAACATCAGTCAAACAAGCATCAAGTATTTACTCCTTTTGGGCAGCAGCCTACATGTAAATTCTAAACGGCTTCCAATACTGCAGCCTGCTGATGCCACACTAGTACATCACTATTTCTTTCCAACTCCATATCATAACATAGACCTCACCAGGTCCATTTCACAGACAAAATGTTAGGGTTCAAGTTTAAAATTATACATACCATGCACCTTTAAAACTTGATGAGGCTGTCTTCTTTTGACAAATGAGAAACCTAATGTTCTACAAGATTGAGTGATGTGGCAGAGACAAGAAGAGAACCACCCCTCCCCTCTCCCTCTGGGCTTTTGCTGGTGGATGTTTCCCAGTCTTTATCATAAAGCACTTTAAATATTGGGCTGCTCCCTAATGGTGTCTCCAAATGTCAAAAGATGAAGATGAATGAAAGTCCGTGAATGCAGGCATCTTTGATATCAAATTAAGGTGAGATTGAAGCTGCTTTCCCTCAGAGAGGACACATATCGAACTCAAGAGGGCTGACCGGAAACTTGAGCTTACAGCACCACACCAGCTCATGACCATCTCTGCCACCAACTGTAAACATGTGCACCAAGCTTTATGAACACCTGAGAGAACACAGTGCCCTTCACGACCCAGCAGCCAGCCCTCCAAAAAAAGTATGGCTATTTTTTCTTTTCCAGATAGACCTAAGGGTCAAAGGATTCTACACGTGGTCTAAAATGAATGACCTGTGTGAAACACCCAGCCCTCCAGAGAAGCATCTTGCCACAGCTCCTCAGCAAGACTGCCTGTCAACTGAGCAGACCGCTCCATCAACACAAGAAGGCTCAGACTCAGCATCACATGACCTTCTGCAAGCAAGCCAGGAAGTCAGTCTGGAGAAACACTAAGAAAAAGTTCAACCAAGAAAGTTATTAGAGAGCAACTCTTGGGAAGCTGGGACAGTTAATTTGAGAAAAGTGGGGTATCAGAGTCTGACCTCAGCCCCATTCTGTGAATTGAGGAGAGTCTTCAATGAAGTGATAGTCACAGTTAAGTTTTAAAGTAAAAAATATACTTCAGGTTGCATGTGCTCCTGGCTGCTGAAATGAACAATGGATTCCAAGGCAAAAATGGAAATTCTAAACCAGAAACTAGATCCCCTCACAGCCCCCACTGCCCTTTGGACGGTTCTTTAAATGCTCTGTGGTCATGCTGAGCTAGTCTACTTTCAGGAAAATTTGGTGACTTTTCATTTTTAGCTGAAGAAGTATCTTCTCAAAACAACCTCCCCCAAAATATTCTGAGGCAAAGATGACACTAAGGGTCCATTAGGATATAATAATGAAATGCATTATCCTCAATGCAATAATTTATTATTATCATCAAAATCATAGTTCACCAGATAACCTTAAAAAATCTAAGTATTTAAATCCCCCTTAATTTTTTGTACAATCCTTTAGAATTACACACATACGAGAAAGATCTGCTGTTCAATCAACAGGGAAACCAACACTTGAAAATTTAGACAAAAACTGATGCCTTTTCTTCTGAATACATTTTTCCAATGAACTAGAAAGTGGTCTCCTTACAATCACACTCAAATTAAAACGTATTCGTGTCTTTAAAAGCCTATTTTTAAAGGAAGACAAACCATTTATTCTTTTAAAAGCCAAATATCTACATTTCTAAAGACAAATCTTCCATATTCTTCTCCTTAAAGGAAGACAAACTAGTCTTCTAAAGGCCAGATATCTACATTTCTAAAGTCAAATCTCCACCAGCCCAAGTTCTGGTATGGTACTGAACTGGCCGGCATGGAAGTACTGTCACCCTACTTAGCTTCCATTACAGTCTTTTCACCATCTCAAGGGGTATTAAATGACTGAAATCAGATATCTGAGTTCCATTAGGGGTCTCTTATGCCTGAGAAAGTTGAGAGGCTTTAGCATCACAACACTCTTAACATTCCCCATTCTGCAACTACCCATGAGCTGGAGTGAGCTCACCACAGGAGACCCTTGTAAGTCCTTCATCACAGCCGCGGAGGGTTAAACGAGGCTCAAGTTTTTACGGCTTTGAATTCCCTTGCTTTTTACACCACTTAAAGAAGGCTGTAAGTAGCTTGCTGAGACTGAAACAAAACAAAGCAAAAGGGCTGGGGCACAGAACAGAACCCGTTCACATCCGGGTGGCCAGTGGTGCAAACCTGTTGTAGAAGATCCCAGTGTTCATCTTACTTCTTGAGGAGGAGAGTTTTTAGGGAAAGCTTGTCTATTATCTGCTACTTTGACTCCAGTTCAGAGCACTCCCCGTCCCCCATTTTTTTTGTAACCAGTTAGACAGAATAAGGAAGAACTACTATGGGGGTTCAAGTCATTTAAGAAATGAATCTAGCTCTGTAACCTTGGGCAAACTATTTAACCTCTCTGGGCTACCTGCTTGCCCATTTGTCAGTATACCTAGTTGCATGGTACATATTTCACCCCACTGCAGTTTTCAAAGCACTTTCACATGCTTTAGTGCATTTGATTCTTGTAATAACCCTGTGAAGTAATGGGGGCTATTATCCTCATTTTATAAAACTGGAATTTGAGACTCAAGAGGCCTAAGACACACCCACAGTGGTAGCAAGAAAGTGGTAGAAGTGGGCCTGAACCTCAATTCCTGATTTCAATCAAATGCTTTTCTTACCACATCACACTGCCTGATCTTTGTGGTTCCAAGAACATTAAAATGCCACAATTGAAAAATATCTCCATCGCCATTCACAACCTGTGTCACTCTATGTTTGGAAACTGCTGACATCATTTATAGTTTGGGGAACAAGCAAAAGAACACGAGTAAGTACTCCCTCACACAAACACTTGTGCTTTCAACTTAATTTCTTGGCTTTTTTCCAAGAGATAGATTCTTGTTCTTACCGCCCAGGATGGAGTGCAGTGGCACGATCATGGCTCACTGCAGCCTCAAACTCCTGGGCTCAAGGGATTCTCCTGAGAAGCAGGGGCTACAAGTGTGTGCCACCATGCCCAGCTAATTTTTTAAGTTTTCTGTAGACATGGAGTCTTGTTATGTTGCCCATGTTGGTCTCTATGACTCCTGGCCTCAAGCAATTCCTGCTTCAGTCTCCCATAATTTTGGGATTATAGGCATGAGATACTGTGCCTGGCCTCTTACTTTTTTAAAGGCTTAGCTCTTGAGTGCTAGCTAAAAAAGATGCTTAGTACTTAGATAAACAGATTTTGCTTGTTAGAAATATTCATATATGAAAGAGTCCAGAATACATATTCTGCAGGTAAATTAGAAGCACCTGCCAATCATTACAAGCAACCAAAGATGAAGAACCTGTAACACTGAAGATTGACAAAAGCAGTGATGGACCAGAGAGTCCTTCTAGGAAAGCCCTTTGGCTGGGGTCCTTGACCCTGAAGTATGACCATCCCTCTCCTTCTCTTCTATTCTCATCCGTCCATCAAGTAGGGCAACCTGTGTCACAGGCCAGTGAGGACAACTGGATGCAAAAAAGAATGTGATCTCTGAATGTGTATGTGTTCTCTTCACTAGCAGTAAATTTCTGAACTATCAGCAAACTGTGGGGAAGGGCACCTGACAGCCCTATTTGGTTTGCAGGTAAAACCCTGAGATGGAACTGGCTGGGAGCCATATTATGTGCACCACTGCTCCACGGTTCTCAATGTGGAATGAAGTTCAAAGTAAAGAGAAGACAGGCTCCCCCAGAGATCCCCCCCGATCCCCATATTGTTATTTTTACGCCATAGCATTGGGCACTGACCTGCTTTGCCCACTTCCCCTTCCTCAGTGATCCTTCAGCCTGGCACCCAGCTCTGAGATGAGGCCTGCTTAGCACCAGTGAAGTTCCCCACGTTCAAACCAACAACATTCTGTGTGGAGATGAGGGAATCAAAGTTAAAATCCAACCCATCAGCATCCATGAGTTCGCTACGGATAATGGACTCCATGTCACATTCCAAGCTCCCATTGAACATGTCCAGGTCCAAGTCGCTGGGGAACTTCTCATGGCCCATAACGGGCAGGTTTGCACTAGTTGAGTACAAGGAGGAGCCTGAGAGAGAGTCCGAGAGGGTTTGCATAGACTGGCTGACAGGAGACTGCTGCTGGTGTTTGGCTGACCCAAGGCTGCTGGACTCACTCAAGCCCATGTTGCTGACAGAATTGGACAAGGCACGGCTGCCACCAAGAGCGCCCTGGGTTTGGTGCTGGTGGTGGAGCAAGTTCTGATTGACCAAACTTCCCTGGTTAGGCTGGGCAGCAAAGGACATCATTGGGTCATTGCGAAGCATCACGTTCCGGCGGGAATTCTGGGCAGACACAGCGGTGCTGGCCTGAGACATCAAGGGGTCCGACTGTGTCATCATGACATCGCTGTGGCTAAGTGAGTCCGAAGTGAGCAGGTCCTGGAGTGTCTGGTTACCATAGTGTGACATGGAAGAGAAGGTAGCTGGCTTGTTCTCTTGGATGGTCTGCATGGGAGACTGGCGTAGGGAGTTCAGAGATGAAGGTCCAAACACCGTGCTGTTGAAGGAGCTGGTTGGGGAGCCCAGGCCCGAGCCCTTGGTGGTGTATGGGAAGCTAGAGCTCCGCTGCATAAGTCCCCCAGTGGGCGATGGCTGGGATGGCGGGAGCGTGATGTTATCCAGCAGGTCGTCCATGAGGTTCTCAGTCAGCCCATCATTCAGATTCATGGTGCCTGCCATATCAGTCAGCCGTGGCAGTTCCACCGTGCATGGCTTGTTCACTGAAGGTGACAGGCTGGCTGAGCTGCTGTAGAGCATGGGCGAGAGAGGCGCATCGTCGTCCTGGACTTCATCCAACTCTGTGCTTGCCATGATGGGCGACAGGCGGCCACTGACTGTGCTGGCGTTAGAATTGGTGCGTGAACGGAAGTCCGTCCACGCATCCAGCTCATCACTGCTGCGTGACGTGGGGCTGCCAGGCCACTTGGAGAGCTGGGAGGGACTGTCGTCAGCTGATTCAGGGGCTGTCTGTAGGGCTGCCTTCTTCTTGGCTGCGCGGCCACGGCTCTTGGTATACTTGTTGCTGTTGTCCATGGAGACAGCCCGCCGCCGGGGGGCTTTTCCGCTCTTCCCCCCATCTGGGTTGATGATCCACCAAGAGCTCTTGCCAGTTCCCTCATTCTGGACCCGCATGAATCGACTATGCAGCGACAGGTTGTGCCGGATGGAGTTCTGCAGGGAGAAGAGAAAATAGAGTATGAACCAGAATGGTCCAAAACAGAGCACCCAGATGATATAGTAACCCAAACTCCTCATTTACTTTTTATTTTATTTTTTTGAGACAAGGTCTCACTCTGCTGCGCATGCTGGAATGCAGTGGTGCAGCCTCAACCTCCTGGGCTGAAGCGATCCTGAAGCACCTGTAACTAGGACTATAGGCGCATGCCACCACGCCTGGTTAATTTTTATATTTTTTGTTCAGATGGGGTTTTCCATGTTACCCAGGCTGGTCTCAAACTCCTGGACTCAAGAGATCCTCCCACTTCGGCCTCCCAAAGTGCTAGGATTATAGGCATGAACCACCGTGCTGGCCAACTCCTCATTTTTTAAAGCTGCCTCAATTTCAAAGGTTAAAAAAAATCCAACCTAATTCAAAAAGACAAGTATCTGCACGACCCTCTCTGGGAATAAAATGACATGTTAAATGGCAGTTTTCACATCTAGGGGGCAGGGAGATGATTTCACGTCCAAGAGATGCTGGGAATAGATAAGCTCACTGATAGTAGTTTTCCCCAAATTCCTAGGTTTACTGGCTTTTCTGTAATTATACTGCCCATACTGAAGTTCACACTTGGAATTTACTACCACACTCCTCTGTCCCCTGCACTTTCCAACAAACTTCCCCTCCTCTCTAAGTGTAATTAATCACTTGGTTGGAGGGCTGCTTTATCTTCTCATGGTCCCCTCCTCCACTAGTATAGAGGCACAACATCTACCTTTTCTTAACTACTTCTATGAATTAAGAACTGATGAGAATTTTTACCGGACCTTTCTATGACTCCATCTCATCCTGCCAGATTTCACACCTTAGCATGTAACTCTTGCAGACACAAGAAGTGTAGAGCAGGATTTGCCAGGTTGATTAGAGAAGTAGGCAAGTCTCCTATTCAGAAGAATTCAAATACTATATAGATACTTGCCTGTCAAGTTAGTGTGGGCTGAGCATAGTAACTTCCTTAGAAAGAGTACAGTATGAAAAGGAGGGAAAAGAACAACTTTAGAGTGGAGAAACTGACACACACTATTTCAGTCAGGTGATCAGGGTCAATACCTACAAGGAAAAGATGAGCTGATAATGTGTACCCTTGATATGACATGATGAGAACGGCACCTTCTGTGGTCTGCCTTCCAAAGCCCATAACCTCAGTCTAAGCATGAGAAAGACATCAGACAAATTTCAATTAAGGGACATCTACAAAATACCTATTCAGTACTTCTCAAAATGGTCACAGCCAAGAAGAGCCTAAGGAGCCTAAGGAGATATGATGGCTAAAGGTAATATGGTATGCTGGATGGAATCCTGGAACAAAAAAAAGAACAGTAGGTAAAAATGAAAGAAATCTGAAGAAAGTATGAATTTAATAATAATATATCCATATTGATTCATCAGTTGTGACAAATGTCACATACTATAAGATGTTAACCACAGAGGTAACTTCATATTGGGTGTATGGAAACTCTCTACTATCTGTGCAACTTTTCTATAAATTTAAAAGTATCCTAAAATAAAATATTTAATTAAAGAGTACTGCAAAATATCCTCAAAACTCTAGTGACTGCCCCCATCTTGCAAGAATTCTCCTGGCTTGGCAGATACACCCAGTTGACAGTGATGACCCAGATTCAGTCCTATCTTTGCCACTGACCAACCATGTGACCCTGAACAAATCTAATCTGTCTGCAACATTCAGTTCCCCACCTTCATTATGGCTATAATCATATCCGAACCATCTCTGACAGGGATGACGTAAGGATGATACATGATAATATACTTCAGAAGCCAGTCATGCTATGAAGTCAGGGTGTTCTTACTGCTATTATAAAACACAGAGTCCATGGTGGAGGGAGTTCATGGCCTGCAGCAGGCTCATTCTAATCTGTAAAATGCCTCATGTGCAGTAAAAGGGAGGAGCTGATGAATCTGTATGTGCCACATCCAGAACAGTATCTGCAGGCCAGATGAGTTTTTATTTGCAAGTTAAAGATATATTGCCTGATGCAACTGTCCATATATTAAATATGGACAATCCTAAAAGTTATATATACATATTTGTTTAAATTGGCAATCACCAACTATATTTATGTAGAAGATACAAACACATGGTTCTGCCAGAATGTTCCTCCCTCCACCCACCGGAGACAGAGTCTCGCTCTGTCGCCCGGGCTGGAGTGCAATGGCTTGATCTCGGCTCACTGCAACCTCCGTCTCTGGGGTTCAAGCAATTCTCCCGCCTCAGCCTCCCAAGTAGCTGGGATTACAGGTGTGTGCCACCACACCCGGCTAATATTTGTATTTTTGTATTTTTTTTTTTTTGAGATGGAGTCTCGCTCTGTCGCCCAGGCTGGAGTGCAGTGGCGCAATCTCGGCTCACTGCAAGCTCCGCCTCCCGGGTTCACACCATTCTCCTGCCTCAGCCTCCCGGAGTAGCTGGGACTACAGGCACACACCGCCATGCCCGGCTAATTTTTTGTATTTTTGTTTCACCGTGTTGGCCAGGATGTCTCGATCTCCTGACCTTATAACCCGCCTGCCTTGGCCTTCCAAATGCTGGGATTACAGGCATGAGCCACCACGCCCGGCCTAATTTTTGTATTTTAACTGGAGACAGGGTTTCACTATGTTGGCCAGGCTGGTCTCAAACTCCCGACCTCGAGTGATCCGCCTGCCTCAGCCTCCCCAAGTGCTGGGATTGATTACAGGCATGAGCCACCGTGCCCAGCCCAGAATGTTTTAAAAACATAGAACGTCAGCAGGATTTTACCGTAAGTAAATAACCCAAAATACTGTTTCACATGTAGGAAGGGCCTGTAGTTCAGGATAGGCAATAAGCATTAGCAATCATGGGTCATAAGTTGGCATTTCTACAACTGCATTTGAGAGAAGAACATAAGCAACATGCTGAGCATCTGATGAAGCAAATGTTGCCCTGGAGACTATATATCCTGATTCCTTTTACTTTTATGGTTTTTAAAAAGTATAATGGCATTTCTACTAACGGTCCAGATACTACACTTCTTTAAAAAGTAAAACAATTTTTCTATGCAATAGGTATGAAGCATGCTCTCAACATGCACTCTGCAGGGTTCAGAATGCAGGCAAGTACAGGCGGATCTACAATTCAGGTGACTAGATACATTAAATAAAAACAAACTCAAGCTTCGAAGTGAAAAAAACAGGGAGGTCCCGAGGCTATATGGAAATGTGGACACCTACCCTAAGTACTCCCACTCTGTCCAGCCCCCTCTGCGTTAGATTCTGGAAGGAGATCACACCAATACACAGAATTAATTAGAATGACCAATCAAGTATTCAGCTATCCCCCCTTTAAAAAGCATTTAGGGAACAACATTTTAAAATGTACTTTAGCTTCACCAATTCCAACCCAACTGAGAAAAAGTGTGAAACATTTTACAGAACTGCAAAATGCCCCACATTTATTTCCTGATGGCCATCTATCACTACAATTCTAACCTCCAACAATGTATGCGTATAGTTTTATAAAATTAAAAGCTACACAGGGTTAAAATCTGGACACAGATATTAAGCTTCTATAAGGGCATGTGGTAAAAAGGGGCTGGAACACCCACATCCAGGGCCATAACCACAGGGTGTTGGGGTGGGGAAGGACCATGGAGACTGCCCACCCACCCAAGTCCCTAATTGCAAGGATGAAGAAATGAGAGCCTGCCAGATTACAGCACTGTCAGTTACTGAGCCAGAGTGTTTTAGATTCATTGTCTCTAATTCTCATAATAAACCTGCAAGAATTAGTACATCAGCGCCCTAATTTTAAATACGAAGACTCAGGCTGAGAGATATTAAATAACTTAATGCAAGGTCCCACAGCTAGTGTTCACGAGAGGCAAAACTGACACTGGGTTTCCTAAACTCCAATCCACTGCTTTTTCTACAACCCTTCATATAGGCCTCTTACCAAATTATGCAGAAGTCACCATTTAATCCATTTGGGCTAACAGTTAAAGAGATTATCTAAAGAATCATTTAACATTTAAGAAAGAAGAGGAATATAAAGCACAATCTTATTTTGTTTATGAAATAGTTATGGGTATTTATTTGGTGGGTCCTTCCTTAAAAAAAAAATTTTTTTTTAAGATTTTTAAAAACAAAGTCTGAGCCAGGCACAGTGCCTGATGCCTGTAATTCCAGCACTTTGGGACACTGAGGCAGACAGCTCGCTTGAGCTCAGGAGTTCAAGATCAGCCTGGGCAACATGACAAAACCCTGTCTCTACAAAAGATACAAAAATTAGCTAGGTGTGGTGGCATGTACCTGTAGTCACAGCTACTGGTGAGGCTGAGGTGGGAGGATCACTTGTGCCTGGCAGCCTGAGGCTGCAGTGAGCTGTGAATGCACCACTGCACTCCAGCCTGGGCGACAGAGTAAGCCCCTTCAAAAAAAAAAACAAAACAAAACCCAAAAAACAAACAAGAAAAGTCTTTCAGAAGAGGAAACCTCAAACTATGAGCTTACTCTATAGGACTTACTTGTCTTTCTTTAGTAAAGGGGCCATGATAGCATTCATTCTAAAGAGGACAGTGGTTACCATAGAAACCAATGTTGGCCAGGCGTGGTGGCTCACACCTGTAATCCTAGCACTTTGAGAGGCCAAGTGGGGGTGGATCACCTGAGGGCAGGAGTTTGAGACCAGACTGGCCAACGTGGCTAAACCCCATCTCTACTAAAAATACAAAAATTAGCCAGGCGTGGTGGTGCATGGCTGTAATTCCAGCTACCTGGGAGGCTGAAGCAGGGGAACTGCTTGAACCTGGGAGGCGGAGGTTGGAGTGAGCTGAGATCGCACCACTGCACTCCAGCCTGGGTGACAGAGTGAGACTCCGTCTCAAAAAACACACACAAAAAAACACAACCCACCCCCACCCCCGCCAATACCAATATTAACTACTCTTAGATTCTGAAACAAAGCCCAACTTATTAAATAGATGATTAGCTTCAATGGCCAATCTTTGCTTGACTCTCAGTTTAGAGGTTTCTTAGTCGCAGAATGCATTCCCTGGAGCCTATTACCTACAGAAAGTTCAGACAGGTTTTTCCAGTTACATTACTAAGTCAACACAAACAAAAACCGTGCCACCATCAGTCTCATAGTCCCCAATCTCAGCAGCCTTCGATTCATACAGGGTGGCCAGTCTTCCATCGACAAAATCCACAATCTGAAAGTACGGTGTTGACAAAGACCAACAAATATGGCTCATCTGTCCATTTCTAGTTCAAATGCCCAGTCACCCCTCAAAGTCAGATGTCAGAAATGCATTCTACTGTTTTCCTCACAGGTCATGATTCCAATTATAGTTATCCTTTGTTATACACAGGGGACTGGTTCCAGGACCATCTGCATATAACTAAACCTGTGCATACTCTATAGTCAGCCCCGCAGAAGAAACTCACTTATAAGACACAACTCCCCCAGGCCCGCATATGGGTTTCACATGCTGGGAATGCTGTGTTTGGTTGAAAAAGAGCTCTGTGTAAGTGGACCTGTGCAATTAGAACCTGCATTGTTCAAGGCTCAACTGTACTAACTTCTCTATTTAAATGTTGGTAAAGCAGGAAAGGTAAATAAATAGATGCCAGATCAAATACCAGAACTCCAATGTTTCCCCACTTCTTCCCCGAAATAAAAAATTAATGGTGATGCGATTTCTGTAAGATTTCAAATGTCCCTCCTGCCACCTCAATCCCAGGAAAACTATCATTACAAATGTTCTATGGTTTTTCACTAATTCATATTATCAACTTACCAAATAGTCTAAATTTCTACGATTTTACATTACTTTTGGGATTGGGAGCCGAAGATAAAAAAGGAGTGGTCTGACAGAACGAGAATGATTTTTCTAATCACTTCTAAATACACATTTTGCTATACCCTTTGAGGCAGGCCAATGGTAACTTGCTGAAGAACTAGGGATGTGCCTTCCTTAAGGCTAAGATAGTAAGGTACATAATAACCAAGACACCTACTGCTAGAGCTCAGGCCACTGTCACAGTTACTCACTAAAGAGGCTAAGAAGCTACTGTGACCCCAAAACCCAAAATCATGTGATTTAAATCCAGTACTTTGAGATCAAGATTTTGATAAAATCACAAGAAAGAAACATCTCTAGGAAAAGACTTCAGCTTCAGGGACAAAAGTACCAGCTTGCCCCCAACGTGGGCCTAAAGGTTTAAAGAGCCCTTAAAACAACTCTATCACAACATGTCTAAAGAGAGTGCAGTGGTAAGAATACTCTTCATTTCATTTTTATGTCCATCTTCTCTTTTACTAAACGATTTACACTGAAGGAAGCCCTGCACTGGGGCAGAAACCCATTAGGTGTAATCAGTTACAGAACTGGCAATCAGTGGCATAGCCCTTCCAGGAGGCAGGTGCAGTAGGTGTGTGAAGGACGCAGCATGATGGAATTCACATTTCACAGTCCTGCTGCCTAGAGATTCCTTTGTTTGGTCCACCTTGAAGAAATCAGCATAAAGATGACTGCGCCTAGCAGAATCTGGCAATTATTTTTCTTGTTATAATGAAGACCATTTTCTAATGCAAGATACAATTATTGCTAATACTAAAGTATCCATGATCTCTAATACATGCTAACTGGTTGCGAAGACACATGGACCCCAAACAGATTAGATTAGGTGTCAGAGAGAAGCTTCCTGAAATGAAAAGTATTCCACCAATAATTTATAAAGGGGATAATTCCCACAGGCAGGATAAAAACATTCTTTGACTATCTCTTGGATCTTTGGGAAGATTAAATAAAGCTCTGCATGCAAACTACTCAGCGAAGTGCCAAGTACAAAAGCAGCTCCCAACAACTGTTAGATCCCACACGGAAGCAGTGACATCATAAATGTTAACTTACTGTTTTCCGAGCATCATATACTTTAAGCCAAAAGGTTCCAGGGCAGCCCCTTCCAGAAAAGGATTTCGAACTTTAAAAAAGTATTTCAGAGGTGCCGTGCCAGTCAGAAGTAACTGGTAATTTCTTAAATGTTGTACCCTACGTCCGCTTCAGCCCTTCCAAACCATGTTTACCTTGTGGAGACTGTCCACTCACCCAGACACCAGCTGCATGTGCTTCCCCTGGAACACAGAGAAGTTTTTGTCTGGAAGCAACATGTGGTATCAATTTATCTTTCTCAGCAATGGCAACAAGAAATCTGCTCATTTTAAAAATAAAAAGTGAGTTGTGTAATTTAACTCTTAAAAGCCCCTGCTTTTTTTTTTTTTTTTTTTTTTTTTTGAGATGGAGTCTTGCTCTGTCACCCAGGCTGGAGTGCAGTGGCTGGATCTCAGCTCACTGCAAGCTCCGCCTCCCGGGTTCACGCCATTCTCCTGCCTCAGCCTCCCGAGTAGCTGGGACTACAGGCGCCCGCCACTCCGCCCGGCTAGTTTTTTTGTACTTTTTAGTAGAGACGGGGTTTCACCGTGTTAGCCAGGATGGTCTTGATCTCCTGACCTCGTGATCCACCCGTCTCGGCCTCCCAAAGTGCTGGGATTACAGGCTTGAGCCACCACGCCCGGCCCTTTTTTTTTTTTTTTTTTAAAGACAACCCCCTCTCCTCTCTCTTTTTTTTGAGGTGAGGTGGGGTGGGAGAAGGACTGTCCAGAGCAGCAAAATGAGTTATGGTTATCTCCAAAGCCAGGCCCACTACTTCCCCCCAGACCGACTGCAGGCGTCTGCTGGTCCTTACAAGGAATTTCAGGGGAAAGCACTGGAAAGGACTGTCTTTCAATTCAGTGCTCACCCACTTTGTGTACAGGACCAGCATTTCAAATGGGTCTCACTGCTTGACTTGTGGGCACTGACAATTCAGAATGAGGCTGCCAAATGCCTGAATTCTAACACATGCATCTGCTGAACCACAGATGACAAAGGCTTTGTGAACAGCCCAATGGAACCACGAGTCACAGGAAGACCCATAGGTCTGTGTGCCACAGGAGAGCACTACAAACAGACAGCTTCAGGAGCAGGCCCGGGTGGGCGCCTTCAGTGTATAACAACAGGCTCTTTCAAGGAAGAGGCCCTCAACTTCCCTTCAGTAGCAGTTCTTCACTCTGCCTATTAGAATCACCTGGGGGGACTTTAAACACTCACATCCCAGTCTCAGAGGTTTTGATTCAATAGATGGGGTAAGGCCTGGATATAGGTACATTTTTAAAGCTCCCTAGATTATTCTAATGTGCAATTAGGGCCAAGAACCATTGGCCTTTCCCCCTTATATTTCCATTGACTGAGGATCTGATTCCAATCTAATGATTCCCAGTCTCCTTAGATCTGGTAACACAGCACAGTAATGTCCTTTAAGTTCAAGTTTCCACCATTGAGAAGATAAGGATGAGAACTGGGATGAGAGATTAAAGCTGTGATTTTATGTGCAGAATAAGAGCTACAGAAATTTTATTTTATTTTATTTTAGGTAACTGAGGTCCAGATCTGCTTTTCTTTTGAAAATCATGAGGTGAGGGGAAAGATCCTTGACCTTACCCTGCTTTGGGGACAGCCATCTCATTCTGCTCTGTGATGCTTCTCCACCCAGCATGCATAGGCATGGAGAGAAAGAAGGCATGTGGACTTTCACAAAACTAGGAATTGATGTAGCTGAAGAAGGAAGGAATGGAACACTAACTGATCCTTGTAATTTTCTTAGATATTGCTAGAATCTAGTTTTAGCTGCCTACTCCCTTCTGCTAGATTTTTATCTACTTTGGGACTAAGATGTTGTTCAAAAGCAGGTACAGAAGGTATGACAGCATAAAAATGTATCTGAAATCAAATAGAGTTATTTATAATACCAGCTATAATGGCCAAAACCAAATCTTTCAGACTGAGAAGAAAACATAAACTTTCATATAAAAGATTGCACAAACAACCTGATATGTATATCTAGCTCCACTCTACTCTTGCCTAAAACATGAAAGTTTAAACCATTAAGGAACTTAAAAAAAAAAAAAAAAAGGATGATGCTCTAAAGTAAACATTGTTGGGAACTTGGCTGAATAATTAAATTTCCAGTTAGAAACAAGATTTCCCGTTAAACTGCTGACGATAACCCTCTACCCACAGAGATGGCCTTTGGAAACTAACATTTAAGTTTTCAAGCAGCAAGCAAGTGACAGGTTCTGGTCCCTCATAAGAAAGAATAAAATAATCAACTGGTGATCAGAATAATGAATCAATTTTCTATCCAAACAAATGAGACCTATGAGGCTTTCCCAAGGGGAGGAAGGGCTGGGTACACAATTTATCCTGCCCCCAACTGAAAAAGAAATCCTAGATAGGAAGAAAGTTCTCTTAAATAGCATGAAAGATGACTACCACTATACTCCGCACACAGTTCTGTTGGGTTTTCTAGGGTGGATTTTATTTTCATATTAATTATTTATTTTTTTCTTTTAGTAATCTTCTTTTCAAGCTCTTCCACAGCTGTTTCTGCTCTTGGAGGGCAAGAGGGAACATTCCATTCCTCACAGCCAAACCTGCACTTCCGGCACACAGAGAACCCTGGCAGTCTTGCAACCTCTGCCCACACCCACTCCCTGCAGCATCCTGCCCCTCCCCACAAACTCTCCTATTTCCAGCCCCAGGTCCCTCTCCCCATAGACTGAGAAGCAGCACCTAAAGGCGTGCAGTCAGCGAGATGACAGTCCCAGAAAGTAGGTTAAAGCTGCAGCATTTTGGATGCCCCTGTTCTCTTTCTCCAAGCTTTTCCTGTGATGTTATTGAATCTGTTTCCCCTTCCCACAAGGTGCTCAGCAAACACATGCTACTGTAATTCTCTTTGAAAACCATGCTCAAATTAGCCACACAAAATCCCAAAGAGTTAACAGCCATGAAGTTACAAAAGCCATGAAGTGGAACAGAAGTACTTTTATTATTAATGTTCACTTAGCTTAAACAAAATAAGGCCGCACCTTTTTCCAGTTTGAAAACTTACTGTGTGTGGACATTGAATAAAAAGGGCATAGGAAACATGCATCCAGAACTCAGGAGCACATCCAGGGGTTTAGCATCACTTTCATGACATATGACAAGCAATCAGGGCAGGAAGCTCAGTAAAAATGCAATAGCTGGGGAACATGGAGAGGGCCAGGAAACCCTCCTTCTATGAAACAGGCAGCCCCAACTTCACAGTCGCAGACCCTGAGGACCAAAGAGGCACAGGGCTACACCTGAATCCAATCAGCTCCTAAGTGTCAACAGAGCAGAGACAGACTCACATCACCTGGCCTTGAGGTGTAAACCACCACCCAGAAAGAGAACGTTAGTACCAATGTCTGGATCAGCACACTAATAGCAAAGATAAAATGCAGGGTGCAGTCTGGCTCTTTAAACCAGAGACCATGTCTTATTATAGCTTTAGCACCCAGCAGAGGGCCTGGTACACAGCAGGGGCTCAAAAAATAGTATTTGTTTAACCACTGAATTAATGGGAAGGGGGCAGGAGCCACAAAATAGACCTGAATTCTACTTTAACATGAGATGTGATAAAACATGAGACCAAAGAATGTCCTACACGAGTGAAGATGGAAGTAAGCTTCCATTGTAAATAAAGTGTGAAGTAGCATCTAGGTTGTTCTCAGGTTGAAAAGTCTCGTCATAGGTATTAACTTCAATTATACAGCCCAATTTCCAAAAACCTGAAAATATATACCAACAAGTAGGCTTTAAGGTCTCTAGAATAAGAGATGGAAAGAAGGGCAAACTGATAGGGTGTGTGCTGCTCGGTGGAGCAAGGCCTTAGCAGGCATTTCAGGTCCATCCACGGTGAAGAGCCGGCTCTCCACCTGTCATGGGATGCCATGGAGCCCCCATTACTTGGTAATTCAGTTGGCTCAGAGTCCCAGGCACACTCAAAACCACAGATAACACATTCTGGTTCTAAAGTCTCCTCTACACAAGCACCTAGGTAACAAGAGAAACCCCAAATCAAGTCTACTTCACCTACAGTCTGAAGGAAATTCATGTATGTGGTGCCTACTAGGGCCAATGCTCTGTGCTTGACAAATCTGATCTTATTTTCACAACAAGCCTGTCAGGTGTAAACTGAGGTGCAGAAAGGTTAAGCAATTTGTCTAGTGGTTGGTGGTGCTAGAAATCAAGCCGGAGGCTAACTTCAAAAGTGAAGCTCTCACCACTGCACTGTGTGTTTCCTTCTGAAGTCACCAAACTGACTAAGGAGGGAGGCACCATTAACAAGTGACCAAGGAATAAGAAGTTTTAAAGACTGCAAAATCTGTATGATTCAATTAAATGTTCAGCATGTGGTCCCTAGGTTTATGAAAGGGATGGAAAATGTGGAAAAATGATAAGACGTGAAGCAAACCTTGCTGGAGCCAGATCTGCCCATCTGCTAAAACTAATTTTTTAGAAATGACACTTTTTCTCAGACAGACCTCCAAGGAACATTACTATCATGTCCTAACCTAAACTGGGGTCACTATTTTGGGGAACGCCCAAATATTACTATAGCCATAAACTGGACTTCTACATATTCAGGCTTTCCTCGGTGGCCCATCTGGAAGCTTCTGTGTTCTGGGAGAATTAGCCTGTGACTACGTCAAGCCAGTATTACCTGGCTGTCCCTGGCAGGCCTATTCAGGCCCTAAAACAGCTGGCACCATGTTATGGATCCTCAAGCCAGAAACATCAAGCAAATGTCTGCTAGTGCCCGACCCTTGCTATTATGAGGCTTAATCTGAAACAGGGACTCAGCTCTATACTATTTAAAACATGTAATTAGTTTATTATTGAGCCAGAAAAGATGAGCTTGCTCTAAAACTATGTGAATCTTAAAATATGATGCCTTTTGCCTGCCAACTGACAACATGATCAGGATACTTCTGTTTAACCTCAATCAAAAACTCTGGTAGAAAACTGCTTTAAGGTTACATATGCCTACTATTTTATTATTTGTCTTCTGGCATCAAAACCTGCAGAAACAAATCACTGACAATGCAAGCACATTACAGGGATGGATGTGGAGGTGCTGAGTGGGTGAGTTAAACAGCTTGAGAGTTTGACATCTGAAATCCAGGAAAACTGCTTTTCTGTTCTTAGTTTACAATCCCTTCCTTCACATGAAATTTACTGGCTTTAGCGTCACACATACAAACACAACTGTTTCTAGCTCTTCAGATGTTATGGCTCAGAAAAACCGTTCCTTTTTGTCTTGTTATTTCAAGAGCAACTGATTTCTTTTTGGTAGCTCTGAAATATATGCCAGTGTGTGGGCACAGTCACACAGCTACGCACAGGCCCACACCCTGGAAAGATTGGAAGGAGTGGAGACACATTTTTCAGCTAGGAAAGGAAAAAGTTTCGGCTAGTATTTATAAAACAGACAAGTGTGCATGCATTTGGAAGCAGGCTATCTTCCAAGTGTCAATGTTCATTATCCTAATAGTCACTGTAAATCAAGGTGTTACCAGTGAGAGAAGCAGAGAAAGTAAGTAAATGCTACACAACAATTGTTTTGTTTGGCTACTGCAAACAAAACAATTGATGTATTTTTTCTGTATGGAAATAAAGAGCACCACACAGTCAATTCTATAAAATGACTTGGGCTAATAGTACCTATTAGCCCTCCACACCTCACTGAAGTTCAGCTCTAAGGAGCCTCCTGAGGAACTGCCTTCTCTAACCTATAACCTCATTTGCATATGCAGTATTTCACCGTACTGGTTTTGCAAGATTTTTTTTCTTGTTCAAAACCACAGGATGCAAAAGTGGCTGATGACCAATATAATGATATTGTGAAATGCTGACCAAGTCAACCATTTATTCCACGACACTCCTGGGTGCTAATTACACACACAGATGAGCATCAGAAAGCTCAAAAGTTCAAAAAAAAAAAAGATCAAAGAAAGAAAGGACATTTCCAGTAACTAAAGAACCAGGCACTGATTGTATTTTTCTGAAAAAGCATCCACTGAGCCACTCAGATACCCATGTATTCTAACTTTAAATCTGGGGTGTTTCCAAGTGTGTAAGTTAATTATTAGTACTACCCTCAAACTATGATGAATGAAGCAGATTGAATGCACATGAGATAAAATCGTAGTTTTTCTAAAGGCCGTAACAGAAATGCAGTATTTTATGTACCAGGCTCTAATCTACTTCATGTACATGCGAGGTAAACTTGAAAGCACTTAAGAAACTGGAAATACAAGCATCAGTAGTGTAATATCTATCACCCAAACGGCAGGAGAAATAGTATTAACTGGCAAGGATAGTCATACATGAGACTACAAAAGCTGAACACACAGTAGAAATAGAAAATTCCTATAACTCGGTGGTGCCTCAGGTGCTAAAAGAATGTAGGAAACAGTTCTTTTAGACCCTGCTTGTGGCAGAGGTGGCTGGAGGAGACAGAAAAGCCTAAGAGGGAGGGGGCAGAATATGATGGAGAGTCGGAGGGTGAGCCCACTCCTCAACCAGCACGTGTCCCTGTGCTCCAGGGCTCACTGGTCCTCCCCATACTAGCTGTCAGTAACTCTAACGGCATTCCTGAGGATGCAGGACCCCCGACCTTATAACTACCTCCTTGGTTAAGACTGAGTTGACAGGGTCAGCCCTTGGATTATCTCCCCAAACATTCTGGAACCCTTTAACTTGGTCCTCCTGAAATTTCCAGCCCTTTCCCTTTAGTAAGGTTTTTCATTTGCTAATGGGAACGGTGTGTGGGCTCATAATATGAACAGGTACTAAGTCTTTCCCTAAGGATTAACAAATCATTAAATATACAGGGGCCATTGAGCGTAATCCCTTCACATCAAGACAAGGGAGGAAAAATATGAAGAAATAGATGTTTCTTGAGTCATTTTCAGGTTCAAAGTAACACACAACGAACGTCAAGTAACACACAACTCTCTGAGGCATTATGTGGAATGACAGTACCCTATATTAGCTGTTTCTCTAGACACAAGTTCACTGGATCCTTTCAAACAGCTACAACCTAAGGAGTTTTCTGAAGAAAGGCAGCTGAGTCCTGGTATTAATTTGTGGATGGAAAGGGAAGTAGGGGCCGAGCACAGTGGCTCACACCTGTAATCCCAGCACTTTAGGAGGCACAGGCAGGCAAATGACTTGAGCCTGGGAAGTGGAGGTTATCATGAGCCAAGATCACGTCACTGCATTCCAGCTTGGGCAACACAGTGAGACCCCCATCTCAAAAAAAAAAAAAAAAAAAGCTGAGGGTGGTGGTGAATGAAGTAGGGGTATCAGCTACTTGTAAGGTTAACAAATCCGTATTTGGAGAACAAATTGCCAGGGGTTTCTTGTGTTACTGAATGTCTTTGCTTTGTCAAGCAAAGTACTAATGGGTCTTTGTTCCAGACTATCTTTCAAGGTAGGGCTATCTTTCATCTGCACAGTGAGCAGCCTTGAAAGGTAGTCATAGTGTCTCCCTCCAGAGCAAAGGGCAGACATACTTCTTGCCTATTACAAATGATTTAGGATCACTAAACTCAAGGTTCCTGCACAACCCTACATGTGCAGCCATCAACCTGGGCCTATCTATGTCAACCCTGTGGGATTTGGGGGCAAGGAAGAACCAATGCAAAATAAGCTATTGCTCACGCTGGCTGCTCTGCCATGAGAGAATAACAGATCCCTTTGCCTCTGACCCAAGAGTTTGGCGTCTCGTAGGGGCAAATCTGAGACACTTGTAGTCCTTTTTTTTTTTTTTTTAAGGGATAGACAGGTTCCCACTCTATCACCCAGGCTGGAATGCACTGGAGTGCAGTGGTATAACCATAGTTCATTGCAGCCTTGAGCTTCTGGGCTCAAGTGATCCTCCTACCTCAGTCAGCTTCCTGAGAAGCTGGAACCAGAGGTGTGCACCACCACACTCGACTAATTTTTTAATTTTTTTGTAGAGATGGGGTCTCACTATGTTGTCCAAGCTAGTCTCAAACTCCTAGCCTCAAGCAAACCTCCCACCTAAGCCTTGCAAAATGCTGGGACTACAGATGTGAGCCACTGTGCCTGGCCACTTTGCCATTCTTCACAGTCCACTGCTTTAGCTTGTGAACTGATTATTTCCCTAACCACGAAAGATAAAATTGGGCAATGATCATCTCTAGTCATCTTTCTTCTCTTCTATATAAAATAACAAGGAATATAAGATAATAGGATGAGAAAGGAAAAGCAAGAGAGGCAGACACACATGGCTCCAGCACTTTGAATGCTCTGACCTGACTCTGCCAACAACCCTTAGGGCTTTATGACAATAAACCATTAATCAAAGGGAATAGGGGTGAGAAGATCCCCAGAGAGTCACTTTCAGTGTTTCATTTGCATCAGTCACCATCTTTTTCAGCTGTTACTCAACGTTGCGGTTTGCTTCTGGGGAATAGAGCTAAGTGTGCAGCAGGTTTAGGTTTATTTCTTTTCACCTTCCTCTTCCACCAATACAAGAACAGACACCTTATGTCCATTCCTATCCCCATCTCCCTGACAACTGGGCTGCCTCATCTCAAGGCAATTCTAACAGTACTGAGTTTCTGCGGGGTCCAGACAGAGTCTATTATGGAGCCCTGGGCCGGGAAGCATTTCTCCTCAGTTCCTTGTCTATGGACGGCCCTCAATTTAACCTTGGCAGAGGTGCTTCCAGGTCTCCCCCTGGCCACAGTGACTTTGCTGTTGTAAAGTGTCATGCATGTAGATACCTAGGATTCCCTCCTCTTTCCACTTAGCTCTCCCACATAAATTTTCTTCTTTCTTCTGACAGTATTTAGCAGCTTTACATCTCTATGAAGGAAAATGGACTAGGCATTGCCTGTGAACCAACAGCAAACATATACAATAGACATTTATAGACTCTCTCCAAGTTTCCAAAAAAAAAGAGTTAATTTTCTAACTTATTAATGATGAGCCAGGAGGCTTTATCATGAAATACAGAAACTTTATGACATTTCATTTGCCATAGTTTTGTACACAAGAAATCGGTATTTTCTTTTCCCTCCCCTTTCCTCTTGGATAACCTATTTCAATTTCGGCAAAAGGAGGGATATATTTACTATGGTGTTCACGTGCATCTACATGTCTAGTACCTCTGAAATGATACTGGATTGTTGCCACATGGCCAAATAATGTGCTCTTTGATAATTATCAATTAGGATGCTATAAAATGGGCCAGTAGTTCCACTCTGCTCACACTGTGTGGTGTTTTGGCCACCGAACACAAGCCTTCTTTGGTTTCTCCCTACATCAATCAGAAAATTCTGTTAATTTGCTGTGATGCTATTTGTGGACATGCATGAAAAAGAATGCAGGCATCCCGGAGTAAATTAGGGTCAACTCACTCCACTCAGGCAGCAGGACACTAGCACAGCACTCCAGCTACAACAAACATTATACAGGGACCCCAGTTTGTGCTGAGTGGAAAGGCCTGCAGAAATAAGGAACTATTAGCACCAACTTGCAAGTAATCCATTTTTAACGCTTCCAGTCTAGGGTAGCTGCCAAAGAATTTGGCCAAAGCCATCATTTTAAAAACACCAATTTAAGCTACAATGAGGTATTCTTGCTATAGTAAACAGGTTTTAGTTTGTCTGTCGAAATCCATATATTTTAGGTTTAAAATCCATATATTTTTAAAAATCCGTAATTTGAGGTTTAGAAACAGAAAAAAGTAAGGTTTCAAATTTAGATGCTACTTGGACATTTTATAGCTCCTGCGGTTTTTCTGTCCTTTTACCTGATAGGTCATTTTGTGCAGTACTACGCTTAGTGATGATTATTAAAATTTTTATGGGGGGGGGGAAGGTGCATAAGACATGGAGAAATCACATCAGATCATAAAAAGGAAAGTGGGAAGAGTTAGATAGCAACAGAGATATATCTCTTTCTTTTATGTTGGAGATGCCTGGCATGTGGAAGACTCAACATATTTTCTCAAAAGCATAAATGAATTCTCCCTTTATTTTATCTTTTGAACTAAACCATGCTGAGTAAGGTTAGCATCTGCAATGAAAGGCAGGAGAAAAGAAGCAGACGTTCTTCCACCACTAAAGAAGTACACATTCTCTTTCCCAGGTTTCCCATCTCCAAGAAAACCTACCTTTAGCATTGGAAGTCACACATAATAAACTATCAGACTTAAATAAATTAGGTTATCTGCCTTAAACTTCAGAAGCATTTATAAGTTTAAAATCTGAATAGAAAATTAAGTTCTATTAGAAGTTATACTCATGTTTCAAGAAGACTACACAACTCAAATACAGCAACAGAAGACATTTTGTTTTTAATTAAGATTTGGGAAAACAAAACTTGTATTGGTTGGTGAAAGTGTTAAAGTGGGTGCAAAGTTTTTGAAGGCGTGTTCATCACTATCTATTGATACTGCACACAACCTTGGACTTAGTAGAACAGACTACTCCATTCTTCTCTTATTCATTATTCACACAATGCCAATTTTTAGCTGAGCCCAGACAAAAAGACTACGTTCCTCAGTCTTCTTCGAAGTTAGATGTGGCCACGTCACTTAGCTTTGAAAATCGAATGGCACGGAAGTGGAAGAGTTCCATGGAAGACTATTCAAAGGCAGCTGACTCAGGTGAGAGATGAGTCTCTTCACTTGTGCTGTTCTCCCTCCTTTTGGCCTCCATTTGGATGGACCATGAGGAGACCCTGAGGATGAAAGCCACTTGCTGAGATGACAGGGCAGAGAATAAGAGGAGACTGAGTATCAATCACTTCTTACAGTGGCCACACAAGCCCTAGACTTCTTTTACATGAGAATAATTCACTATTAAATTTGTTTTCCATTAGCCAAATCTAATCCCACCTGATAGGCCCAACGGTTCTATTTTTAGGAATTAATTTTACTGATATGCCCTCCTGCATGTTATCTCTGTGTGTATATACACACACTCTCAACTTTTGCACATATTAGATTTTTTTAAAATTATAAAATTCCAAGCATTAATAATGGTAATTAGAGGTTTCTGTTCATATTAAGATAATGCAATAGAAACACCTAACAAGACAGACCTTTATGTGCCTATATTCTATACCTAACCTGATGTATGTGTCATCAGGCACTTTCAAAGTGCTTTTCAGTAAATGACTGTGTGTGTGCTGGGTTCTGTCATCGTCTAATGTTGCAGACTGGCAGGGTCAAGTTCTCATGTGGAGGCCATTAAGGATAGGGACTTAATACATTTGTAAGCTAAGAGGCTGTATTATGATGAGGCTATTGACACTTGTTGTTTTGGGTCAACCTGGATTTCAAGAAAAGAAAAAAAAGCAATTTTGGGGATTCAAGATAAAAAAATGAATTATGGGAAAGAAGGCTTGAAGAGACATATGGTCTTACCATTTACTGGGAATTAATTTAATGGTAATAGAATATATAGGGTTATTTCTACCAATCATGAGAATTTTGTCTGGGCCAATGCCTTAGTAACAATTTTCACATAACTATCAGAAAATAACATCAACAGCCAGTGAGCACAGATTATCAACAACATACCAGGATACTGTAATTTGGTTAAGTTTATGCTTTTCTAACTTTGGAGTAACATGAAATGAACAGAAAGTAAGGCAGTCTCCACTCAAGCCCAGAGCATCAAATCTAAAAAATAAAAATGTTATTTTCATTAACATTTAATATCATATAACATCAGGGCTGGAATGGTGGTAGAAGAACTGGAGGGGCCACAGGTTCAGTCATTCAAATCGGTATTTGCTGAGGTCCTTCCATGCACCAGGCATACAAATGTGAGTGAACAGACAGACATGGTCCCTGGTCTCATTCATAGATTTTATAATTTTGTGGAGTGAGAGGGAAGTAAGGGACAGACATTAATTAAAGCAAACAAATACATACATAATTACAAATTGTGAAAAGTGCTCTGAAGGAAAACAACAGGGTACCATAAGAGAAAATAACAAGGTCAGCTGGGTGTACCTAAGACAGACTGGAAAGTCGGGAAAGACTTAAGACCTGGAGGAGGAGCAACTAAGTAATAAAAGTCACTGGGATGGGTTTACCTAGAGAGGATGGAGCGGATGGGTGTACCTAGAGAGGACATCGAGAAGAGAAAACCTGAGAGTTTCTCATGGGAGTCATGCAACATGAGGGCGGGTAGAGAACAGGGATCAGACAAAAGAAAGAACAGAAGCCACCAGACAGGAGAGGAGTGTGGCGATTGTGCCCAGGAGAGCTTAGTCCTTCAAGGAGAAAGGAATCACCACTGAAAGATCCAGAAAGAGAGGATAACAGAGTGTCCATGAGCTTTGGCAACAAAGAGGTTATCACTAGTTGCCTTGGCAACAGCAGTATCAAAGGAGTGGTAGGGACAGAAGCCAGGAAAGATGCCAGCAAGGGATCAGTACTAATAATAAAAAAGCTAACATTTATTAAGTGCATATGATGTACTAAACACTCTTCTAACTTACAGAGTTTAGTACTATCTCTGTAAGTCCTCACAACAATGGGGGCAATAATGGTCCCCATTTTACAGATGAGAAAACTGAAGCTTGCAAAACCTGCCCAAGACCACACTCAAAGGTCTGCACCAGGGCCTAAGCATGATGCAGTGAAGGCCTCAGAGAGGGAGAGGGAACAGGATCTAGAGCCTATAGCCGGGAACTGGCATTGTCCTGACCCTCAAGCCACACGATGGCCTTTCCCAGTGAGGGACATAAAATGGGGCAAAACAATCCTGCAGGCTCTAGGAGTACACTGGGTAACAACGGCCACAGGAACAGTCCTTCCATCTTGCAAAAAACTTACTATCTTGGGGATGGTACATTCTAGAACATAGATTTGATAAGTTCCCACTTGTTTCTCCACTATTCATTAATGACCCATGAAAATCATTCCATCCTAAAGATGACCTGAGGGGCAAACACAGCTGAACTCTGCACTGAAGGTCAGATCTTCACTCCTCTGGAACTTTCTGCCATTCAGCTCTGGACGATACCACTGTTAATTAGTGGGCACCACTGCCACAGCTGGGGCGAGGGCAGGGTGAAGCAAAACACACGGAATCATTCTTGCTCTCTCTCCTCTCCTCTTAGTCTGGTCAAAAAGGAAAAGCTGACCAAAGAGAAGAAATTGTTGGGTTGCAGCTGAACAGCCCTCTCATTCCATAACCAGGAATACAAACAAACCACCAAAAATCAAAAACAAAATAGAAGAGCAGTTGTTGATTTCTGAGTTTTGCTCATCTTGTTTTCAAAACCTAGCAATCTCATTAACTTCACATCCACTTTGGAACACTTTTTAGGCACTTGAAGGAGTGAGCACTCCTCTCTGACGTGACCTCAAGGTTGAAAACAAGCAACATAAGTAACCTAAGGTACTTGACTAGTCCCCTCATCCTCATTCCCCAGGTCCCTTCCTGTCCCTTCTACCTCCAGCCAGTTTTAATTTGCACTGCAGTCTGAAAAGGTCAAGCTGGGCATGGGCAAAGAACTGACTGTTTACACAGTTAAAATAACAAGAATGAACTAAAAATGAAGTCACCCTCTGTAGAACAGCACTATTCAAAAACGGGGGTGAAATAAAATTCCTACTACAGTAAAGCCTTCCATATAGATTACCAAAAGGTGGGGAAATGAGACTTTAGAAGTCTATTTACATTTTATGATTTAGTCTCTTTGGATTTGGAAGTAAAGAGTAGCCCATAGAAATTCTTTAGCTAAGAAGCTTAAATGTACTTATCTGATCATGTGACATACACATTATGTTCTGGATTCTTGCAAATGTGCTCAATCTGTATGCAAACACCAGAAACAAACAAGCTGCAACAACAAAAGCTGAAGTTACATTAATTGACAACGAATTAGCTTAACGGAAGCACTCATTGGACTTTATGGAACCACTAACTGGACAGGGATCAGACTGTCCTACCTGTGACTCTCCCAGCAACTGTCCCAAACACTGCAAGTGAAGAGTTAAAATGACCGTCTCAGTGATAGTATTAAAGTAATTTAGAGGGCACCTACTGCCATACATACATCATTCTAATTTTTCGAAACCTCCTGTTGTTTGCTGGCCTTGAATTAGATGAGAGCTGCTGAACTTTTTTTATTTTCAGTCTTTACCTTTTCCTTGAGTATCAAAGTATTACATGCTTATTCTAAAAATCTGGCAAGATAAGTGTGGAGAAGTAGAAAAAACATTACGTAATTGACCCTCCAATCTACAACCTTTGTAGATTTTGCTACTTATTTTCTGTAGTTTCTTGTTTATGTGGATGAGAACATCCTGCATATTATCCTGATCCACGCCACTCTCCCAAATTAATGTTATACTATCAGCAGTTCCCCTTGCCAAAGACCCTCTTAAGTATATTTCTTATAACTTCAGGACGGGCATGGTGGCTTACACCTGTAACACCAGCACTCTGGGAGGCCGAGGCTGGAGGATCACTTGAGCCCAGGAGTTTGATATCAGCCTTGGCAATATAGTAAGATCTCATCTCTACAAAAAATTTTAAAAATTAGCCAAGCATGGTAATGCGTGCCTATACTCCCAGCTATTTGGAGGGCTGAGGTGGGAGGATTGCTTGAGCCTAGGAGCTGGAGGATTGCAATGAGTTGAGATCGTGCCACTGTACTCTAGCCTGGGCCACACAGTGAAACCCTGTCTCCAAAAAAAAAATAAAGAAAACAAAAACAAAAACAAAAAACGTCAATGACCTGTACTCTTCACTGTTTACCTGGGTACTGCTCTCAAAATCTGAATTAAAGCTTTGTGCTTCAAGTCTCATGCATTCATGCATTCTTGCATTCTTCTAAATTCCATGCACAACACAGGATATGCAGAATGCTCTTCCAGTCAACCCATTTATATGGACAGGTCTTAATACAATGAGTGGCATTTGTATTCAAAGTACAAAGTCTATTTTAGCTAAAATGTTCTCCTTTACAAGCAAAATACAAGAGATTTTTACTGTACAATGTACTTTTTCTGTATGTTTTTTGGTGGCAATTCTAGC
This sequence comes from Theropithecus gelada, assembly GCF_003255815.1. Taxonomy (NCBI): domain Eukaryota; kingdom Metazoa; phylum Chordata; class Mammalia; order Primates; family Cercopithecidae; genus Theropithecus; species Theropithecus gelada. The sequence continues at coordinate 133,285,185 of NC_037671.1, read as the reverse complement.
CCTCCACATACACCACAGGCTTGAGGACATCTCTCAAAAACTCATATTTTAAGGGGTGTTTATGTATTCTGCAGTCCTCACGTACTATCCTGCTTGCTATGGGGGCAACCAAACCACCAGGGGAACGCAAAGACACATTTAAAATGGAGTAAGGTGAATTATACTCTAAATATGTATCAAGTAGTCATCACGACTCTGTCTGGATAAGTTGCCTTATTATTCCCTAAGTTAAATATGCAAAAGAAAAATGGCACCGAGAAGTTGAGACAAAGCGTTAGAATGGGAAGAGGCTTTAGAGCTTACCTGACTCAGTGGTTTTCAAACTGTTTATGGAGCCCTAGAGGTTCTTTAAAGCTCTGAGAGGGGGAAGCAGACCAACTTGTCAAAATTCAATGTGCCAAATTTACTAAATTGATTTCTTTCAAAAGCACTAGTAAGAATGTTTGGGTTCTGTACTGATGATGAAATATTTTAAATAAAATTAGTAACTTAAGTTTAAAGGCAAAGTAAGAAAGAAAATCAAAATTAGTTACAAAAATCCCTTAATATTGAAATAACTGAGTTTCCGGCCAGTCAAGGTGCCTAATGCTTATAATCCCAGCACCTTGGGAGGCCAAGGTGGGCAGATCGCTTGAGGTCAGGAGTTTGAGACCAGCCTGGCCAACATGGTGAAACCCCATCTCTACTAAAAATATAAAAATTAGCTGGGCGTAGTGGCGTGCACCTGTAACCCCAGCTATTCAGGAGGCTGAGGCATGAGACTCAAACCTAGGAGGCACAGGATGCAGTGAGCCAAGACTGCACCATTGCACTCTAGCCTGGGCGACAGAGTGGGACTCTGTCTCAAAAAGACAAAAAAGAAAGAAATACTGAGTTTCCAAATCAGTAACTGGGAGCTCAATTCCTAGAACTGTGCCCAGCACATAGTAGGGCAAAATATATATTTGTTGAATGAACTAGGAATGAATAGGATCCATTAACTTTTTAAGAAAACCCAACATAAAAGGGCAAGATCAAAGCAGTACAAAGTCAAGACACCCAGAAGGCATTACTATAATAAGCTGTATGATTAATGACCCAAATTTTCTATCTACTAATTGTACATAGGAAATTGTGAAGTATCAAAGACCTCAAACTGACTAAATGTCCTAAACAAGCTATATAACAAATGCTAAAATGTTCACACAAATGAAAACGATTCATTAAAAAACACTTTAAACATCAAGATAATGCACATGTATTTACATGAAATGCTCACATTTTTGTTAATGATGACGTAGATCTTTGTGAATTTATCTAATACGAGTATGTGCTTAGTAAAAGTTTAGTTCATCAACTCTGATCCAAACTGTATACTGCTGTTCAAGCATTCAGGGACCTGACGTTAGTAAACTACATGGGGGATCACATGGCTAACAAGTGGGTGTGGGATCCCCATTTCAATTCAGCCTATAGGTACTGTTGCCTCAATTATGACAATTGAAAAATTCCACTGTCCAAGACTGTCCCTAAGGCTTACTGTGCCACAGTCCTCTTATTATCACACAATATCATCCCTACATTTCTTCTCCAATGAAAGCAGTTTCTCTGGGAGCACTGCCCCTCCTTCCTCCTCCTCACACCCATCACTTCCTCCAAATTCTGACTTGAAACTCACTACCTGCAGCAAGACTGGCCCCACCCTGTTTGGATGACTGCTGTGGTCCTCTGCATCTGGGAGCAGGTGCTCCATATTTAAAAACAGAGCTGTCTTTTATGCGATGTTTTACTGTCTTGAACTAGTCTCTGTCTCACAGGTGTATGGTTTTCTGTTAGATTCTACCCCTCCAAGGAGACTGTAAAATCAAAGACCAACGAGTGAGTTCTATGCTCTTTCTGAACCTCGCCGTAATTGATTCAGTTTGAGGCACAGAGTATGGTGTTCGATAAATATTTAGAAAGTAAAATCTACAATGTTATGCTATAGGAACAGTCATTTCATTCAAGTTTTGCCTTCTTAATTGATATGTACTTTTAGGGAGAATTAGTCCACAATTTACTGAAATTACATAGAAAAGGAAGATGGGTAAGTAGTTGCAGTATCTGGATTTTATTTATTTATTTTTGGCAGGGGGAGGTTTGGGCTAAGCTCAACCAGGAGCAAACCAGACCTGTTTGAGGCAGGGTCCACCTCCACTTGCTCCTTTCTGAAGCGCCACTGTCATTGCTGTCACCTTGGGTCACTGTACCCAGGCTTAAGCAGGGTTTTTCATCCCAGGGAATACGTTCTGAGGGCAAAGTACAGAAAGAAGATGGTCTCATTGGCTTTCTCTCATTTCTGTCCAAAGTATTTGTGACCAACAAACTGAGCTTCTGACTTTATTTACAATGCCACACACTTTAGGTACCTGGAAATAAAAGCTTTCCCCAAAAGTCAAAAAAGCTAAATGCTTGGACAGTGTGGCAGCTAGTGGAGTTCTTGTTTCAGTGCCCAAAGAGGTCCAGGAAAGAGATTATGCTTTGCATATGAAAGGAAGCAGGATTTAGCCTCACCCACCCAGTGCCCTTCTCCCACCCAGTGGGAGGCAGGGCCAGAAACGAGAATGCTCTATTTTCAGGTCAGAGAAGCAAACTGGTGCCAGGTCTCCAGGCGTCTCCAGTGAAAAAGGACAGATCCTGAGGTTATCTTTCCTCTGGGTCCGTTAACCTGAAAAGTCTCCTGTTATGGGCCTGTTTGTCCAGAGGGAGCCCAGCCTCCCAAGGAAGGCCATCTAGATAGACAGAGCTGACACCGCAGCAGAAGAGGACTCGGGATGGCCTGTGGAATGAACACCCCGAACGCCATTAGGCAGGACATGGTGCCACTTTTCTGACTGTAGATTTTATTAACGGAACTTCAGGAATAACTTTAGGATAAGAGAACTCACCATTCACTTTTCCAAAGAATCTGGACCTCTAACCTAAAAACAGTAAATCGTCTTAAAACAGCTCTACACCTTGTTATGTTAGGTCCTATTGCTCTGTGTCCTATCTACACGATACGAACAGAAAACAAACTGCAAGGTAAAAAAGCAAAACTTCCACAATGCGATGCTTGCCCAAGTCGTCTGTTGTCCTCCAGGTGCCTTGAAAACCACTGGGGCAGTGGGAGAAGGCTGGGAATCACAAACCTCTTTTCCTGGAGTTACTTATTTTTTGACACCGCTTGAATGGAATCCTAAAATGTCAAAGCTGTAGGGGACCTTCAGCTTATCCACTAGCTCAAGCCCATAATTTTAGAAATGAAAACACTGGTGTCCAGAGAGCTAAAGTGCCTTGGACATAGAGACACACTGCTAGTTAAAGGCTGGGTCAGGACCCACACTTTCTACCTCTGATCCCAATGTGTTCTCTTTTCTCTGTATGGTTTTCAAACCTTGTATTTAGTAGCGGAATCCTTTTCCCAAAAGAAATCTTGGACAAACCTTATAGGCACAGCAAATGAAAAGTGGAAATGCTCTGGCTAAACGGTGACTCAAGGTCCAGGGCCCTGAGGCACCCCCTACCAAGAGTCGGTGGGGTTTCTTAGAACTGCATCTGAAAATGACTCCTCCACACGCACTTCTTCTTTATACTCTCCTGTCCCATTCATCTCAAAATGCCATAGGGATATATGCAGTAGAAACACGCAAGCATATAATGATAATACTGAAAATGAGAAAAACAGGGTAAAAAGTTACTCATATTTCTAATTACCCTAACTTAACCATTTTTGACATTTTTATATTTTGTTTTCATTTTTTTAAGTATATTTATTTCACAAATTTGGAAACACAATTTTCTTTCCTGTTCTACTGAGCTAACATTGAATATATGTATTTTTAACACATTAAACTTTTTTAATACTCCTGAGGATTTCAAGATGTTCTTTTTGATAAATGGCTACCTTCTAAAATATGTCACAACATTTCAACATTTTATCAACTGAACGGAAAAAACTTTTTAAATGAGGATAGTATTAACTACAGGGAAAGAAAACCAAAATGCTACTAGAGAGGAGACAGAATGGGGGAAGAGGCAAAGCCAGGTCATGACGAGAGGACGCGCTGCTGACTCAGAGGCAGGGAGAAAACACCAGGGGAAAAGAAAGACACTAAGGAAATTCTTGGTGGAAATAAAGTCTTCCAGAATCATGACTCTAGAAAGTGAACTCTTTCTATCATTATCAGGAGTCTGATGTGTATAATAAACCTGTATAGGCTTAACTCATCTAATATTGCTTTTATATACACACCCATAAAACACACTCAGAGGCTAACCATACCTTTCTATTATTGAATCAGTTTTGCCCCCCAGTATTCCTGGGGAGAACCACAGGCTGAATTTTGACACTTAGCTGTAATAAGGTTAAGCAGGACCCTGGGACAAAGCCCTCTGTCTGGTTTCTAGGCTAGTTTCTGGCTTTGTGTTCTGTATTGTGTCACTGAACCCAGCAGCACCTCGAGAAACTGCCGATTCACATGTTCACAAAGAGCTCATCAAACTTAAACGTAATGCAATTTTTTCAAGTGGTGCTAAACTAGACAATTAAGGAAGACAAAAACAGGTAACAGAAAAATAGCCTCTCCATTTTCTATGTATTCTCTCAATACCTCAATTTATTTTATTTCTTTCACAGCTTTGAGGAAAACCTCATTAAGGGGAGATATAAAGTTGTGAACTAAAATAAAGGACAGGGGCAACATGGCTGCGCAATGCTCAGAAACTCCCTCCCTCTGCAGAAGTCTGCATCTCTCCCAGTCCATTCCTACACGTCAAAAAGATCTGCAGGTCCATTTACACAGCCTCCTTATTCAGAACAAGGGGATTTCAACACAGGTGCCTCAGTGGGACCGCCTGGGAGGATGCTGCAGAGCTGCCCAGGTGCCAGGGTCCTGTAACCTCAAATTCTTCCAGGGAATGCAAATCAGGCTGGATGGACACATAACATGAAGTGAGTCCTGCTCCAGAACACAGCTCTTGTGAGTGGCTGCCAGGCTGGGCGGTCTTTGCTTCCTGTGGTTTCTCATCTGGCATATGTCAAAGGAAGATCCCTTATTCTCCAATCCTCATCCTCACAAACTTCCAGAGCCCACCCTGGACACCTCCATCCCTATATAAAGGAGGAGGCCACTTCCCAGGATGCACAGTGGTGAAGTGGTGAAGGGCTGGTCTGGTCTAGTCACTGCCTTCCTGAGAATCTAGGATGCTAGCACATGAGTGCTGAAAAAACAGTCTCTGAGATGCTTGATCTCTTGCCTCATGCACTCCCCACCCCTAACCAGTTCCACTGGGCTCAACACAGGGTTTGTTCTATTCCAGAACGTTTAACCTGTAAGGATGCTAGGTTTAATCTTCCCCTCAGCTAAATGAGCTCTCTAGAGCATACAAAACAGTGATCTCCTGTTTAGAGATCTAGTGAATAAATACCAAAGAAGTGGACATCTGACATCTGTATTCTCGGAGAGATCAAACTAACACTTGATGTGTGCATACCGCACAAGCTCACTACCCCCAACATCTATGAACAACATCTATACACTAGGTAACACACAGACTGGGACCTGAGTACAAGGATCACTTCAATCTCCAGGGCTTCCTCCCCAGAAGCCGCGGGAGGCACAGAGGTGCTAGTCACATTTCAGAAGCAGCCCATGAACCCAGCCTCAGAACAATTTGTCTTCTCACTCCCCAGATGGAGGGCTTGCTTCCCTAGCTGGGGAGTGACAAGCTTAATCCCGCTTTGTGCGGGAAGACTGACAAGATTACCACACAGACAACGAATCCAGAGTAGAAACAGCTTTCTTTTTTTCTGAGAAGTCTTATCAAGGAAACCAGTTCTTATACACAAAAGCTTTGCTTTCTAAAAATCTTCCTCCAGTCATCGTAACCAACTCATCATCCATGACCCAGCCCAATCCCTCTGACAGAGGCAGTAGGTCAGCATGGTCCAGAAAACATGAATTCTGCTGTATCTAACTGCTTGTAATTCACACAGCCTTACTTACCACCATCCACCTCTACTAACCACAAGGGCTTCCCCCATTATGCAACTGTATGAGTGGCCAATAGTTTCGCCACCCCCGTGCAGTGCTATGACAGGATGTGCCTCTCTAGCAGAAAGGCAAGGCACCTCCCAGCACCTCCTGCAGCTCAGCTCCTGACATGTCTAAAGACACTTCTTGTTATAGAATCATGACATGTTATTCTTTTTATTGTGATACATTTTAAACGAACAAAATTACACAGAATATAACAAATACCTGTGTACCCACAGCTCAACTTTAGCAAATCTTAGTATTGTGCCGTATTTGCTTCAAAAAATTTTTTTGTAAAGAAACAAAATATTCCACATACAGGTGAAATACCTTCGTATTCCCCCTCCTCATTCCATCTTTTTTCTACCTTTCTCAGAGGCAACCACTACCACTATCCTAAAGCTAGTACTTATTATTATTATTATTTTTTGAGATAGAGTCCTGCTCTGTTGCCCAGACCAGAGTACAGTGGCGTGATCTCGGCTCACCGCAACCTCCCGGGTTCAAGAAATTCTCATGCCTCAGCTTCCCAAGTACCTACAGGCACCTGCCACCACACCTGGATAATTTTTGTATTTTCAGTAGAGATGAGGTTGTGCCATGTTGGCCAGACTGGTCTTGAACTCCTGGCCTCAAGTGATCTGCCTGCCTCAGCTTCCCAAAGTGCTGGGGCAGGTGTGAGCTACCATGCCTGCCATATTTATTATTTTATAACATTTTAAATTCTTATATGAATATGTACACACACACACAATGTATATATCAATACATTATATATAAAATACATACACAATGTATATCAATACATTATATATAAAATACATAATACTGCTTGCATATTTTAAAATTATATATAAAAGGTATACCATCCGTATTGTTATGTACTTGCATTTTTTGCTTAATTAAAAAAAACACTTATTCTTAAGTTTTAAATATATGCAGAAGTAGAAAGATTGTTATAATAAACCTACCACCATGTACTCATCATCCAGCCTCATGATCCATCTTATCTGTATTTAGATTCATATCTATCCCCTACCCACTCATCCCCCTCCTGACCCTCCAATCACTCTGAAACAAATCCCATACATGCAAAAAGTTTAAAGGTCTCATGCCTGTTGAGAGTTGGCTTTCTAAAAAGAAGCCAAGGCAGAAGGGGGAAGGAAGGACCCAAGTGCACAACCTCAAGCACCCTAGACATTATGGCTCAAATCATTAACAGATGGATCAAACAGGCAACGAGGAATGCCAGCTGTAGCCTGGCCCAGTAGTCTGAGTGTGAGCTGCTCCTTTCCCAGTGAATCTGCAGCTGGGAAGGAGGTCATCATCCCTGACCCTTTCCATCGCCCACTACCTTTAACCCCAGGTCAGATTTTTATCTCTGAATCCTTGCACCACCCAAGATAATATCCTCATCACACAGAAACTCCATCTTTACCCTCCTTTATATACTCAATACCTGAACTGCATCTCTTGATAAATTCACACACACAGGTCAGCAGTTGCTAATGCTTACCAAGTGCTTTCTTTATGCCAAGCATTTTTTTTTTCATGCCTCCTGTTGCAAATTAACTCATTTTACAGATGAGGAAACTGTGGCACAGTAGAGTTAAATAATTCCTCCAAGGCCAATAGCCAATAAATGAAACCACATATTAGACCCAGATGAACTGGCTCCAAGGCCCATATAATAACTCACAAGGCCTCCTTAACAAAAGGACCAGTTCCATGGAATATAAAGAAGCCACACACTCATTTGAGGTTTGGAGGTAATCAAAATTCTGCCAGCAAGTATGTGATATAAATCTGGGTAACTGAGCCAGACTGAAGGTTGTCTGTGGATTGTTCTGGGCAATTGGTTCTCAGCTTTTTACCTTTTTTTTTTTTTTTTAATTGACTTCTTTGCAAGAAAAGTAAAAAATAGTACAAAGGTAGACAAAAGCCATTCATTAGTCCAGTTTCTCCCCTCAACTTTACCCTCAACAGCCACTTATAACAGGGAACCAAAAAAGAGTAGATCATGCTCTTAATGCCTGAAAACACGTGACCTTCATCTTGAGAATGTGGTAGCGCCATGTCAAAGAGCTTCATTGTACTGCATGTACAAAAGGGAGCAGAATTATAATGACCTAAGTATTTGACCTTCATGTAGCGAATGCATCAAAGCTTGGCTCCCTAACAATTTTTTGTCATTTATAATAAAAACTGATTTTATGCAGGAAATGCCATTTTTCTTTCAAGGACAAAACCCAGAATTTTACTCAGCGGTTTTTTAAGTTGCATATATCTTAAGTGCTACGTTCTTGATAATAAACATAAAATCTTTTTTTTTTTTAAATCAGCAGATAAGACAAATCCTTCTCTTCTATTTGCCAATGTCACAAACACACAACACACACACACACAGACACACTCATACCCACATTCCCTCTCTCTCTAGTGCATGAGTGAAATTTCTTATCCAAAGCAGGCTAAGGATTTTTCACTGTGATAACACTGTTTACTTGTAATTTATAAATGAGAATAAACACTACTGCCTCAACGTCTCATTTTATTTATCCAATCAGTATTTATGGAGCACTGAGTATCCAAGTACTATGCTCAATGCTAAAATATACCAGTCGACAAGATGCTCCTCAGTTTTGTGTATTTTGAATATTGAGAAGAATTTCCTCTTTTGCTTAAATTCCTGGCTTTTGAACCCTCAATTAAGAAGATATCTTCCAGCTGAACTTTTACTTGCTCATGGAAAAAAAAAAATTTACAAGTGGTGGCAACTGGGTAGACAAGACACAAGTAAAAACTGTAATATACTAACATACGATTTCGCAAGATTTTAAACAGTTTTACAGAGCACACATAAACCATTTAAAGGTCCAGCTTCATTCTTGGTAAAGTGGAAATCTCTCCATATACCCTTCCAAAAGAAGGGGAAAAAATACTTAGGTGTCCACCAGGAAGTTGACGTTTTCTACACTGTACTTGGCTTCTCTACATTTATAAGGGTCAGGCAGGATGACCTGAAAAAACACCGCCGGTTGACACCGGCAGATCACTAGTTCAAACGGAGTGCCAGCCTTCTCTATTACCATGTGCTTCACTTGTCTTTGGTATGTCTCACTGTCTAAATATGGGAAGGGGGAGGGATTTCCGCAGGTCCCATCCTGACCCAGGTGCACGAAAAGGCATCTGTAGCCAGATTATAGTGCCTCAAATAATGCAATGCACAGTGGGTTAGGGGAGAGAGAGAAATTACTCAAGAATTATGTGAGATAAAACTAGTTTTAGAAAAGAGCATAGTTGCTATTATATGGTAAAGTATTACATTTTTGTATTAATTTTTTCAGACTGCTAAAATGCTACAGGCTTCGTGGGCAGTCTCTCAGATATGGAGAAACTGGCTGTTGACCTCTCCTGTTCCCCAGCTACACCTTAGTTATCCTCTGTCATGCTGTTGGTCATGGTCTGCTTCCAAAAATAAATTTAAGGCAGCTGGGACTACACTTTGCTAATCTCTGTAGTCCCCATAGCACCTAGCACCGTATCTAAAACAAACTCAGTGCTCACTAATATTTTTTATTTTTACTTAAATTAAGGGGGCTTTCCCTGGTGTGATACAATGTGAAGCACACAGCACTACCCAACTAAGAAGGCTGAATCTCAGTCTAATCAAGCCTCTAGAGTTAATTTCCAGTTTCAGGAAATTCAGGCGATAGAGGAACCAGATAATGACACCACAAGAAAACAGATATATCCAGAATGTGGGACATTCTGCAGGACAACTGACCCAGTTTCTGCAACAAGTCAATGGCATGGGAAAAAGGGGGGGGGGGGGGGAGGGATACAGCAGAGAATGGCCCTTGATTAAGAGACATAATATCCAAATGCCACATGTGAATCCTGATTCTAACAAAACCATAAAGAACATTTATTTTGTACAAGGGAGAAATTTTTAAAATTATACAGTGGGCATTAGGTGATATAACAAAATATGGTACCTACAGTTAGGTGTGATAATGACCCTTGTCAGGTAAGCCCATGTCTGTGTTCTTCTGTACACACTGAAGTATTCAGAGGTGAAATATCTGAAGCCTGGGAATTGCTTTGAAGTCCTCAGAGAGGAAAGGGGGAAAAAATGTCAAGAGAAAAAAACAAAACAAAACAATGTGTTTTCAAAGATTACAGGATAATTGAGAAAGCAGAAAAAACCTGGACCAACACTAGCTTGTCTTCACGCAAATCCTCACCTCTTTTCCTCCCTCCATCTCCTAGAAAATAAAACCCAGAATTGCATATGGATTGCGGAGTAGGCAATTGTAGACCAGAGGTGGAAATGACCAAGTGCCTAAGTCAGGGCCCTAAACAGCAATACTCCATTTATCTGGAGGTGGCTTGGTAACCTAAATCATCCACAACACAGACTAGCACCTTCCACACTGTGCTGGTCCAGATCACCACCATTTGGACTTTACAGACTAAAGTCCAACATGCAGAGACAGTGTCTGTCTTGCTTGCCCCTATTTCCCCAGGCGCCCATCACATAAAACACACTTAAATGAGAGTAAATGTACTCACAACCCTAACTACCGCAGTCTTCTGAAAACCAGTTGATTTGGAAAATATTGATGGTTCATGATGATAAAGTAAGTTCCAGACTTAGTTTAAGAAAGCAGTATAATTTAATACATTTTAGAAAAACTACTATAAAATGTCTAAAATAAATAGACATTTATACATGTTAAACAAAAAGAAAAAATTCTCTTATGGAATGAAAAGCAATAAAGGAAACGAAAGCCCAAGATTATTTTTTGCATTCTAATCAATTAATTAACAACCTTTTGGTAATGACTGGTTGAGAAGGAGTACAATGACCCTTGGTGGCAAAGAGAGAGAAAACAGGAAGAAAGGGCAGCAGAGTTTGAGAAGGTCTAATATAGTTTTTCCTTCTTCCCTTAAAAAGCTTTAAAAAAAATACTTAAAGCGAAACATGTTGCAAAGAGTTAGTTATAGAGAGAAGTGGTAAGACTTATGCATGAGTTGAGACAACTTAGAGAAAGGAAGTAGACTGGTAGAACTAAACGATCCAACAAGGACAGGCCTCCGCACAAGATCACAAGAAAATTAACATAAAAGGATAGGCAAAGCTTCCTTCTACTACTTCCTCCCACTCCAAAGCACAAAAGTTCAGGTGATCTCACTACATACAAACACCCAACAGCTCCCTCGAGCAGCCAGGTCTGCAATACTACCCTAGCCACCTCAAATGTTCAAATTCTCTTGAAAGTCTCACAGCCACAAATATGTACCTCAGGCACTGCCTCCTCACTCACCAGTCTAATGCAGTCTCTCTTTACCCACTTATCCCACTCTACTCCTACCCAACACCCTCTCTGTCCTCTCAAGATTGTTCCTTATTCCCCATTTTCACCATTCTGCCTTCTTCCCTTCTTTCTCTTCCAGCCTGCTCTTCCCTGTTTCTGCCTTCCTCGTACCCTCCTCTTCACACCTTTCTCACTCTTTGTTCCACAGTTGTCCCCAGTATTACTTGTGTCCTCTAAAACCTTCCTTATCCACCAGACCTTCCCCTTTCCATGCTATACCTAGAAGCCTGTTTCTCTGAAACCACTTGTGGTCCAGACAAAACCAGAGGAAACTATCTTCTCTCAGGAAGGGGCAACATAGAGTTTAGACCAATACAGTAGAAAAGAACTGGTCATGTTTAAAAACATTTTAAGACCTTCGAGGATGACCTGGAAGTAGTAAGAAGGTCCCCAAAGCTTCAAGTGGGTTTTTTCTATTTCAGGGCCAAAAGTACAGAATTTATATAACCAAGCAAATGTAGCTGAATCAATTTCAGAGTCAGTATTTCTAATCTTTTCATCACAGGTTCACCATTAAGGACACAGGAATTTATAGAGGAAAAAGATCTTTCACTGGCTTATTATCTAAATTCCTATCAGAGGTACTTAAAGACAAGTAATACTTTATTCATAAAAAACCAGAACACCACATAAAAAGTAGATACCTTTCTTATTTAATATCTCCTGTCAGAAAAAAAAAAAAAGGTGTTAAAAAAAAGATTATAAAATAATTCTGCTGGAGAGGTTTTACTATAAAGCAAAAATATTAGCTAACTAAAGTTTTTACCTGCTCCTAATCCTTTCTGAAAAGAGAATATTTGCTTACAATATTACCATCCTTTGACTTCACAATTCCAACAAAGTTCAACATAGTGTCTAAGACAGAAAAAGAAAAAAAAAAAAGGCAAACAAAAAACCTCCCCCTAAACTGACACCCCAAACTACCAGACCTCTCCCTACTGGTAGTGTTCCCTTCCCTTACTTGAATCCACTGTGGCTCAGATCTTAAGAGCCCCAGAGGAAGAAGGCACCTGAAAATTACACAACCCTCATTCTCAATCTTACCTGCCTTTCCTACAGAACTGAACTGGGAGATGGTCTCAGACGGGTCCTCTATAATCCAGAGGGCAATTTCCATCTCTCTTAAGAATGCCGTCTTCTGCTTCCTCCTCAGGCCACCACCCGCTGATTGTTGCAGGTGATCACCACACTACCGCCACCACCAACAGTAAGAGATCATTTAAAATTTACTTTTTGCTAGGAACTATGCTACGCACTTAATATACATAGCCTCAGTTTAATCCTCGACTAGGATTTACCTGTGAAAAATGGGGACAGAGAAAGGTTACAGAACTTGCTCGGTTTCAGCCAGTAAGCTCCTAAGGAGGTTTCACTAGAGCCCAGGTCTGTCAGATTCTAAAGCCCAAACTCTGCTGCTACATGACGCTTTGCAAAAAAAAAAAAAAACCAAAAAAAAAAAAAAAAAAACTGTCCATGCCTTCATCTTAACTCTGGAAGTTCAAAGGTCCCTAGAGGTCAGGAGACCACCAAGAACCCAATGTGTAAAGCATTTTCACCCACCCAAGGTTCTTCCCATTTTTTGTCTTGGGCCGTCAGTGCCCAACGGGAAAGGATGTCCTCTCCACACTATCCCAGGGTAGAGTACTGTCTAGCGACAGCCTGGCTGCAGAGTCAGTTTGAATTCTTTCAACACTGCTGAACTTGCTTAGAACTTTGACAGCACCTCCTACCCACTCCCTGTCTCCACTCCACGTCCTGGATTCAGCCACTGGACCCGGAAAAGAGGCATCCACCAAGCAAAAAACTCAATGGTGAGACACCTCTACCTCCCGCAAAACCCCGAGCGACACTTCTTTCAAATAACCACCAAAATGTCCTTTCCCTACCAGTTCTTTTTCTTATGTGGGAGAAAAAGATTTTTTAAATGGGTTACTGTGGATTAGCCATTAGAAAGCCCCTGCTGAGCTCGTGCTTTATCTCAGTTAATACTTAAATATGTGCAGCCAGAGACACGCTCATACAGGGCTTTTGGGTGAGGAGAGAAGAGTACACGGAGGTAATTTTGTCATTTTTCTTGGCAAAGGAGCAGCCTGTTAACAAACACATTTTGTTTTGAAAACCAGATTCTGAAAACAAAAGCAAAAATCGATTATAAAATACATTATATCTTCCTCTATCTCTGTGGAGGGAGAACCAAATAAACTCACACCAATGGGCAAGTACTGAATGATAAGAATGATAACGACTGCTGGTTATTGAGCACTTGGTTTCTGCCAGGCTTTTTTCCAGATGCTTTTACCAACATTACTTCACTAAACCTGCACAATGGTATGAAGTTCCTATTTCAAAGACAAAACAGGCTTAGGGACTCTATCTCCAAAATAATAATTATATATAATTATTTGGCACTTACTACGTGCCAAACACTGTTCTAAGTACCTTAAATATGCATATACTGACTCATTTAATCCTCACAACAGCCCTATAAAGTATGTGATGCTCTAACAGACCAGCAAACCAATGGAAGAAGTCACTAAGTCACTTGCCCAGGGCCACACAGCTGTTAAGCAGAGGATTTAAACCAAGCTTGTCCAACCTGCAGCCCAGGATGGCTTTGAATGTGGCCCAACACAAATTTGTAAAGTTTCTTAAAGCATTATGAGATTTTTTAACGATTTCTTTCTTTTCAGTTCATCAGCTATTGTTAGTGTTAGTGTATTTTATGTGTGCCCCGAGACCATTCTTCCAGTGTGGCCCAGGGAAGCCAAAACACTGAACACCTCTGCAAGGTACTCTGCCCTTAGTCACTGAGCTGTACTGCAAAATGACTACCTGGGCTTTTGTTTCTTTCATTTTACCTTTTTTTCTGCGTCATTTCTCCAACAAGACTGGAAAATTTACGACCTGGGCTTTTGTTTCTTTTATTTTACCCTTTTTCGTTTGTTTGTTTTTGCATTATTTCTCCAATAAGACTGGATGCTCTTGAGGACAGAGACCACTTTTCATACCCTCATTCAGCCATCAGTATGATGAGCCAACTAGGCAGTCATCAATAAATAACTGAGTCTCGTGTGATACACAAGATCTTGATCCAAGTGCGCGGGGCTTCTCACTCCCAGTTCCACTACCCTACCCAGGTTTCCAGCCTCTCCCACCTCAGTGCCCCAAGACAGCCCTGACCAGCTTGTATGTGTCCATTCCAGGGATATGTGAGGGCAGACTAGGACAGTCTGAAAATGGTCTCACATAAGATCAGATTCCTTTACTTCCCATTTCCAAGCCACTGGAGAGCAAACTCACAGCAGCTGGACTGCCAAATCTTGCTCCACTCTCCTACCTGCCTGCCTGCTGTCTGTGACAGGAGGCCTCCCTCCTACTAGACTCAGGAGAGACCTTAGAAGCCACCATCAATCAGTATGTCAGCACGCAAGAAGGCGTCTACAACCACCCCTGCCCTACAGGATAAAAAACAAGCCCTTTAGCTAGCTCATGCATCCTTTTCGTCTAAAAAAACTTGGTGTCACTCTTCAAAGCTCAGCTCACGTACCACTTCCAATGTGAAACCTTAGGAAATAACCCTGGTTTTAAGTATCTGGTTAATGGTAAGTTATATCCAAGTTTACAGTGGATGCAAAAATGACCTAAAACCCTAACCAAAATACTGGCATGGCCAACTAGGGAACGTAAAATTTCCCTAGTTGTGATTTCCCTAGATTAGTGATTTAATAAGATCATCCTGAAAGGTCATTTCACTCTGAAATATGCAGAATGGGTATGGGTTTAAACCAAAAAAAAACTATATAATCAATGATTCTTGGAAACAAAATAATCTGAGAAGGCAGAGCACTCTGTACCACTGTAACTTATAAGCCAATTTTCTCTTTCTCTCCCTGGCCAGACAGTTGTTCTTCATCTCAAAAATCAACAACCTGCCTGCCGATCTCTGATACATGGCTCAAGACATTAGCCTAAGAATAAGGATTAAAATAACGAGGCTTGCCTTAAGGTAGTGACAGATATTCCAGAAAACAGTGGCCACTTGCTAGGACAGGTGCCGTAGGTGTCTGGGCTGACAACACAACCTGCATCCTCTGAGATCAGACCCTCAACTCTGAGTCTGGCAGTCAGTCACTGAGGACCAATGAGTCTGGGCCAACTGATATGCCCTACCTGTCTTGTTACCACAGAAAAATAAAAGGATTACTTGTAAGTGAAATTTTCAACTAACACATTTCCCAGTAACAAAACATTAAAATGGTAGCTGTTTGAAAAGTATATACTGGACATAAACTAGCCTTTTCTAGATTACACTGAAGTGTGCTCTACAGTAAATAGCCTCAGACTATTTCCTCTGCATGAAGCTCCCTTCCCCCACCCTCACCTCTACCTAGGAAGAACTGAGAGGAAAAGCAGATAACCGAACTTACGCAACACACTAGCTGAATTCAGACACAATTCTAAGTCAAAGTGCTCTGGCTTTCCTTGCAAGGAGGCAGCAGGCAGGGAAAGAAACCTCAACGTATAGAGGACCTTTGGTGGGGGGCACCCTACTAACACTATACAATCTCACTTAAATGGCCCAGGACATGGTAATGCTCTTTTAAAGACAAGGCAAATGACTCCTGGCAGAGTTGTTGTTTCACTCAAGGCCACACAGCTGGCAGGTGGCAGGGAGGGGAGGGCTGGGTCCTGGCCTCCTGACTCCACATCGCAGCATCCTTCTAAGACAGGCCTTTCCAGAGAACACTGACACAGGCAGCAGAGCTTAGAACTCTTCTCAACACAGCTTCCCAGAGCAAGAATTTCTTGAGTTTTAGAGAAATAATTCCTCCTATCACCTTTTTAACCATAAAATCTTTTAAAAGTTAAAATTTATTGATTATTGCAAATGATTAATACAGTGAAAATAGGTATTTTATATGAGATATGTGAATGCACCTTTAACTGTGGTCCTGTGATCAACCTAGAATTTGTACTAGTTTTCAATCTTAAAGACTGAAATTAAATTTGACTATACAAAAGGGGAGATCACCAATCTAATGACCTAACAAAACTATTATTTCAATCACTTTTAAGGTTAAATAAAGCAAATACAAAAAAGCATGGAAATGTTAAGTAACTGAACTTTTCATAGAAACTACATAACAATTATTAAGATAAAAACATAATGGCAAGTATATGCTAATTTATTTTACACAGTTTTATCAACACTCCTGTTTAAATTGTAACAAACATCAGACACATTTAACCCTGTGCACATAGTACTCATTCAATAAATACACTTTTTAGTGTGAGTCTATAAAAATGTCAAGCAGCCAGGTGCATTGGCTTGCACCTATAATTCCAGCAGCTTGGGAGGCTGAGACAAGAAGATCATTTGAGCCCACGAGTTCGAGATGAGCCTGGGCAACAAAGCAATATCCCATCTCTTTAAAAAAAGAAAAGAACTGAGAATGGTGGCTTGTATCTCTAATCCCAGCTACTCCAGAGGCTCAGGTGGAATAGCTACTCCAGAGGCTCAGGTAGAGTTCACAGTTGCAGTGAGCTATGCTTGTGCCACTACACTCCAATCTGGGCAACAGAGCAAGACTCTTTAAAAAAAAAAAAAAAAAAAAAAAAAGGTAAGTAACTGCAAAATTTATATGTATATATGAAACACCAGCACCCATTTCCACTCAGTTAAGAATGCACTTGTAATTCATTTGACCTCCACTTTTATGCATAGAAAAAAAGCTTATTTTAGGAAATATAAAATACATCTAAAGCTTTACCAAAGTGCAATACTAACTTTAACTTTTTACATTTGGATTATTTCCTGCAAAAGTGAGGTGGCGATTTAATTTCTTATTTCAAAGTCCACATGCAAGGATGTGCCCAACAACTATAAATAATCTTTTCTAAAAATTGCACCCATTCCAGCTGGGCCCATAGCTTTCTTCTTGCCTCTATTTATTAAGCAAAAAACCTACTGGCCTGATAAAACGGATTTCTCCCTTCACATATTAAAATATAATTCTAAAACCTGATCCTCATTTGGACTTCCTTGGATTTATACCAAAAATGCTGTATCTTTCTAGAGTAAACCAAGAGGTTTTTCTTTTTTTAAACCATTATTCTATCTTAAGAAATGTCTCATCTAAGAAGCAAAGAGATATACCCTAAAATTCCAGCAACTACAGCCTTCAAAAGTCTTTGGCTCAGATGCAGGATAAATCTTTGGAGCCAAGGGTACAATGTGACCCGGGTGTACAAACTTAGACCTTGCTCACTAAGCAGCTCAAAGAATTTTTCTCTCAGGACATCCCAAAAATATCAAACAGATTCATGAGAAGAATGGAATTTCCTTCTCCCTGCAGCCTCAACATGATTTTATATTCCTGACACAGTTTAAATATACAATTCAGATGCCAAAATCTTGGTGACAACAAGGACTGCTCCCTGTCCATTAACTTGATACCTACTTTCACTGAGGAATACAAATTTCTCAATCATTTCAAAGTCCATTTAACAAACAACTAAGAAAACTTGCAGATTGTTATGTATTTCTTAGATGAAAGGGGAAAACTCTTATGTCAACTGTTCATTAAGAAGGAAATATTACGAGCAATTAGCATCATATATCATAAGAGGAGGCTCTTCTTAAGTCCAGTTTATGAATCCATAGCTAAAGACCTGAATTTCCTTCCCTTCCCCTTTATTTTACTAGCTGAGATGAATTACTTCTTGACAGACAGCACAAACTGGTATATACTTCATTTGTTACGACTGTCATTTATACAAAGGGGTGTATTCCTTTGCCTTCCCATGTGGCTTTGTATAGTACAGACATCAAAATGTCAAACACAAAGGAGCAAAACGTCTGATAAGGCCTGCCCAAGGAGAAAACAAGCTTTCCAAAAGCTGAAGCCTGGCCTGGGGGCCCTCAGTGGGGCTAAGCTAGTGTCTGTTAGTCCTGAGCCTACCACAATGCTTACAGATGAACCTGGGGGTGGCAAGCTTCTCCACCCAAACTGAGAAGGTGACCCAAACTGAGAAGGTGACACATTAAAAAGGAAAGATTTACATGTGCAGGTGGGTTTACTAAAACCTATCTGCCACAGTATCCCCTACTCACCCACAAAGGATCCTATAACTCCTATCCACTCACCAATGACCCAGAAATCATGAAAAGAGGCCAACTTATATGCTAATCAGAGTAGGCTCCTGCTGTCTCGGCCCACCCCTTCCCGATGGCTAACCCTAGCGCATCACCACAGTCCTCCCCAAACTCAGATGCTGGAAACCATCACCACGTTCCGGCAGGTTTCTGAGGCATGCTGTAGCCCCATGATATGTCCAAGATGAGATGGAAAATAGTGCCACAGACTGGAGGTGGACACAGAGGGTCCATTCTGGCTTTCCGACTGTCCTGGAGGTGGCCCAACCTCCTGCTGCTTCCACTGAAGCTCAGGAAGGGAAACCCTTCCAACTTTTTTTTTTTTTTTTTTTCTAAAAGGCAATCTTATGCACAATTCCAGAAGAATCAAGTTTCTGAAGCAATGCCTGAACAAGAGCCACAGCACACGGGAGGCCCGGCTCTCTCACAGACATCATGCAAAATGAGTCACTGCATCTACGTCTTCTGCTATTGCTGCTGCCACCCTTGCTCAGAGTAAATGAGGAAGACAACTGATTCACAAGGGATCCGTGGAAACTGATGTGTAAGATCAGCACAGCAACAGGGAAGGGGGCATCCAGTAAGAGTTCCTCACATGGGCCCCTTCCCTAGAGGGGCAGAAAGGCTCCCGTCAGGGTTTGTGTGGTAGTCAGAGTGGGAGGATGACAGGAGCAACAATAGAAAGGGGAAAGAAACAGAGATGTTAGAACAAAACAAAACAAAAAACACCAAAAAACAATATTGGTGGGGGAAACAAATTCTCATCTCAACCAGATCCTTGTAGTAATTCTCCAAGGGGCAAGGACTCCTTCCTCTCATTTGACCCCAAAGGGAAACATCTGAACAGATCCCCTGTCCCTCCCTGCCCACCCCAAAGGGAAACATCTGAACAGATCCCCTGTCCCTCCCTGCCCACCCTGATTCGAGTAGACTCTCAGGGACAAAGCAAGATAGAAAGCTTCGCTCTCCTGACTCTCCAGCTCTCCAAGAGAAAATTAAGTCTCAGATACCCCTGCTTTTTTTTTGAGAGAGAGAGTCTTGCTCTGTCGCCCAGGATGGAGTGCAGTGGCATGATCCGGGCTCACTACAAGCTCCGCTTCCTGCGTTCAAGCGGCTCTCCTCCCTCAGCCTCGCGAGTGGCTGGGATGACAGGTGTGCGCCACCACACCCAGCTAATTTTTTTGTATTGTTAGTAGAGACGGGGTTTCATCACGTTGACCATGCGAGGATGGTCTCAAACGCCTGATCCCAAGTGATCCACCCGCCTTGGCCTCCCAAAGTACTGGGATTCCTGGCGTGAGCCACCACGCCGGGCTTCCTCTGCTTCTATCTTCCCAACTCTCCATACGAAACTTGCCAGTTTACTCCTTAGCTGCCTCAGGCCCACAGCCTTCCCTACTGTCACATGAACATGACTGCACAAGACCCAAGGCCAAGCTCAAAAGGAATTCTTTCTAGTACATCCCTGTCACTAGGCACTACCTACCTGGCAAAGTACTTATGTGGCCTGACTTCAGGAGAGCCACAGACCTCTCACCTTCAATTTTCTCCCCCACATACTTCTGAAATGGACCATGCCCCCTGTGAGGCTTCAGCTAGGTTTCTGAGCCTTGGCACTACTGGCATTTTGAGCTGGACAAATCTGTTGTGGGCCTCTCCTGTGCACTGCAGGATATTTAGCAGCACCCAGGCCTCTACCCACTAGACTCTAGCAGCACCACCCTTCCCCCACCGCAATTGTGACAAAGTGTCTAAATATTCCCTAGGGGCAAAACTACATGCTTTCCTCCTCCCCAAACCCCTTGAGAATCATCAGCTTAAGATACCACCTTTGCATATTCTCTTTGTAAATTCCCATATTCTTTGAGGGAGAAGTAAGACCTGGAGCCCTTTGGGGCAAGGCTGAGGGGGCAGATGAGAATGGAGAATGCTGCAATAGGAAACAGAATGCAAGATAAGACAGCTGACCTTCATTCACAGCCCAGGACCTGAATGAAGCTGCTTCTCCCCCTACTTACAAAGGAACAGAAGCAATCAAGTCTTTGTCTTATCCACAGGATATGGACTTGACATTATAAGAAGCTAACAGAACTTTAGAGAGAATAACCACATCATTCACAACCAAAGGGTCAAACTAGACCTGCCCAATGAAATGAAGCCCAAAATTCCAGCAATTTGACTGAGGAAATTCTCTAGGAGTATCTGGCCAAGTGCCCTGGCGTCCCATGTAGAAAAACTGAAGTAGGTGAGACACAAACCTATGATGTCTCTGAGAGGGTTAATGCAAGCGGAATGATGCTGTTGGTGGCCTCAAAGAAACTTGGAACCACATTTAAAGACGAACCAACAACCATTATTCTAGGAGATCTGGATATTACACAAAAAAGGTAAAACATTCCTGCCTTCAAGTTGCTGACAATCAAGTTGGGCAGAGAAAAGATTAAGTACATATCCATTAACATCTTCATCACCACTTAATAGCAGCAGCTAAGGTTTATTGGAAACTTATAATTTGCCAAGCTCTAACCTGTGCACTTTATATCCATTATCTATTTTAATCTGTACAACCCTACAATATAGGGAGGATTAATATCCCCATTCTATAACTGAAAAAAAAAATCGAGGTTCAAAGAGACTAAGTGATCTATCTGAGGACATACAGCTGATAAGTGGGGGTGCTGGGATTCAAATATAGATTCCTTTCATTCCAAACGCATGTTTCTAACCACCGTCCAATACTGCACTGAAGACCACAACACTATAAGAGTGTAGAAGGGCAGGGTGCTGAGGCTGGTCACCACAGGGATTGCAAAGGAAAACCAAAGAGCAGGCATGGCAAAGGAGGAAAAAAAGTGCTTCCACGGCAAAAAGTCCTTTAAAAACTAGTTTCATGTCTCATAGCAACTTAACCAGCTATCGGAAATGCTATTGCCCACAAGATAAATCAAAGATTTTCCTTGAAAGGATTGTGGGGTTGGAGTGAATGCGGTGCTGGGGTGCTGCAGGCAGGCACAGATGAAGGCCAATAAATGCTCTTTCTTCTTCCAGGGATAAGTGTCTTCCTTTCTGGCGGGCTTAAAACTTCATATTCACAACCATACCCATCTTTTAAGTCAGTGGGTCATCATTCTTTTGGAGTCATGGACCCCTCTGAGGATCTAGTGAATGCTACATACCCAAATCCGAGAAAAAACATTCATACACACAATCTACTGCATACCATCTTCAAAACACTGAAACAGCTTTTACATTTCACAAGGTCAGAAAGATGCAGAACTCTTAATTTGACCCTAGGTTTGAATTTCACTTTTTCAGGCTTTTAAAAATTCTAATGATCCATTTGCTCCTTCTAAACTCTTATATTGGGCTGAAAAATTAACATGGTGAGGCCGGGCGCGGTGGCTCACGCCTGTAGTCCCAGCACTTTGGGAGGCCGAGGCAGGCGGATCACAAGGTCAGGAGATCGAGACCATTCTGGCTAACAGGGTGAAACTCCGTCTCTACTAAAAATACAAAAAATTAGCCAGGCATGGTGGTGGGCGCCTGTAGTCCTAGCTACTCGGGAGGCTGAAGCAGGAGAATGGCGTGAACCCGGGACGCGGAGCTTGCAGTCAGCGAAGATTGCCACACTGCATTCCAGCCTGGGCGACAGAGCGAGACTCTGTCTTAAAAAAAACAAAAACAAAAACAAAACAGAAAAAAAACCTAACATGGCGAAAGATTCATTCCAATAATTTTTCACTACGGTAGCTGAGGTACGTCATGCACTATACACATACTTGATTCTTTCTTCTGGACGCTGCCTTGTGAATTGCATTTTGAAGAGTGACCAAGAAGTCCCTGTGACCTGATGACATCTGATGCCTTTGGGACTCACACAGCAGGCAGCTGGCAAGGCAGCAGGGCTTACTTACACAGGCAGGGGTTCCACGAGTCACCCCAATGACTACAGCCTGAATGAACTGCTGCTCCTCGCGGGCACTCCTAGCTCTGCAGGCAGAACAAGGACATACAAGCACAGCTTTTAAAGTGCTTAATGGTGATTACGCTGGTTTGGTGATTCACTAAGCAGTACAGAATGTGCCCAATTATACACTCTATTTTTTTCCAATCTTATTTCATAAACCCCAATTTCACAGGAACATAGATTTTCCATCCAAACAAAATTATCTAATTTTAACAATTAAAATACTAATTATCCTCAAAATCCTCCTTTGAAAAGGGGCTTTAAATAAGACATGACTTTAATAGGCATTTTAATATTTTTGGTTGCATCATTCATTGAAACATCTAAGGAGTGCCTTCATTTTGGATACCGTGGGAGGCTACAGGCAAAGAGAGTATTGAATGTCAGTAATAAAACACTATTCAATAAAAACACCAGTACAGGCTCTGTATCAAATAAAACTTTTATCAAGTAAAAACATTTACAATATTAATTTTGTTCTCCCCTACTCCCACCCCAGGTTAAAAACTACAACTTGAAATCTTTTCATAATAAGCTGCCAACAGCAGCTGCTATTGACTAAGAGAAAGAAAAAGAAAAGAAAATTGTTATTACTATAAACAAATTATTCGTTCTTTCCAAGATAAATAATGACTTGATGTTCTCATTCTCACAATCAGAAGCGTGGCTTCATAATAGTAATTATCTCAGCTCCACCAGAAAACCATCAAGCATTCAAACCCATTTGCTGTGTACAGCCCTACCATCTACCATCTATAAAGTACTATAGGAGAAACACAGGGGTCCTATCTGCAAAAAGCAGCTCACTTCAGTTTTTGGGAGAAACTTCTGCAACCCACCTGGAATAAAAAGATGCCACTTACCACCAGATATTTTCCTACTAAAAAAATTTTCTCCCTCCTATTTAAGGAAAAGGATAGACGAAAATAATATATTAAAGTGTTAAGGAAAAATGTTCCACATGTAAAAACAAATCAAAAGGCACATGAAACCATGTTAAGACCTCAAAGACATGAATTAGTCAATTATACTGTATATTTCTGGGCTCCTGAGTACAAGCATGGTCTGTTTTTCTGATCCAAAAATCTAATAAAAGAATTTATTAATTTAAAGATCTAACAGAGGACACTGTTAGAAATTGGTTTGGGGAAGGCACCATGCTCTCGGCCAAGGAGTTATTTAACTCTTCTGCACTAAGAATAGATCTGTGACGATTCACTATGACTACAGCAAATCAAGCTTGGCCCTATCCTTTGAATTTACCCGGTAAGAACAGACAGGTTTAGGATATGAAACCTCAAGAAGGTGGTTGCCACGTCTTAGCTTGCCATGTACAGAAGACTGATTTGCCAGGCTTTGCAACCAAGCTTAAGTGAGATTTAGGAGTAAGACATGCCAAATTAAAACTCTTAAGGATCATTAATCGCATCCTCATGACTTCAGATATACCAATACAACATATGCTTATGTAGGTCTGGTCTTTATTCTTAATCGGAGGTATTAGCTTCCTACTGCAACAGTCTATAGAAGGAATTGTTTCAAAAGTGGAGCAAGCATGGTTCAGCCCATTCATTATTTTTAGTAATTAAAAAATACAGATATGACTATGAAAGTTTTGTTATTCTTAGACGCAAATAAACAGATGGCCAGTGAGGAAATGAGATCAACTTTACATCTGAGAATACACTATATTCCACTTTCAGTTTCTGAATGTCAAAGCTTGGGAGATAAATCCAAGAATCCAACCTGTAACCAGAATAGGAAAACTATTTTTATTGCATTTGTTTGGCATATTCCAACTGTTAAGAAGTAGAATAAAGAGAAGTAATGCCTAGCAGGGCACAAAGCACTTAGTTGGTATTTAATAAATATTATTTGGATGCTAAAGAATGAGAAGAGCCAACTATTCCAACGAAGACTAGCATGTTGAAAATTCAGGTGTCTCTTCTTCAAATCACAAACATCCTAAGTTAGAAAGTAAAGAATGCCATGTTTGTGTTACATAGGCAGAATGCTTCCTGCCTTGCCCCCAAGGTTACAGTGACTTCTTTTTTCCTCTTCCTATACAGGCTCTGCTTTAAAGAGTAATACAGCAGCAGATTTTGGCATTGGCATCATATTTATCATGGATTCCATCTATGACAGAGCAACAACTAGAAAACCAGACAAAACACAGGAGACAACTGTTTTCAGACACTGGACAACAGGCAGTAGAGGACTTAATTTCTGAGAATAGTGAAACAAATGAGGCAAGCCTTGAACTGATTTGCCTGAACTTATTGCCAGGAGGTAGTGTCCAAGCCACAGCAAAGAGAAGGGGGAACACAGAACATGTCAGTCTCACTGAGTAGAGGTAACACAGATTAGTAATCAGGGAAGCCGCATTCAAGGAGGCCAAAACGGCTAGAATTGGAAGGGCAGAACACCCAGGAGAAGAGAGCAGCCCCAAAGGGTCGGTTCCTAGAGTCTTAGACTGATCTGCACATCTGTCAAAGGAAACTACTTAAAGTTAGGGATAGAAGCACCAGAAAGCAGTTGGCCTAAGAACTCCTAGAGTTCACACAAAGCTAGCAATGGTTCATGTTTCCACCAGCAACAAAAACAAGAGTAATTCACAAGACACCCAACGTCAGGTAAAGTCCTCAGAAGAATACTGCCTTACGGTGGATAAGTATTGCGGCTACATCATCCCTAACGGGTGCTCTGGAGCCACCCCAACAAAGTTTACATGCTAGCTTCAAAATGATACGACTGATTCCAAGTAACTTAACTGCATGCTAGAACAAAGTCTAGCGCTTTTGAAAAGAATACAACAAAATCTAGCACTCAATGAAGTAAAATTCCCTCTCCTTTGTCTGCCGCTGCTGCCTCCCTCTTCTGTGGCTCCTGGTGCTGCTCGTGTGCTCATTCAGTGTGGACCTGATACCTCTCTTGTGAAGCGGCAGCTGAGGAGACTCTGGCGCCCATCACGGCTGACAAAAAGCCCCAGGAAGGAGTCAAGACTGAGAACAACGATAGTATTAATTTGAAGGTGGTGGGGCAGGGTGGTTCTGTGGTGTAGTTTAATATTTAGAGGCATACACACTTAGTAAACTAATGAAAGCCTATTGTGAACGACGAGGATTGTCAATGAGGCAGATCAGACTCCGATTTGACCGGCAACCAATGAAAAAGACACACCTGCACAGTTGGAAATGGAGGATGAAGATACAATTGATGTGTTCCAACAGCAGATGGGAAGTGTCTACTAAGAAGGGAACCTGCTTCTTCATTCTAGAACTCTGTTCTTGCAGACCAAGATTACATTCTCAGGTAGAAAACTGCAATTTGGTTCCAACACATCCCTGACTACTCTGGTATAGTTTTCTCTGTTTGTTCATTTCCTCCTCCTCCATTCCTTTACTGTATATAAAAGTAACTGGTATACGTGCACAAGTATATTGCATTTTTTTTTTTAACAGCCAACGGTATGTTTTGATTGACAGTAAGTGGAGACAGGATGGGGAAAAATACTGATTCTGTGAAAATACCCCCACTCTCCATTAGTGGCATGCTCATTCTGCTCTTCATGTTCCAGTAAGTTATTTTGTTCTCACTGTTTTAACAACAACAACAAACAAACAAAAAACAAACAAGAAAACCCATAAAAATCCTTGCATACCTTGTTCAACTGGAGAATTTTAATGTTTTTCATTGATCATTGTAAAACCAAGGACAATTTTACAACTTTTTCGTATGTAGATGTTACATGCAGGGCAGTCTGTCTTTAACTAAGGATAAATCACTCTAAAAAAAAAAAAAAGAATCCTGTATAGTTTTCCCTTTAAGTCAAGTGTCTTGCTGTTTAAATAAACTTCTTGTTTAATATGAAAAAAAAATATGTAAAATTCACAATGCCTGGCATCCAAGTAAAAATTACCAGGCATAGCAAAGGAACAGGAAAATATGACCCATGAAAATGAAAATAATCAATCAATTAATAGACCCAGAAATGAGACAAGATGATGGGACTAGCAGACAAGGGCACTGAACTAGCTATTATAACAGTGTAGCTTCTTTAAAAAACAACTTGGCAGTTCCTCAGAAGGTTAAAGAGAGGTACCACATCACCCAGCAATTCCCTCCTAGGCATATACCCAAAGACATGAAAATAGTATGTCCACATAAAAACTGGTAACAAATGTTCACAGCAGCATTATTCATAATAGCTAAAAACTGGAAACAATTCAAATGCCCAGCAACTGATGAATAAATAAAATGTAGTATATCCATATAATGGATTATTATTTAGCAATAAAAAGAAACTAAGTACTGATAAATGGATGAACCTGGAAAACATCATGCTAAGTGAAAGAAGGCACTCACAAAGTACTACCTATTATACGATTCCATTGACATGAAATGTCCAGAATAGTCCCTATAGACTGACATTTCCTATCAATATAGGCTGAAAAGGAGTGGGGTACATGGTAAATGACTGCTAATAGATACAAGGTTTCTTTGTGGGGTGACAAAAGTATTGTAAAATTAGATTGTGGTTGCACAACAGATAGTTGCACAACTCTATGAATATACTAAAAACCATTAATTTGCACACTTTAAATTGGTAAATTATATGGCAATGTGAATTAGGTCTCAACAAAGCTGTTAAAAAGTTATAAATATGACCAGGCGCAGTGGCTCACACCTGTAATCCCAGAACTTTGGGAAGCAGAGTCAGGAGGACTGCTTGAGTCAAGGAGGTGAGACCAGCCTGGCCAACTTGGTGAAACCTCATTTCTACTAAAAAATACAAACATTGGCCGGGCGCTGTGGCTCACGCCTGTAATCTCAGCACTCTTGGGAGGCTGAGGCGCGTGGATCACAAGGTTAGGATATTGAGACCATCATGGCTAACATGGGGAAACCTCGTTTCTATCAAAAATACAAAAAATTAGCCAGGCGTGGTGGCAGGCGCCTGTAGTCCCAGCTACTCGGGAGGCTGAGGCAGGAGAATGGTGTGAACCCAGGAGGTCGAGCTTGCAGTGAGCCAAGATTGTGCCACTGCACTCAAGCCTGGGCGACAGAGCGAGACTCCGTCTCAAAAAAACAAAAAAAAAATTAGCTGGGCATGATGGCACATACCTGTAGTCCCAGGTACTCGAGAGGCTGAGGTGGGAGAATCGCTTGAACCTGGGAGACAGAGGTTGCAGGGAGCCAAGATTGAGCCATTGCACTCCAGCCTGGGTGACAGAGTGAGACTCCTTCTCAAAAAAAAAATTATAAATATACTCTATGTAGTAAGAAGGTAGAAGGAAAAAAGGGCAGGAAAATGGAAGATACAAAAGAAATAAACCCAGTAGAGAAAAATAAATTTAAAAATAAACTGGATGGGATTAACAGCAAATTAAACATTGCAGAAAGATCAGTAAATTGTAAGACACAACAATAGCAACTAACCCAAATGAAGCACAGGGAAAGACTGAAAATGAAACTGAGAGTATCCAGTGATCTGTGGGGACAATATTAAATTGTCTAACATATGTGTAATTGAGATCATAAAAGAAGAGGAAAGAGGGAGAAGAGGAAAGAGGGAGAAGATGGAAAAAAAATCTGAAGAAATAATAGCTGAATTTAAAATTTTTTTATAAAAAACTATAAACACTCAGATCCAAGAAAAACTCAACAAACTCCAAAAAGAACAGATGTAATTAAATAGGGCACATCATAATAATCAAAACCAGTGATACAAAAAAAAAAAAAAACAAAAAACAAAAAAAAAAAACTTAAAAGTGGCAGAAGAAAAAAGGCAGAGAAACAAAGATAGAATGAGCAAATCACTTTCCAGAGACTATGTGAGACAATGGAGGAACATCCTTACTAAGAGAAGTAAAAAGCTACCAATCTAAAAAGTTATACCTAATAAAAATGTCTTTCAAAAACAAAGGTAAAATAAAGACTTTTTCAGACAAACAAAAATGAAAATCAGGCCGGGCGCGGTGGCTCAAGCCTGTAATCCCAGCACTTTGGGAGGCCGAGACGGGCGGATCACGAGGTCAGGAGATCGAGACCATCCTGGCTGACACGGTGAAACCCCGTCTCTACTAAAAAAAATACGAAAACTTAGCCGGGCGAGGTGGCGGGCGCCTGTAGTCCCAGCTACTCGGGAGGCTGAGGCAGGAGAATGGCGTAAACCCGGGAGGTGGAGCTTGCAGTGAGCTGAGATCCGGCCACTGCACTCCAGCCTGGGTGACAGAGCAAGACTCTGTCTCAAAAAAAAAAAAAAAAAAAGAAAATCAATGCCAACAGTGGTACATTCAAAGAGATGTTTTAAAAAGTCGTTTCATCAGGCAGAGAGAAAAAGATACCAAATGGGCATCTGAACTTAAAGGAATGAAGAGCGGGAAATGATCAATATGAGTAAATACAGATAATATTTTCTTGTCCTCAATCTTTTTAAAAGATAATGACTATTTAAGGCAAAAATAACAATATATTCTGGGGCTTATAACATACATGTAGAAGTAAAATAGCGTTAAGAATAGTAAGGAAGAAGTGGCCGTATATTGTTTCAAGGATTTTACACTCCATGTAAAGTGGCAGAAGATTGACTATGATCAGCTAAAGATGTGTAAATCCTAGAGCAACCATTAAAAAATAAAGAGATGTACCTAATAAGCCAAGAGTAGAAATAACATGGATTCATTAAAACCAAACAAAACCACCTAACTCAAGAGAAGGCAAGAAAAGGGGGAATAGGACACAAAGAACAAATGGGACAAATAGAAAACTAACAGCAAGATAACAGATTTAAACCCAAATATAATTATATTATACAAAGTGGTCTTTGAAGAAATGAAAAAATAACAACAACAACAAAAAACCCAAAACAACAACAAAAAACCCTCCAAATAAAAGCTAGAGCTTGTCAGACTGGATTAAAAAACACCCAACAATTTGCTATCTGCACGGAATGCACTTTAAATATGAAGATACAGATAGATTAAAAGTACAAGGAAAAAAGATCGGTCATACAAACAGTAATCAAAAGAAAGCTGGAGTAACTATATTATTAACAGCTATTAATGAACAGATTTCAACAACAAATACTGCCAAGGATGAAGAGAGACAATTCATAATAGAAGAGTCAATGTATCAAGAGAATATAACAACCTTAAATGTTTATCTGCCTAATAACAGATTTTCAAAATATATAAAGCAGTATACAATTATTATTTTTCAATTAAAGTTTGTTAAAAACATGAAGCAAAAACTAATAGAATTGAAGTAAACAAATCCACAATTACAGGTGGATATTTCAACATTCCTTTCACAGTAATTGATAGAACATGTAGTGAGAAAATAAACTTGACTAACTTGACCTAATTGACATTTATAGAACAAATCACCCAAAACAGCAGAAAACACATTATTTTTAAGTACACAGAAAACATTCAATAAAATAGACAATATTCTTGGCCCATAAAACAAGTCTCAATAAATTTAAAAGAACACAAAATAGATTCTCCAACCACAAAAGAATTTAGTTAGAAAACAATAATAGAAAAATATTCAGAAAATCCTCCAAATACTTGGAAATTTAAAAATTCACTTCTAAACAAACCACAGACCAAAGTAATTACAGGTAAAATAGAAACAATTTTTAACTGAATGCAAAAACAAGCAAACTTCATTGGATGCAGTTATAGCAGCTGTAGCAAGCAATGTATAGCTTTTAGCATTTATATTAGGAAGGAAGGTCTCAAGTAAATGATCTAAGGTTTCACCTTAAGATGCCAGAAAAAGAGCAAATTAAACCCACAACATGCAGAAGGAAAGAAATAAAAGACTAAAGGAGAAAAAAAAATTAATGGAAGTAAAAACATAAAAGTAATAAAGGGGGGAAAAAATCAGTGGAACCAAATGTTAATTCTTTTAAAAGATCAATAAAATTGCAAGGCACTAAACAGCTAAGGAATGAGGGAGAAAGGGAGCTAAGACAAATTATCAACATCAGGAATGAAAATGAAATCACTACAGATGATATATCTATTAAAAGGATAAAAAGAGAACATTATAAAAGACTTTATGCCTATAAATTAGATAACTTAAATAAAATGGGCAAATTCCTTAAAAGACACAAACTACCAAAACTCATTTAAGAAGAAACAGACAAGCCAACAGCATGGTATCTATGAAATAAACTGAATTAGCGGTTAAACATTTTCTCACACAGAAAAAACCTCCAGGCTCTGATGGCATAACTGCTGTTGAATTCTACCAAACATTTAAGGAAGAGACAGTACAGTGCTACAGTGCTACCAAAGAGCAGAACAGAGAATACTTTCCAACTTATGTTATGAGACCACCGTTATCCTGGTACCCAAATCAGGCAAAGATATAAGAAATGTATAGATCAATATTCCTCATGAAGACAGACACAAACATCCTTAACAAAATTTTAGCTATTTGAATGTCATGACCAAATGGGATTTATCCCAGGAATGTAAGGTTGGTTGAACACTGCAAATCGGTCAATGTATTTCATCCCATTAAAAGACTGAAAAAGAAAAACCATCTGATCTTCTCAACAGGTGAGGAAAAAGCATCTGACAAAATTCAATACCCACTCATAATTTAAAAAATAAAAACTACTCAACACATAGGAAGAGAGAAACCTACCTCAGCCTGATAAAGGAAACATGTGACAAACTCACACCTCACATGATACTTCACAGTGAAAGACAGAATGCTTTCCCCTTAAGATGAGAAAAATGGCAAGGACCTCTGCTTTCACCACTGCTATTCAACAATGTACTGGAGGTCCTGGCCAGTGAAATAAGGCAAGAAAAAGAAATAAAGGGTATACAGTATACATT
The DNA here is from genome assembly GCF_003255815.1 of Theropithecus gelada. Lineage (NCBI taxonomy): Eukaryota > Metazoa > Chordata > Mammalia > Primates > Cercopithecidae > Theropithecus > Theropithecus gelada. The sequence continues at coordinate 133,253,788 of NC_037671.1, read as the reverse complement.
AGAAAGGAAGAAAACTATTTTTTTTTTTTTTTTTTTGAGACAGAGTTTTGCTGTTGTCACCCAGGCTGGAATGCAATGGCGCAATCTCGGCTCACTGCAACCTCCACCTCCCGGGTTCAAGCAATTCTTCTGCCTCAGCCTCCCGAGTAGCCGGGATTACAGGTGCACACCACCATGCCTGGCTAATGTTTGTATTTCTAGTAGAGACGGGGTTTCACCATCTTGGCCAGCTGGTCTCGAACTCCTGACCTCAGGTGATCCGCCCACCTTGACCTCCCAAAGTCCTGGGATTACAGGCGTAAGCCACCACGCATGGCCAGAAAACTCCATTTATAGACATAATCATCAATGCAAAAAAATCCTAAGAAATCTACAAAAAGGATATTACAACTAATACATGAGTTTAGCAAAGTTACAAGATTAAGGTCAATACACAAAACTCAATTAATTATATTTCTACATACTAAACAAACGGAAACTAATTTTTAAAATATCATTTACAACAGCATCAAAAGATGAAGCTCTTGAGGATAAATTTCACAAAAGGTATGTAAGAATTGTATTTTAAAACATATAAAACATTGCTGAGAGAAATTAAAGATGACTAGATCTAGAACAGTCCAAATGATTTTGAAAAATAACTAAATTGGAAGAGTTATACTACCTGATAAAATAAAGCTACAGTAATAAAGACCAATGTGGTATTAGTATAAGAAAAAAACATGCAATCAATAGGACAGAGGGTCTACAAATATATGAAGGTGTCACGGAATTCAATGGATAAATGAATCTAATCTCATACAAAATATTAAAATTATCTCCAAATGGATGAAAGTCTTAAATTTAAGAGCTAAAACTTACCTCTTCAGTTGTTAGGACACTGTTAACAAAATGAATAAGCAACCCACAAACAGGAAAAAATACTTGCAATACTTATTTCTGATAAAAGACATGTATTCAGAATACATAAGGAATTCCTAACTAAATGATGTGAATGCAATCCTATTTTTTTAAAAAACAGGCAAAAGATTTCAATAGACATCCACCAAAGACGATATACAATTTACAGATAAGCACATGAAAAGATGTATAACATTATTAATCATTAAGCAAATGCAAATTAAAATTACAATGAGATATCTACCAGTACACACTCACTACATTATACAACGGAGAAAAGTAAAAATACTGGCAAGTACATGTGTTGGAGAGGATGTGAAACAACTGGAACCCTCATACATTGCTGGCAGAAATGCAAGATAGTACATCTACTCTGGAAAACAGTTTGGCAGTTTCTTATAAAGTTAAACATACTCTGTACTTATCACAAGGCAGTCCTACTCCTAGGCATTTACCACAAATAAATGAATAAATATATCCCCCAAAGTCTTGAACATAGATATTAACAGAAGTTTTATTCATAACTGTAAAAAACTGGAAACAACCCAAATGTCTATCCCCTGGTGAACAGATAAAATATTCTGGTATATTTCTATAACAGAATATCCATACAATAATGGCATACTTCTCAGCAATTAAAAGAATGAGCCACTGATAAAAGGCATTGGATGAATCTCAAATGCACTCTACTAAGTGAAAGATGCTAACACAAAGGGCTACATACAGTATGACTCTCCATTTATATGAAATTCTAGAAAAGGCAAAAGCAGCTCAGCAGTTGTGGGTGGGTAGGGGGAGGGAGAGGGACTGATGAAAATAAGCCATGAGGGAATTTTTTGTGGTGATGAAATGTTTTATTGTAATTGTGGTGTTAGTTATAAAACTGTACACATTCACTAAAACTTAAATTTTATACTTAAATTGGTAAATTTCAGTGTTTTCAAATTACGACTCAATAACTATGATTGTTTTCCACAGGTAAATTTCAAAATAAATCACCAGAGTTTCAAAACAGGGAGGCAATTTTATGTCACTGTAAAATTATCCAAATGCCACAAAAACAGCAGGATTATAGGAAAAGAGTTTTTATCCTTTCTGGGTTACAAGATGTGCAGGGAGGAACAGGAACAAAAGGTGTGGGTAATAGGAAAACGGGGAGGGCTGCTCTCTGCATTGTTTTACACTGTATTTACATGCCTCAGACTTCACCAAGTCCCTGTCCTATCACTTTTATCTACTTGCAAAGACAACAGAGTGTGAATGCGTTCTCTCTCTTAAAACCAAAACACAGGGTCACACACACAATACAGAAAGCTCCACTGTTTTTTTCTCTTAGAGCACAAAGGTGAAGAGGCTCAGCCCATGAAGCTGAGAGGTTCAGTCCCACGACTTTCACTTGTACTAAGAACACTGAATCCTCTCCTTTTAATTCTATTCAGTTTCTTGTGAGGCAAATTTTCCTGTGGCCAGTTTAGGAGTTCCTGATCAGGAGTCCAGTTATTAACAGAATCTAAGCAATTTATAGGACTCTTAGATTCAGTCCTTTTATTTTAGAATTACAAAAACAGTAATATTAAAGAATATTAAAATAAAGAGGAAAAAAATCAAGGGCTCTCCAATGGGGAAATAATTAAATAAATTATAAATCCATTCAACCCTTATCCTATGAAAGCAATGATTTTCCATAGCCATTGTAAAGCCTGTATATGGGGAGGGGAAGGGGAAACAAAGCAAAGTGCAAAAAAAATCTTTTAGTGCAGCGAAGCAAACAATGCATGCATATATGGCCAAAACTGCAAGGAACTCACCTAAGAGGAGTGGTGACAGGTTTCCCCCAACTGTTTTCTTTTCAAAAATGCACATATGTGTGCATGTACATGTACATTTAAACAAAAATTCAACAGGCACATTTCCTGAGTTTAATGAAAGAACTCTAGGCAAGAAGGAGCCCTGTTGTCAACAGTTAAGTCTTCCAAGCGTGTTAGCAGCATATTCGTATGTGTAATGTAAAGTCCTAACTGCAACTCAAAGACCTGTAATGATATGTCCTGAAGAAATGGGTGAGAACACCAAACTGCTTTCCAGTTAAAGAGAGGTCACTTTGTTGGCACAAGTGGCTAACCCAGAAACACAAATACCTCAGCCTTAAAAGCGATCCACAGTGTTATATATAGAGATGCAGTGAGAAACAAACTCACAGGCCTATCTGATGCTCAGTCCTCCTGCTTCCCTTCTTAACAAATACCACCTGCAACCTCAATAGTGTGTTTTCATCACCACCTTGAAAGGTAATAGGCCAAATTGTATTTTGGCCGATTTTAAAGCTAGAGAGATCAAGAGCAGAGCTTTACAACTTTGCTCTAGGTGACTCAGATACTAAGCATCTAAACCTGGCCTAGAACCCAGGCCCATCAGCAACCAGGTGTGTAACATCTTGGTGCCTCTCCCACAATAGCAGACAATGCCCTCAGTCATCACAACCATGACTTCTCCAGGAACAAAGTGACATCTGTCTAGTCTCTAAACACTCACTGAAATAAAACCTTTTGGAAGTGACGTGACAATTCACCATTTATTTGGGGGGTAAGGTTAAAAATAGTAAGGCTTAGAGATAATCCATTTACTCAGCTTACCAGTTATAAACCATAGCTTTACTGAATGTGAATTACAATAGGCTGATCTTAAAGACCTTTAAGAACTAACCTCCAATAACCTCTTCTACATCATGTCCTCTGGTAACTTTGGTTCATTTGGATTAAGGCAAAACCAACCAAAGACATTCTTAATAGCTTGGGGTCCACTTCACAAACCTCCACAGCTGGCCAAGTACCGTAGCAACCTCAGCGTTAACAAAAGGAAACATGTTCTATACTGCCGAGCATTAACTGCTTAAGCAATTGTCCTGAGGTTGAAACAAATCTGTCCTGGGAATTTAGTGCCCGTTTTCTGGACTTTGGGAGGGGAGGGATAGAGAAAAATTAACAGTTAAGCTTACCCTCACCCCCTCTCTGAGAATAGGATATTTCTTCAGACTTGCTGAAGAGTTTGCTATTAGAAATGTGAAACCCTATAAAAGTACCAAGGCCAAAGAAGAGCTTTTAAATTGTTTTCCACTTGTAACCACAATGGAGTAGTTTTCAAATAAACCCGAAGACAGCTAAACGGGATCCTAAATGGTACACTCTGTTCAGAAACCAGAGTTGGCTGGCAGGTAGGATATTTGGTTTCCTGGTTTCTGTCAGAGTATTTTTGTTTCTGGATTTTGTTTTTGATAGAGAAACTGCAGTAGCACCAGAAAACAGCAGTTGGTTTTTTTAACCCAAAAAGTTCTGCAAAGTTCTCTGAGTATCCCTGTCTTTAGTATCGTGCCTTCAATCTAGTTCATGTTCCATTTCCCTCTGGGGACAAAAGGCACTTCCCAGTTAGAAATTAGCCTCTTTGGCAGAACTACTTGTAAGACCAGAAAATAGGCCAGTGATAGCCAATTCTCAATCATCTTTAAATAAAGTGAGCATGTCAATTTATCCAAGCGTCAGTTTTCCAAAGAGCTGAACTCGAGATCTCACTCAAGTGTTCTAAAGATGATTCTGAGTATAAAACAGACACTTCAGTTTGAAATAGAGAAACTTAAGGTGATCTTAAGGCCCACTGGAAGTATGCATATGAATTTGTACTTACTTCTGGTGAATAAAATGAGGGAACTGGACTAGAATTTTCCACGTGTCTTTTAACTCTACCATTATATGATCCTGAGGTCCTTGGAAATGGCAGTAAATAGGGGCAGGAGTGAAGGTTACACCTGCCACCAACTCTCCAAATGCCACTGCTCTGAAGTAAGAAACTGGTAATGATAAAGATTAGTTCTTCCAGGATAATAATCTACTGTTAAAGAACATACATTTCTATTAGGATGGGATCTCCTGTAGGCAGGGGGATTTTATCTTTTGTTCACTGATGTATTTATTCCCCAACCCTTTAACAGGAGCTGGCACATAGTAAGCTTCAATAAATATCTATTGAGTAAATGAATACATTTTGTCCTTAGCATTTGAAGTAAGCCATCCAAAGAATATAATCTGCAAGTCCCTAAAGGCAGAGGGAGGCTTAGAGTCTACTACATGTCAGCTGGCAGAAAAATTAGGATCCAGGGACTCTCTCAGACTTTAGAGACTGAAAAGAATGTATCCATAATCATCTAGACATCTAAACAGAGCAAGAAAAACAGGGTTAGAAACAAACACATTTTACAATCCCATTTTCAAAACGTGTAACCTTTCCAGGATCAGAAAAGAAAATATCAGTGAAGAATTTCAGAAGGGAGTACAGAAACTTTTTTTCTTCTTCTTCTTTTTTTTTTTTTGAGACAGTCTCACTCTATTGCCCAGGCTAGAGTGCAGCGGCGGGATCTCGGCTCACTGCAAGCTCCGCTTCCTGGGTTCAAGCCACCACGCCCAGCTAATTTTTGTTTTCGTAGAGATGGGGTTTTGCCATGTTGCCCAGGCTGGTCTTCAACTCCTGGGCTCAAGTGATCTGCCCACCGTGGCCTTCCAAAGTTGCTGGGATTACAGGCTTGAGCCACTGCGCCCAGCTGAAATACTATTCTTCTAAGGCATTTCAATTTGAGATAAAAATTCTTTCATCTCCTAAGTATGACCTTTCAGGTATGAAAGACAAAACATACAAGTTAATAATTAAAAAGTCTATGAGTTCTAAATTCCCCAAGTCTGAGAAACAGTGACAACACCTTGCTCCGAAATATCCTAACATCCCAAGGGTTCATTTGTCTTTTTACACACAACAAAACAAAAACAAAAACAACAGACATCTGGTGGCAGAACAAGCACTGTCTTCTTCAACTTACTCTGCATCTTTATGGGACCCCCATCCTCACTCCCTCCTGTCACATCTGGCAACAAAAATGACAATCACACACAACAGTGGTCAAACAGCTAGATTACATCAGGCTTTAAAAAGAGCTGTGCAAAGTAGCATGTGCTAAAGGTGATCAAAATATACATTTTAACTATTGAAAACAGATAGTCCTGTCACTACACTCTTGGTAAAAGCAGAACAGGCTGGCAAAAGGACTAGAAAAGTTTGTCAGTTCTGAACCTGCTTGTTCACAAGGCTGCTTGCTTCCTGGGAAGAGGAGAAGAAAGTTTTTCATGGAGACTCCTGTAGATAAGCCTTAATCACAGCCTGGCAAGACTGTGCAGACACTTCGAACTCGAGAAGACATTTTCTCTTTTTCTCCTTCTGACTTTTTGTTATACCAGTGGCATTGCCATGTGTGTCGAGAACCCAAAGAGTTTAGGGGGAAGGGGAGGAATATCACAATTGCAGAGGCCTGATTACTATGCAGACAACACCGCCCTACCAGACAGACTTGCCAACGAACCGCGCTTGGGAAGGGTCCAGTCTATGGGGTGAACAAAGGGGCTGACATACTGTGGAACTGGATTCAGAGAGACCTCCTCCTCTCCAGAGCTTCTGGATTTCTAGGCAAGAGCAGCAATTAGGCATTAACTGACACTAACATTATTTACAACAGGAAGAGGCTCTGATGAGTCTCCCCGCATACTGTACAGAACTCCAGTCTTCAAACCTTCAATACCAAAGTAGTTGTTTTCTCATCCTGCCCCACCTCTTTTAAATTATAATTGTTCTGTTTTGCACCAAAGTTTCTTTGTGGCACAATTTTAATTTACTTGTAACCCTTACATAAAAACCTCCAAAGCATTTTACCAATGACAATTTGCAAAGCAATTAACTATCCAGGATCACATGCTCACATGACAAAATAAAACTTTTTTTGGTCTTTTGAGTGATCTGAAAGCACCATATTGAACAAAATAATTGGATCTTGTGACTTCTCCCTTCAACCTAATTTTCATCTAATTTGCTGTCCTACATGCGAATTTGCCTCATGCTGCATCTCCATGCCTCCCTCTCAGAACCATTCAGCCCCCTGGCCTGGTCCCTTACTTTTTCTAAGCAGGTAATCAAAACAAGAAACATCCTGATATTCCCTGTGCTAACACAAAACAAAAACAAATCTTTCCCTTCGGATAATTCTAATCATCCCTGAACCATTTATGAAATCAGACCTGTAATCCCACTCTTATTTACCAGAAGCGTCATTTTAGGCAAGCTTCTAATTGATCCAAGCCTGTTTCTTTTTCTGAGAAATGAGCAACTTCCAAGGTATAGATTAGAAATACTATATGTAAAAGACACAGTACAGTGTCAGACACATACTGAATGCTCAAAAATTATTAATAGTTCTCAAAATCACAAAAATAAAATGAAAAAAAAAATTAGTAGGACTTGGCACAGTGGCTCACACATGTAATCCCACCACTTTGGGAGGCCAAGGTGGGCAGATCACAAGGTCAGGAGTTCGAGACCAGCCTGACCAACATGGTGAAACCCTGTCTCTACTAAAAATACAAAAATTATTCAGGCATGGTGGTGGGCGCCTGTAGTTCCAGCTACTCGGGAGGCTGAGGCAAGAGAACTGCTTGAACCTGGGAGGCAGAGGTTACAGTGAGCCAAGATCGTGCCACTGCACTCCAGCCTGGGTGACAGAATGAGACCCCATCTCAGGAAAAAAAAAAAAAAAAGTTAGTATTAGATATAAGGATACCCACGATAAAGACTGTGACTATGAACTTCATTTATCTCAGCTAAAAAGTTTATTTTGGCCTAAGCAACATCTTAAGGTTAAAAATAAAAATTAACAAAGCCAAGAGGCCGTGTCCTGTAGTGGAACAGTATAAAGTAAATTTGCAAAACAGAAACATTTGACTTCCAAATACCTTCTTCTCTCTTCTTATAGGGCCTTTACACTCCATAAGTGAGCCAAGTCACAAAATGGGAAGGCTTACAATCACCACACTCATGACATTCAGATGCCCCATGTGAGGGTATCTCCATAAGGATAAACTTGAGCTTAGACAATCCTTCACATACTTAAAAAAGGGTCCAAACCAAACAAAGTGAAAAGCAAAAAAGCAACAAAGGAAAAAAAAAACAACCCTCAAAAAGTTGAGGGGGCCTGAAACATCCAAACTGGCTGTTTTCTTTGGCTGCATTCACTGGTTGTTGTTCAAGTTCAGTTCTAGTAGAGATTCTAACACTAGAACACTTATTTCTTGTTAAAACATAATAATGAACAAGAAAGCAAACTGATTATTATTCCTTGCTCATAAATGTCAGTGTCAGAAGTAATATTACATACTAATAAGTCATATAACATTTCTACTCATTTCAGGCAAAGGTACATCGCTGTTAAATGTTACCTTTAAATTAGAAAAGAACAAAAAATGTATCAGGAAGTTCTTCCACACAATCATCCATAGGTGTAATAATCCATAAAAACTTAACCTGCCACTGAAGAGGGCAAAGGAACGCAATGACTTTCACCTCATTTACTCACCAAGAAATGTATTAACAGTGGGTACTGTTGTTTTCCAGTTTTTCTTTATTACTTATTTCCTTCACCATAATTCCAAATTTTAATGAGCAAATCTTTCCTAAAATATCTATGTAATAATCTTGATTAACAGTAAAACATTGGTTTCTCCTCTAGCGACTTCTGACCTCTTCAATAAATTTTGCCTGATGCTGCCTCCTTTCCTTCCAACCACTCATGTTAGAATCCTTTTAGTCAAAGTAGGCTGAGGCTGCAGTGTTTTGCAGGATGTAATCATCCTCAACACCGTATTATTTCAGAGTAGTTTAAGTCACCATTCCTAGGCAATTTCATAGTAAAAAAAAATATTCTAGGAATTCCTGGACCTATAGATATTTCCATGATCACTACAAAAATACTTCTTTTTAAATAAAAATAAAATTGTCTATAATGTACCATACTGGGAAATTTTGATTTCAAAAATAGAACTAAACTCTGAGCTTCCGTAATGCTGTCAGATAGATTCCCAGGGCCCTTCTACTGCCCTCAAGGAATGATGGCATACGCTCAGTTAGTTCAAAGAAGATGTTCTACCCAAAACCCCACCAGTGATTCTCTCCTCTCCCCCATTAGCAGAGTCCCATCCTCTTTATATCAAGTTCCTCTGGAAATCAGGTTGCATTTAATACCTGGAGATCCTCAACTTGTTATTCAATACTGTACTTTCTTTCCTAGGCCAAAATGTGTGTAAATTTTCTAGACACTTGAGATCACCAATACCATAAGAATCATAATAAATTGGAAAAGATGACAAGGAAAAAAAGGAGGGTTCTTTATCATCCCTGAGAAAGTGAAAAGCTTTCATGGCTGAGGCTTTACTTGATCCACTTGTTTAATTACACTCATTAGTCTTTAGCTGCAAACATGTAGAAGGTACTTAAATGACTGAATGAATAATTTATTACAAACTTTTAAGAAGAGAAATACCAGATTCTGCTAGTATCCTTTATTCATTTATTTGTAAGAATGGGATCTTTCTTTGTCACAGGACACTAATTTAGCACCAGAGAAGTTACTGAGCACAATGTCATCCTACCTTCTACTGAAGTGATAAATACAACAATTTTTTTGCTGAAACTGGCCTGATTCACCTTAAAAATGGTACCACAGGTAAAGAAGAAGAAAAATAAACTACAGATCAAAACAAGGGGAAAAAAAGTCTTACATTGAATGAATGTCAGTTTGCCATATTCCACCAGAAAGTAATTTTCAATACAAAGATTTTTATCTCAGAAAATACAGTATATTTTCCAAGTTTTGGTAGACATGTGTTATTAAGCCTATCTTATTCCTTTAAAGTTACTGCCTAGTCAGACAGAAACACGAAAACACTTTAGCATAAAGAGGGAAGAAGAGTATCTCCTACTCTACCTTCTCTTAGCAGTTCCATTAAAAGACCACTTAACATTCAGCTCTAAGAGCTTCAAATAGGTTCCTATAATACACAACAAACAGAAAGACACACGTACACAATCATCTATATTGTTTATATTAATCAGCCTTTATAAAAAGTTATTCACATCTATTATCAAAAATAACATTTGTTAATTATAATAAAAGGTTATTATTATTTTTGGTTTGGTTTTAATGCTATTGCTTATGACAGCACACTTGCCTCCTTCTGGATAAATATGAGGGACAAATAGCAGCAACACACAAAAACAGGCAGACTCAGTGATTTCCTGTAATTCTTCACACCATTCTAGACCAAATTCTCTGAGATTCTATGAAACTGCAGAGCCCCAAACTTCACGCAAAAAACAAGATCTTGGTGGTATTTCTGTTATTTTCAAAGATCTTCTTAGGCCAAGTGGGATTGGAAAACTCACAGTGGAGCTTTAGGTTATGCTGCTACAGTGGCATGACAGAAATTTACAAAGAATTTTTAAAGTAGTAATGCTCTGTGTTGGCAAGGGTATGAGAAATGGGCACTTTCATACACCGATGGTAGGAGTTTAGGGAGATTTTAGGGAAGAAAAACAAGAGTGACTAGAAAAAGCAAAGCTTTAAAATTTTGTATGCTCTCAGACATCAATTCTAGAAATAATTCTTCTAGAAATAAAAGTAGATATACATTAAGATTTACCCAAAATATTTTGATCAGTGATCTTTGTAACAGCAGAAAAACTAGGGGGAAAAACCCTTAACAACATTTAGAAGTAATCAGCTAAATTAATGAAATATTTATTTCATACAATGAAATATTTTGCCATCATTAAAATGAAGTCATTGGGCATTTATCCCAGAAAAATGAAAATTTACGTTCACACAAAAACCTGTACATGAATATTCATAGCACAAGGCTTTCTTCAAAATAGCCCAAAACTGAAAACAACCCAAATGTCCACTGAGTGATGAGTGAATAAATAAAATGTAACCTAGCCATACAGTGGAACACTATCGAGTAACAAACAGGAACACACTACTGATACGTGTAACAACTTGGATAAATCTCCAGGAAATTAGGCTTAAGGGAAAAAGTCAATCTCCAAAGTCCATATACCGTATAACATTATCACTTACGTAACATTCTTGAAATGACAAAATTATAAAAATGAAGAGCAGATTAATGGTTGTCAGGGGTCAAGTTAGGCAGGGGAAAGGAGGTAGCTGTTGCTAGAAGACAGCAATAGAAGGGGGGCTGGGTGCAGTGGCTCACATCTGTAATCTCAGCCCTTTGGGAGGCCAAGGCAGGTGGATCATCTGAGATCGGGAGTTTAAGACCAGCCTGGCCAACATGGTGAAACCCCGTCTCTACTAAAAATACAAAAATTAGCCGGGCAAGGTGGCGGGTGCCTGTAATCCCAGCTACTCGGGAGGGTGAGGCAGGAGAATCACTTGAAACCAGGAGGCAAAGGCTGCAGTGGGCCGAGATTGTGCCATTGCACTCCAGCCTAGAGCAAGACTCTGTCTCGAAAATATAATAATAAAAGTAACATTTTTAGAAAAGCAATAGGACACTTTGGGAGGCCGAGGTGGGCGGATCATAAGGTCAGGAGATCGAGACCATCTTGGCTAACACGGTGAAATCCCGTCTCTACTAAAAATACAAAAAAAAATTAGCTGGGTGTGGTGGTGGGCGCCTGTAAGCCCAGCTACTCGGGCTGAGGCAGGAGAATGGCGTGAACCCGGGAGGAGGAGCTTGCAGTGAGCCAAGATCCCGCCACTATACTCCAGCCTGGGCAACAGAGCCAGACTCCGTCTCAAAAAAAAGGCAATAGGAAGGATCCTTGCGGTAATAAGAAATGTTCTGTATCTTGACAGTATCAATGTCAGTATATCTTGGTTGTGTGAACTACAGTTTTGCAATATATTACCCACGACGGGAACTAGATAATGGTACGTGGGATATCTCTGTATTATTTCCCAAAAGTGCATGTGAATCTACAGTTATTTAAAAATGAGATGTTTAATGTCACTGATGATTACTTAATGACATAAAAGTATTCATAATCCTTCTTCCCTTATAAAAATTAGCCAAGACAGTCAACCACAAAGTACCTGAGGCTTAAGTGAAAACCAGATTTTAAAATCTTACCTATCATCCCAATCAACCAACCAGGAAATATGCACAAAAAAATTAACAATAATTGACTGCAGAATTATAGGTTGTTTTCATTTTGCAATCTCTGGCTTCTAAATTTTTTACAATGAACACACATACTTTTTTTTTTTTTTTGAGATAGAGACTTGCTCTGTCACCTAGACTGGAATGCAGTGGCACGATCTTGGCTCACTGCACCCTCGCCTCCCCAGTCCAAGCGCCTCTCCTGCCTCAGTCTCTGGAGCAGCTGGGATTACAGGAGTGCACCACCACACCCGGCTAATTTTTTGTATTTTTAGTAGAGACAGGGTTTCACCATGTTGGCCAGGCTGGTCTCGTAATTCCTGACCTCGGGTGATCCGCCCACTTCGGCCTCCCAAAGTGCTGGGATTACAGGTGTGAGTCACCATACCCAGCCCGCACATAGTTTTATAATGGGAGGAAATAAAATTGTAAAGGCTTGTATCTGTGGAACATCAATTTGTGTGAAGTTAGTCCTCACAGGTAATACAAACCAGGTTATGTCAGTAGTCACTAAAGTAGTCTTTTTCCTCGCAGTCAGCCACAGAAGCTTTCCCAAGTTCAGTGTTCAACTTCTAACTGCAGGCCAATGGATCTAGTTTTCTAAAATTCTCCTCCCACCTTCCTTATACATACAAAAAAAAAAAATCTTAGTCCATAAAACCTGCTTACCCTTCAGATCTTCTCACACACAGGACCAACACAGATGCAGGTGGGTCTTGAAGAAAAGAACCAGCCACCCAATATTTTGCTGAAATGTGGTTCTATTCTGTAAGGAAATCTGAGATGGGACAATCCACCTTCAAAGTCAAAAGTGAGACGGGAGGAAGACGACAGAATTTGTCTGAAGAAATGGGATGGCCCTTAACAGAAACGATGATATATGACGGACGTGGGGTGGGCTTGCTTCTCAGATACTTACTCTGAGGCATTTCTAAGTGTGTGAGGCAGATTTTTAACAATTAAGATTTTTTTCTTAAAGGAGAACGGGAGAAAGACTTTAGAAAATGAGACCATGTGCAGCCCGAAGTTGGCACGCTGAACCTGGGAAAGCCTCTGTGGCTGACCATGAGGGAAAAGACCATGAAGAAGCATGTTTGTGGAAACACGACACTCGGACTGAGCCCAGGGCAAGGCACATACGGAGCGAGGCGTCATTACGAGAAGCATTACGAAAAGCCAATCATCTTCAACTATGCTGCTTCCTAAATACAATGTTGAGCACCATTCAAATAAGAAATAAAGTATTCAAAACCGAAACCCACAAACTACACACATATACAACATTCTAGACATTAGCTGAGATGTATAAAAAGTAATATTATTTCTTGGTCCTAGATGAGCAACAAAGTTAATACCTAGCAAGATTTTTAAATTTTAATAAATTAGCCTATCTTAAAGAAAATCCCAATAAAAAGGTTATGTTTTTAAAGAGCAGTCCCAACCCTGTTTCAATTCAGAAGGGTCATTTACTTATTAACAGCAATAACAACCGAGTGAAAGGAAGGTGGAGGACAGGGAATAAAAAAACAGCTTGCTCTCACAAAGTTACTCTGATCTAGGGAAAAAAAAAACAGCTCTCATCCCATTTTCTAGAACTCTGTATACATCTCAAGTTTCCTATGTAACAACTGTTAACAATCTTTTTATTAGTTGCATTTAAAAAGAAAAGGGAAAGAGAAAGAATATGCCCGGACAAGAATTAGAGAAACCCCTTGCTGGCCATCATGCTAAGTCAACATGAAGGAGGTGGAGGGGTATATAGAGGTCTCTGCTCTGGGTGGGCAGTCTCTAATAACCACCAGGTCAAGGGGTTATCAACCATCCACATCTTGCCATAAAAAGCAATGCCCTGGGTAGGCATTCCTGGAAGCCATTTGTCTGCCAAGCCAGTGTCATGAATGAGAGGTTTCCCAGAATACATTCAGAATTCTTCCCTAAATTTCTGTTTCCATGATGGTGAATTTCCAGTAAGTCAATCATCATAAAATGTGTAACACTCCCCACCCCCCCCAACAAAATCTGTACGGCCCCAAACCTTTAAAAATTATGTTTCTGACTCATGTTGTGTGTAACTTTGTTCAAGAGAAAGCTCTAAATTTTTTTTCCCCCCATTTCCCACCAGGGCCCAGCACAGACAGCTGGTTCAGAGCAATGGGTCAGTGCGTGCCAGTGGTTCTTTTTTATGTATCCTGCTTGTGGTTGCCGCAGTTCAGTTTATCACTCAGCAACTGCTTGGTAATCCCCTGTCATCCCCACCCTACAAATGTCCCTATCAGCAGAGCTGGGTAGCAACAAGTCAGCAAATTCAGCTAATCCATTCCTCCTCTAGGTCTGAGGTGACTCAAGTTGATGAAGAAACTACCAAGGAACAAATTCTAGAAAGAGCAGAAAGATGCACAGGGATTTTCCCCTCCCCAAATTGAGGGAGATGGAAGAGGGGACAGCAGGGAGGAAGGAGGCAAAGATTAATAAAGCAGAGAGAACCCACAGTGTTGTACATTATTAACTGCATGGGAACTATATCCTTAATGGAAAACACATGCCCCACTAAATCACTGGGAACCTCAAACTCCATGAAAGGAATTTTGTTTTTATTAAGTTTTTTCTTGCTTGCTTTAATCTGAATGTTCGTCAATTCTAGCCCAGAATTTATGGGTTTAAAAGACACTATTTAACAAATATACATAGCTTCAACAGAGGAAGCAGAATCGCTAATTTTAAAACACCACAAGCATGAATTTTAGTATCTTTTAGTACTACAATAGGTGGCATGTGATGAACTCTGTGATACATCTCAAGAGTCAGGCAGACCTAAGTGCTTATTACAAATTAGAGGAAACATGAAATAGCTCTGTTTGTTCCTGAAATAGCTCTCTGGCTACCTCACATGCTGCAGCTGGACACAGCCACATACAGGTCTACAGTATGAGCTACCAAAGCCTGCAGAGGTTGGTATAAAAAAGTTATTGGGCCGGGCGCGGTGGCTCAAGCCTGTAATCCCAGCACTTTGGGAGGCCGAGACGGGCGGATCACAAGGTCAGGAGATCGAGACCATCCTGGCTAACATGGTGAAACCCCGTCTCTACTAAAAATACAAAAAACTAGCCGGGCGAGGTGGCGGGCGCCTGTAGTCCCAGCTACTCGGAGGCTGAGGCAGGAGAATGGCGTGAACCTGGGAGGCAGAGCTTGCAGTGAGCCGAGATGGCGCCACTGCACTCCAGCCTGGGCGACAGAGCGAGACTCCGTCTCAAAAAAAAAAAAAAAAAAAAAAGTTATTGAAACATATTAAAACATGGAGTACCTAACCATAATTTCACATAGTTATTATCCATTTGTTAGGTATAAATACCACAAGGCAGCATGGGGATATTCTGATCCAATTTTAAAAAAGCACAATCATTCTGTTTAATAAGAAAACAATTTCCCTTAAATGAGCATCCTCACAGCTGAAAAGAAAAATGCCTTCCACATTCAGAATCATAAGCAATTTCTTTTTGCTTAAGCCTATTACCCATTCTCAGCCTGGTGTGCTTCTGGATTTAATGGTGACAGAGAAGTTGAAAAGAGTAAATCTCTGGGGTGACACTGTTTCTGATGGCTCAAGGGGACACTCTTAGGTCTGGCTCTCTTTCTTATCTAGCCATGGAAACAAGTTATACAACCTCTGAGTTGATGTGTCTCTAACATAGCCCAATGGCATCACCCGCATTCTGGCACTTCCCTTTTGGGACAAGTTAAGACACAACTGCATGGCCAAGTTCTGTTCTCACTTAGCTGCTGCCATCTCCAGAGTAAATTTTCTCTCCAGTCCTTTGGGATCTTCTCTGCTTATTGTGATTCAGGATATCATCCACACTTCAGACTCTAAAGAGTTAGAAAAGACCCTATTTTATTTAGTCCAACAGTTTATTTCCCAAAGTATGTTCTGCTGATAACTGTTTTCTGTTTAAAAAAAAAAAAAAAAAAAAAAACCAAAAAGCATCCCTTTGAGCTGCAACTGTTTGGGATATGCTGCATTAAACAATATAAAACAGGTTTCTTTACTGTAGGATTTCTCATGGGCTGCTAGTACGCATCCTGAAGTTCCTAACGGGTGACAGTGTATATTAAGTATTTTCCAGATTCTTTTCTTAAACCACAGATCACTTTTTAAACAAAGTGTGTAATTAGGCTAGTGTTCTGGATTCTCCCAAATTGCCTGTAACTTTGTCTATGGACAGGTACACATTTATTTACCTTCCGCTTTCCTCTAAAGGTTGCTTCTTAGTGACCCATCTCTGATTTCCATTTCCTGCTTAAACTTTCTCATTCTCTTTTTTTTTTTTTTTTTTTTTTGAGACGGAGTCTCGCTCTGTCCCCCAGGCTGGAGTGCAGTGGCCGGATCTCAGCTCACTGCAAGCTCCGCCTCCTGGGTTTACGCCATTCTCCTGCCTCAGCCTCCCGAGTAGCTGGGACTACAGGCGCCCGCCACCTCGCCCGGCTAGTTTTTTGTATTTTTTAGTAGAGACGGGGTTTCACCAGGTTAGCCAGGATGGTCTCGATCTCCTGACCTTGTGATCCGCCCGTCTCGGCCTCCCAAAGTGCTGGGATTACAGGCTTGAGCCACCGTGCCTGGCTAACCTTCTCATTCTCTTGGCAAACAAGTGTTTTCCTTCCCTAATTAAAAAAACATACTTGAGGAAATGTTCATTCACCAACCCATAACTTTTCAAGTAATCTGGACATTTTCCCCTCTATACCTCTAAGTCCACATTCCTACTTTTACTTTGATTTTTTTTTTTTTTTTTTTTTTTTCCGTTTAGGGCATTAACCAGGAGTCCATGGATGGCACTTAGTGGGTTCATAAGCCCCTGAAATCATAGGCAAATCACATGCAAAATGTCCTAGGTAACCACATTTTTCTAGAGAACAGGTAACATACATTTCCTCAAAGAGGTCCATTATTTCTCAAAAACCACTGGGAAACAATAATAAAAATAGTAGTATAAAAATGTTTTCATTGCTAAGGGGTAATAGGATGGGGAAGAGAAAGGTAGAAAATAAAGCATTTGACCTACATGGTAAAATAATGCACACTGACAGGTTATAAGCTTTGGGGGCATTCTTTAAAGTAAAGAAACATTTTAGGAAGAAAAAAGTAAGAATGGAAAGTTTAAACAAAACAGACAAGAGGAAAGCAGTATTTGGGCAGTCTGACAGAATGAAGGGGACCAGGGCTGCCACCATTAAAATATTTCTTACTGAATCTCAAAATGTCCTATACTTGGCCCATTAATGTAAAAATCCATTTCTGGCAGAATTATCAAACTCATCACTAACAAGGTAAAATGGCAGCTTGGCATTTGAACACCATCAGGCCCCTCATAACCATGTGCCAACAGAGAGGTCACTAATTTCATGTTGTGTGCAAAAAAAAAAAAAACCCCTTAGACAGTAGTGACTTAAAATGGGAGAGGAGACTTTATCCTAAAGTCTTAGGAATGGGAAATGTAGGAAGGCAGATTTTATATGGTTTTTGCTTTCTTTGATCCTTTCTTTTCTTTTTTTTTTTTTTTTTTTTTTTTTTTTTTTTTTTTTTTTTTTTTTTTGAGACAGAATCTCGCTTAGTCGCCCAGGCTGGAGTGCAGTGGCGCGATCTCGGCTCACTGCAAGCTCCGCCTCCCGGGTTCACGCCATTCTCCTGCCTCAGCCTCCCGAGTAGCTGGGACTACAGGCACCCGCCGCTTCGCCCGGCTAATTTTTTGCATTTTTAGTAGAGACAGGGTTTCACCATGTTAGCCAGGATGGTCTCGATCTCCTGACCTCGTGATCCGCCCGCCTCGGCCTCCCAAAGTGCTGAGATTACAGGCGTGAGCCACCGCGCCCGGCCGATCCTTTCTTTTCAAGAGTAAAAATCTATCTTTAGGATTTGTATTAACAAATCACCTTCCTTCCAGAAACATACACTTCTATGAGAGAGAACATAAAATAATAAAAGTTACAGAAACTACAAAAACTTATGTAAATGGTCTCAATTAAAGGGCAAAGGGGTCCGTCCCCTGTACCCAGTACCTTTGCTGAGTTATTAAAAAACGAAAACTTTGTTGTATTTCTTACAAAACAATGAGTATGCTTGGGAAATGAATTCAATATAATAAGCCCCAAACTTTTTCTATGTATCATTAAATTTAGCTTAAGCTGAAGAATGCAGAGGTCACAGTTACAATAAAAAGTTTTTTCTTTCTACCTCCCCCTTCAGAAGTACTTCCCAGTATTTCCAAAAATTCAATTTGCATTACACATCACTACCTAAAAACACAATTATGCTCATACCTCTCAAAAGCTCAACAGAAATAAGAACGTTTTAGGCCTCAACAACCTGTGGCTTGATGAGGTTTTGCAAAATCCAGCTGCTTGGTGGAGGGGGAGCAGAAAGAGCAGAAGTCACACCTGGGAGGGAAAAATCTATCCCTGAATCCAACATCAATATTAGGAGGATAAACTGAAATCTGAGCCTAGTGTTGTTTGGGGAACCACCATTATAATACTTCGGATTATAAGCATCTCCACCAAAATCACACATTGTCCCTGACACGTAGGTACCAACGTGCTGAAAAGGTTGCATAAGCACCTAAAGGAAGGGAGAGCTGCCTACAAAACTTTGCTTAGATGTAGCCCATTCTTATCTCACAGCATAGGGACTGGCAAGAGTCATGTTTGGAAAGAGCTGGAGCTCTGCCACATTCAACAAGGCCCGATTTGGGGATGAGTGGACATGCCAGTGCCTGGCCATCCTCCCCTACACCTACTGGGTCACTTAGACACACCAGACCCACAGGGCCATGGGGCACCAGGGGTCCGGAAAGACCAGGGCCACTGCCTGCAAGGCAGACCTTGGATTTGCCACCTATATTTTTAGAGTTCAAAAAGCGGCAAAACAAAACAACATGCCCCAAGCAAGCCCAAAAGAAGCATCAGCAGGAGGCAAAAGCGGGAGGGAGAGGTGGCTGAGGCAGGAAGGA
Organism: Theropithecus gelada; assembly: GCF_003255815.1. Lineage (NCBI taxonomy): Eukaryota > Metazoa > Chordata > Mammalia > Primates > Cercopithecidae > Theropithecus > Theropithecus gelada. The sequence continues at coordinate 133,234,845 of NC_037671.1, read as the reverse complement.
GGGAAGAAAAGGCTGTACACCTCTGACCTTAGAAAAACCCTGGGAACTCCCCTCCTGCTGCCTTGGTCCATGGGGCTAGATCATACCTTTATTTTACTAATAAGAAACCAAAACTACTATGGTAACTTCACAGTTTCGTTTTCTTTATTTGACTTCCAAACCTTAGGAGTATGAAATAAGCCTTTTATTCTATAACTCTCCCTAGAAGAGGAAGGAGAAGAACAGGGACTCTCCTTTTTTTTCTCTAAAGTTATTCACCCATTTTCATCTTTTTGCAAACAAACTTCAGTTAAAACTTAAGTCAAATTTAAACATCTCGAGCTGCCCTTTTCCTTCTATTTAAAATTAATTCCACAACTTTTAGGGCAGGGAAAAACAAGAAACAGGGAAAAAGATGATCAGCACACAGCTGTTTGCCATCTTCTCCTCACTGCTTTGGTAGTTTTAAGAAACCTCAAAGTTTACACAAACACAAAGCCAAAAGATGCCCAAAAGAAATACACAGCAAAGGCTGATCATGGTGGCTCACACCTGTAATTCCAGGACTTTAAGAGGCCGAGGCAGGAGGATCACCTGAGGTCAGGCGTTCAAGACCAACCCAGCCAAGATGGTGAAACCCCGTCTCTACTAAAAAAAGTACAAAAATTAGCCGGGTGTGGTGGCACATGCCCGTAATCCCAGCTACTTGGGAGGCTGAGGCAGGAGAATCACTTGAACCCAGGAGATGGAGGTTGCAGTGAGCCAAGATTGCACCACTGCACTCCAGACTGGGTGACAGGGTGAGACTCCGTCTCAAAAAAAAAAAAAAAAAGAACTGAAAAAGAAAAAGAGAAAAGAAAAATACACAGCAAAGGGGCCGGGTTTGGTGACTTATACCTGTAATCCCAGCACTTTGGGAGGCTGAGGCAGGAGGATCATTTGAGGCCAGGAGTTAGAGACCAGCCTGGCCAGCATGGTGAAACCCCATCTCTACTACAAATATAAAAATGAGCTGGGTGTGGTGGCAGGTTCCTGTAATCCCAGCTACTCGGGAGGCTGAAGCAGGAGAATCACTTGAACCCAGGAGGCAGAGGTTACAGTGAGCTTAGGTCGTGCCACTCCACTCCAGCCTGGGAGAAAGAGCGAGACTCCATCTCAAAAAAAAAAAAAAAAAAAAGAAAGAAAAGAAAAAGAAATACACAGCAAAGGAAAAAATTAGTATTTACTTTTCTTTCTCCCACTAATTATTTAGTTTTACTAAAGCCCAATTAACCTGATACAACCTTTCCTCACTCTTTCAAGCTCATCTATTTAAAAAACAGTATGACCTAAAATATCTGCACACCCTATTTCACAATCTTTTGATAAACTAGGAAATAAAAGAACATCTTGTTACTATAACGTGTAATCCTCCCTTCTAAGAAAAAACACTTGTACCAAGTCCAGCTAACATGATCCATTAAGAACAACTAGTTCTTTCTTACAGGCTAACACTGACTAGACGTGGAGGACTTGAACTTTCAAAATAAACACTCAACAATATTCCCAACATCTAGATGTTCAGACTGCTCACTAAATTATGCATTCCTAAGCATGCATCCATCTCTCTGTGGACACACTGGGAAAATGCCTCTCTAAATTATAACGGGATTGAGATAAAGACTGGAGAGCAATGAGTGCACTAAGAATCATCTTCCTCGCCTTAAGCACTCAATGACTACCCGCACCAACCATTCTCAGCGCCCTCCCAACCAATGGCTTCTCCGAGACTCTGAAACCTGCAACCCGAAGCCACAGCTGTGGCCGACAAATGCCAGAAGCAAAATTCATGACACTTTATTTCAGTATTTGCACAGAAGCTTGGACAGGTGTGAGGAAGCATGGTACAATGATCTGAGGAACACCCAGACTCTTCCCACACACATACACTCAAGCTTCCACCATACCTCCATTACAGAAAACCACCGGAATCCCTACTTAAAAAATAATTTCAAGTGAATGTAAAATGCATTCTTGTTTATGACTAACAAGGACTGTGAGGTTCCTGAAAGCCAAGAACTTCTATTGCTCAAACCATGGGGCTACGAGGAAGGCAGACGAGATGGAAAGGCTCCTAAGTGATGACGAATAAAGGAGTAACTGAAGAATTGTGAACACAAAGGGCATAGCTTACAATACTGTAAAAACTGGCGTAAATGGACTATCTGGCCGTAAGTTACACAAAAAATCTCAATCACAGCCTTTTCTAACCCCTTTTTTTCAGTTCAAATCAACTTTATGAGGTGTAACTTACATATCAAAAACTGCACTAATTTTAAGCATATGCTTACATGAATTTGGGCAAATATATTTACACCAGTGTAAGCACCACCACAATTAAGATATAAAACATTTCATATTTCCCCGAAAAGTTCCCTTCTGCCATTTTGCAGTCAACCTCCTCCAATCCCCATCACCCCTGGCAATCGCTGATCTGCTTCCTGTTGCCATAAGTTAGTTTTGCCTTTTCTCGAATTCCACAGAAATGGAATCAAACAATAGGTACTCTTCTGTTCAGGCATTTTTCTCTCAGAATGTTTCTGACATTCATCCATGCTACGTATCTGTGGTGTGTTCCTGCTTACTGTAGAGCAGTATTCCCTTTGTATTGACATATCACTATTTTTTCACTAAAAAGAGGGTGGTGCTTAGCTTTAAAACACATACATAAAACTTTCTAAGGATACCGTAGTATTTTTCTCTCAAAGTAGTCAGAACTTATAAGTAACTGTGCATAAAGTACAATCCCAAAATCTCCGCTTCAGAAACACAAAGTTTTGTTTTGTGTCACCTCCCTATACAATAACTGGTTCAATCAAACGGAAAGAAAAACGGTAACTTGAGATGTTTTGTTTACAGCCAGCTCAAGATGTTATTTCAAGCTGCTGAAGAACTACGAGGAAACTGTATCCAAGCAAATTTTCACATGCTGCTTCCCAAATGCCTGACCGAAAAGTGAACTTGATTTAGGACTTCAGTTTAATTTGGGTACCGACCATTCTGCTTTTTTCTGATTATTTAGAATTTTAGAATTCATGCTGACTCCCAGTTACCCCACCATCAGAAGTATGTGATGGGATTTCCCTTGAGGTGGGGCTGCCCTGAGAAGTTCTGTCTGGAAAAGAAAATAAATAGACCATTTAAATTTTGTGTAACCTAGCTGCCCAAATGATGCATGACTACTCGTGTTTCCAAGGGAATACAACTTGGGAAACTCTGTTCTAGCAGATAAGAAGTATAAACCTAGTAGTTTCAGGATGGCTGCCTGTCTACAACAGGCCTGGTTATTCTCATTGTCAATGGACCATGCTTATCCCAATGTGGGTTACAAAAATGAAAACAGTTTCTAAAAGGTCACCCAATGAGTCCCAGCTACACCTGGGATGTGAAATGAGAGGCCGTAACACTCCTGAGCCCCCATCTCCCTACCCATGCTTCAAACAGATCTTTACAAGTCACAAGGGCAGGCAGCAACATCTTCTAAAGGATGAGGCCTACCTACATGAGAAGGATGTTGCCTGTCTACTCTGCCTCACCAACTAGTTTGGCACTCTGAGCCCACCACCAAGTGCTGGGCCTTAGTTTCGTCTGCTGTCAAGGGAGGCAGCTGAGCTAGGATGAGCTCTAAGGTTATCTCCAATCTGAAAGCTGTCATATGAGGCTCAAAAAAGAGCCACAACCCCAATACTAAAATGAGAAAAGTTGCATATTTTTAAAACCATATTTGCAAGCAAGGCATCCAAAATTCCGACAAGAACATCAGTCTCAATTCTTCATTCCTAATTCTTGGCCATTGTAAATTCTAAATAAGTACTTTTCTTTTGTCTATCCATTACTTCTTTTTTTTTTTTCCTCTAATTTGAGTACAGGTTGAGTACCCCTCATCCAATTTACTTGGAAGTGTTTCAGATTTCAGATTTCTTCAGATTTTGGAATATTTGCATACACATAATAAAATATCTTACGGATAGGACCCAAGTTTAAACAGGAAATTCACTTATGTTTCATATACACCTCATACACATAGCCTGAAGATAATTTTATTTAGTATTTTAAATAATTTTGTGCACAGAACAAAGTTTTGACTGCAACCCCTCACGTAAGATTGGATGTGAAATTTCCCACTTGTGGTGTCATGTCAACGCCCAAAAAGTTTCAGATTTTGGAGCATTCTGGATTTCAAATTTTGAAATTAGGGATGCTCGATCTGTATTATTTCCCAAAAAAAGGTGGGTGCTAGGTGTGGTGGCTCACACTTGTAGTCCCAACTACTCAGGAGGCTGAGGTGGGAGGATCCTTTGAGCCCAGGAGTTCCAGGCTGCAGTGAGCATGCCACTCACTCCAGTCTGCATGACAGAGTAAACCTGTCTCAAAAAAAAAAAAAAAGATTTAAATTAAATCCTGTTAATCAGTTCCAGTTTTCACATTTAACTTTATACAGCTATATGCCTGTGTTTGTCTGCATACTTATGTTTAAGGTTTTTTATTAAGACATTGCACTGAACATGATATCCTTTAAGAATAACTCTCTTAATACCCATAACATGACAGAGGCTCAAAAAGTTTCTGGAAAAAAATAGCACCTGCTCTTGCAACAGTTCATCCCGGCAGCATGCTTTCGTTTTGATTATTCATGAAATTGCAGATTCACTGTTAAGCTTGACTAACATTCAGTAGGAAACAGTTGCGTGTGTGTGTGTTTTTTTTTTCTTGAGATGGAGTCTCGCTCTGTCACCCAGGCTGGAGTGCAGTGGCACGATCCAGGCTCACTGCAAGCTCCGCCTCCTGGGTTTACTTACACCATTCTCCTGCCTCAGCCTCCCGAGTAGCTGGGACCACAGCTGCCTGCCGCCACAACTGACTAATTTTTTTGTATTTTTAGTAGAGACAGGGTTTCACCGTGTTAGCGAGGATGGTCCCAATCTCCTGAGTTTGTGATCCGCCCACCTCGGCCCCCCAAAGTGGTGGGATTACAGGCGTGAGCCACCGCACCCGGCAACAGTTGTGTGTTTTTAACGTACTTGCAATTGGAAGGCTCTATCTTAGAATGAGCAAAAGGCAACACGGTATTAATCCAAAAGTCCCCTAAATTTCCCATAAGGATCTGAAGAAGGCACTGCTTTCTTCAGAGACATCAGTCACAAACTCACATAAACAGCCAGTCAGCCCTGCCTAACTCCTCCTCCTGCTCTTAACGGCAACTAAAGCTAAGGTTCCACCCCTGGGCTAGGCTGCAGGGGAGTGGGCCTGCAAGTCTGCACTGGAAACCTGGAAAAGGCTGCCTGGCGGGGAATAATGCATGCACTCTAAGAACAAAAGCCTGCCTTAAACGAAGAACTTTCCAAGACAGGAATGGCAGGGCTGAGAGAATGCTGGCAGGAGTGTTTGTGCAAGCACACGGTCCTTCTTAGTACTGAATGTCCCCAGCACTTGGAGAGGAAGTAAACAAAGATCTGGGTTGTGCTTGTGTCTGTGTAGCCCACGGCAGCCAAGGCCTGGCCCGGTCAAGACTCCCAGCTCCTGGGCAGGGGGTGCTTATGTCACAGAGCTCCAAAATGTGGGCTGCGTGTGCCCAGGAAAAATTATAAAGGCCAGTTTAAATACAGCCTATATTTCTCTTTACCACTTAGATTTTTTCTTTATTTTCAAAAACAATAATTTTCTGAAGTTAAGTAAAACTGGAACACGGAAAACAACTGCTTGCGAAACAGTCCACAGGACTCCATGGCAGCCTCCATTCTCCTCCTTACAACGGATTTGGATCAAACTTCTCCATCACACTGGACCAAACACACTCTATTTTGTCTTAGGAAACCCTGAGGTACATGAATTTTTAAATGCTATACTGCAGAACCCATGTGTACCTAATAAATACTGAAGAACTAAGGTAATTACCTTCCATCAAAAACTGTAAGCATTCCTTCAAGCCTTTCCATATTCCAGTTGCTCCAGAACAAACCACGTGGAGTTTTGTGGGTTTTTGTCTAGTTGCAGAAAATAATCCCAGCACAGCAGAAAGCATGCTAAAGCTCTAGCATCCTGCTGAGGCTTGGAGTGAGAGGGCAAGGCCCAGTCAAGCTGTATTTTCTGTTTCTCCAGCCTACTATATTCTAGGAGGCCCAGCCCACTGTTTCCCAGCCAGCAAGCACTGCAGCTTGACTCATCACAAAAACAATTTAGTGTGTCTTGATATTTTAATTTTCTTCTTAGCCTCTGCCTTTTGGGGAGTGAGAAGGAATCTAGGGGATATAAAGTAGAAGCAGTAGACCAGAGGAAGAAGGGAAGACCATGGTCTGTGTCTCTGCACGCATATCTCACTTTAAATAACAAATGCATTCTTTATAATTTTATAACTATACTTGAATTTCTGAAATAGTATAACATTAATTAAGTTTTAAAATGTAAAAGCTCATTAAACAAATGTAATTGTACAACTTCCTCCATTTACCTTTTTTATAAGTCTTGATTTTTCATATAGTTTAACTTAAAAAAAAAAAACAAAAACCACAACATCCAGAGTCAATGGTCCATGCAAATCAATCAGAAAACTAGCAAAAGGAACAAGCCCAAATGCAGAGAAAAACACAAATTGAATTTTTCAATATAATGAATAGTTCAAAATAATCTAATTAAAAAACAACACATACTTTACATACTTTTCTTGAACTTATAAAGATGATAAAACACATTCGTAAATGAAATCATAAGCAATGCAACTGTCAGCGGATTATCACAGAACTTAGAGCTTTTAACTTAAAAGTTGCCTTTTAAATTATGTTCATTTTTAGATGGAAGCTTACACTTCGGAAGCACGTGCCTCCTGCCTGACTGCAAACAGTGGGTATTAGGAAGGACAGCTACACAGACAAGAAGCTAGAGGAGGAGGGAGGATGGGGGAGCCCTTCTCTAGTGCATGTCCCAGTTTGGAAACATGGGTCTGAGTCATCTCAAAGCAAAAGAATCCTTAAGCTTTCTATAAAAATATTTATGTGTGTCCTATGGCTGACTTAACACAACACAGGTGGGCAAAAGAAAAGTTCCAGGTTCCAGAACCAAATGTACCATCAGGGAAGTCAACTAAGTACAGATAACCTCTGTGAGAAAAATTAAACATTTCGTCAAGGGTTTCTGATGACAATGCAAAAGCAGGAGAGTACATTGTACTTTAAACAATGCCTTGTCTGTTTGCAGGAACACAGACTGGTCTAAAACGGAGGGGAGAAAAAACAAGGCCAACACTGAGCCAGGGCTCTCACTTCAAAAGCAAGCTGTAGAACAAGTGTGTGTATGGGGGGGAGGGATGTGCGTGCACACACACATATATATACTTTGGTATGAATTTGCATATGTGCCACAGGTGGGCACACAAAACTTACACCGGCTGCCTGACACCTATTCCCATCAATCCCCCTATCTCATGCTCCTCAACAAAACCTTCTTACTCCCTTGAGCAATCTGGGACCAGTTCTTCCCCAGAGAGCAGCAGGATCCCTTCATCTGTCTGTCACCTAGAGGCTTGCCCCAGCCCTGAGCTCTTGTTGTGAGCAACAGAGACCCTGGTAGAGGTGAGAAAACTAGGAAATGGAGTGAGCAGACCTGGTTTATACTCACTCTGCCACTCAGAAGCTGGGTGAGCTTGGTCAACTTGGTCCACCAAATACCTACTGAACCAGTCATGGGCCAGACCCAGCTGTTAGCCCCAGTTTCTTCAGAAATTAAAAACAAATAGGCTGGGCACGGTGGCTCACACCTCCAATCCCAGCACTTTGGGAGGCCAAGGTGAGAGGACTGCTTGAGCCCAGGAGTTCAAGACCAGCCTAGGCAACACAGCAAGACCTGATCTCTACTTTAAAAAAAAAAAAAAAAAAAATTTCCCTTCAGGTTTATTGTGAGAATGGTGCTCAATAAACGTTAATGTAATTTCCTCACCGACTCCCATTCCCTGATGCCCTGCTTCATGAAAACCAGAGTCTTGTCTCATGCCCAGAATCACACTAGAGGGTCGAGTACACCAATGCACTGCTGTTGGGGACCAACTACATACCAGCCCCCTGGTATTCCCTCAACCATTCCCTTCTGCTACGTCCCTGCCACTTCTCAGTATTGACAATTTCTTATGCCAGGGTTTTTGTCTTCTGCCTGCCTCTTTTGCTTCCTCAAGCAGAAGGAAGGTTTCCTCCCTGTCCAGGGTTTCCTCCCATGGGCTCCTCCAAGAACCTTCCCAAAGAAACTGATCCATACTGCTTCCACTGTAAGTTCTAGTCACTCCTAAGTCTGGAGCCATTCGTACTCAGTCTAGCTCATGTTACGTCAAAAAAATATTCACAAGGTCAGGTAGCTGGACACAGATACATCACTGAGGAACGAACACTGAAACTAATGGACTGGCTCATTACCTTAGAGAACCAAATTTCAAGCAGGAGAATGTCGTTTATTAGATCAGTGTTCTCTTTATGATGTCCCGAGAGAAAAAGTTTCTGAATAACAGAAAAAGCCACGCTGCTTCTGTTTTTATTTAAAGGCAGTTATAAGTTGGGAAGCTAATCTTATGTCTCTTTTTGCTCCAGCTGCTATGAAACTCAAGAGTGAAATGTGTGACCTAATTCTAGTACCTGTCAAGTACTATATTGTCCTTCACCCTCAGGCTTCCTCTCTTAATACTGCGCATATTTTTGTAAGCTGTCATTCTAAGGAGGAACATAAACAAGTTTGGAATTAACATCTTTGGGGAAAAGTGATCTTTGCTTTTCCAGAGGCTTGAGGCCTTCCAGGAATGGCAGGTCTGTGTCTATTTCAGAGGCAGTGAAAAAGTAGGAAGCCTGCTGAGAAAGTGGGATAGGAATGTGGTGGAAGCTGACCTTAGGCATGTGTCCCTCATCTCTCTTCCATGTACCCTTGAAGGAGACATAAGGGCAGGAGCCAGAGTGACAGCCACTGGGGCAGCACGCCCACCACTCTACAGACGCCTATAAGCACAGAGAGATTTTGGATGCTACTGAGCCCAGTGTGTTTTAAGTGGTTTAGAGTTTCATTTAGCTAAAATCTAGAGGGTTACAGACTAATGGAATAATAATAACGATACCTTTTCCTAAGGCACCCTAAGTAGCCTCTGAAGCACTCTAATGGAAGGTAAAAGGCATCTCTACATCGAAGGAAAGCATGGGGCACACCTTGCAGACTCCCAACTGTCTCAGGATCAAGAGCCCAGCCTTGTTATGCTGAAGTGCTGAGGAAGAGGGCAGAGAGCCTTCCAGGATAGTGAAGGAGCCATGGCCTCCCTGCCAACTTGGGCTCCAATCTCAAGAATGCACAGCTGGTCCCCATGCCCTGATCCACTTAGAGATCTTTGAGGCCTGGATTTTGGTGCTTTCAGCAAACTCTAAGCTCCAAGTGGGAAACCTCTGCACCCCAGGAGCTGGGAAAATAAGATGGCAAAGATTCTTCATGGCTGGAAGATTTTGAAGATAGTAATTCTTGGTGGCAAAGCAAGTGCCAAAGCCATAGATCAGGAATTCAACTTCTCATTTCAAAAGGGGCCAGCTCTACCACCGTGCAGGCTACCATGTTTCAACCGCATCACTATGAAATAAGATAAGATTCTCGTCTTTTACCCTCTCATTACAGGATTCCTGAGGCTGCTCAGAGCTCCTTAGGAAAGGCTATCATTATTGTTATTCTATTAGTCTACAACCACCTAGATTTTAGCCAAAATGAAAAATCTAAACCATTTTAAATACACATTGGACTCAGTATCATCCAAAATTGGCTCTACATCCTAGTAAATGCAAGTTTCCAGATGGCAAGATTCTAGGTGAAATCATCAAAATACTACATAAGTGCCACACATTATTACGTGCCTTCCACTCGTTAATTCACCCAACACTCTGCATGTTAGGGATGAGCCAAAGTTATCTCCTTTACAAAAAGCAGACGCAGTATCCTTTCATGGTTACACAAACAAAAGCAAAGCCAACGCGAAAAGATGGACAACCCCCACCTCCCCGAACCCTGCAATCTGTCATGCAGGGTCTGTTTTTTACCACTTTTCCTTGAGGGTTGCAAAACTTCTGCAAGGAATTCTTTGATTACAGTAATACTTTTATCAACAAAAGAAAATGAACTCCAACGATACCCTGTCTTGTCAGAAATTTCATTATCAAAGGTGAAAATAATGAATGATGGCAGAGATACATGCCAGGATGCACAGTTCAGCAATACTTCCCTTCTTTCTAGGCAAGGTGGATTAGTGCCATCTCCCAAGAAATAGCGCAACTTTCTGTTTGCATATCCCTACCACCACTGTACTGCAGACTCATCAGAAGCAATACTCACTTGTATGTCCATCTTTATTCCATGCATTACCGTGCCGGTGGAATGAAAGTAAACGGATGAATAACCATGGCTGTGACCTATGAAGTACGCCCCCATATGATCAAGTCACACGAGCCCTGGACATGTATACTTTTCCCAGTTTAGGCCTGGACCAGCACAGGCTGCAGAAGCCAGCACCACTGCCACCAACCCACACTGCTGAAGGACCAGAACTTCTAACCATCTGGGTGACCAACAAAACTCTGCCTACAAGAATTATACTCAGAAAACGTGCTGTATTTTTATTTACCTTTAAAGCACACACAGATTGCTTCACCACAGCACTGAAACCTTATTTGCCACAAACTTTTCAATAATCGGCACTGAGACTGAAATCTCCATAATATTAAAAGTGACTAGAAGTGGCATTTTGGCTATCAGTGCCAAAGCCAAACAAATTCCTTATTCCAGAGACTGCCAAACTTCTCCAGTGCCTGAAGAAGAGCTTAGCATTATCCATCGGACTTTTAACAGTTACAGAAAGCTGCTCTGGGGGTTTAATTCCCAATAAGAGATATCCAAGTGCACCAAATATTATTTAATGTATGGGTTGCCCAGCATTAAGACTGGTGAAACTGCAAATTTCTCTTGCAGCCAACTGCTGCCCAGTAAAGCCACCGACCCAGCTTATGTGCCCACTCCTCTGGCACAGAGTAACTAATTCTTGGAAACATTACATGCAATATACTTCTTTCTCAAAGTCACAACCATCAAAGTAACAACCACTCAGAAAACTCAGGCCCCATCACTCTGGATAATAGGGCTACCACCAGGCAGTCCTTCTTCAAGGTCCAGAGGTTTATCAGGTAGCACTTTGGCTGCCTGAAGTCTCCCATAGCTACCTTTTCACCGAATGCCCCCACACCAGCCACAGTGAAATAAAAAGCCTAGTTCCTCCATAGAAAATAAAGTAGTGAGGTCTGAAGCGAGGACTGTCCAGGCACATTACAGATGCTCATGAGACAGTTGTGGATCTTCCTCAGTAAGAATGGTGGTGACCAGAGTCAGTTCATAGGTAAGAGTCCCCTCACTGGGTGGTTTCAAGTCACCTCCTTTACATCTTTGACCCTTAATATCCTCATCCAGAAAATAAAGGGGTAAGTCAGATGACATCCAAGGCACTGAGTTTCAGGACTCAGGAGTTCCATCATCAATTTGGCATTAATTTGCATCTCAGGTGAGTCCTTCCCCTAGAAAATCCCTCAGGAAGCAGTACAGGTGCGACGAACGGGGGAACATTAGGGACATAAAGCAGGGCTGCTGAGAAGGGGGTCTAGGTACTGAGAATCACATGGAAGGCAGTTATACCCAACAAGAATCTGAATAACAGACTCGGCAGGTGGACTGGTGTACCATCCTATTTTTCCTGGGTCAGAGTAGGCTTTCCTATCTTAATATACAGCTACATACTCAAAAACAAGAGAAAAAATACTCAAAGTCTGCCCTAAAAACTGTCTCCTTGGGGAAAAAAAAAATAACCCCACTGTTTAACATCCTTCAAAGCTGTCACCTACTATCTCCATGACAAAAACCTAACAAAGGGATTAAGGTAACCAGAATAAATGCATTATCTGACAAATGGTTCACTTATTTTATTTTAGGAATATCTGTTTACCTGCCAGGAAATACAATTTTTTTTTTTTTTAAAGTCCAGCAACTGTTTAAAATGTTATTGGTCTGGACTGAGAAAAGGGATGTTACTGTGTTCTTACAACTGGATATAAAGATTCCCAGGTGACTCCACAGATGAAAATCTGCCTCTGGGTACAACACAGGGCTGGGAACCTTGGGCTTCTTAGCACACGCTAGACTCTTACTTCTATTCAGCCCTAGCCCGCTGGGCCTGCTTCCCACATCTAGCACACAAGATGTTTAGGATGATCCCTAGATGTCACCTAAAAGCAGCTGGCAGGCACTTACTTAGATGGCTAGTAAATAAATGGCCTACACCAAGCCGGTGAAGAAAGAGCCAATGTCCTTTTTTCCTATGAGGGTTACGAGTGCAGGAAAAATACGTTGTCCCTACATGACAGTTAAAACCTGTTTATATAATATTCCAAAAATAGCTGACATTGTTTGTAGGGCTTTTTTTCTTGGAGAGTATGCAGCCTATATTTTTAAACATTAAGAAAGCTTTATCTTTACCATTGATCTCAGAAAAAAAATGGAGACACTTTTTATTTTTCATGCAGATGAGAAATACCAGACAACCAAGTTTTTTTAAACAAAGTCTTGGCAGCGAGCCACAGATCATTTTTCATGAAAGGGCGATAATGGGGGAAAGATGGCATGGCAGTTTCCTATTTCTTTCTTCTCTTTCCTTTGCCCATCAAACACTGAAGACTTCGGGAGATTTAGTTCACAGACAGAATGTCTCTCCCACCTTGACAAAGAAGAAATGATTCATAATGCCGAACTCTTTAGAAGGCACTATCAAAACACAAACTTATTTTTTTTCTTAACTATTCCAAAACCACAAAATAACTTTGCTTTCCTCTTTTTCCTTCCAGTATAGGAAGAACTGCAGTGGTTCACTTGCCTCCCTAAAGTGTCTCAATGGTCCTATGACTGACACTGAAAGCAAATCTGCTTGCATTTTAAATTATAAAGCGTGCTCATTAATGATACTGCTTAATCAGCAGTACATATGTGTTGTTTGATAATGTTCTTTGAAGAAATTTCATAATGGCTTACCACTGCTAAACCCAGCCATCACCCGTAATATTTCATCACAATCACGCAACTACAACCACCCAGCCTCTGCCAAGGTATTTTGACTGGGCCACCTTCCATGCTCCTCAATCCCCATTTGCCAATCCAGTTACCACCCCCGTCCTCCACAATTTGGCCTCCTCCTACTGCTTCCATCTTTCAACATCTGCCTGCTGCAGTCACCTTCTTAAACCACCATATAAATGTCCTGGGCCTAATTTAAACTGTGAAGCAGATCCAAAGAAAAGAATGAAAACTAGACCCAAATGACCTACTGGCTTCCATGCATGATATGGCTGTTCAACAGAAGATGATATACAATTAGTCTGCTTCAACCTCCACAGAAAGGGTAGGGGGAAGGAGAGAAAGCAATGACTACAGGAAAGTTTAAATGCAGTTTAGAGTAAACTCATCTGTGTGTGTCATTTCTGAATCTGCAGAAGATGAGCTGGGTCACCCTTCCTGGAATATCACTTACATCTGCTCTAGAGCCTGGAGAAAAAACACAGTTTGAAGTGTCCCATCCCTAAGAATAATCACACTTCACAAAAGTACAAGTCTGAAAAGCCTTTTGTGTTCAATGTGAATGCTTGTCTACAACCTAACACTCAAGTTTGTTCTTTCTATGGGTTCTGAAACAATGACAGCTAGGTAGAACACATCTGTCTCAATTCTAATGGATCACCTAAACTCCTTTCCTTTCTCTTCTTTTAAACCAAAATGGGAAATATGATAGAAAAGAACAACCCAGTGAGGTCTCAGGCAGTATTATAAAATCGAGATCCCTAAAGCCTTGATAAATTGACTTTGGAGTTTCCTTGGTCAAAGTAGAGACATATTGATACAGGAGACCGATTTCTATCACTTACCAACTATGTGGCCTCAGCCAAGTCACTTAGCCATTTTGCACCTCAGTTTCCTCATGAGTAAAGAGGAAAAACTAAGGCTGGGCGCGGTAGCTCACGCCTGTAATCCCAGCACTTTGGGAGGCCAAGGCGGGTGGGTCATGAGGTCAGGAGTTTGAAATGTGTAAACACAAGCCTGGTCAACATACTGAAACCCCGTCTCTACTAATTAGCCAAGCATGGTGGTGGGTGTCTGTAATCCCAACTACTAGGGAGCCTGAGGCAGGTGAATTGCTCAAACCCCGGAGGCAGAGGTTGTGGTAAGCCAAGATTGCCCCACTGTACCCCAGCCTGGGCAACAGAGCAAGACTCCGTCTCAAAAAAAAAAAAAAAAAAAGAAGAGCTAATATGCATAAAGCTCATCAGTGTCTGGCACACTGCTAATAAATGTTCAATTAACAGTAGCTTTTAGTTATAGCCATGAAAATAATAGATAAATCTAAGGTTATGACTGTACACATCATACCCATTCACACCAACACAGAAGGAAGATTTAGTCCTTTTTGCCCCTTTTGGGCAGGGAGGAATTAAAAGTTTTCCAACTTCAACTACCACTCCGCAATTCAGCAGCACATAGAAGTCAGGACACCGACCGTCTCTAAACCAAAGGCCTCCTCTATAGCCTCAAGGAAATGTTCAAAGAGGGGTCAAGCAGGTGATGTCCCTCATTATCGCCACGTCTGAGACACAGGAGCCAAGGACTGGGGATTCCTCTGGGTTGAGAGACAAGCCTTCTGGACTGCTACTGGGCAGGCTTTACTCCTGGACTGCTACCGGATGTCTTCCTCCTCTGTAGAAGTGATCCTGATGCCAGATCCTTTCAAGATACCCTCTCTCCTTGCCCCCAGCACATGCAAGCAGAGGCCCATGCTTTGGGGAAACCAAAATGGATGAGCAACTGCCGTGTGTTGCCACATTTCACTTGTTTGAGTGGTGACGGCTCAGGAAGAGTTCCTACTGTCCCCAGCACTTCCAGCGCCCACCAGCTGTATCTGACTTCCAACGCATACAAGTCCCTGGCACTCTCCTGGAGTCCAATTTGGAATGCTGCTCACAGTTAACAGCACAGTATTTTGGACTTTCCTCCAAACTCTGACCCCAGACAGAAGTCCCTCAATGCAACTTTCCCTTCCAAGTGGACCTTCTGATGTTGTTCCAACACCGAACCTGTCTTCTTGACCCTTCCCAGGAATCTTGGTGAATCTGAGGAAAGTGAGTGGCCTGCCCTACCCACTCCCCCAAGAAGAAAACCCGGATGACTGCACGTCGGAGGCTTTGCACTCAAGCCATATCATCTTGGATATGGCTTCATGTAGGAAAAGGAATGCCACTAACAGCAGAATGAATAGTAATCCAAAGTCATCCCAGTGGAGTTTGTTTTGTTTTAGTGTTTATGAATCTCAGGCAACATTCTGAAGCAGCTGGTAAAAGGTCCTGACATGAACATCCAGAACTGGCCAACTCACTGTGTTTTGCACTATTTACATTCCTAAAGCCACTAGCTAGGTTTGATATAGCTAGCTGATCATGAGGCCCTGCTTAATGCACTACAGAGTCCAGTGACACTGACAAGCAGCAATACTTGTTTGCATCTGCACCTCACTCCACCTGTGGTGGGAGAGGTCCTGTGCCTTTTAGGATCCTGAGCCAAGGTGAATGTCCCGCCTTACCTCTGACTTTGTCACGAGAGCCGTGTCACTCTCCCCTTCACTGCACTGAGCCTCTCACACTGATAACACCCAGCACATTTTTATCTTATCTTTCTCTCACATGTCCCATGTCTGTCTGGGGATGAGTCAGTACAACTACTCCGCTGTCTGATGGTGGTTTTAAAACTAGGAATGTCCTCAAAAGACCAAAACAAACAAGAGAAAAAGATCACACACACAAAAAAAACCATGAATCCAACCTAAACACAAGTTCCGTGAACACAATATAAGCACTAAGGTGAACATGTGGTTCCCTGAATGGATCCTTTATTGTTGTGATCCTGAAAGGTGAGTATTCTTGCCTCGTACAGAAGGCTACAGAGCAACACAGATCTGTGGGAAGTCCAGCATACTCAGGGGGCTAGAGCTTTGTTATAGTTCAACAGATACCACCATATTTTTCCCCCTTCTTGCCATGATTCTGAAGCCAAGATGCCTTAGATGTTAGATTTTTTATTCCCGTCACTAGGATAATTCCAGAGACTTAGCAAATGACTTAAAAAGGTGGTTCTGAAACCTCAGCTTACAGCAGAGTCGCCTGGAGGGCTTGTTACAGAGTTTCTGATTTAGTCTGTGTGGGGTAAGCCTGAGAATCTGCATTCCCAGAAAGTTCCTATGTGATATTGACACTGCTGGGCTAGGGACCACTTGGAGAACCATTACCTTCAAACATCAGGATATGGTGGAACCTTCTGGTATATTAGATTAGGTTGCACAAAAGAGGAATAGTAAGTTGGTATGTCTCAGTTTTCAAGTCTTATGCAATGACTTAAAACAGCACCATCTCTTCTTAAAAATTCCTGAAAACTTCAAAATAAGTTAACTAGGGTCCAGTAGAGACTAGAAAAATGAGTAGGAGTTGGAAACGAAAGACATCACATGCACTTATATTAAAGAAGAGGAGACCCCAGTTAAACACAGTTTGTTAAGTGATAATAATGCTCTTGCCCTTAGAAGCCAACCTTACTCTTTAATCCCAACTTTATAGCACTCCTTGTCATGTGGAGCTTCCTATGGAGAAGAGGGCTGAAATGTGTCTAAAAGTCAATACTAAAATAGCTGATAACTTCCACAGCCAAAATCTAATTTCTCTAAGATAGAGGCATTCAATCCTGGCTATACATTATCACCACGTGAGAAGCTTAAAAAACAAAGATGCCCAGGCCCTATACCTAGAGATTCTGACCTAACTGCCTTACGATGGTACCTAGGCACTGGTGGTTTTGAAAGCTCTTCAGGTGATTCTAAAATGCAGCCAGGGTGAAAAACCACTGATGTAGGAGTAAGGTGACCGGTGGATGGGAAAAAGAAGGGGAATAAGCCCTCTTTAGACAATGTGTAGTAGATATAAAAGGAAAAGACAAGAATGGGACAGCAGCCAGGAGTGACCCGGATAAGTGAAACCGAGGTTACTCTGTTAGATTCTGCGAGGCTAATCTAGAGATCAACCCAATGTTGGCTGTCTCAGGTTCAAAAATCAGAAATGGCTAGATGATCAAGGAAGTACCTTCGTGTGCCAAAGACTTGATACCAGTCCAAAGAACATGCCAGGAAACCCTCTTAACAAGGTATACTATTATTACTATTTTTTTTTTAAGAAGAGTTACTAAGAACTTGGGGCAAAGAACTTTTAACTTTTCAGAAATCATTTAAAGGTTCAACTTTGAAATCATATATCAAAAAAACAATAAAATTTCTCCCTCAGCAAAATTAACTGTTCTTTAAACAGGGAAGGAGGAGGGAAGAGATTAAAGAAGTAACTCTCAGAGCACTCAATAGCTGAAATCATCCTCCCAGTAACCACACTGACAAATGGGTTTTCAAAGCTGTAAAATCATGTGATGCAATGATAAAACTAAGTTATTTTCTTCTCTTCCTCCTTGACCAGCACAGACACATGAGGTAACAGCTGAAAAAAATTTTTTAGAAAGCTTTATGATCCTGTTTAAGGCAGAACAATGAACACAAAAGAAACTAGCTAGAAGAACTCAGTCAATGGAAAGAGCAGGGACTCTCTGGGCAGGCAACAAAGATGTCAGCTGAAAATCATCTCTGCTCACATCAACAGGGCAAACACTGGGCGCCCAGAGATAAAAATCCAGATGTATTTCCACTGCATTATAAGCTAAACAGACTCATTCATTTAAATTTTTTGTTTTTTTGGCTGATGAGAAAACTTAGATGTGCATAAAGCTGCATCTTAAAAACAAGAATTGTAATTTTTGATTGAAACATTCATCTGGTACACAATTTATTTTAAAGCTGACTTAGAAGACACAGTTTTCACTAGCAGCACCAGTTACCTTTCCTAATTTAACACATGGTACCTTGCTTATTGAGCACCAGTTGCTGATAAATTAACTGAAAGCATTCACTGATTTTATGAGATTATTGGAATAAACTTCTCAATAAGCCTCTTCCCAAGGAACACCTACTAAATGATGTCCACAGTCAAATGCGAACTTGACCTTAACAAATGACATGAAGGATAAGTATGATAAAACCTAAAATATGGCCCAAATCTCTTAGTCTTTCAGTCTAAAATAAGGATCTTTCTTGGAAGGGGAGAAGACTAAATAGGACTGATTTAGATAATTCAGTTCAGCAGAGGACATGCGTGTATTTAAAAAGAAGGCTGTAAATTTATCCTTATTGGACAGGCTTGGAGAGAGAAGGGCTGATCGAGGCCACTAATTTGAAGAAACGCTATACTAGTTCACCTAGGAAATTATCTCTCATGAGCTTAAGACTCCATGTGTTCTGAAGCAAACATGCTCACAACAGTATCAGCTCGAAGATTACTTTAAAATAATCAGGTCTATGACATTTTCATAAGTCAATTCCAGGCTTCTCAGGGTTACATAAATGATGCACCTCATCTAAGTGATATTATTTTAAAGAAATTTGAAAGACTGTTTGGGTTCAGAGCTTCAATTTTGACTTAAAATTATCTTGCCCAAAATGTTATTAGTCTGCAGGCCTCAATCTGCATGACAGGTATATTCATACACGGCACATTAATACTGTTAATGGAACTATACTGAAAGTGAATAAAGATTTGTTCCTTTTCATCCTACCAACTGAAGTTTTCTACTGCAAAAATAAAGACAACAAAAACCCGTACCCAATGCGGACTCAGACGCAAAAGTATGAAGGAAGAGATTAACAAGTCCTTGGTTTGGAAATAAATGTTGGCGGGAAGCCCTAGAACAGCTATGTGTAAGGTAAAAACTCTGGAAGACCCATCGCAACGCTTTTAAATTAGTTTTTTGGTTTTTTTCCCAGTGATTTATCAACAGGAAAAGTTCGAATGAAGAGATCTAGGGAAAGTGTTTTACTCTATGAAACCATCACAAAGAAAATTAATCTACATCGAGGTTTTTTTTTTTTTTTTTAGGTATTAAGTAAAATAAAATAGGAAGAAAATGGAGGAAGGTGAGCAGGAGGATTTAAACATCACTCAGCCCAAGCTTAATATGAAATATGGAACCAAAGCAATTATGCAGATAATTTATGATGAAAGAAATATCATTTTTAAAAATCAATGATTAGGACACTTCAGGAAAAGAGTAGTTTTGTGGTTGGAATTACCTGAATTAATGACTTAACTATCTACTTGATCTTTTTAACGTAGCAAAAAGAAAGAACCAGTTTTCAAGGAGATAAGCTCAATTGTATATAATTTTATGCCCTCCTTACACTTCAGGCTTGTACCCAGAGTTGCCCCTTTAAAAGTCCACAGTGGCACTGCCACCTTCTATTGCAGCTGCCTCCAGCCGCACACTCCCCTGCATGCTGTTATACTCAGTTATCAGGTAGCACCACCATTCCGCCTGCTCGCGTTTATCACAGAGTTTCAGTCTATCCTCTGGACATTATCCAGACACCACTACTTACCTCTCTTTACTACGAAACTGAGAGTTCTGTAATTTTTTTCCAACATACACAAAATAATATGGGATAATCAGCATTCTGTTAGCTACATTTTATCTTATGGCACTGCCTTCCTGTGGCCAATTAAAACCACCATTTTAGGTCTTCTTCATACATATTCTTACCTTGAAGACAAAAGCAGTAGGTTCTTCAGTAGAGATAAACACTAACCTGGCCAGCAACTCGCATCATGCAACATTTTACGTTTCTGTCTTGGCAGCCTGCCTTTAAACCTGTCAGTAACTGCACTGCAAAGAGATGACCACCTCACAAAATATTTTTAATATCTTTCATTATTATTTCTGATTTGGCACCAAAACTGCCAATAACTCCTTGTAAATGTGTTTTTTTCCTGAGATCTGCTTTTCTTGATGTTGCTGCCTGCATTCATCCACCTGTTTGAAGCCTATAAAAGCACAGATATCCTACTGTACCAACACAGAAATTTCTGCGATAAGGTCCCATCCCAAAAGATTTCTACTGACCATGCATCACTCTATTGTTCTAAATAATACACTGTGCATCTGACCCATAGTAAACCATGGTCACACCTGGCAGTGACCAAAGAGAAATGGAGAATCACCAAACCAACAGGTTTCTAACAGAATTCTCAAGCCATTCCTACTCTCCCATTAAAGACCCAGGCAGGTACGTGCTAATTCTTAAAAGTTACTTAGCTCATGCAAAAATCAATGGAAGGAGCCTAAATCACAGAGCTTAGTCCACTTCCCACCAGCACACAGAGAGGTATTGTTATTCAGAGTGAGCACGACTCTGAAGATGAGCATTCAGCACAGACTCAGAAGGATTAAGGTGAGGATTCCTGGGGATAGAGGTAAAGAATGCGGCATAGAGTAGAAACTTTTAAAATGGCACCTCTTTATTTTTTATTTTATTTATTTATGAGATGGAGTCTTGTTCTGTTGCCCAGACTAGAGTGCAGTGGCGCAATCTCAGCTCACTGCAAGCTCCGCCTCTCGGGTTCACGCCATTCTCCTGCCTCAGCCTCCTGAGTAGCTGGGACTACAGGCACCCGCCACCACACCATGCCCGGCTAATTTTTTTTGTATTTTTAGTAGAGATGGGGTTTCACTGTGTTAGCCAGGATGGTCTCGATCTCCTGATCTCATGATCCGCCCGCCTTGGCCTCCCAAAGTGCTGGGATTACAGGCATGAGCCACCACGCCTGGCCAACAGCTCTTTAATTTCTTGTTGGACCCCACCCAAAGTCCCACCCACACTCCAGGAGACAGGAAAGTATACTAGAAAAGGCAAACGCTCCCAAGTCAGAGAGCCCTGGGTTTGGATCCCAGGTAAGTTACTTTCACCTCTCTGAATCATTTCCTTGTCTTTAAACTGGGGTTTACCAATGAGATCACTTGGACTCGGGAAGGGGAACATCACACACCGGGGCCTATCATGGGGAGGGGGGAGAGGGGAGGGATGGCATTGGGAGTTACACCTGATGTAAATGACGAGTTGATGGGTGCTGACGAGTTTATGGGTGCAGCACAGCAACATGGCACAAGTATACATATGTAACAAACCTGCACGTTATGCACATGTACCCTAGAACTTAAAGTATAATAATAAAAAATAATTTAAAAAATAAATAAATAAATAAACTGGGGTTTACATTTAAATGCCTATCTTATAGATCAATATTAAATGTAAAAAACTTAGTTGAGTAACGGGCACATAATAAGGGCTCAATAAATCACAGCTACTATTACTGTCATTGTTATTATAAATAGGCCAGAAATGTCTTGTGTAGACTCCTCTTTTTATTGTAAAAACCAAACTGTATCTCTAATATAACCCTGACACCCCTCCCCAAAAATATTATTTTAAAACATGAGAATAAACAGATACAATTCTGATTCTTAAATGTCTGAACATTTCAAGCCAAACCCTACTGGGTACCTAACAAGATATCTACTGCTACTGCTGCTGCTGCTATGAGGACAACCACTCAATGTTCTATGCTTTCATAGAAGAGCTGGTTTTTCGGATGTAAATATAAACACAGGGGACACGAGCCTGAAGGACCAAGTGTGTGAGACGTTGCAAGACTTGAACCAAGCATAGGACACACTGAGGGAACTCCAGAGAGATCTGGATTAGCCTTACCACCATCACTGATAGCAGTGAACATGGTATGCCTCCAACTTCTCAAGCCCTGACAGGGCCAAAAGGAGGCTTCTTCTTCCACACTATTCTTCCACTGAGGAGCCCTGGCTTTTCCCTCCCCTCCCCTCAAAGACTGACTCTTCTAGACCAAAGCCCTCAGCCAGACTTCATGGACTTACTGTAAACCTCAAGCCCACAATCAACAAGCACAGCCATACTGTCAGTTCACAAAATAGGCAGAGAAAAAGAAATTCAGTAAGGAAGGGGACTAGGGGGAAGGACACACCTTATTCAAAATTCAAAAGAGGGCCATGTTCTAGTAGCTCTAACTGGGAAATCAAGGAAAATTCATGCCTCCCTCTGTCCTCACTGCAGGATAAAAAAAAAAAAAGAAGAAATGTAGATGACAAGAAAGTCGCCTATGAATGATTATTAACACTTTAATTTGAATCTAAATAAGGTCTTTTTATTCTTCTCCATCTGCAACTCTGCCATTCTCACTCTTCTATCCCTAGGCTCCTAGGTTACTTTCTTAGGACTGCCATAAAAAAAATTACCACGAATTTCAGGGCTTAAAACAACAAAAACTCACTCCCTCTCAGTTCTGGAGGCTAGAAGTCCAAAATCAAGGTGTTGGCAAAGCCATGCTCCCTGGTAAGGCACTAGGGGAGGATCTTTTCGTGCCCCTTCCAGCTTCTGGCGGCTCCTGGCAATCCTTGGTGTTCTTTGGCTTATAATTGCATCACTCTAATATTTGTCTCCAACTTTCCACGGCCTTATTTGGGTTTCTACGTATTTTCTCCTCTTCTTATACACACCAGTCACTGGATTTAGGACCCACCCTAAGCTGATACGACTTTGCTTTAATTTAACTAATTCAGGAAAGATCCTATTTCCCAATAAGGTCACCATTCTGAAGTTCCAGGAAGACATGAATTTTAGAGGAACTCTATTCAACCCACTCCAACTGCCATGTCAAAAATAAACCCCCACCACCAAAATATGGGGCATAGTGGTGGGAGGTGACAAATTATAGCATTATAGAATAACAAAAAGTTCAAAGTTCTAGTAGTCTGTAGCTCCATGACTATTCATTTTTGAACTGGAAATAATGTTGTTCTTACTTTTTACCTTACTTTTCTCTCTTACCTGAGAGAAATGTAAACACATACATTTCTCTCACCCATGAACAACTGTGAAGCCTTGGAAAACATCAAAAGTCCCAATCAAAATAGCACTAAAACACAGAACATCCCACCGATCCAGACACTTGACTACTCTGTAAATATCTGGTCTTAGGTATAAATGAATATGTAGTATCAGGAATTGAGTAGCAAAAAGAGGAAAGGCAGGGGAGGATATTTTTTCAGTTAAAAGTACTCTCATTTAATAATCTAGGAGTGGGAAGTAAATCATAGGTCTTAGAAGACCAAGGTTTCCTTTAAAACACTTGCTTTAAGTTTTTAATCTCCACACTCCTTCTCCTAAATTTTCCTTTTCTAATGATGACAATAAACTTACATGGAAACACTATATATCAGAGTTCTTTAAAAAATAATCAAGGTATTATTTTAGCTGTGTGGAGAAAAAAATAATTGAGATCAGCTTAAAGACTTGTGTACTCCCTCTGCTGGCTCTGAATTTAAAGTAAATCCTCAATACCTTCAAGGGCTAACTTAATTAACTTCACTAAACATCTAAAATACAAGGAAGGCTGGTTGCAGGGGCTCGCGTTTATAATCCCAGCACTTTGGCAGGTCAACGTAAGAGGACCGCTTGAGCCCAGGAGTTTGAGACCAACCTGGCAACAAAGTGAGACCTCATATCTCTATTAAAAAAGCATAAAATTAGCTGGGTGTCGTGGCGCTCATTAGTAGTCCCAGCTACTAGAGCAGCTGAGGCAGGAGAATCATAGCTCGCCACAGAGAGACAGGAGTTTGAAGCTGTGGAGAGCTATGATTGTGCCACCGCACTCCAGCCTAGGTGACAGAGCAAAGCCTTGTCTCAAATAAAAAATTAAAAATAAAAATACACAAGGGAGCCAGGCGCGGTAGCTCATGCCTGTAATCCCAGCACTTTGGGAGGCCGAGAGGTCGGATCATGAGGTCAGGAGATTGAGACCAACCTGGCTAACATGGTGAAACCCCATCTCTACTAAAAATACAAAAAATTAGCTGGGTGTGTGGTGCGCACCTGTAGTCCCAGCTACTCGGGAGGCTGAGGCAGGAGAATGGCGTGAACCCAGGAGGCGGAGCTTGCAGTGAGCCGAGATGGCACCACCGCACTCCAGCCTGGGCCACAGAGCGAGACTCCATCTCAAAAAAAAAAAAAAAAAAAACCACACACACACACACACACAAAAAAAAACAAGGGAAACTATGATGTGGATTCTTCCACCCCACCCCACCCCCCAATGGTTTTCAAATTCTCAAACACATACTGAAAACTACCAAACACATCTCTGTTGGGTTTACTACAGGTTCACTGCAGAAGGAAGCTGATGTATGCTGTTGTTTGTTTGTGGGAGAGTTTACTTTCTGCTGCAGCCTTGCCCCCTACACATGGGCCACATGCTTTCCTTACTCTGTGCTCACCTCTCCACTGCAGTCCTAGGACACATCTGGACACCAAGGTGTGGTGAGCCTCCAGAAGAGAACCTGGCCTCCTCACCCTAGGCAATGACACAGGAGTAGCAGAATTACTAGAAGAACCACAGCCCAGTAGAGAAGTTATCCTCTTCGCTTATGATGTTATTCCATAGTAGTAACTGAGGCACTGCAGAGAAAAAGTTTCAAGATTAAAACCTCAAAAAATCAGGAGTGAAAAGCGGAACAAGCGAACTATAGAAAAGCCTGGCTTGAAACACACTCCAATCATATATTTCCGTTTTACCAAGAGTGATACATGACAGTACTCTATGGATGCCAGCTACGTAGTTCTTTTTCCTTTAGGGGAGACTAAGATACTGGGAAATGAACGTTGTTTGGTCAAGAATAAAATGGTGAAAGATACTGGGTCTGTCTGGGCCATGATACAGTCAGAACTGGGGTGTTCTATCATCATCACTAGCCTAACCACATATTCAGAACTCTAACTTGGAAGAACTGCAGACTGGTCCTTGAAATAGTTCATCTCAAAGACTGCCTGCTATCTCCTCTCCTTTCATACATGACTTCTATATCCCAATCCATGGATAGAAAACTTGAAGTACATTTGGGACTTCTGCCCCAAAATGCAGAACATTACAAACAACTAAGGTTTTACATAACAGCTTTGTTCCTAAAAGTGGGTAAAATTAACTTGAGGCAAAACAATTCTATGGTGACTTTCTGGACCGTGCATGTTAATAATGCAAATAGCGAGGTTACATACAGAAGGCAAACTTCATTTCCTTTTTCTCTTAACGCAAGGTCATCCCAAGATCACTCTTCCTTCAGTTTCTGTGGTAGGTACCGATGGACAGTTACAGAGTTTTCAGGGACTTAGGCATTGGGTAACAAGGCGCTGCAAGAAACCCCAGATAGCACAGCATCATCTCACATTTACACCACATCACATCAACATCGATGCTAGGAGGTCTAAGGCTGATGCCACCTTCAGAGCTGCAAGTATCCAAAAGACTCCACTCATGACACCAGCTCACTCGTGAGTCAAATCAGCCCCTCTCAAAGTCACAGCTCCAGAACTAAGGCTATTCATATGGGTTGATTATACGATCCAAAAAGCAGCTCCAGATATTAGAAACACTTATTTGTCTGGCAGATACATTCCCTAATTTCAAGACCCTTACAACGTGCTTAAAAATATTCAAGAGTCACAGGAAAATGACAAAATAAACAGGTAGCAGCCATGAGGTGGGCAGGGTGAGGTGGCGTTGAGAGAAAAGGCATTTAACATAGTAAGCTGAGAGTGCTGATGGTGAACACAAAAAGAGAAACACAGTGACTCCAGTGCGAGCCAGCCTAGAAGAGGGGAGAAGCAGCAGAAGACAGCAAGTGAAGTATGAGCTTGCAGAACTTGAGGCAAACAGCACTAAGATGAACAGCTGTGAAACCACAATGGTAGGCAGCAGACACTACAGTACAGTGGTACAAACACACACTTTAAAAAAAAAAGAGAGAGAGGGTCTCACTCTGTCACCCACGCTGGAGTGGAGTGGTACAGTCATGCTCACCGCAATCTCAAGCTCCTGGGATTAAGGGATTCTCCTGCCTCAGCCTCTCAAGTAGCTGGGACTACAGGCATGCACCACCACAACAGACCTAATTTTTTTTTTTTTTTTTTTTTGGGGACGGAAGTTCGCTCTTGTTGCCCAGGCTGGAGTACAACAGCACAATCTTGGCTCACTGCAACCTCCACCTCCTGGGTTCAAGCAATTCTCCTGCGTCAGCCTCCCGAGTAGCTGAGATTACAGGCATGCACTACCATGCCCAGCTAATTTTTTGTATTTTTAGTAGAAACAGGGTTTCACCATGTTGGTAAGGCTGCTCTCGAACTCCTGACCTCAGGTGATCCACCCGCCTGGGCCTCCCAAAGTGCTGGGTTTATAGGTGTGAGCCACCGCACCTGGCCTATTTTTTTTTTTCTTCCCTGGTAGAGACAAGGTCTAACTTTGTTGTCCAGGCTGGTCTCAAACTCCTGGCCTCAGGCAATCCTCCTGCCTTGGCCTCCCAAAGTGTTAAAATTATAGGCATGAACCACTGCACCGACTGGACACACCGTTACTCCACCCCTACTAGCTGTGGAACCCTGAACCCAGTCATTCACATATTCCTAGCATGTTTCTCACCTGCAAAATCAGGTAGTTAGATGGTCTTTAAGATCTCTTTTAATTCTGAGTTTTAGGCAACAAGTAATACAAATGAGTCAGTGGCATCAAGGCTCCACATCCACTCCAGAGGAAGGCCAAATCTACATCAGGCCCTGGGAGACAGAACTGGGGATCCCAGATCAGTCCAGGGCCAAAACATGCTCTATCTAATCCAGGTGGAGCTTGGAAAACCAAAGCTTCTCCCAAACAGACCCAATCCACAGGAACCATGGTACGGTGGCTGTGCATCTCCAAAGCAAGCTCAAAATGATCTGCAGAGAGTTAAAGGCCAGCTCCAAGCCATGTTGGACATCAAATTTGCCATTTGCCAGCAACTTCTTAGCAGAGTTGGAGTACTAGAGAAAGCAGAAATACAGATGTAAAAAAAAAAAAAGGCAACGGGAATAGGCAGCAATGACAAGTTCACAAAGCACAGATATGCTATAGCTTATTTTCTGTCTCCTCCCTCAGAATATGAACTCCTGTGAGCGAACTGGAACTTTATCTGCCTTGTGCTACCACTACATCCCTAGGTCCTGGCAGAATGCTCTGCAGGCAGCATGCCTTTGATAAACATTTGTTGAATACATGAAATGAGATGTGATGCAAATGAGTAAAAAGGGTTTTCTCTTTCCAATCTTTCATTCACTTACTGTATACCAGCTGTAACATCCACTGATATCAACTCATCTTTGCATTTATGATCCACAGCTCCTTTTATAGCACCAAAAAGGTAAAGTGGCTTTTCAGGACCCCTCAACTTGTGATGCAGGAAAAGAAGAAAAATGAGGAGTTGAGAACAGGGTCAAGTCTGTCCCCACAGGCAAAATAAGTGGGTATACAAACAAAATAAATTCCATATTTTCTCCAGCCCTGGGAATCTGGAATCTGGAATCTGATGCACCAGCTCTGGGTAAGTGGGGCAACCTGCCAGAATGCACAGGCCTAAACAGTCTTTAAAAAAAAAAAAATTAAGACGGGGTTTTGCTATGTGCCCAGGCTGGTCTTGAACTCCTGGGCTCAAGCCTAAACAGCCTTATCTTTGCATTTTCACGAAGATCTCTGAATGGATGGTAAACTTTTGCCAGACCAAATTAAATGACTTATTAGTGAGACAAGGCCTCTTCGTTAATTTTCCAAATAAAAATATCTTGCAGGTTTTAAGTAAGATTCACAAGCAGAGTACTAAAAAGTTTAACTACAAGATGTTCTTGTATGGTGTCATTTTCTTAAAATAGAACCCTCCTAAAATCTCCCAAAAATAAGTCTGCTGTAGTTTCATTTCATTTTCTAAGAAGGAGATAAACACATCAAAACACACACTTAGCTTCTTTTTTAAAGAGTCTCTGTTATATGGGACTCACAGATCAAAGTCTAAAAGGGCCAATTTCTTCACTTCAGAGGTCAATGACACAGCTTTGAAAAAGAGGAAAAACAGTCCCTCTAGTGTACTGGGGCTGTAGAAAGAGGAAGTATATTAGTTGAGAATCACTGACGAAGACACTATTGCCAAAGGAAATTACAAAACAACATATTGGCAACACGGGCCAAGCAGACAGATTCTTCACACACCATCATAACTGGCCTTTTGGTGAGTTACTCCAAAAGGTGACTGAGGTCAAAATTATGAGCCAATGTGGAATTGTTATGACTTAGTCATTTTCAAATTAAAAAAAAATTTAAACAGAGTTGCAGTTAAAATAACATTTTTCCTAATACAGTGTGTTGAAAAGGAACTAGATGTATTAATCTAAAGAACAGAAACGGTGAGGACATAAATAAGCATTATGTGACAGGACAGCCCTCATCTTTTTATCTTGGCAAGAAGCCTTAACAATACACATTCTTACATGAAAGAAGACTCGGACTCTTGAAGAACTATCCTCTGCAGCAGCAGCAGCCGAAATGTTAACACAGTATCCCCCACATTGGTGAAATTATGGGAACCACTACAGAAACTCAAGTCTGCCTAATTTGATTACGTCCTGACCCATGGGAAAAGCAGATGTGTGGTGTGTATAACGAAATAAGTGATAGATGGGCCTTACCAGGTAAGCCCTGGAGTCCTTAGAGATCTCCCCAAGACAAGAGGAACTGAGAGAATTCACTTGTTCAATTATGGGTGCAGTGCAAGCTTAATCTGAATTAAAGGAAATGTAACCTTTTCCCCTCTTAACCACATCTGATTATTCATTTCTACTTTAATGCCCGAGGTAAGGGAACCTATGAGATAGCCATCATCCTTCTCCCTGACACAGTATCTGACAAATGTAAGTAAACCAAGGGCTTCCTCTTTTTGTTAAAATGCTATCCTTCTCACCTCTTTTATCACTTCATAGTTCCTAAGTACCCCTACTGACAGGCACTGGACAGTTATGCAAACATGATACACTCACTCAGCCTCCATCTACATTTGCGCATCCTTTTGATGCTGAAATAATAAGCAAGATGTTTTTAGATTGAGAGGCAAATATGCCTTTCAGGAAAGCAACCTCTACTTATGTAAGACTATCCATTACCTAGAAAATGACCTTTAAAAAAAGATCAATTTAAAGAAGAAAATGGAGAACAAAAACCTCTAGAACTGTGGCTACTAATTACCTCTCTACTAACTAGCTGTGTGATCTTAAGAAAGTCATCAGCTTTTCCAAAAATCAGGTTCTTCACCAGTAAAATAAGAGGGCTGAACTAGATCAGGAAACTTCATCCTAACTATACATTAGAATCACCTAAGAAACTTAAAAAAAAAAAAAGACCACAAAACACAAAACCTTCAATGCTAAGCCACACACAACCCAAATTAAATCAAATTCTCTAGGTATTTGTATTTTTCAGAAGTTCCCAGGTAATTCAAACATGCAACCAGGGCTGAGAACCACTGGTTTAGATTCTGATCTCCAAGTCCTCTTTTTCTAATTATTTCATGTTATGATGTTAGGGTAACAATTTTGGTTATAAGGTCTCATAATGCAATGGCCCAAATAGCCTCAAAAGAAGTAAAGACCTGCGTGCCCCTTATGCACATATGACTAGGAGATGTTAACCTGAATTCTACACATTTTTGGAAGTTAAAAATCCTCTTACATTACTCAGAATGAAAGTAGTGTGGTTTAAATGCACATGCATGCTTCCAAAATGACTAATCATGACAAGAATCAACTCCTAAACTTGGACACATGGAAATGGGTCACAATTAGCTCCTGACCTCTCTCCCTTTTCCCTCTTCTTCCACTAAACCACAAGTACAAAAAAAAAAGGTTGCCTATTAGTCATAATCAGAATATGAAACCAGCCCCAGTTTCAAAGGGCCTTCTCCATCATCAAAGATTTGAAAGTTCCTGCATGGCTGCATCTTTTGAAGATCTTATAAAAACTCTAACAAAATTATATCCCTTTAGCCGTCAAGGATTAGTTGCCATGTGACACTCAGAAATGTATTGGTAAAAAATTTTAAGGTAAAAAGAATCATAAAATGTGTGCCCTGTATTAAGCATATTAAGCCTTGAAAATTTCAATTTACAGTATTTTTAAGATTTTAGTTGAAGAAAAACGAGACAGCAGAGAAGGGTAAAAGAAACCATGAGGCAAAAAAATGGTTATGACATAAAATCATAAAGTTTATGACTAGGCCCAAAATCTGTATTGCAAGTCCTACAAACTATATGAAAATGTAACTAGCCCAATCTCAATTCATGCCTACTTTTGGTAATATCATTTTCTCATGTAAATCTTCCCCCACAAAATAAAATTCATTAAACTTATCTTTAACTATAAACACAATAACAAGAAATATTATTTATGAAATTAAATTTTTGTAACCTTAAAAATCACAGGAAAGGTGAAAACCTCTTCCTACATTAACTTTTTAACTAAGTTAAAAGTTAACTAACTTTTCACTAACATATTCTCCTCACCAAATTCAAACATGCAAGACTAAATTTCAAGTGAGAGAAATCTGAAAAATATTTCGAACCCCCAAATCCATGTTCTCAGATCCTGTCTGCTAACCCCTTCCTGATACTATACAGTGAGATTAACCATTCCCATCCACTTGGAAACCCAGTTTTAAAAGATGTCACACTAGTGCTCTTTTCAAATGGAATTATCTTTCATCCTTTCTGTAAAGAACTCTCATATCATACAACTGGCATTCTTTTATAAAGCAATTAAATTAGACCAAATATAAGACTCATAATGTTAGCATTTGTTAAAAGAAATGAGACAGATTTGTGGATTAATATCAAAGCACATGTGTTTTACTTTTGAAGTATCTAATACAAAGCCTCTCTGATACAAGCCGTATTTAACTTTGGACGAGATTTCTAGAGGCAAAATAAAACATTCTCTACATTAGGTTCTTTAGCTTTTTCATATACAGGCTCGTCTCCAGTGCTTCCATTGAATTCTCCACTAAGATTAAACTGTTCTTATTTTTATATCTCCTGAAACCCAGGAAAACAAGAAGAAGGGGAAGGAGGAAGCAACTACTTTCACATTTAAAAAAAAAAAAAAAAATCTAAGCTAAATTGCAAATAGGAGCAGCTGATAAGAGATGTGTATCTCCAATTGCACAGTACTCTTTGGCCTGGTACTGACACATTACTGTCTTGGGGAAAGGGGCCAGGGAGGTGCCTAGGAAGAGCAAAGCAACTGGATATCAGCAGCCCAACAGGGGCAGAGGAGTTAATCTCTTTGGATACCCAACAGCAGGAAGTCATTACATCATAGGCCTTTCCACATCTCTCTCCCTACCACGTGTCCCGTGCCCCAACAGGATGATAAGGAACGGTAGAGAGTCTCTCTTCGGGTTCATTTACAGGTAGAAGCCATTACGGCCCGGCCAAGCCCCCAAACCTCCTCCCAATCGCCAGAGTGAATGAAGCGCAGGTCCCCACACCAGAGCCCTTCCCTCAAACAGTGCCAGAGTCCAGGCCTCGGCGGGAGCAGACGGTGCAGCCAGTCTGGATTGAGGTGGCCAGATCGGCCGGTTCGAGGCCCCAGAACATTTCAGAAGCAGCTAGTAAGAAGCAGATTTACTGGAGCGACATCTCTGAGAAGGAAAGGTATCAATACAGGCAAGGAAAGGAAGCCGTCCAGGAAGAGGTTTGCAACCACTACTTTTTCTAATGGGATCGATGTGCCTGTAGGAGTTAACACCCACAAGCTGAAACTTGGACCCGAAGGTTCTCATTCAGCTAGTGACGACACAACATGCTCCTGCGACAGACTGGAAACCACACATCCAACCCCTCCTCTGGACACTGCGTCCCAAACACCCCCCCCACACACACCTCTGACTCCACCTACAGCGCCCGCATCAGACCCCCACTACGGTAAACTCCACTCCAAAGTTGGCTGCAGACCTACCTTCTCGGCGCTGTCCTGAGAATCCAGCAAATGTACTCCTGTCCGTTCGCCCTTCCCTCGCCGGCGTCCCCTGCCCCCTCTCCTCACCTGGCCATGCCCTAGGCCTCTGGAAGCCTCCTTCCCCCCTCCGGGCCGTCCCCAGGTGCCCCTACTACAGGAGTCAAAGAGAACACCCAAAGCCTCACAGTGAAGGCTGCCCCTGCCAACCCCTTGCCCTGGAACCCGCAGGCGCGCTCCGACGAATCCGAGGCGCGTCTCGCGCTGCGCAGGAGGCCCGGCGGGTCCTGCCGCCAGCCCGGGGTGGGTACGCACCTTCCAGCCGGCAGAGCTGTTGCTGTCGCCCTTATCCTTGAAGTAGGGCACGCAACGCACCATCCACTCGTAGATCTGGGACAGAGTGAGCCGTTTGTCCGGGGAGCTTTCGATGGCGCGGGTGATCAAGTCCGCGTAGGACAGGTTTCCCCAGGCGTTCCGCCGCGACGAGCATTTCCTCGGCTGCCCGGAGCCCCCAGCCGCCCCCGGCTGCGGCGGTGGCAGCGGCTGCTGAGGGTGCAGCAGCGCCTGTGTACCCCCACTCAGAGCGCCCGCCGCGGTGGCTGGCCCAGACCCGGGGTCTTGCCCTCCGGGTGCCAGCACCCGGGCCGAGTCCTCAAGGAGCAGCCCGGAGCCCAGCGTGCCGCTCCCGCCGCCGCCGATCGCCATGGCCGAGCCGGCCCGTCCCCCGCCGTCCTCGTCGTCTTCATCGTCCTCCTCCTCGGGGATCATGGAGTCGGCGGCCGTCTCCCCCGAGGGCTTAGCAGGGCTCGCTTGGAGCTCCGGCCTTTGCAGAGGCCACGTACAGGAGCGCGGACGGCTCTGGGGCTCGAACTCCGGGTCCAGCTCCACTTCCAGCGGAGAGAGCGGGGCCGGGGAGGCCGGTGCCTCTGCCATCTTCGCCGCCCGCCCGCGGCTGGGGCTCGCGCTCTCCTCTCGCGCCGGGGCGGGGTGCGGCGGGGGAGGGACGTGGGCGCCGCGAAGGCTCCGGCTCCCGGGCGCCGCCGCCGCCGCCGCCGCCGCCGCCTGGGGAAGCACCAGAGGAGAGAGAAGGAGAGTTGGTTATCCCGGGCCGGAGCGCAGTCCTCGGCGAGTCCTCGCCCGCCGCCACTACCTCCCAGCCTTGCCGCGCCCGCCTCCCAGGAACAGGCGGACCTGGAGACGTGCGGCCAGCGAACCTGGCGCAGCAGACACCGCCCCCTGGCCAGGCCGCGGGGGAGCCGCGAGCGAATCGACGGCCTCGCGCGGGGCAGCCCCCTCCCCCAGCCGCCCAGCCGCAGGTCCCTCCCGGGCTAGGCGGCGGGGCGGGGGGAAGGGGGAGGGGCGCCCGGGGGAGGGGCGGCCGCGCCTTTAAAGCGGGCAGCGGCCGGAGCTGGCGCAGCCGAGCGGCGGTCAGAGCCCGAGCTCGGGCGTGCGTGCGTTTGTTTATGTTTCGCTCGGGCCCGCTCTAGTGCCTCCCGCGGCGCCGCCGCTCAAGTCTGTGCTGTCTTCGGCTCTTCTCCCCTTTCCCGGCCCAGCCGCCTCCGCGACCCCCCGTCACCCCCAACCCGGTCGAATGGCCCGAGCCCGGGGACTGCGCGGGCAGCTCCCTCTCCTCTCTTCGCCCGCGGGCCGGAGGGCGAACGGGGGTCTGGGCGCAGATGGGCCCTTGTCACTTCCAAAAAATAAAGGAAACACGGAAAGAAGGGGAAGCAGCAGCCCGGCGGGCGTTCGCAGAGGGTCGAGCCCGGCAGGGACGGCCACTTCGGGATTTTGTGTGGTTTGCATTCTCGCGGACGTCGTCCCCTCCGCCCCCTTCCCAGTCGGGATCCGGGGGAGGGAGCGAGTCGGAACATAAATCTTCCAACAGGTCGGGAAGCGCCAAGTCTCCCGGGCTGCTAGAAAACCCGGACCAGCATGTTCATCACCTCCTTGCTCCCGCTGCTGCCATCTTGACAGTTTCCCCCTTCCCTTGAGTCCTTTAAAAACACTAGCGGGCGAGAAGGGGGGCGCGCACACCGCGGCTCGGGGAGGGGAAAGGGAAGCGCCCGGCCCAGCTCGGAAGCAGATCCGGAGTCACCGGGAAGGCGGCCGCCCGCTGCACGGCTCCGGCGCCTACCTCGCTTCCTTCCCTTCAGGGACGCGGCGGGACGACGCACGATCCCGCGCGGGCCCGGGGCACGGCGAGGAGGGGGCGCGCAACCTCGGCGAAGGAGGAGCGCTCGGGCCGTCGCCGCAGCCCGCCCGAGGAACCGCCTGTCAGCTCGCGCG
Organism: Theropithecus gelada; assembly: GCF_003255815.1. Taxonomy (NCBI): domain Eukaryota; kingdom Metazoa; phylum Chordata; class Mammalia; order Primates; family Cercopithecidae; genus Theropithecus; species Theropithecus gelada. Next base: position 133,200,607 of record NC_037671.1, on the reverse strand, counting down.
CCGCCGCCTTCCACATTCCTCCTCCTCCCTTCCACGAGCAGGGCGGCCGCAGCAGCAGCACAAAGTTATAGACACACGCAGGGCGCCTCAACCTAAGCTGACGGCGGGCGGGCGGGCGGGTCCCCGCCCAAGGGGAGGGCTGGGCGGCGGGCCGGGCGCGCGTTGGGCGCGCGCGTGTGTGAGCTTGCGCGCGCCTGCGCGGGCCAGCTCCGCGGGGCTGCGGGCGTGGGTGTCCGGGCGCGCGCCGTGGGCCGGGATTCGGCGGGCTCCCGCTGCTGTCCCCGCTGGGCTCCTCCTCCCTCCCGAGAGCCCCAACGACAACAAAGCGCGGCGTTGGCCCGGGAGAGGAAGGAGAAGGGGGAGCTGCAGGAGCGACAGCCTCCGACGCTCCAAGGAGCGCAGCGGCGTGGCCTCCCCGACTCCGGGCAGGGCGCCTAGTACCAGGGTCCCCGACCTGCGCGTCCGCCCGCCGGGCTCTGGGCCAGCCCCGGTGTCCGGTTCCCTGTTAGAACCCGACACTAGGTAACACCCGAAGTGAGATGCTAGGCGTGGATGGCAAGGTTTACCGCGGCATGGAAATACTGAACGGCGAAGATGTTGGCGCCTGCACAACTTCGATAAGCTGATGCTCACAGATTCGATCAGGCACCAAAAGGTTTGCACTGAATCTCTCGCCTCGGACGGTGGACCACAGTCGTGTTTCACTTTTCATGTGTTTCATGGCAAACGGGGGAGAGGTGTAACTAACTCCGAAGAAATGCAAATTTACCCCGTCCTACATTCAAGGGCAGATTCCGAACAATTGAGAAGGGGAAATAATTTTAATCTAATTTGTAAATGACGACAAAACCGCTACGTGCGCATTTTTGACTTTTTAAAAAAGACATATCCTTTAGGTTAAAAAACATCTGCACAAGTCCTTATTCTACGATCCGTGCCCCAAATCGTTTATTTGTACTCTACGAATGCACTACATGCGACATGCACACCAAAAGTCTAGACACTAGTTCATAAATATCTTTTTAAAAAAAATCCTTGTAAGTCACCAGAGATAGCTCAGAGTCTAGAAGCGGGCTCCTCAACGACCCCATACACAAAAAGGTCCAGCCCAGCGTACACAGGAGCCAGCCCGCCCCGCCGCCTCCGGGCTCCGGGCTTTGCGCAGCGCCCGTCACTCAAGTGACGCGCGGCCCCGCCCCTGCACCAAGCTAGTTCGACGCGTACAAACAGATGATGTCATCGTCTCCACACGCGCGTGACCCCGGAGCTCTCCGCCGCGTCGCCATTCGCTGCGCGGCTTACTCGTCAAGGCACGCCGCGTGCTTACTGGCCGCGGCTACCAGTCTCCAGGCCCCAGACGCCCCTCTCCGCCCCCCGCCCCCGCCCCCCAGCAAATAATAAACAATCGAGTAAAATTCTAAGGAAGGAGAGAGAGAAGAGGGTAAAAGGGAGAGGGCGCACTAGAAACCAATCCTTCGCGCGCTGGCGGTGGGAGGGCTCAAGGGGGGGACGCGAGAAGACAGCGGACGGGAGGAAGGGAGCCGACCTGGGACCCTGTGGCCGCCGGCGACAAGAAGGCGTCGGGGGCGGAAAGTTGCAGCGCACTCGACTGGGTGCGACTGGCGGGGAAGGGGGCACTAGGGCCTGGAGCGGCTGGGCTGGGGGCTCGTGGGCGGGACGCGACCAGCCGAGGGGGCGGGGACTGAGCGGCGCCGGCCGACACGTGCGGGAGGAGGGCGGGCGCGCGCGCCGCACACGCTGGGCCCGAGCGCGCGGACTCGGTAGCCGCGCGCGCTTGTTTACCAGCGCACGTGGGTGTTATTTTTAAATGGAATGTGGCGCTGGCTGCGCTGCCGAGTGGCGGGCGCGTGGGGCCGCCCGCGCTGGCTGGGGGACGCGGTGGGGCCCGCGGCGCGGCCTCTCCGGGCGCTGCTCGCGAGACAGCCAGGCTGTCCTCGCTGCGCGCCGCTGGCGTAGCCGGCGGCCCGGGCCGGGGAATCTGAGAGTTTCGCGCGCTGCCCGAGCCGCGGCGGAGACGACGGTTTCCCGCCGCGGAACGCCGCCGTCTTTGCGCCCAGCTCGGCTCTCGCATTCACATTCAGGGAACAAAGCCTCCTGCTTGTGCTTCGCCCAGGACGCCGCGCCAGTCCGCGGCCACGGTTTCTGGAGCAGATCTCACACGCGCACACTCACTGGCACACATATTTTGTCCGCGAGAGGGACCCTCAGCACCCTACGTGCTCTGTGTCCTCGCTTCCTTGTACCGAATTCCCCCAGTCAACATGTGCCTGTCTCGTGGGCATGCGGCTGTGCCCACTAGAAATGCGCTTCTGCTATTTCGGGTTGCCCTTGGAAGGGGAAGTCTGGGGAAGGGGTCTCTGACTGCTTACTGCGATTGCTCCTCACGAGGCACCTCTCCTCTCCTTGTAGGCCTGTCCCACTGAGAAGCCCCGAGTTTGCATTTGGTTTACAGCCTGGGAGTGTGGACGGTGATGTACGACCACAACTCGGCTTCAAGTGCCAGTGCTTGGGGTACAGGTTGGGTATGGTGGTATGGTGGTGGTTAAAAGCTGGTATTGAGCTTTGCACGAAGAACTGGGAGGCTAGATCACCCAGGGCCGCGCATCGTGATGCAGCATAAAATTCCAAGAATTTTCCGTTGCTGGTTTAAATACTTATAACACTGTAGAAGAAATCCACGCGTTTTCTTCTCTAAATTTAAGCAATCTTTTGTCTAATTAGAGTGCAGACCTGCAAAAGTAGAAATAATGTGTTTACAGTGGCTGGGCTCTCAGCCATTAGATTTTCACTATAAACATGTTGAGTGTCCATTTACAGAACGCATATCCCAGGGGCATTCCAAAAGAGTGGAAGAGTGAAAGATTCAGTAGATTAACACAGCATTGTGAGCTTCACAGTGAGGAATGGGGGACGGGGGGGCAGGCACATGATAAAGCCATTTCTCTTGAAGAGCTTACTTGAGGGTATAAGACATGTTAAAAAGAAATATTGCAAGTTTAAAAATAGTGGAAGGCGGGGTGCAGTGGCTCACACCTGCAATCCCAGCACTTTGGGAGGCTAAGGCGGGAGGATGCCTTGAGCCCAGGAGTTCGAGACCAGCCTAGACAACGTGACGAAAACCGGGTGTCTACAAAAAATACAAGAAGTCCCAGCTATGGGAGGCCGAGGTGTAAGGATGGATCGCTTGATTCCAGGAGGTCCAGGCTGCAATGAGCCATGATTGTACCACTGCATTACAGCGTGGGTGACAGAGTGAGGCCTTGTCCTCCCTTCCCCACCACAAAGGAAAACAAAACAACAACAACAAAAAAACAGTAGAAGACAAATTCAAGAGGTCATACGTAGAGTGTTGAGTAAGTTTCAAGTGAATTGAAGATCAAAAGCTTCATTTGGAAGTGACTGTAAACTTGCAACTTTGTAAATGTGCACCTTATACCCTTGTAATTCGTACTTATGGGCAAACCTGTGAAAACTCAGAGGTTGAATCTCAGAGATTGTTCTCTTTTAGCCACAAATTGCCTTGACCTTTGCCTTCCTCTTGTAGGCCTCCTTGTTCCTTCTCCATTTCTTCCTACCAGAAGTTATGGTTGTTAATTGAGAGGAAATGCCAGCATTCCCTTCAAGGCAGAATTTTTGGTCAAAACTTTTCCCACCTCTTATTGAACAATTTTATGCCCTATTTATTTCTATTAATAATTTAAGGTGGTGCTTGTTCACTCTATTTTGCAAATCCAGTCACTAGAGGGACAAAATTTAAGATGTTTACCTAAGTAAGCTGGGTAAAATCACCATTTCAAACACCTAGTTGTGAGGGGATTCGTGGTAGAGGCCAGGGCTCTGCCTCTCAGGGGGCACCACTCACTCAGCACCTGTATCCTAGCCTAGTTCTCCTTGCACCTAGGCCAGCTGGAGCCTCCCTCTGACCCCAGAGCCCACATTCTAGGAACTGAGCCTACTGCTCTTCAGCAAGTGCACATTTTCCTCTTGGGTTGACTTCTGTGTCCATCTCAGTGAAGACAGGAAACCAGTAGGACGAGGTTCCTAACGAATATGTGACCCATCTGGTATAACTGCTCCCCAGTCTATGTCTGACACCCTCATTAGTCCCTTTCTCTGCTTACCCTCTCCTCAGCAAATTACTTTCATGCAGTGTGTCTTTATTCAATACTGTGTACCAAAGAGCTATGAGCTGAGGCTCGCCCCTTGGGGCATCATTCCAGACAGGTTTCATCACCATGCTCTCCACAAGTATCTGCAGCTCCTGTCCTCTCTCTTCCCCTTTCTTCCCTGGGCATGACAAACCCTGGCAAAGCGTCCCCTAGGTTGTTACAATGACTCTCTGTGGTGCATTTGGAGGGTAAGTATGTATGCTTTCAGCGTAAAAAAAAGCCGGAGTTCCACAAAAGAGTGAATATTTACCTGAAATGGAATTGGATAGAAGAGAAATTGGGAAGAATTCTCTGTTTTGGTAATAGGAGGTAATGATACTTGTCATTACCCAACCTTGAATTGTCAATAAGTTGCAGGTCCTGAACTAAGCACTTTACTTGCAGCGCTTAGACCTCACAAAGACCATGTGAGGTACATAAAATAGTGCTAAGTGGCATGGGGGGTTAAGAATTCAGGCTCGGGGCCGGGCGCGGTGGCTCAAGCCTGTAATCCCAGCACTTTGGGAGGCCGAGACGGGCGGATCACGAGGTCAGGAGATCGAGACCATCCTGGCTAACACGGTGAAACCCTGTCTCTACTAAAAAATACAAAAAATTAGCCGGGCGAGGTGGCAGGCGCCTGTAATCCCAGCTACTCGGGAGGCTGAGGCAGGAGAATGGCGTAAACCCGGGAGGCAGAGCTTGCAGTGAGCTGAGATCCGGCCACTGCACTCCAGCCTGGGCGACAGAGCGAGACTCCGTCTCAAAAAAAAAAAAAAAGAATTCAGGCTCTGAATTAAGTCTGATTCCTCATTTGCCAGCCATGTGACCTTCAGATGTTACTTAACCATGGAGCCTCAGGTCCTCATCCTTAAAATGAGAATACTTTCTAAGATTGTTGGAAGGATTGGGATAATTGAAATTATGAATCGAAAGCACTTAGTATTAGAGTACTAGGGAGTGCTTTAAAAATAGTCATGCCCAGGCTCCACCTTGGACCAACAGAATTAGAATTTGTGAGGGTAGGGTCGGCATTGATTGGTTGATTGATTGTTGTTATTGTTGTTTTTAAATATTTGCCAGGTGAGTCTAAGGCAGTGAAGGTTAAGAACCCTGAGATAGAGGTCTTTCTGCTGCACACGCCAGTGTTTGCCTTCAGCTCTGACCCTCTGGTTCCTGCTTAGAATGAGGACGGAGCCATTAACTGCCTACACACAGGGGGCAACTTCCATACACAAAACATCTTGGTTTATTTCTAGAACAACCTACCCCAGCAGGGACCATCCTTCTCTTTTTACCAGGATTTGCCTCAGGTCACACAGTGAGTGGCAGCCCTAGGATTCGAACTGATGATTCTGAATCCATGGCACATTCTCCTGCTCCCCAACACTGCACTGCCTCTCCAAAACGGGCCTGAAGAAAGGGGGCTTTATTTGAGCCTTTTGGCCTAGAGAAAAGGGCCTGGAACCAGATAAGCAAACATAACCGGAGACACTTCCCTAACCTGTCTAAAGCTAGTGGTTATCTCGCCAAATCTGCCCCAATAGGGTTAGTTTTTGGTTCTCTCCGGTATTTTTCAAATTTTTCCTCTCTTGAGGTCAGGAATTCAAGACAAGCCTGAGCAAGATAGCAAGACCCCCATCTCTAAAATCTTTTAAAAGTAGCTAGGTGTGGTGGCATGCACCTGTAGTCCCCCAGGTGCTTGGGAGGCCGAGGTGGGAGCCTCACTTGAGCCCAGGAACTCAAGGCTGCAGTGAAATATGATTGTGCCACACTGCACTACAGCTTGGATGACAGAGAAAGACTCCATCTCTTAAAAAAAAAAATTTATTAGTCTGTTGCCAACATTTAAAAGGAAGAGATTTCACCTAAAATTTGGATTTCTAGTTCTTCTTGAGAAGAAGATATGGTAACACTGGCCCTATACCCACAGGGCAACAGTTAGCTGGTATGTGCTCTAGTTAGTTCACCTTTTCATCATCAGCCTCTGTCCACTGATCTCTGGGTGACTTAGCTACCCTGATTTGTATCTTCTACCTCCACAGTGGCATTGACCCACTCCAGTTCATGAGAGACGACTGTGCACATCCCTTGGTAGTTTGAAATGGACTATTATGAGAGTATTTACACAACAGAAATTGGCAAATACTAACCATCAAGGCTTGCTTGCTTTTTTTTTTTCTTTCCTTTTCTTCTTTTGGAGGGCCGGTCTGCCAGCACACCACTGCCCCTACTCCACTCAGCCACTGTCTTGCATTCTGAGGAGGAAGATTTGTTCTGAAGAGAAAGTAAAGGAAACAGAAGCACTGGAGAAACTGGACCTCGATTCTGCTTAGCAACTGATTATACATTATCTAACCTTGTTTTTAAAGTACTTCAATTTAACACAATGGAGCAAATAACCAGAACAAACTTCCTGATGAAAACTAAAGCTGGTTAAGATTTACAAATTTTTTTTTAATGTATTTTATTGAGCTGGCAAAAAAGCAAGAAACCCAGAGAGACCAAAAACAAAGTTAAGGTGGGAAGTGAGCACACTCCTAGAAAATCTGACAAACAACATTTGAACTTCTACTTTGACAGGTGTGCAGAGTCTGGGACACAGAAGATAAATCCTCAGTCTTGTCCAAGATCAGGAGAATAAGAAGACTCTACCCTCTAAAACCAGGAGTCCAAAGGGCCAAAGGAAAGGTGAATGTGAAATTAACCTGCTGTGCAGAAGAGGATCCCAGGAAAAATCGTCTGTCTTGATCAAAGTCCTGAATAAAGGAGTATAAAAAATTGTCTTCCTTGAGAATTCATAACTATGGTGTGGTCCATATGTAATATTATGTCCCAAATTCATGATACCGTGGAATTATTTTTAAAACTTCATGAGCCCCAGTTTGTGGTGCTTTTAACGACTGGCAGAAGGAAAGACACGTCCTCTTGGAGGGCTATCTTGAACCTAGGCCCCAAAGAATTTCCATAATCATAATCAGAAAACACAAAACATATAATAAGCAAGGCTCCATGTAAGAGCAGACAGAAACAAAATATAAGGTCAGATACACAAAGGCTTGGGTATGAGAATAAGCTGACACAGAAAATAAGTGTATCTAATAGGTTTAAACAAATAAAAAGGAAGTTTGAAAATAGAAGAAAGGAACAAGAATCTATAAAAAACAACTGAGTAGATTTGAAATCAAAATACTTCTTTGTTTTTTTCCCAACTAGATATTATGTCCTTGAAGACACAGGGATCAGGCTAAACACTTTATATGTTATCATTTGTCAATTGAAGGAAGTTAGAAACAAACTACTCAATTTTTTTTTTGAAACCCAGCAGTAAGAATGAGAGTTGTGACTAAATTTTTAAAATGTAAATGTAAAAACTCCTGTTGGAAATTCCAATCAATCTCTTCTAGAGGAAAGGAAGACAAAGTAAGAATTAATGCGATGCTTCTGGCTGACTGACCTCCAGCAAATGGCATTGAGCTTTGTAAGTGGTCCATCTACTCTGTTTCTCATCTTGCAAAAACTTGTGACGTGAGCATGTGTCCATGTCCACTTGTGAGAAAATCTATTTAAAATGTCGGCTGGGCGCGGTGGCTCACGCCTATAATCCCAGCACTCTGGGAGGCTGGGGCGGGAGGCTCACTTGAGGCCAGGAGTTTGAGACCAGCCTGGCCAACATGGTGAAACCTCATCTCTACTAAAAATACAAAAATTAGCAGGACTTGGTAGTGCATGCCTATAATCCTAGCTACTCGGGAGGCTGAGGCAGGAGAATCACTTGAAACTGGGAGGCAGAGGATGCAGTGAGCTGAGGTCATGCCACTGCACCCCAGCCTGGGCGACTGAGCAAGACTCTTAAAAATAAGTACATAAATAAATACAATGCCTAGTAATTGGAACTTTAAATACAAATTGCTTTAAAACATTGATGTGGGACGGGCACAGTGGCTAATGCCTGTCATCCCAGCACTTTCGGAGGCCCAGGCGAGCGGATCATGAGGTCAGGAGTTCGAGACCAGCCTGGCCAGCATAGTGAAATCCCGTCTCTACTTAAAATAACAAAAAGTAGCCGGACATGGTGGCAGACGCCTGTAGTCCCAGCTTCTTGGGAGGCTGAGGCAGGAGAATTGCTTGAACCCGGGAGGCGGAGAATGCAGTGAGCCAAGATTGCGCCACTGCACTCCAGCTTAGGCAAGAGAGCGAGACTCCATCCCTGCCCCCCCCAAAAAAAAAAATTGATGTGATACTTCAAAGAAAGCAAGGCCATGTGGAACCATTCATTACTCTGCAGAATACATTGCATCTCCCTGGTTTGGCTCAGCATGTCCACTTATGTGTAAAGTTTCCTGGAATGACCTGGTACTAAAGCCCCCCAAAGGATGTGATTTGGGGCTCCAGGGACATTAAATCTGATTATTGTTCCTCCCACAGCCATATCTAGAAATGGAGTAAACCTGTGAAACTGGAAGACAGCAGAGGAAAAATAAAATGTTTGGGAAATTTTGCAATTGTGATGTAAACATCAGTCTAAAATTTTCAAGCTAGCAAGATATGAGGCCTGTGCGCACATGACAGCAAATGTTGGCATAAAAAACTGCTAAGTAAGGGAACTACCAGAAAGCTGACCAGAAGGAGGTTCCTTCAGGGTGGTGTACCCAGGAGGGCATGGAACCTCCAAGCCCCTTCCCCTATACCTTGCCCTCTATATCTCTTCTTCTGTATCCTTTGTAATATTCTTTATAATAAACCTATAAACCTCTAGGTGAGGACACACGTAGAGTGCCCGGGGAAGGCAAAGGCTCCAGTGATGTAGAAAATACTGTAGGTCCTGATATTAGGACAGTGTAAATGACCCTGGTTGACAGTGTAAATAACCCAGTAGGGAGTCAACAAGAACATCAACTAATAGCAGGGGCACAGAATGAAGCAAAGAAACAGAAATGGAGCTAAACGACAATCCTTAGCCTTGCAAGGCCTCTCCTGCCCCTGTCAGAAGACAGCGGCGCCTGTGGAAGAGTGTGAGTATGGGAGAAAGGCAAGTCCAATGGACAGATGGGGAACCCTTTGCTCTCATTTCTCCAGCTGTATTGGGTTCTGTTTACCTGTAGACAAAGAAAGAAAAAGTGAAAGAAAAGTACCAAGTCAAGCTACCACAGCCACTATACAGATAGTGTATTTGAGTCTGAATGCTATCCATTAGCGATGGTTAAACTGTCTCAGAAGAAAATTTTTCCTTTGTTGGAGGAAATTTTCTCTCAGTTCAGGTCCTGGTTGAGCCCTCCTTAGTGGTCTCTCAGAGAAGGGGTCCTAATGGTGTTAGTGGGACAAGCTTGTGAGGCTTTGTCTTCCCACTCCAAGAGATGGTGTCCAAGTCATCTGGCCTGAGACCATTGGAGTTTTCACCAGAGAAATGGTTTTGGCTGGAGGTCAGATTCACTTTCCTCAGAGAGCAGCTCTGCTCCACTCCTTTCCCACTCCCTGGCATAGTTCACATTCCTTTAATATCCCATATCTGTGTCTCCTTAGGGGCTCCTTGTGCTCATTTCTGGAGAGACAGCTGAAGCCACCAAAATAGGTGACAGAATCACTAAGTGAGACATCTGTGAGGAGGAAGTCTCCAGGCCTTCAAACACAAGTTATTTTATGAAAGCATAACATCTGAACCTCACACATTCACACAGTATCAAGAGTCCTTTTGCAACTTCACTTCTCAGATGTATAATCTGAAGGGGTTTTTTTTTTTACACTTAAAATGACTTTTATAAAATCTGTATTTTGGAAACAAATAATGAAGCCAAGTGAGTAATTCCATAAACAAACACAATCCCTGCGGTCCTATTTAGGGAACTTGACCAAATCTGGTCCCTTTGGGCCAGGCCTTCCTATTCTCTGTGGAAAGTGAAACCCCTCTTGGAGTTTCTGGGGATATTGCCATCTGGTAAAAAGATGAGGTTTGAGCTTGGCCCTTTCTTCTCACTTGTGCCATGAAAATATTAACGTCTTGTTGAAGAGGGAGTGGGTTGTCATGATAACCATGACCAGTAGGGTCCATGTGACCTATGTGGAGCCTGGGAACCAGAGAGGCTGTGGCCTGCACAGGCTCGCCTTTCTTCAGTGGATGGGCCGCAGAATAGGGCTACGGGAAATGTCAGTGGCCTCAGAAACCACTGTCAGCAGTCCCCCAGATCTGATAACTCTGGGTCAAGTAGCAAAATCAGGTTTCTTTACTTGCTAAATAATCAGATCTGAAGAAAACTCCTGGCAGAAGAATTCCATGCGGCCCAGTCCAAAAGAGGCAGCCATCTTGACCCATTTCCCTCTTATAAACTCGATATTATAAAAAAATTATTGTCAAACTACTTGATCCCCAAGTGAACAATGAGAATTGCATTCCTTTCACAAAAGTATAAAAACTAGTTTGTCTATACATGTTTTCAGTTAGTCCCTCTCCACTGTTTCACAATTGTTGTACATTAATATTGGAATTAGACCAGGTCAAAATTCATATGTCATGTTGCTTAATTCCTGCATTCAAGAAATACTCAGAAGATGAAAATGTTAGATGGCTTGGAAAATTCTGTCTAGAACTCTTTAATATCCTACCTAGTGCTACTTCATTCTCTCATATGTAAAAAATGTTTATTAACCATGCATCTTTCAACTTATCCAAAATGAAACACATATTTTATAAAACACCTGTATTTTTTACTTGTCCTACATCTATGAGGATGGTACTTCTGTCTCTTTCTTCAGCATATACATTTTTTTTCACTTTTTATCAAGAAATATGCATATGGGCCGGGCTCAGTGGCTCATGCCTATAATCCCAGCACTTTGGGAGGCCGAGGTAGGTGGATCACTTGAGGTCAGGAGTTCAAGACCAACCTGGCCAACATGGTGACCCCTGTCTCTACTAAAAATACAAAAATTAGCTGGGCATGGTGATGGGCACCTGTAATCCCAGCTACCCAGGAGCCTGAGGTGGGAGAATTGCTTGAACCTGGGAGGCAGAGGTTGCAGTGAGCAGAGGTTGCGTCACCGCACTCCAGCCTGGATGACAGAGCAAGACTCCGTCTCAGAAAAAAAAAAAAAGAGGAAAAGAAATATAACATACATATAGAAAACTGAAAAACATTTATGTTAACAGTACAGTTTAATGAATTATTATAAAGAGAACAACCAAGTGTAACTATCACCCAGATCAGGAAATAGAACATTACTAGTCCCCTATAAATCCCTGGAGTGCCCTTCCCCATCAAAACCATCCTCTCAACTCGGTGCAGTGGCTCACACCTGTAATCCCAGCACTTTGAGAGGCCAGGTTAGGAGTATCACTTAAGCCCAAGAGTTCAAGGTTGCAGTGAGCCGTGATGGTGCCACTGCACCAGCCTGGGCAACACAGCAAGACCCTGTTTCCAATTAAACAACAAACCCCTCTTTTCTCTCCCTAAAAGTAATGATTTTCCTAACTTTTGTGGTAATCATTTCTTTGCTTTTCTTCATAGCTTGCTGTGTTTGCATCCCTAAACACTGTAATCTCATTTTTTTTCCTGTTTTTGATCTTCATATGAACGGGATCACACTGCATATGTTCTTTTGTGTCTTGCTGATGCTTCTCAATATTATGTCGTGAGATTCACCTATGTTGCTGTGTGTTGCTGTAGTTCATTCATTTTCATGGCCATATGATAGTTCATTATAGGAATAGTTTTCTATCTATAATCTATAATAGTTACTTTGTCGATCTGTTCTAATGTTGATGGCTAATTGGGTTATTTCCAGTTTAGGGCAATTGCAAACATTGTTGTTCTAAACATTCCTGGGCACATGTGCATGAGCTTAATATATGCTTTTATTTATTTATTTATTTATTTATAATTTTGTAGAGATGGAGCCTCAATATGTTGTCCAGGCTGGTCTCGAACTCCTGGCTCCAAGTGATCCTCATGCCTCAGTCTCTCAAAGTGCTGAGATTACAAGTGTGAGCCACCATGCCTGGCCCGAGTTTAGTATATACTTAATAGAACAATTCCTGGGTAATAGCCCTTTGCATCTTCCACATCACTCAAGGCCAGATTGTTCTCCAAAGTGGCTGTAGGGTTTATATACTCTCCACAGCACCGTGTGAGTATCTACTTGGCCACATTGGAATTGTTGGACTGTTTAATTTTTGTGTTTTCTTCTTTCAGTGATGATGGATTTAAACAATTAGATTTAACAAAGGTTTATTGCATACCTACTAAGAAGTAGTACCTATACTAGAATCTTCTGGATATATATATTTAATCATCATAAAAACCATAATATAAAGGATTATAAAATCACCCCTATAAAGGAGATAATTTTCTCCCCGTTATATAAATGAGGAGATTGAAGCCTGGCCACAGGCCTGAGATTTCCCAGCTGAGGTGCTGGCAGAGCTGAGACGTGAACCCAGGCCTGGCTGACTGTAAAGACTGCACTCTCCCCACGCTGCTACAGTCTCCATCCCTGCACCCCGCTTCCCCTCATTCTCACCTGGAAGGCAGCTGGCCAGGTTGGAGGCATGTTGCTGCTGGCCCACATGAGCCCCTCACTGGGGACCAGGCCCTGGCTCTGGCCTCACAGACGCTCTGCTTTAACTAACGAAGTTTACCATCCAAGGAAACGTTGCAGGAGGGTCATGCTGCACTAGCCCAGTAGAATCACAATTCTTCTGTTAGAAATGATTTTTCTTAGATACTGCTTTAACTGTTTTTTGTTGCTTGTTTGTTTGTTTGTTTTTTGAGATGGAGTCTTGCTCTGTAGCCCAGGCTAGAGGGCAGTGGCATGATCTTGGCTCACTGCACCCTCCACCTCCCGAGTTCAAGTGATTTTCCTGCCTCAGCCTCCCAAGTAGCTAGAATTACAGGCGTGCGCCACCACACTGGCTAATTTTTTGTATTTTTAATAGAGACGGGGTTTTGCCATATTGGCCAGGCTGGTCTCGAACTCCTGACCTCAGGTGACCTGCTTGCCTCAGCCTCCCAAAGTGCTGGGATTACAGGCGTGAGCCACCGTGCCCAGCCACCTTTAACTGTTTATTCTGTTTTGTTGAATGATGAGAAGCCCACTTCCTTCTCTCACAGCCTCAGCCTCATTTACTTCTTTTTTTTTTTTTTTTTTTTTGAGACTGAGTCTGGCTCTGTCGCCCAGGCTGGAGTGCGGTGGCCGGATCTCAGCTCACTGCAAGCTCCGCCTCCCGGGTTCACGCCATTCTCCTGCCTCAGCCTCCCGAGTAGCTGGGACTACAGGCGCCCGCCACCTCGCCTGGCTAGTTTTTTTTTTGTATTTTTTAGTAGAGACGGGGTTTCACCGTGTTAGCCAGGATGGTCTCGATCTCCCGACCTCGTGATCCGCCCGTCTCGGCCTCCCAAAGTGCTGGGATTACAGGCTTGAGCCACCGCGCCCGGCCTCAGCCTCATTTACTTCTATAAGTCCTTTTGCAGTGGGATCTTTCCTCTCTTACTCTGAGCTACTAGAGGGTAAAGTCTGTCTCCTAGTCCCTTTTCAGAAAAGCACATGTTGAAGGCCCAGGTTGCCCAGGTTGCCCAGGTCAGGAATCAATGTGGAAGAAAGGGCACAGGAACCAGGAGATGTGGCTGCTTTACCCTGCTTCATCCTTGGCTCACCCAACACATTTGACCTTCCTGAGTTTCAGTTTCCTCTTTTATAAATGAAAGTGCTGAACTAGAGAATCTCAGACACACTTTCTAGTGCGCTTCTGTGACTATGTTAATGAATTTCTTCAACAAGCATTTACCCAGCACCTTCTGTATGCGCCAGTTTACAAGCAACACTTCTGGCCCGTATCACTGACAGGTAAAATTCCACAAAGCTGTTGTGTTTTCCCTTGTTTACGTGTTTGTGGATGTTCACTGCTTCTTCATGGTTTAGCTATTTCTGACCTTTGAACTTAGCTGATTTTTTAGCAAGGGCTGTTTTCTCACTAGACTGGAAGCTTATTGGGGCCAGGCATTGTGTCTAACTGGTCTTTGTATACTCAGCACATAGCAGGCACTCAATAAATGTAGAATGAAGGAAGGGAGGGAGGGAGGAAGGAAGGTTTAATCCTTGGACTCTTCCCATATCTATTATATCACTGGGCACAAGAAACAGTTGGTAGTTAAGCCACAGTCCCTGACCACAGAGGGTGCCATTGGTAGCAGGCTCTGACCTTTTACCAAATCAGCAAATCATCAGAGCTATAGAAAATCAGATTATTTTTATCGAAGCTTTTTGCAGGTACCTAATGTAATCATGGCCCTGATAAAGGATGCCAAGTGCTCCTGAGTGCGAAAGAGGAGAGAAAAATACTATAATTAGGTTATTGGACTCATTTGACTTCTAATCATAGAAAATCTACTGCTCTGGGAGATCCTCATTTCTGCTGAATTGGCATTGCCATAAGGCAACTGGTTCTTGTTAGTTTTTGTCAGAGTGTTTCAGAGATGTTCTTTGGGAAGATCTCATTTTCTTCACCTGCATCCAGCTGTGGGTCCAAACTTCCTGGTGATCTGTGATTTATTATAATCTGCCCCAATTAGCTTTTTCCTTCCTATAGTTACCACTTTACCCCTCACTTGAGCATAAGATATAAAATTTTTCTTGTGTTCTTCTGTGCTTAGCCAGGGTACCTTCTAGCACTCACATGGCAACCCTTGCCCTCCCAAAAAGAAGCCTTGGACTTCTAGAGCTCTTCCTGGAGGGCAGCGGGTGGGAAACAGACTGCCCTCACCCCCAACCAAAATCTGATCACTGGCTGGGCTTGGAGGATCAGGTCACTGATTAATTTTTTTCTTTACCATTTCCCTCTAAGGTATCCGAGATAAGAGGACTAATTTCTAGGTAGAGAAGCGAAATCTGTTTTTCAAAGTGCTGGAATGACCCTGTAATAGAGCCCAGTCGATGGCTTCAGGCTAAGTTCCTATCTCACAAGGCTTGCATCTCTCTAGCCAGCTGGGCCTTGGAGAGGTTCTGAAGGAAGACCTCAGCCACGGAACCACTCACAGCCACCTGCTCCTCTCCTGTTTGAGGTTCTGGGGTCCTGAGATGGCATCTGACCACAGGTGGTCTGGCCTTTACCCTGATGTGGTGTGGGGGTGCAGAGGGGTGAACTGTCCTCAGCTCTCTACGTAGCAGGCTATGCAAATGTCAGGAGTCGAGGTCCTAAAGTAAGAATGGGCCCATCATCTTGCTTTTGTCGGGTCTGGCTCCCCTAGCGTAGGGGGTTGGGGGCTCATTGCAGCAGCTGCTGGCCTATCAGGCTGCCGTTTTTATTATGGTAACTGCCTCCCATTTCTTCCCCTCCCCTCTCCTCAGTAGTCCTCAGTTATTTAGCAGTGAACACTTCCAGAGGGACCCTGAGGGGAAGGCATTCTGTCAAGTGCCAGGTCCCTGTCTGCCCCGCACAGTGCTAATGTCAAGGCTGTGAAGCTAAGCCCTATATAGGCCCATTCTTTAAAAACTAGATGGTGGAGTTCTTCGGGAAGGGATGTGTCTTAGCCTTTTTGCCTTCTGGGTTTCCTGGAGCTGTTACAACAGCTCTGCCAGTGGCCTCCAAACATTGCCTGAGATTGAGAAACTGTACCTCATGCAACCATGTGCTACTATTTTTGAATGGTATTTATATGCCTTATAAATATTTATCATTAGAATTTTTCTCAATCAATGGGTAATAGTAATCATGGGAGAGGCCTTGAAGCCATCTGACATTAAAAAGGGCTATCTTGTGCACGAAAGTTGGGCAAAACTAGCAATGGCTCTTTTTTTTTCCTGACTGCTGATTAGCCTATGCCCATACCCCTGGCTTCCTTTTCTTTGGGGATGAGGCTAAGGAAAAAATGCCAGCACTTTTGCATCAGCAAGGAAATTCTGCCCTAATAAAGAATGGGCTTAATGTCTTGTGGTTCTGCTTTCCTTGACCTATAACTGTTGTCACAGGAAAGATTCCTATTGGGGAAAAATATCCCTTTTAAAAAGGAGATGAGCTATATAATAAAGCTTAATATTTATTCTGAGTTTGATAACCACCATCATCACCCTATTCTAATCTTGCATAGTTTAAAAAAATTGAATAGTTACTGAAAAGGGATTCACCTTAGGGATGAGACGCAAGGTTGGAGCATCTTTCTCCTGAAGGGATGATATTTCAGAACAATCTTGGGAGGTGAAACTGGGTCTTGTCCAGGAAGGCCTCAGTGCTACCATTGTTTTGCCTTAGTGAACCCTGCAATTAACTAGGGTGGATTGGTCCACTCTGCAACCTGAGCCACATGTTATCCTAATACTCCTAATACCCCTGGTTACTGTCGTACTTGCTAGAATCATCTGCAGATGCTGTTTGACATCTCTCCACAGGGGTCCCTGTGGATCATCATTAATCCCCTTGCTGTGGGATCCCCACTCCTGCTGCTGCCAGCTGCCGTTGTCCCCTGGATCCTTGCAAAATGGCCAGTGTCAGGGTACCCCTGTGTGCATTCAGCCACATGGCGGGGGCCAGCAAGTTGTGCGGCGAGCCAGCAGCTGGGCTGTGCGTTGGACTGTAGCCTTCTTCAGGCTTCCAGTATACTTCTAGAAGGTGCCTCCACCAGTGCCTCCCTTGTTGCAAAGTTGTTTTGTACCAATGACATGCCTTCACTTTCATTCTGTTCCTTAGGTTCCTCTCCTTTGAACCACCAAACTTTCTCCAAGTGCCCATTCCAGAACACATTGCCATTGAAGAAGGGCTTGCTTTCAGGTCAGGTTTCCTGGTTTTCCCAAAGGCCGGTCTGAGGCTGTCCCTGACTGCACCTGGAGAACCAGATCCCTTGACTCCCATTTGAGGCCTGAGCACTCCGCCGCCTGCTCCAAGGGCTTTCATCATAGTAACTGTAGCATCTCCTACCATTTTTAAATTATCATCATTCTTACCTCCTATCTGCCATGTGTGAGACATTTGGAGGGACAGTATGGGAACAGAAAGACCTTTGGTGAAGTCTTAAGAATTTCCCGATTAAAATGAAAACATACATTGACCCCAGTTACATTGCTCATCTCACAGCTTAGTATGCCAAGAAATAACTATGATATGTGTAAAACAGGATGAAGTAACCCACTGGAAGGAGAAAGAAGCCAAAACTGGTCAACCCGCCGGCCTGAGACAGCGCCCACGTGGCATGCCTCCAGTACAGTGAGGCACCTCTCAGCCTGTAGACTCCACCTCTTCTTAGTGGAGACACTCAGACATCCTCAGAAAAGGGTGGAATTCAACATGAAGGATGAGGAGGAAACATCTCTAACTTCCACACATGATACACTTACCAAGTCTATTCAGGCCAGAATGAATGCTTCCACATCATCTCTGCTAAGGCACAGGCATCACTCTCATTTGCAGGTGGGAGAGTGAGGCTGGAGGGTCAGGCTTGGTTAGAGCAAGGCTGAAATCTCACCTACAGCTCCTGGCTCCAAATCTGCCCCTCCCAGAACCATTCTTACCAAGAAAATCTCTTTCTCCATTGCCTCTGGTACCTGTCATGGGGCAACTTTTTCTGGTGAGTGTAACTCAGTGGGTGTCATTGTCTTACTTAGCTAGAGAATGACATCAGGATTGGAAGCATGTTTAGAAATCACCCCAAGGTTCACAGCCCCCACAGTACCAGGGCATTTCGTGTGTTCCTTGGGGGTGGTGGTCAGACACACATGGGGCACTGATGCCATTCTTCCTAGAAAAACATCTGTCATCTGTGGCACCCAGGGCACTTTACTCATTTTCTCTCTCAGCGGCCTTATCACAGTGAGGCAGGTCACAACCAGAACCCCTATTGTGCAGATGCAGAAAGAAAAGGCAGAGGGAAGGAGAAGCAGAAACACAGTGTCCCTTCCTACGGGTACCTTCACTATCAGACTACACAGCATCTACTTGCTTTGGCCAGCACCTGGTATTGCTTTACAGGGAGTTCTGCAAAAACAAAAAACTGTTTCTGTACATAATCCCTTACCCAGAAAAGCAAGCTGGCCAGGTGCTGGCAGGTTGTGGTTTCTTTAAGGTGGAGCAGAAGGGCTTTGCCTGAATTTCCTGATCTCCTCCTGCCATCTGGTGGCTGTGAGCTGAGCATACATGCACATTTCAATCTTCATTTCCTGTGCTCCTTACTTCAAACTCCCATGCTCTGTGATCTTCTGAGGTGTGATGAGGGAAGGAGGAAAGGGAGAAAGGTGAAGATAAAGGGAGAGGAGAAAGAGGAGGAAAAGGAGGAGAGAAAATGTAAAAGGCATGTACCTGTAGCTTTCATTGTATGTTCTTCCTTAGGTCTTCTCACCCTTCATTCGGCTACAGAGAACCTTCAGCGTATGGTGGAGACAAGCCATTCGGTTCCATTGACATTTTGTGGAGTGCCTGCTGGGTGTTGGACACTACGCTAAGGGTTGGTCTGCAAAATGGGTACTTAAAAGACCCACTGCTCTAGAGTACTTTATCAACATTCATTTTAGAAGGTATTTTATTATTTTGAGAAGCAAGGTACCGTTTCAACACACAGCAGTCTTTCACAGGGCACTGTTTCATATTGATAAAGTCCAATTAATCAGTTTTTCCTTGTATGGGTTGTGTTTTAAATGTCAAGTCTAAGAACTCTTCGCCTAGTCATGGATCCTGAATATATTCTTCTATTTTTTTCCTGAACAATTACACTTTACATTTAAGTCTGTGATTGATTTTAAGTTAAATTTTGTATGAGATATGAGTTCCAGGTAGAGATTTGTTTGCTTTTTGTTGATAGCTGTGTTTATCCAGTTGTCCCAGCACCACTTGTTGAAAAGCCTATCCTTCTATTGAATAGCTTTTACACCTTTCTAAAAATCAGTTGGACATATCTGTGTAGGTCTGTTTTTCAGTTGTCTATTCTGTTCCATTAATCTCTGTGACCATCCCTTCACCAAAACCACAGGCTCGATTACTATAGTTATGAGTCTCAAAATTGGGTAGAGTGATTACTTTTTTATTTTTATTTTCCAATAGTTTTACCTTTTTCAGCTTTGTTTGCTTTTCTATATAATTTTAATTTTTCTTTTAAGATGGCATCTTGCTCTGTTACTCAGGCTGGAGTACAGCTTCATGATTATAGCTCAGTGCAGCCTCAAACACTCAGGCTCAGTGATTCTCCTCCCTCAGCCTCCTGAGGAGCTGGGACTGCAGGCATGTGCCAACATGGTAGGCTAAGTTTAAAAAAAAAAAAATTTGTAGAGATGGGGGTCTTACGAAGTTGCCCAAGCTGGTCTCAAACTCCTGGCTTCAAATGATTCTCCCACCTTGGCCTCCCGACTATGTTAATTTTAGAATAATCTTGTCTAGATATATAAACAATCTTGCTGGGATTTTGATAGGAATTGCATTAATCTTATATATCAATTTTGGAATTGTCATCTCTGCTATGTTGAGTCTTCTATTCTATTTTTTACATTATTTTATTTTATTTTTTGAGGCAAGGACTTGTTCTGTTGCCCAGGCTGGAGTGCAGTGGCACAATCACCGCTCACTGCAGCCTTGACCTCCCAGGCTCAAGGAATCCTCCTACCTCAGCCTCCAGAGCAGCTGGGAATACAGGCACATGCCACCATGCCCAGCTAATTTAAAATATATATATTTTTTGTAGAGATGGAGGTCTCTGTATGTTGTCCAGGCTGGTCTTGAACTCCTGGGCTCAAGTGATCCTCCAGCCTCAGCCTCCCAAAGTACTGAGATTACAGGATTACCGCTGCCCAGCCAAGTCTTCTAATCTATAAATATGGTATGTCTTTCTATTCATTTAGACCTTTCATCATTAATATTTTGTAGTTTTCAGCATACAAATCATGTACATGTTTTGTTAGATTTGGACCAAGGTACTTTTTCTTTTTCTTTTTTTGGCAATTGTAAATGGTATCATATTTTTAATTTTAGTATCCATGTATTCATTGCCAATATATAGAAACACACTTGACTTTTATATGTCTATCTTGTATCCTATGACTTTGCTGAACTTGTTTATTAGTTTTAGAAACTTTTTGTATATTTTTTTTCAATTTCCTACATAGACAATCATAGCACTTGCAAATAGGGATAGGTTTTTTATTTTCCTTCCTTCCTTCCTTCCTTCCTTCCTTCCTTCCTTCCTTCCTTCCTTCCTTCCTTCCTTCTTTCCTTCCTCCATCCCTCTCTTTCCTTTTCTTCCTCCTTCTTCCCTCCTTTCTCCTTCCTTTTTCTCTCCCTCCCTTCCTTCCTCCCTTTCCTTCCTTCCTTCCTTCCTTTCATCTTTCCTCCCTTCCTCCCTTTCTTCCTCCCTGTCTCCTCCTTTTCCTTTCTTCTTTTCCCTCCCTTCCCTTCTCTCTTCCTTCCTTCCTTCCTTCCTTCCTTCCTTCCTTCCTTCCTTCCTTTCTGATCTGTTTGCGTTTTCTTGCCTTATTGTACAAGCTAGAACTTCAACTCTACTATACTGTATAAGAGTTAAGAGAAGGCCGGGCGCGGTGGCTCAAGCCTGTAATCCCAGCACTTTGGGAGGCCGAGACGGGCGGATCACGAGGTCAGGAGATCGAGACCATCCTGGCTAACACGGTGAAACCCCGTCTCTACTAAAAAAATACAAAAAACTAGCCGGGCGAGGTGGCGGGCGCCTGTAGTCCCAGCTACTTGGGAGGCTGAGGCAGGAGAATGGCGTAAACCCGGGAGGCGGAGCTTGCAGTGAGCTGAGATCCGGCCACTGCACTCCAGCCTGGGTGACAGAGCAAGACTCAGTCTCAAAAAAAAAAAAAGAGTTAAGAGAATAGACATCCTTGCCTTAGTCTGGGTCTTAGATTGGACCAGCCCTGCATCCTGAAATACACTGTTCTTGATTATAGTGTATAATTCTTTTTATATATTGTTGAATTATATTTGCTAATATTTTGCTGAGGATTTTTGTATCTACACTAATGAGGGATATTGATCTTTGGATTTATTTTTTCATACTGTCTCTGGTTTGTGTATCATAATGAATTGTATCATAAAATGTTTGTGTATCATAAAATGAATTGAGAAGTGTCACCTCTGAAAGAGACTGCGATTTTCTGAAAGACATTGAGTAGAACTTGGTGTTACTTCTTTTTTGAACATTTGATAGAATTCTCTGGGGAGATCACCTGGGATTGGAGACTTCTTTTTTTGGAAGGTTTTTAGTTAGTAATTTAATTTCCTTAATAGTTATAGGGCTATTCAGATTATCTATTTCCTATTTGGTGTGTTTCAGTGGTTTGTGCTTTTCAAGGAATAAATGCATTTCATTTAAGTTGTGAAATTTATGTGTGTACAGTTCAGTCTTTTTTTATTATCCTTTTGTGTGCAGATGTGGGAGCTTTAAAATAAATAATACCTAATATAATTTTTGGCCCCAAATCACATCATGATGCAACATTTTGAGATGCTCATATATTCTCTTTCTAGCAGCAGTCACAGATGTTGTAAGGGCACTTCTTTCTCTTGTTAAAAAACATCACCTGACCAGGCATGGTGGCTCATGCCTGTAATCCCAGCACTTTGGGAGGCTGAGGTGGGTGGATCACTTGAGGTCACGAGTTCAAGACCAGCCTGATCAACATGAAGAAACTCCATCTCTACTAAAAATACAAAGTTAGCTGGGCGTTGTGGTGCATGCCTGTAATCTCAGCTACTCGGGAGGCTGAGGCAGAAGAATCACTTGAACCCGGAAGGCAGAGGTTGCGGTGAGCCGAGATCTGCCACTGCACTCCAGCCTGGGCGACAAGAGCACAAGTCTGTCTCAAAAATAAATAAATAAATAAATAAATAAATAAATAAATAAAATCACCCATATCTTGAAAGTACTAATTTTAAAAATACTTATAGTAGCATACTAGTGAACCACTTCCTATAGGAAAGGTCAGCAAATTTAGGACAATCAAGGTTTTTAAAAATTGTTTTTCAAAGAAAGTGCATAATTCATCTTTAAGTCCAACAATTCATTTATACACTGTCATGAGCAATCCAAAAACCTTTATGTGGTACAAAAGATTGTCATGGCCACCCCTACCCCCACCATTTCATTTACAAAATAATGTAAAGATTCTGCTATAAAGATCTTGTGACTTCTGTAAAAGTTAATGGGAAAGAAAAAAGTTTAAAAAAATTTCTTAAAGTCCTGTCTTTATAAAATTAGTCAGGACCATAACATCCTGTAGCATGTAAACTGTAGTGTGAGGTGACTCACTGCAGGTGAGTGCACAAGTAAGGATGCCATCCTCGAGGCCTCAGCATTACGAATGCCACGTCTCCTTGGGGATGAAAGATGTTAGACCATGGCTGGCTCACAATGGACAGAGAGAGGTGCTAAGGACCATCCAGATGGCAAAAATGGTAAAACAATTTTTATTTCTAATTTTTCAGATCACTAATACAACAAAATAGAATTTCTTATGCTTTCTTCCTGCTGGGTCCCCGTGGCCGTCAAGTGCTCTGTGGTGTGCCCCTCCTGCCTCAGTCTGGCGACCACTGCCCCACACTGGTACTGTAAGCGTGCTAGCCTTGCCTGCCTGCCCGCCCCCACCACCAGAGATTTCTAAGCTTCTTAAGAGCAACAGCTGTGCCTTGTCCTTCTCATCCCTCCCAAGCACCTAACCCAGGGTGAGCAAAGCTCAGCTGCTCCATGACACTGGCTTCAGGAACTGGCTGTGAACAGCCAATAAGCCCTATAATTTGCAGATGTCCATGCGGACCCAGCGTAGGTGGGACACAGTGAAGAATAAAGCCCAGATCCCATTCCTGAGGCTGCCTGAGGTACTGGGATGAGAGGTGTTTGCAAGACATGCCATACAGCCCAGGGTAGAGAGAAGTAAGAGCTGCTGGAGAAATACTCACAGAGTGCTGTGGGAGACTGCAGCAAAGACGCTTCCTGCTGGTTCATGCTGCCTAGGACTGAGAAAGGCTTCCTGGAGGAGGTGGCATTCTGCTCAGTGGTATAGGCTTTTGTACTATAGCAGCAAGAGGAAAAGGACTAAGAAAAGGTGATGAGGTGAAGCTTTGGAGATGCCATCAAAGAGGAGCACCCATCGGGGAAAAGTACAGAGGGAGGAGGAAGGGCAAAGACCTCACCAGGTCGCTCTCAAGGACAAATAAAAATCCATAGGTGGTGGCCTGGGATGTGACAGTAGCACTCGCTACAGTATTCCAGATACATTGGGTTTTTGATAATACTTTTTACCCAGCTGGGGAAAAAGGCCATCAGTTGCCAACTCACAGATTTTCTTCCTCTTCCTCCCATACCCCAAACACAACCCTGCCTTTCGGCCCTTGCGCTAGCTTCCCTCTGACTACAATGCTCTGCCCCGAGGGTCACCCAGCTGGGCCCCATGCCCTGCAGGGCTCCACACAGAAGCTGTCTCCTCAGAGGCCTTCTCTGACCATCTGATCCCAGGGCGCCCCGGGCACTCTCCAGCACAGCACCCTTCTGCATTTTTGTCTCAGTCCTAAACACACCCTGATGTTGTCTCATTTATTTTTATGGTGATTTATTTACTATCTGCCTCCCCCACTCCACCCACCACCTCTACACTAGACTATAAGGGTCAGGGCTGCTGTGATTACTGACCTTAAAAACGGAGTGAGTAGCTTCACCCTGGTCCTCTTAAAGTACTTTGTTATAAAGGCTAGTTTGATGAAATGGCCTCACCAGAGGACCTCAAAACCACTTAATGGAAAAAGAGAGAGGGGGAGTGAGACAGAAATATAAAAGAGTGGGATTGCTCCAATGAAACTTGATGTGTGAGGTTACCAGGCAGTTTTAGTTTAATGCCTATTTCAATCTACTTTGCCTCATTTCTTTAGCTTCAGTTTTTTAAAAAAAAAAAACAAAACTTACTGTGCTTCATGTACCTCTCAAAGCTGCCTTAAATTGTCAGAGAACAGTGATCAAACTAATAAATATATTTTAAAAACTTTGGGGATATAACATCAATTATTTGATTTCTCAAACAATTTTATTAGGCCAGACGTGGTGGCTCATGCCTGTCATCCCAGCACTTTGGGAGGCCAAGGCTGGAGGACCACTTGAGCCCAGGAGTTTGAGACCAACCTGGGCAACATAGGAAGACCTGTCTCTACAAAATTAAAAAAAAAAAAAAAAGTAGCCAGCCAGGTGCCACCCTGTAATCCCAGCATTTTGGGAGGCTGAGGCGGGTGGATCACCTCAGGTCAGGAGTTTGAAACCAGCCTGCCTAACATGGTGAAACCCCGTCTCTACTAAATACAAAAAAATTAGCCGGGTGTGGTGGTGCATGCCTGTAATCTGAGCTAATTGCGAGGCTGAGACAGGAGAATCGTTTGTACCTGGAAGGCGGAGGTTGCAGTGAGCCTAGATGGCACCATTGCACTCCAGCTTGGGCAACAAGAGCAAAACTCCGTCTCAAAAAAAAAAAAAAAAAAAAAATTAGCCAGACATGGTGGTGTGTGCCTGTAGTCCCAGCTGCTTGAGAGGCTGAGGTGGGAGGATCACTTGAGCCCAGGAGGTTGGACTTGAGCTTCCAACGAGTCATGATCGTGCCACTGTACTCCAGCCTGGGTGATAGAGTGAGACCGTGTCTCAAAAAAACAAAAAAACAAAACAAACAAAAAAAAACACCTTCTTTAGGAAAGTTAAATGTTACTCAATGTTGAGTCCTTGTTTCCTAATCTTAGCTAATCATTAGGTTCACTGATGACACTTATTTTAAAAATACAGTTTTTTGGGTCTCTCCAAAGAAGATCCAAGTTCAATAAGTTTGGCATGGGGCTGAATAGTCTGTATCAGCTTCCCAGGTGGTTCTGATGGCTCACTAGGTTTGGGGAACAATGTAGTAAGTCATCCTTAATTATCATCCAGCAAACAGTATCAATGGCAAACTCAACTTGCTTGAGAGCTCAATAGTGTGAGGAAAATAGTCTTAAAGAAGTGAACGCTTTTGCCGAGAATGTGCTGAGTATAATGTTCTGACATGTAATATAATGACATATTTGGTCAGATTCTCCTAATAAATGATCATGTCCAGCATGCCGGCACCTTAGGGCGCCCTCTTCAGGAGCCTCTTGGGTGGCTGAGGACCCTCAGTCCTCCCTACCTGATAGGAGGGTCGTACCGGTCACCCTCACTACTTCCAACCGCAGTGACTCAGCCCTTGGAAAAACCAACACCCTGACTTTGTTAATCTTCCAGAGAGCAGGTGAGCACCAAGCCCCTGCGAGAGGCTGCCACACACACACGAGGAGGGACCAGAGTTCAGGCGTCTGAACTTGTGGTCATGGGCCCCTGGAGAATCTATGCAAAATCTCAGTGGATATTTGTGTAGAACTTGGTTAGAGTGGAGATTTCTGAGCATTCATCCTCAGCTTCTTGGTGGAGCCCATGACAACAAAAGGTTAGGGCCTCAGCTTAGAGAATGAGACTAGCTTAGAGAATGAGACTGGTGGTTCACGTCACCAAGCTGCAGATTACCCTCGGCCCTTTGCAGTCTGTCTCACAGGTGAAGGTTTGCACTGGGAGGAGGACCCAAAGCGCACCCTCCATTCGGCTTCATGTAGGCAGAGGGAGCAGAAGGCACACATGCAAACATGAAGGGCCGTGAGTGCTGCGCAGAGAAGACAGAAGGTGGAGGCCGAGCTACCCCAGGCCAGGGTCCAAGAATGGGAATGGAGGAGTGACATCTGGCCATCATCCGTGCCTCTGAGCCCCTGGGCAGGTTCCTCAGGGCTGCCTCTACTCATCTTCCAGATGGAACTGAAATGCCAGCCCGAAGAATGGGAGCCCTGTGACCCAGCATCTCTCTCAGAACAGGAAGGGAGTTTGAGGACAATCATAGATAACAATTGCTGGCTAATGAATGTCTGCGCGGTGCTGGGCACTATGAGTAATGATCTCTGATGCCCACAGCACCCGGCAAGGTTGGTATTCTTTCCCCCATTTTACAAATGGGGAGACGAAGGTTGAGCAACTTTGGCTAACACGCCAGGTCACACAGCAGGCATTTAACCCAGGTCTGACTCCAGACGAAGCTGGACGAGTGAGGAAGCCAAGCTCCATACTAACGGCTTTGCCCATCATGGAGCTGAGAAGCTAGCCAGCCTCTCTTGATCCCATTCCGGACCCTTCTGCCACACGTGGAGCTTGGAAAGAATGAACTAACACAGAAAGGAGGTTTGGCTCTGCAGAGGATGTAAATGGGGGCTGAGGTAAACAGCAGGCTGAGGACACCCTCCCCACCCCCACCCCCTGGGGCATAAATTCTAGCCTTGAGGCAGAGTTGAAGGGGACCGAAACTCAGTGGCACAAACTGGGGACAAACCAGAGCCTTGGAGGAGAAAGCCTTCCCCAAACCAAGAGTCAAGGTGGGTCTAGAGAGCACACATAGGCTGCAGATCCAGGTCAGCCTA
Source organism: Theropithecus gelada (assembly GCF_003255815.1). Classification (NCBI taxonomy): domain Eukaryota; kingdom Metazoa; phylum Chordata; class Mammalia; order Primates; family Cercopithecidae; genus Theropithecus; species Theropithecus gelada. Next base: position 133,174,018 of record NC_037671.1, on the reverse strand, counting down.
AATAAGGAGAGTGCCCTGGGTCACAGCAGGAAGAGGGACCTGCCCTTAGCTGTCATCAGGTTGCTCTGGGGCCCTCTGACTTATGCTATGACAAGAGCTCTGAGTGCCAATACTCTGCCCGCTCCTTCTCCATCTCCATGAGGGAGTCCCCTCCCAACCACCACAGCAGGTCCTCTCTTCCTTCTTCTTTCTCTCTTTTTCTTTCTTCTTTCTTTCTCTCTCTCTTTCTTCTCTTTCTTTCCTTCCTTCCTTTCTCTCTTTCTTTCCTTTTCTTTCCTTCTTTCTTTCTTTTTCTTTCTTTCTTTCTTTCTTTCTTTCTTTCTTTTTCTTTCTTTCTTGTCTTTCCTTCCTTCCTTCCTTCCTTCTTTCCTTTCTTTCCCTCCCTCCCTCCCTCCCTCCCTCCCTCCCTTCCTTCCTTCCTTCCTTCCTTCCTTCCTCCCTCCCTCCCTCCCTCCCTCCCTCCCTCTCTCTTCTTTCTTCCTTTTCCTTTCTTTCATTGATAAAGAGTCTCACTCTGTCACCCAGGCTGGAGTGCAGTGGTGCGATCTCAGCTCACTGCAACTTCTGCCTCCCAGGCTCAAGCGATTCTCCTGCCTCAGCCTCCTGAGTAGCTGGGATTATAGGAGTGCACCACCATGCCCGGCTAATTTTTGTATTTTTTGTAAAGATGGGGTTTTACCATGTTGCCCAGGCTGGACTCTTGAGCTCAGGTGATCCGCCTGCCTTGGCCTCCCCAAGTGCTGGGATTACAGGCTTGAGCTATCACACCTGGCCCCTTCTGTTCCTTATTCCCTACGTGTAACTATGGGCTACAAAGTGGTGATTGTAAGGTGGGAGTTTAGCTCATCCATACATCAGCTGTCTATTTTGCCCCAAACTTAAAGTTGCTTTGTCATGGTTTGAGCATTATTTTTGTGCTGTTCAGTTTAATTATGTCAGTACCACAAAAGCATAAGCAATTATTTTTAATTCTACAAACTCGATAATCAAGTTGCTCTAATCAATAGAAATCAACTGATACTTCTTTAGCAATTGAATTTAATATTCTGCCTTTTCAGAGTTTGGTTAAAATATGATAGGTTATTAGTGCAAAATGAGGGACACATTTTGATGATAGCAGCAGTTTTTACACTGTGCACCCTGAATTTTGGGTTCTAAAGGGGAATTGTTACGTCTTGAAGGACCAAATTATGTCTAATTTCTCTCTGAACATTCAGAAGAATAACACTCATTATAACTCCCTCTTCTGAATTGCCAGAGCACTTTGTAATTTCTCGTTGTATGGATGACACTTGGCCCTGCACTGGTGCTCTCTCTCAACCCTTTTCATCTCCTGGAGACTAGCGATGGGTTTTGTCATTCTGCATCTCTCCTCCCGAGCACAGTATTTGTCCCTCGGTCCGTTCTATGCCTTTTACTACATTTCCTGGCTGACTTGAGTGCCCTGGTCTTCCCAGAATACCTGGGCGAGGCTCTTCCTTGACACTTACCACATTATGTCTATGTGTTGTCCCTAAAAGATCACAAGCCTGTCATGGTGAGGGAGTTTGTCTCATTATTCTCAGTGTGTCCAGCTCCTGGCACAGAGTAGACAGCAAGTAAATGATGAATGAATGAATGACTGGTGAATATCTGTACACTTTTTTTTTGACAGAGTCTCACTCCATCACCCAGATTGGAGTGCAGTGACGCGATCTCAGCTCACTGCAGCCTTCACCTCCTGGGTTCAAGCAATTCTCGTGCCTCAGCCTCCTGAGTAGCTGAGATTACAGATGGTGTGCCACCATGCCCAGCTAATTTTTGTATTTTGAGACAGGGTTTTACCATGTCGGCGAGGCTGGTCTTGAACTCCTGGCCTCAAGTGATCCACCGGCCTCGGCCTCCCAAATTGCTGGGATTACAGGCATGAGCCACCGCGCCCAGCCCTGTACACTATTTTTAATAGCTTGATTCACATACCATAAAATCCAACCAGGTAAGGCACACAGTTCAGCGATTTTTAGTGTAGTCACAGAGTTTTGCGATCACCACTACAATCTAATTTCAGATGTTTTCATTATCCCTAAAAGAAATCTTGTACCCATTAGCAATTATTCCTCATTGCTGCCCTCACCCCCAGGCCCTACTCTTTATCGCTACAGATTTGCCTACTTGACATATCACACACATGGAGCCATATATATGTGTGCCCATCATGATTGGCTTCTTTCACTTAGAATAATATTTTCAAGGTCCATCCTTGTAGCAGCACGTATCAGGACTTCATTTTCATTGCTGGATACTACTACTTTATATGTAATGCCACATCATGTTTATCCATTCACCAGGTAGTGGACATTTGGGTTTTCACTTTGGGGCTAATATAATAATCTTTTGCAAACCTTCATGCACAAGTTTTTGTGCAGATATATATTTTTATTTCTCTTAGGTATCTAGGAATAGAATTGCTAGATGCTTAATATTTTGAGGAGCTGCCAAACTGTTTCCCAAAGCTACACCATTTTACATTTTCATCAGCAGCGTATGAGGGTTCCAATTTCTTCACATCCTTGCCAGCCTTTTTTATTCTCCATCTCTTTGATTCTAACCATCCTAGTAGTGTAAAGTGGTGTCTCACAGTGATTTTGATTTGCATTTCCCTAATGAGTCATGATACTGAGCATCTTTTCGTGTGCTTACGGGCCATCTGTATACACCGTTTGATCAAATTATATATCATCAGAGCTTCACAGAAATAAAGGTCTTAGATGAGGCCCAAAGAGTAACATTAAGTGATTTACCCACAGTTATGTGCATGAGGTTTTATACGGTTAGTAGCAGTACAGGATCTCAGATACACTCCTGACTCCTAGTGGTGCTCTGTTCTTCCTGCCTGCCCCTTCTCTCAGGATGCCTCTGGATCGCCACCTGCTGGAGGAATGAAATGGCTGGATTCCTTTTGGGTCGGGGTAAGCATGTGCCTTGGCACTGCTTGATTTTATACCCTGCCTATTCTTCTTTGGTTAGATTATTTCAGCTCTGACAATGGTTTTCTCTGGATGCAGACTTCATATGTGAATAAATGTCTTTTATAATTTGCATCTGCTTAGAGTTTTAAACAACTGATGGCTCAAGTCCAAGCCCTGAAGAATTGCAAGCAGCTTTCTTGCCCACTTGAGTATCAAAGTTGGGTTTAAAGTCATCGGATACATTTAAACCTGTCCACCTAATATTTTCACTGTGACCCAAAAAACACAAAACCCAAGTAAAAAAGTATTGGAAGTGAAGGGATGCAGGGGGATTCTTGGGGGCAGTTATAGCACATGTGTGAATGTTGAGGTTTGGGGCAATAGAGAGATGTGTTGCTATTGCTAAGCCCTCTAGAGACAAGCCACACGGGTCTGGAGATGAAGCCAAGGAGAGCAGCCATTCTTAGTGTCAGTTCCCAAGGAAGGGCCAGGTCCTCAGACAAGAAACAGACCCTGAAGGGGCTGGCCAGCCGGCCGGCTGGTGTATAGTCAAGACAAGCTGGATTATGCTGCCATAACAAATAACACCAAAGGTCTCCATGGTTTATTAGAATGTAATTTATTTTTATTTTTTCCCTTATTTCTCCAAGGAAAAACAGAATGTAATTTTATTTCTTGCTCACACAGCATTTGCCATGGGTGGTTTGGTATTTCCGTGTGAAGGCTCAGCCTTCCAGGCTATTTTATCTTGGGTGTCTCTGTCTCAACATGGTATTTCCAGGTTTTCCATGCAAAAGAAAAGAGATCTAGAAGCTCTCAAGCCAGCTAGTAAGTGCTTCACCTTGGAAATGACACATATGTCACATCACTTCCACTCACTGCCAACTAACTGCTCAGAAGTAGTCACATGGCCTTGCCTAACTGCCAAGGGGCCAGAAAGTGTGACCCGCCTGTGTGCTTAGAAAGAGAGAACTGGTTATGGGCAAGTTCTAGCAGTGACTGTCATGCTGCAGAAGAGGCTTCTTTTTGGATTCTGCCCTTTCCAGGAAGCACTCAGAGGTATATGTGTGTCTATGAGTATCGTCTTGTGGAGGGGGATAGAAGAGGTGTCTGGAATCTGGAGGGGGAGCTGGAACAAAGTGGAGATTCATGCTGAAGATGATCACATTAAATTTGATTAGCCATATCATCTCGATTCCAGGTATTTTCTGAATTTATTATCTGTATCCCCAATATATATATACATATATATATATATTTGAGAGTTTCACTCTGTTGCCCAAGCTGGAGTGCAATGGCGCAGTCTCGGCTCACTACAACCTCTGCCTCTTGGGTTTAAGTGATTCTCCTGCCTCAGCCTCCTGAGAAGCTGGGATTATAGGGATGCACCGTCATGCCTGGCTAATTTTCATGTTTTTTGTGGAGATGGGGTTTCACCATGTTGGCCAGGCTGGTCTTGAACCCCTTAACTCAAGCGATCCACCTGCCTCAGCCTCCCAAAGTGCTGGGATTACACGTGTGAGACACTGTACCTGGCCTGTATCCCCCAAATATTAATGAAGTCTTTCTCTTCGCTGAGAGTTGGAAAACTGAACAGGTGTGGCTCATGCTAGCCTGGTAGACTACAGAGAAGGTGATCTTAGGGGCAAGGGGGAGCCACATGTTCCAGATGAGGTTAGCCAGTTTTAGAGATTCAAGCTTTAATTTTGATTTAAATTGCTGACTTTTCCTTAAGGAGCAATATAATCAACATATAAATTCTCCTATTCAAATAATCATTTTTTTTTTCTTTTTCCTTTTTCTTTCTTTTCACTCCTGGCTTCAAGTGATCCCCCCACCTTGGCCTCCCAAAGTGTTGGGATTACAGGCATGAGCCACTGTGCCTGGACAAAATAATGACTTTTTTTTTCTTTCTTTTAAAGAAAGCTTTAAACTTCATCATGTCCCACGGAGCATCTAGCAGAGTGCCTTGTCATAAGAAGCACTTGACAGTGTTTATTCAATAAATTAAAGAGTGAATCAGTGAAATGAGAACTGTCTACTGCATTCCCAAAGGCCAGCTTGTCCTAGGACTCTCTGGAGTCTTATCCCCAGCCCCCAGGTGGATAATGAGGACTGGGAGACTCCAGAACTGATCCCATCACTGTAGAAACACTCAGGACAGGCTGAAAGTCCTGGGATCACCTTTGCTTAAACTGCTCTTGTCTTCAGATTGTTGGGTTTGCCATTCATTCCAATAACTAACCATTCTCCAAGTCCTGCCCTGCACTGATACTTATCTTGGACCCTTTCTGCAACATGTAACATGATTCCAATGTTTATCCTTTCTTTTCTGTTCCCAACATCACTGGCTCTTGTTGACTGCCAGTGGCAAAGTATTAGAGTACTGCAGCTGTGAGTGCCTGAGACAGTATCATTGCAAAAAGTGTACCATTGCAAGAAGATATTTCAGTGTGGAGGATTGGGTTGAGTACTATTTGAGACACACTGAGTTTAAGCAGTATTCAAGAGGAGAGATCCAGTAGGCAATTGGAAGTACAGAACAGGAGACTGGTGGATTCAGGGATGGGAAGACACACTTGAGAATAACTGGCATCAGCTGGTATTTGTTGCTATGGACATCAAGAAAAGAGTGTGAAAAAGACGTTATGTGTGAAAGGACTTTGTATAATATTGGGTGTTGTTTTTTATAATTAGCATTTTTATGTGGATCCAAGAAAGAACTTAGATGGTGAGAAAAGGAAAAGGAACCAGAAGCTTTCAGAGAAGGAAGAGCTGAGACACAGGAGGAGAAGCTAGAGAAGAGAGTTGCAAGGTTGGGGCTGGGCTGGCAAAGTGCTTAGGGCTCAGAGCAGCAGGCAACAATGAGGATGAAGTGAGGCAGTGGCTAGGAGGTCTCAATGGGTAGACTGGCTACCATCTTCTCCTATATTCAAATTCCCATCTAGCTTGGCCCCACCCTTCCCATGCTTAGGACCCTCTCTCCACTCCAGTTGCCAATACCAGCTCTTACCAGTGGGCTCCAGTGGGCACATGGGAATCCTTCATCCCATTAGCAATAAACTCAGCCTTGTCCAAGTGTGGTCCAGGGACCCTTGAGGGACCTGTGACTCTTGGTGAGTCCATGAGGTGAAAGTCATTTTCCATAAAACCACTAAGACATTATTTACCTTTCTCTCTCATTCTCCCACATGCACACAGTTGATTTTTTCAGGAGCTACATGATGTGTGATATTCCAACAGATTGAATGCAAAGGCAGGTGTGAGAATCTGGCTGTATTTTACTAAACCAGACATTGGCAAAAATTTAAAACGATGCCACTTTTCTCACTAACTTGTTTCTTGTTTTGGAAAATGCTGTTACTTTTCATAATGCTATTTAGGTAATATTTTGTGTGCTTATTGTTATTTTTAAATGAATTAAATATCTAACAATTTCTCTGTTTGATTTCTAATACTGGTGATTATACATTCCACCCACATAAAAGCTCTTTGGGGTCTGCAAGCATTTTGAAAGTGGAAAGTGGGGCCAGATGTGGTGGTTCATGCTTATAATTCCAGCACTTTGGGAGGCTGAGGCAGGAGGATCACTTGAGCCCAGGAGTTTGAGACCAGCCCTGGCAACATAGCCAGAGCCCATCTGTGTTTTTTAAAAAATTTAAAAATTAGCTGAGCATGGTGGTGCACACCTGTAGTCCCAGCTACTTGGGAGGCTGAGGTGGGAGGATCACTTGAGCCGGGGAAGTCAAGGCTGCAGTGAGCCATGATTGTGCCACTGCACTCCACGGTCTCAGAGTAAATAAATAAATGAATAGAGAGAGAGAGAGAGAGAGTCCTGAGATTGAAATGTTTGATAGCCACAATGGAATTCCTTATTTTCTTCAAGCTCTAACCCCTTCTCTAAGAACAGTATCTCCTTTCCCAGAATTATTGTGAAGATCAAATATTTCAGTTTGCCAGCCACTGTGATTCCAATTATTTGCTCTCACATATGGGGCTGTGCAAAACAACACCCCTGTGCAAGCCCCGACACCCCCATCTTTCCTGTTCCAGCCTCAAGACCACGATGACTTTAGAATGGGGGCTACTATTACTACTGCTACCAGGAGGGCTGCAGAGCACAGGGTTGGGATCCAAAAGACATGTGCTTACTCGATATGCTTGTGAAACCACTTACCCCGCCGAGTGCCCCGGTTTCCTCATGGGCAGTAGGATGATCACATCTCCTCGCAGAATTTGCTGTGGACGACGGATATGGTAGGAGCAAACCATCCTTTCGCCTTGGCCTCCTAAAGTGCTTTGTAAACTAGGAAGTGCTGCATGGTTACCTATTTTGACGTTATTAGTGTGGGTGGAGAAGAAAGGCAGAGGAGCGCAGGTCTCCAGGGAGGAGAGGGGTGGGCTCTGGGAGGTGCCTTTGTGCGTGCCAGTGTGCTGATGACCTGGGCTCCAGGAATCATAGCAACAGCCTCTACTCCCTGGAAAGTGCCGTGGTCTCTGCATCAGGCGCCCAGAGTCAGGACGCAGCTGCAGGCAGGGCTGTCTGTGCTTACCGGCTGTGTAGTCATAGGCAAGAGCTCCACGGCCTGCCTGATTGGCGGTGATCAACCCTGCTGCACCTTAGAATCTTACGAGGAACATTAACAAGTGCTGATGCTGGGGCCACACATCTGACTCACCACACCTGACCCTGGAGGTGGACCTAGGCCTAGGAATGTGTAGCATTGAGAACCACTGGACTTTTTTTTCCTGTCAGTTCATCCTACTGACCACAAGATGGTGCCCTATTTCTGGGAAATCTTTGATGTTCACCAAACAACAATTAATTTCTGTATTAATCCTGAAAACATGGATTTGAATTTAACAACCTTCTCCAGCATCTCATTAAGCCAGACCCATGTGCTCTTGGTGTCTAGCCATTTAATGAGTATCTTTTCCCTTCTGTTAGAAACCAGTGGTTGGAATGTGTCTTCTGTTTTGTGTTCCTCAAAAGGCTATAACACAAAGTAGAAAGTAGGATTTATGATCATAATCATTAGTATCAATGACAACTGATGTTCGTTTAATCGTTTAATCCTTTGCCATTTGCAAAGCGCTTTTCACCAACAATCCTCATAGTAACTCTATGAAATGGGCATTATGATTCCCATTTATAAGATGACACAACTGAGGCTCAGAGCACTATCTTGGTCGAGGTCACAAAACAATAATTAGCAGAACTGAATTTTCCAATGCCGGATCTCGAGCCCTTCCCACTGCATCATTAGAGACAAGCAATCAACCACCGGGAACCCAGAAAGTACAGCCCTGAGATAGGAAAATTCTCAGCACAACATCCGGAAAGCCCCTTAGGCAAGCAGGCAAGACAGACTGATGGCTCCATGCAGCACAGATGAAAGGCTGGCGGACAGGCATGTTTGACTGGACCGAGTGACCAGTGGGGGTAACAGATGTGAGGGTCCTAGTGAGCTGCTGGACTGAGTCAGTAGACACTCGACAAGAGGGCAGATTTTAACATTTGTAATTTTCTATTCCAGAAAAATGAACTGCTATATGCCAATAGGGAACATTCATCTTAATTCTGACTGTATAAGAAGTTATAAACTCATTTCCAAAGAAAATCCTTTCCTACCAGCAAGTGACGTCTTTTGAGATTAGTAAATCTAATAAAGGTAACTTACAGACTTGCTGCAAGACAGATTCCCGTAACTGAACAGGAACCCAAATGTCAGGGACCCAGGCGCCCAATCCTTCTGCGTGTTTTTAATCTCAGATAAAGCAGCCATCAAGTGTAGGTTCCAGTTACGTGGACCAGCAATACTGTTTTCAGGACAGAGGCAATGAAATGGAAAATGTAATATGTTAGCACTTCGCTAATTTTATTGACTTCAGCGTATATTTTAGCAATTCAGGATTCTGCTTTAGCTGTGTTCCGTGTCTCAGCTTCCCTGTCTATCAAATGATTATAATGGCACCTATCTCATAAGACTGTTACATGGATCAAAAGAGTTTATAAAGCACATAGAACCATGTCCAGGACACAGAAAACATGATGTGTTTCTTAAATAAATAAATGGATATAAGCACATCCCAATCTTACAAGTGAAATTTTAATTTTTTTCAATATTCCAACTAATTTTAAAATTATGTTATTTGCACACTTGTAAGTACAGGAAATATATATACATTAAGAAGATAAAAGTATTGCCTTATTATTAAAATTTGAAGTCCCACTGAAAAGGCATAAATTTGATTAAAATAATGCTACAGTCTTTTTGGCCTCAGAAATAGGTTAAAATTACTTAAGTCCATCCTGTTTTTCATCTCAGGATTAGTGATATCAGCAAATAAGCTCATACACTGCGTAAAGAAATATGAGAAGTGATAAGATTTTTCTTTTTCTTCTCTAAGAAAAGCTTTCCTTTTTCTCCGCTTGACCTCTGTTAAGTCTGGGAACCAGTGATCAGTTTGGAGAGCACCCTTGGCACATGGTGTTTTCTCCTGACTCTAAAGACATCCCCCGTCTGTGTTTTGAATTGAATGGGAGCTTTCCACAGCACTACTCAGCTCAAACCTCCATCTCAAAGTATACATTTAAAGCATTTCAAAAAAAGAGCATTTGCTGAGAGACTTCTAGGGAGAAAGACTGGAATGCTGAGAATGTAATAGGGGCAGGGCTTGGAAGAAAGACAAACTGAAATGTTGCTCTCCAATCTAGGGGTTGCGTTTCATGTTGGCATTACTTTTCTTTTAGTAGAGCTACCATACTGTTTCCTAGTGATGGCTATTCTTGAAGATTTGGGTTTTTTTCTTGCGTGCTATTTTATGAAATAAACTTTGTAGATTTCCAGCCACCATGGAACTCCTTCCTCCCCTCCAGAGATCCAGCCAAAGCCTTCTAGCCCCACTTTCTGCATAAACCCCTCTCCCAGCTCAAAGAGCCTCTTCCACTGTAGCCAGTCCCACCAGGCCCCTGGAGCTGGGGAAGAAGATTGCAGACTGGGGACACAGAAGTGGACACATGCTCCAGTTACTTAGGTGGAGACTGAGCTACAGTTTTTCCCTCAGGGTTTAAGTTCTTTTGTACCAAAATGACATTATAGGGAAGCTACACTGAGAATTACATAGGCTCCTACACACTGGGACAGCACCCCAACTAACATTACATGATTGTTTCTATGGAAAAATGAAACTTTATTCCCAATATCTGACCTCAAATGAACTTTTTAACATAACAGTTATAAAAGTTATAAAAGTATGTAGAAGAGGAGGACTCTTATACATACACTCACACTCAGGGACAGTTCTATCAGTCATACTGTCCATCTATCTATCTATCCATTCACACTATTTTTTAAAAAATTAAGGTACAGAATAATTACCAAAGGAATGGGAAAAGTAAAAAGCTAACATCTAAAGAATAAAGTTAAACATTTTATATTTACTGAGTTCAAATCAATGGTTCTGTTGTAAATTTATCTTCACCTTCATTCACTGAGTTAAATCAATCAATTTTTAAAACAATCTCTCTTTTTTTTTAAATAGTAAGAGACAGTGTGGTATAAAATATAGTACATGAGTTTTGTAGTTGTAAACTGTAAATCTCAGGTCAAGCTACTTAACTTTCCCAAGCCTCAGTTTTCTTATCTTTAAACAGGGATTATAATATTCACTTTCTAAGACTATTTTTTTTTAACTGAGCTAATGTAAATATGTAGCATTAAATCTGGCACAAAGTGGTTATTTCCCATCTTTCTTCCCTATTACTTAACCTCTTTGAAATTACTGTGTTTCACTTCAATAAAAATATCTTTAAACCACATTTCGTTGACAGAAGGCTTGATTTAAATAAACTCTTCTCTCGGCTTGGGTACTCATCCATCTATCTGCTTGCCTTAATTAGGTTAATGTCTAAAAGAGACTACTGTGATGGCTTATTGACTAACAAATTAAATAGGGCCATGCCATGCCACACTACACCTGCCAGGAGATGGCTGGAGTGGCCAAGATATAAAAATAAAAAATAAAAAAAAAAATAAATAAATAATAAATCAAATAGGTTCAAAGAGCTTACTTATGTTGACCACTGTAATCATTGAACTGACTTACCTCTGCCTTACCTTCCCCTAAATGCTTAATTTTCACTAGATTTTGTGGATTTTATGTTTTTTCTTTTTTTTTCACACTCATCCACAGCCGAAGATCCACTTTGTGACAATAGTTAGTAAAGCCAGGTTTTACTCAAAGATGCAAAGAATGAGCTCAGTGAAGGACAAATCAGATTTCCTTTGAAGCAGGCTTGTCAGGCGTTCTTTCCTGTTTCCTATTAGGTCCATCTCATGGCGGAGTCGGCAGCAAGGGCGGGGGCAGCATGCTGCAAGGAGAGCAAGTGTCTGCGGACAGTGGGAAGGAGCCTGCTGTCCACTGGGGTCCAGCCGGCCCCATGTGAGTGGGAGTCTCCTCTGCTGACGGAGTGCCTACAACTCTGACACCCACCCCCCTGCCCACACTCTCTCACTGGTCCCCATTCCTGGTTACAGAGTTGGTAGTTCTGCCTGCAGATCTGCCTGTTGGCTGGAATTTGACACTTGCTCCTTAATTGATCTCATTATAATTCTCAATTTTTTTTTTTAAAAAAACTCTGTGACCACTTGAGATCAAGTCCTGCCTACTAAGCTTGATCTCAGGGTTAAAAACATATTTTTTTATTATGTAGAAATCTGAAGGCCTAGGACATTTACTATAATTCATAACCAAAAAAAAAAAAAAAAAAAAAAAACCACATATAAGCCCATATTCTAAAATATTATCCCTTTTAGTTTATATCAGATTGGAAAACTGTCTTTGTTTTGAATTCAAACATAAGGCATTTCTCCCCTGTTATAAAAGATGGATTTCTAACGTGCCACCACCATGCAGCCAAAGCTTGAAGGCATCCAGACGTCTTGCATTTACTTGTGCATTCAAGGTTCATTCAGGTGGTTTAATGTGAAGCTAAAATGTCTGGTCTTACATTCATCTTCAGGAATGATGATTTTAATTTCATGGTACAGAAATAAGGCCAAATAAGAAAAAGTAGACCTAAAAATGTTAAGTGTTTAACTTACTAATCCACTAGATCTTTGACAGCAATTTTAGATTAAAATGGTCCAGAGGACAAAGTGCATAATTAATGATGAGAAAATGATTCCTTCAAGTCCCACAATAAGGAGTTCTGCCTGCGTTAACCATTTGTCTAGAGTTTTATTTATGTGAAAGTGACAGTTACTTCTTAGTTCTGTCTCCTTCGTTCCAGTACTGTTCAGTCTGCATTTCTGTGAGTCGGGAAATCGTGCGCTGAAATGCAAAGATTTCCTCTTCTCCAGTAAACATGGAGAGTCCTTCTGCTGAATCCTGGTTATAAAACAAACAAATTAAATTAAAGCTATCACAAATGAAAATTTACAGAACCTAAGCATAGGTTTAAAAAAACTTTTTAGGCTTACCGGTTTAGATTATGCCTTTTTTTAATAACTTTTTTTTTCATATACAATCCCTTAAATGAGACTAGAGAGTCAACCAATTTAAATTGCTAGGCAGTAAACACATCAAATTATCAGAGAGAAAACTTAAAAGGGAAAACTTTCTCCAGAAGTGTACATCAGAAATAAGTAATGTTAAACAAAACAAAACAAAAAAAAAACAGTAGTTCCGAGAAGCTAGAAAGAGGCTGCTGTAGGCCTCCAGACAGGGTCCCACTGCCTAATGGGGAGGCCCTAAGGACAAACCTCTGGAGAGCCTTTTCCAATCCAACCAATGACTAAAGGACAGCAAATGCGAATGAACAGTGGGTCTGGGTTCTGGAGAATGTGCCTGAGATCTAAAAGCCAGGGCTGAAAGCCAGGGCTGTTGTTAGTCTTCAGCTGCTGGGACAATTGATCCCACCATCTAGGACCAAGTTGGGAAGCCCTGTCTCTGTGAGGCTAGTAACCCCATCTCTGTAAGGCTGGTAACCCCAGACTAGTGACACCAACACAGACTCGTGGCCACTAAGTGGGCTTGGAATTTTTCTCTTTCCTTAGAGGTTTGCTAGTATGCTTTTTCAGAGAAAAATTCTGGATTCCTAAGTCCATCTTCTCCACTGATTCATTGTGAACCTTCATGGCCCTGAGGTCACATTCCCTGATTTCTTCATATATGATTGGCTCCATCTGCTGAGCTTACTTTGTCTTGATCCTAGGGGAATTTGAGACAGGGTTTCACTCCGTCACCCAGGCTGGAGTGCAGTGGTGCCATCTTGGCTCACTGCAACCTCTGCCTTTTGGGTTCAAGTGATCTTCCTGCCTCAGCCTCCCCAGTAGCTAAGATTACAGGTATGTACCACCACACCTGGCTAATTTTTTATTTTTTATTTTTTGTAGAAATGGTGTTTCACCATGTTGCCCAGGCTGGTCTTAAACTCCTGAGCTCAAAGCAGTCTGCCCACCTCGGCCTCCCAAAGTACTAGGATTACAGGAATGACCCATTGCACCAGCCTAGGGGAAAAAAATTTTAAGAGCCAATGATGTAAACTTTACCAACCTTTTGGCACCAGGCACCAGTTTCATGTAAGAGAATTTTTCCAGGGACCGGGGCAGGGGGATGGTTTCGGGATGAAACTGTTCTACCTTAGATCTTAGGCATTAGATTCTCATAAACAGTGTGCAACCTCGATCCCTTGCACATGCAGTTCACAACAGAGTTGGCGGTCCTCTGAGAATCTAATGCTGCCGCTGATGGGACAGGAGGCGGAGCTCAGGTGGTAATGCTTGCTCCTCCACTGCTCACCTCCTGCTGTGAGACCTGGTTCCTAACAGGCCACAAACCAATACCAGTCTGTGGCCCAGGGGCTGGGGGGCCCTGATGTAAAGGACTTTAGAAACTGAGCTGATGTAGCTCCTCAAGTGTATTCTTTCAAATTGTCAAAGACAGTATTTGGATGTAAATATTGCTCTTGGAGAACCAACATTTCAAATGATCCCAGTACAGAGATTTATAAGCAGCTATTTATTTCTACACTGCTATGGTCTGAATGTTTGTGTCCATCCAAAATTCATATGTTGAAATCCTAACCCATAAGGTGATAGTATTGGAGGCGGAGCCTTTGGGAGTTGATTAGGTCTTGTGGGTGGAGCCCTAATGAATGAGATTAATGCCTTTATAAAAGATGCCCCAGAGAGATCCCTCACCCCTTCCACCGTGTGAGGTTTATACAGAAAAGACAGAGGCTTATGAACTAGGAAGTGGGCCTTCACCAGATGGCACCCTGATCTTGGACTTCCCAGCCTCCAGAACTGTTAGAAATAAATTTCTGTTGTCTGTAAGCTACCCAGTTCATGGTGTTTTGTTATAGCAGACTAAGACATACACATAGGTTTAAGTCATCATATTGGAAAGTTCACTTTCTAAACAGGCTTCATTCTCCCAAACTCCTGAAAATGTCTCATTTCTACTCAGGTTGATAAGGAATTGTTTCCTTGTTCCAGGCAGTCTTTCACCTGTGGGGCTGGAAGAATTGGGCTCCCCTCAGGGGGTGAGTGTTGATAGTTGTAAACTTTTGACTAATATTTCAATTGTTGATAGGTGAGAAGAAACACATCCCATAACATTCTTACAGAAGGAGAAAATGCAAAGTCACTTCTGGTTGGCCTGGGGTGAATCGCCAGACTCCAAGTTCCAGGAAAACTGGGCTAGCATCTGTTTGTTCCCTACAGAGTGTCCCCAGAGCCTGGCACCCACAGGTACTCCATAAATGTTTGCAGAATGGAGGTAGGGAGATTAATCAGGGATTTCTTTTCAAGCCCAGGACCTTGCTAGGCACTCCATGGTCCTGGACTAGCCAGCCCACATGCTTGGATACTGTATCATGCACTCTACAAATCCAGCAAGCATTTAGAAAGATATCCAGAAAGGGCAGCATGGTATAGCAGAGCAAGCCCAGAACCAGACGCAGGTGGCTTGGCATCCAGCTCTGGCCTACCACTATTCAGCAGTGTGACCGTGGGCACCTTAGTCCACCTCTCTAGGCTTCATTTTTATCACATGCAAAATGGAGCACTGAACTACATGACCACTAAGATTCTCTCCACTGTTAAGTTTATAATTTTCTATATTTAGTGATATTGAGAATGATAAATTTGCTACACGGGCTTACAGGAGAAGCAGCAAATCAATGGTTAACTATACACTGCATTTCTTCTTCAAAATGTAGCCATGCATCAAACCAAAAACAATTAAGCTGTTTTATAATAAAAAGAGATTATGTTAATATCGCCTACCTGGCTCAGCCCCAAATCATCCATCAGTATTCTGCTTTGCTCCAACTCACTGTCATGATGTTGATGTAAAAATAAGCTTGATATAGGAGTCGACGCAGAGCAAATTACACGCACCTGAAATAGAAGAAAATGAGTAAATGTGTTACTCTTTACATTTCACAAGTTGAAGGTAAGAAAAATCTCACAAAATAAAAATCTGTTTTTCACATACAGAAGCTTGGATCTTTGCTTTTAAGACGTCCATATATTTTTTTCCTAATTGTTTATCTCTTTAAAGCAGTGTTTTAAAACTGCATAGTACTTTTCAGAATATTTCCACACAACTCCTACCACCCTGTGAAGTAGGGCACAAAGGTTTATTGGGAGACTTCAGGGCTGGACAGGACTCAGTTCAAGACGTCAGCCCAGATCTTCAGTTCTTAGTCCAATGCTTTTTCCATTACTGCTCTGGTTTGAATGTTTTTGTCCCATCCAAAATTCATGCTGAAACTTACTCCACAATGCAATAGGATTAAGAGGTGTGGCCTCTAGGATATGATTGAGTCATGAGGCTCTGCTTTCACCCATGGGATTCAGTGCCCTTACACAAGATTTGATGGAGGGAGTTCACCATTTTTTGCCTTCCATTCCTTCCACCATGCAAGAACACAACATTTGTGCCCTCCGGCGGCAACAAGGCATCATCCTGAAGCAGAGCGTAGCCCTCACCAAACACCCAAACCTGCTGGCACCTTGATCTCAGACCTCCTAGAACTGGAAGAAATAAATTCCTATTATTTATAAATTACCCAGTCTATGGTATTTTGTATAGCACCACATACTGACTAAGATGATTACACTGTGATGTTGACATTTATACCTGGCTGTTTGGAGCTGGTCTGTGCACCTAAGATGCTCCCCAGAGACACTGTGAAGAGGTTAGTTACCCTTTTGCTGCACAGCAGACTGCTAAGTTCAGTGCATTGCTATTCTAATTAGGCCAGTGATATTAGCATCCTGCTAGGACCTTCTTCAAAAAGACGAAGATTTACATTAATATCTCTTGATTATGTAAGTATTTGAGTGTTCATATGTGATCATATATTGGAGACAGCTTTTATAGCTTTTATATCCACTAGTTTAAATACAAAACATATTCTTTTTGATGTTTTAAAAGTCCTGAATTTGTCTTCAGGATTCATAACTATCTTTTTAAATCATTATTTAAATAATAATACACCAGTACTTAAAAATCATGTGTTGACATTTGACACTAGATTTTCCATATCCAAATGGCCTTCTACCTCCTCTTATAAGTTATTTTAATCAAAGACACTTTTTTATTATTTACATGGGACTATCCTTCTTTCACAAATCTCCATGAATACATTATAGAATAATGTCTGTTTAATGCTCCCAATTTCTGAAATAAAATGGTTTTGACTACACTTTAATAAAGAGTGTAATCTCTAAATGTGTGGTTTAGTTAAAGGGAATGTTAGGAGGGTAGTTTGAGTATTCCATCATATTGCCAGATAAATTCTTTTTTCCTTCAATTAAGAAGTGAAAAGGTGGGGGTGAGGTAGGGTTGGGGGTAGGACTGAGGGATGGGGGCCATAAGCTTTCTCTAAGGCATTCCTAGCTAAAATATCAAAATAACAAGTCTCTCAATCCTCCACTATGAGCCAACTTAATCATGCCCCTCCATCGTTTTCTTCTTGAAGCCTAGTCCTGTAAAAACAGCAGCCTCCAGGCCCCTGCCCTTCATTCCACCCCTGCCCTCCCCACCATTAGTGTAGAGTCGAGTCTGTGGAAGGCAAACCACTCACAGCTGATGGGCCTCCATCCCCCAGCTCTGCGTCCTCAGCCTCCTGCCTCTCCAGATTCCCTGGTCACACGTGTGTGGGCTCCACAGGGACACACAGCAGCTTTTGATAGCACTCCCTTAGGTGGCCTTCCCTCAGCTTCTGCGTCAGAGCCACACTTGCTGCCTTCACACTCGGCCCACCCCGGAGCCGTTGCTGCAAACTCCCCAAGCTGGTTACCCCTTTCGTTCTGTGCATAGAGTTTAGCCCTCGCTCTTCTCAGCGTTTATAGGAAGCACCTGAGAAACATGAGAACATGCAGTTCCTGGCCCCATGCCTGGTACTCATTTGCTGGGGTGGGGATGGGTGAGCTCTGGAATCTGGATTTTTAAGTAGGCCAGATGGTTCTGCCACAGGTGGCCCTCAGAGGATTTCCCACCCCATAGATCAGTGCACTCTCCCCGCTAGACTTTCACAGCACCATATGCCTCCTTCTCTAAGAGGTCATCCCACAGTGGTGATTTTACATTGAGTTCCGTGGACATCTGAATCACCTTTCTCTGGTATTAGGCTATCTAAGCTCTTTGAAGGCAGGCACCATCTAGTTTCACTTGCCACTGAATTTCTAGTGTTTGGCATGATGAAGTTTACAGAATGAATGAGCAAATGAAATATTAAATTATCACCTCTCCCTCCCAGCAGATTCTGTGGCTTATCTCCTTCCCACAAAGTCCCTTCAATTTAGAATCACTGCTCTAATTCTGTGCAAAGAATAGGGAGGAAAAAAGTGTATCTAATGGTAAAATAATATTTAAATTAATTCTAATTTCAAAATGTACTTTTGCTATGAATCTATATTTACAGATACATTCTATTAATAGCTCACCTTTGAGAGCATACCATATGCCAGACAACATTCTTTGTGCTTTACATGCTCATTTAATATTCACAACAACTTCATAAGTACCATTATTATCTGCTTTTTCTAGAAAAGGCAGTTGAAGCTCAGAGAGATTAAGATGGTCTCTAGGATAGACAGCCTGACCCCAGGGCCCACTCTTGAACCACTAGGCTATGCTCCTTTGATGAATGGGCGATGGCTTGGCAATTCACACTAAAACATATGGATTAAAAACAAACAAACAACAAGATGGAATAATGCTAGCTACTGGGGTTTCTGGGTCATAGGGAGAGAGAGAGCTTCAGTATTCAGAAGGGTCCTCTAGTCATCCACTCATTTGTTTTCTTCTCCTTCTCCTTCTCCTTCTCCTCCTTCTCCTCCTCCTCCTTCTCTTTCTCCTACTTCTTCTTCTTCTTCTTTTTTTTTTTTTTTGAGAGATAGGGCCTCACTCTGTCACCCAGGCTGGAAGGCTGGAGTGCAGTGGCATAATATGACTCACTACTGTAACCTTGAACTCCTGGGCTTAAGCAATCCTCCCACCTCAGCCTCCCAAGTAGGCAGGATGACAGGCCCACACTGCCACACCCAGCTAATTTTCTTATTTTTTGTAGAGCTAGGATTTTGCTATGCTGTCCAGGCTGGTCTTGAACTCCTGGCCTCAAGCGATCCTCCCTTGGCCTCCCAAAGTGCTGGGATGATAGGCATGAGCCGTCACACCTGGCTTGCTCATGCATTATTCTATCAGTGCAATCATTTATTCATGCAACAAATACTTACTGAGCATTCAGTCTATGCAAGACATTGTGTTTCAGAATGGGATAGATGAAGCATATAAGCTGCTTGGTAGAATGATGCAATCATTCACACAGCAGAGCGTCTTGTGATGGGAGTTTTACTATCGTACTACTGCTGCTTCACTGATAGTGCTTATACAGCATTCAGTTTGTGCCAAATGTTTTAAATGCTTTACATGGATTTGCCTTTTTAGTCATTGCAACAACCCTCAGAAGTAAATAATATTATCATCCCCAGTTCACACATGAAGGAATGGAGGCACAAAGAGGTGAAATAAGTGATAGAAATACATTAAGTCAGGATTCCAGCCCAGGCAATGTGGCTCCACAATACAAAGTGTTTAGTTTTAAGAAAATGTACTACATCCTTACCTTGAGATCATAAAAGTTATCGATGAGAGTTATGAATCTTCGACCTTGAGTTCTGTTTGCCAGAGTAAATTGCGGAATGTTTCGTAAAAATATTGTATCAAAATTCTTTGATAGTTCCAAATAGTCACTGGCTCCAAGTGGCTATGATTAAAATGAAATAAAGAAAATTAAAAAATAAATCAATTCTGGTTGCCTTTGGATTAGTTTAGTGTGAAAACACCTCTTTCTTGTCACGGTGTGATCTAGGTGGTAGCTTTGGGTAACTTGACCAAATGGGGCAGTGTTTTCAGAGTAGGCTAAGGACACAGACAACGTACACTGTGTTGCCTTAATAGTGATGTAAAAAAGGGGTAAGAGAGAAGACAAGAGTGTGGTGGGGAGTGAAAGAATATCTCTAGCCACAGCCTCAGCTGGTACTCTTTAGGTATCTGTCCATATTTTTATTTCTATGACATCACTTTAAACATGTCCTAATAAATCCTTCCCGTGACTCAACTGCAAACTGCCAGTATTGGTCAATGGAGCTATTTGATAACGGCATGCTGAAGATTATACCGCCATTTTGAAATAAAGACTGTGCGTCAGTATGAAAATTATCAGAAATTATTTTTAGTTTAATTTAAGGTACAATTATTCAAGTGCAACATTGCTAACCTCTGTAGGAAATACTGAAGGGCTTAAGTGAGCAGGAGCAGATGAGAGCCCCAGAAAAACTGGAGGCAGGGCACTGCCTCTTGATACGAGGAGAATTTGGGACTCAAGGTCCACAATATTATTCATAAAAGTGCCACCTACAAATGTAAAGCACTTGTTTCTGAACATGAATTTAACTCCTGAACATTAGGAACATGATCTGCAAACACATTATTTGGGGTTAGGAACACTCCCAGGAAATGTTACCTCTGCTCGTTTTAAGCTGCCTGTGGATGACTGTACTCTGTGAGCAGCAAACCATGAGCACATGTTGGGAGAGTGTTTCTGGCCCTGCTGGAGTCGGGAGAAGGCAGAGACCGAGTGGCCCAGGAGCTGCTCTGAAGTCCCTCTGGAAGCTTCTGGGTCACCCTGACTGACCTCTAGGACACAGGTGGCTGAGCCTCCTCAGTTTCTGGCAGAATCCATCATTACTGCTCCCTGCCCAGAAATGTCTATCTCATTTGGGAAGTCCTTTGCATGAAACTTCTTTCAGAAATGTTGATAAGGCGATATTCCTGGGAGAATTAGGAAACCGTGAGGAGGAGGAGAGTCATTCTCACCTTTGTCCATTCACTTAAGCCTACCACTGTCCTACCAACCAGCTGAAATCAGTTATGCTCAGGAAAGAAGAATTTGCATAGAGGTGTGGGGAGGTACAAGTGGGAGGTACAAGTAAATCCAGAGAGTCAGGTTCTGGAGAAGTGGTTCCCTACATAGAGAGCAGTTCTAAGAAGGATGCAGCGATTATGCGACCTAGGCAATGGGCACAAAACCAGAGACAAAGAACACCAAGAATGACCCGAGTCCTTTGGAAATGTGCTGACCGTGCCCCTTCCTCCCATCTCTTCTCACCAACCAGCTAACAAATGGTGGCCAGGAGGAGGCAACCTCCAC
The DNA here is from genome assembly GCF_003255815.1 of Theropithecus gelada. Lineage (NCBI taxonomy): Eukaryota > Metazoa > Chordata > Mammalia > Primates > Cercopithecidae > Theropithecus > Theropithecus gelada. The sequence continues at coordinate 133,153,336 of NC_037671.1, read as the reverse complement.
CCTTCCCATTTTCCTTCCCTGGCTGGAGAGCCTCTACCTCCAGACCCTGTGCCTGGCCTTAGCTGAGACAAGCCGGAGGGTTCCAGTGTGCTGTGGGTTTTTCTGGGAGTGGGGTGGGGTTGGTTTAAACTTGCTTCTCTTCCAAGAGAATCCTGCTATTGAGCCCAATACAGACCAGGAGCACGTGTTAATAGAGAAGCTGGGAGTGAGGGCTCTGGAAGGCCTGGATCTGACTCCTCAGTTGCTACTTACCAACTGGGTGTCACTGGCAAGTTACATCATCTTCCTGTTCCTTAGTTTTCTCATTTGTAAAATGGGGATTTGATTCCTATCTGACAGAATTGTGAGGATTAAATAAAATAATACATGCAAAGCATTTAGCACAGTGCCTGGGGCATACATTAGTATTCAAACCATCTTAGTGACTTTTATTTTTATTATTTTGAGCTCAAATGATTGGGCTCAGTACAAATGAATTGAGTATGTCATTCTCAAGAGGAATCCAAGACCCTAAATCAGCCTTTGTGCACTTGACTGTCTTGGGAGTCACAGCAGGCACCAGATGAGACTGTAGAATCACCAAATAGTGAAAACAATCCCCGAAAGGGAGAGAGGGGAGGGCAAAATACGGTGTCTTTTTGTAAAAAGGAAAACTCATACATTAAGACTCTCATGCTCTGAAGGTACACTACTTTTTTTGAGATCAGTTAGGATTTAGTGTCTCATCTTGTGTAAACCAGAAAGTATATGTAAAACAATGTAAAACCTCATATTAGGTATGTAGTTACGTATAATTAAGCTCACTCTTTATGCATGGATGTGATTTCTATCAGAATAACTACATGCCCAAGGAAAATCATTATCAGAAGTGCACTGAAGTGCCTAGGGCAACTGAAAATCAGAATTTTGCCCATTCAGCTATTTTACAAATTATATACCTTTGGCAGTAGGTTCTGCAATTGCCATTATATTAGCAACTATTCCTTCCCCTCATATCCCTAAAACAATTACATGCTCATTCACATAAAGAAAACAAAGCTCAATAGAGTTATCTGTCTCCTTTCAAGACAACCGTCATTGGGTGAATGTGGAATTGTTGTTTAATACATTCAGTTTAGGATGAGGAAAAAGTTCTAGAGGTAGACAGTGTTGATCACTGTACAACGATATGAATGTACTTAATGCCTCTGAACTGTACACTTAGAATTAGTTAAAATGGTCAATTTTATGTTATATAGTATTTTACTACAATAAAAAAAAGTCATTCAAACAAGGAGAGGTTATTCGTTGCCAAAGAGATCTCTCTCAATTTAAGCCATGAAGAGATAGCAATATTTTTTTCTTTAAAAACATGAGAAAGAAGAATGAAATGTATTAATCAAAGAAGGAAGTTTCCCCCCCGCCCTCAAAAAAAAATCAGGTCCAATAAGAATAGGACTAATTTAAAATAATGACATTTTGGTTTTTAATAAATTCATGGGTAAGCATATTTCTAAAAAGAAAAGTTCAAAAAAGTAAAAAATAAAAAAGAGAATAATAAATAGGAAAGATAAACAAGAAAAACAATTCAGTTGGCTCTCCATATCTGTGGGTTCCACATCTGCAGATCCAACCAACTGCTGATCAAAATATTTGAAAAAAATATATAACACAAAAACCAACACAAATATTAACAAGTAATACATTATAACAACTATTTACATAGCATTACATTGCACTAGGTATTATAAATAATCTGGAGATAATTAAAGTATAGCAGAGGAAGCCAGGCCCAGTGGCTCATGCCTGTAATCCCAGCACTTTGGGAAGCTGAGATGGGTAGATCACTTGAGCTCAGGAGTTGGAGACCAGTTTGGGCAACATAGTGAAACCCCATCTCTACAAAAGATACACAAAGTTAGCCAGGTGTGGTGGTATGTGCCTGTGGTTGCAGCTACTCAGGAGGCTGAGGTGGGAGGATCGCTTGAGCCTGGGAGTCTGAGTTTGCAGTAAACTGAAGCAGGAGAATCGCTTGAACCCAGGGGGTGGAGGTTGCAGGGAGCTGAGATCGTGCCATTGCACTCCAGCCTGGGTGACAAAGTGAGACTCCATCTCAAAAAAAAAATCCAAGCTCAGGGCTTGAGGTTTTCTAAGTATTCAGCTGCAAATCTGGCTGAAGTCCATGAGAGGGCTGGCTTATTTCTGCTTTATGCTAATTCCTAAGTGCAGTCCTTCAGGACTTCAGGATGAAATCTACTCAGGACTTTATCCAAAATTGGGGAGACAGGCAGTTAAATAGGTTCCCATCTATGGATGGCCCTGGTCTCTGACTTTTGTCCCACTAACACAATAAGGCTGCCAAAAGTTCAGTTCACCTCATTTTGAAAACAAGATTGCTTAGTACATACCAATATCCATGTTTTTCTCTTCTTTCTGGGCACACAGATAGACTACGGGCACCCTTCATTTTATTGTGCTTCATTTTACTGCATAAATTCTGAAGATACTTTTGTTTCGTTTACAAATTGAAGATTTGTGGCAACTCTGCATCAAGCAAGTTTGTTGGTGATATTTTTCCAACAGCATGTGCTCACTTCATGTCTCTGTGTCACATTTTGGTAACTGTCACAATATGTCACACTTTTTCATTATTATTATATCTGGTATGGTGATCTGGGATCAGTGATCTTCCATGTTACTGTTGTAATTGCTTTGGGGTGCCACGAACCACACCCTTATAAGACGGTGGACTTAATTGACACATTTTGTGTGTTCTGACTGCTCCACCACTGGCTGTTCCCCCATCTTTCTTTCTCTCCTCAGGCTTTCCTATTCCCTGAGATACAACAATATTAAAATTAGGTCAATTAATAACACTACAGTGGTCTCTGTGCTCAAGTGAAAGGAAGAGTTGTACATCTCTCATATAAAAGCTAAAGCTAGAAATGATTATGCTTAGTGGGGAAGGCATGTCAAAAGTCAAGACAGAAGCTAGGCCTCTTGAGCCAGTTAGCCAAGTTGTGAATGAAAAGGAAAATTTCTTGAAGGAAATAAAAAGTGCTACTCCAGTGAACACACAAACGATAAGAAAGTAAAAAAGCATTATTGTTGATTTGGGGAAAGTCTGAGTGGTCTAGATAGAAGATCAGACCAGCCACAATGCTTCCTTAAGCCAAAGCCTAACACAGAGCAAGGCCCTGACTCTCCTCCATTACACGAAGATTGAGAGAGGTGAGGAAGTTGCAGAAGAAAAATCGGAAACTAGCAGAGGTTGGTTCACGAGGTTTAAGGAAAGAAGCCATCTCGATAACGAAAGTTCATGGTGAAACAGCAAGTGCTGATGTAGAAGCTGCAGCAAGATCTAGTTAAGATCATTCATGAAGGTGGCTACACTAAACAACAGATTTTTAATGCAGATGAATCAGAAGAAGATGCCCTCTGTGACTTGCATAGCTATAGGGAAGTCAATGCTTGGCTTCAAAGCTTCAAAAGGATAGACTGACTCTCTTGCTAGGGGCTAATGCAGCTGGTGACTTTAAGTTGAAGCCAATGCTCATTTACCATTTTGAAAATCCTAGAGCCCTTAAGAATGATGCTAAATCCACCCTGCCTGTGCCCTAAAAATGGAACAACAAAGCCTGGATGACAGCACATCTTTTTATAGCATGGTTTACTATGTATTTTAAGCCCCCTTTAATAGCTACTGCTCAGAAAAAATAGACTTCTTTCAAAAGATTACTGCTCATTGACAATGCACTTGGTCACCCAAGAGCTCTGGTGGAACTATACAAAGAGATGAATGTTGTTTTCATGACTGTTAACACAACATCCATTTTGCAGCTGATGGATTAAGAAGTAATTTTGACTTTCAAGTCTAATTATTTAAGAAATACATTTTGGAAGGCCATAGCTGCCACATATAGTGATTCCTTTGATGGATCTGGGCTAAGTTAATTGAAAACTTTCTGGAAAGGATTCATCATTCTACACACCATGAAGAACATTAGTGCTTCATGGGGAGGAGGTCAAAATATCAACATTAATAGGAGTTTGGAAGAAGAGGACTCCAAGCCTCATGGATGACTTGGAGAGGTTCAAGAGGAAGTAACTGCAGATGTGGTGGAAATAGCGAGAGAACTAGAATTAGAAGTGGAACCTGAAGATACGGCTGAATTGCTGCAATCTCATGATCAAACTTGAACTGATAAAGAGTTGCTTCTTATGGATGACAAAGAAAGTGGTTTCTTGAGATGGAATCTACTCCTGGTGAAGATGGTGTGAACACTGTTGAAATGATAACAAAGGATTTAGACTATTATATAAACTTAGCTGTTAAAGTGGCAGGGGTTGAGAGGAGTGACTCCAATTTCAAAAGAAGTTCTGCTGTGAGTAGATGCTATCAAACAGCATCACTTGCTACAAAGAAATCTTTTGTAAAAGGAAGAGTCCGTTGTACAGCAAAGTTCATTGTCTTATTTTAAGAAATTGTCACAGTCATCCTAACCTTCAGTAATCACCACTGTGATCAGTCAACAGTCATCAACATTGAGGCAAGAGGTTGGGCATGGTGGTTCACGCCTATAATCCCAGCACTTTGGGAGGCCAAGGCAGGCGGATCACTTGAGGTCAGGAGTTGGAGACCAGCCTGGCCAACATGGGGAAACCCTGTGTCTACTAAATATACAAAACCAGGCCAGACACGGTGGCTCATGCCTATAATCCCAGCACTTTGGGAGGCCGAGGTGAGTGGATCACCTGAGGTAGGGAGTTCGAGACCAGCCTGATAAACAGGGAGAAACCCCATCTCTACTAAAAATACAAAAATAGCCGGGTGTCGTGGCACGTGTCTGTAATCCCAGCTACTCAGGAGGCCGAGGCAGAAGAATCACTTAAACCCAGGAGGCAGAGGTTGTGGTGAGCCAAGATTGCGCCATTGCACTCCAGCCTGGGCAACAAGAGCAAAACTCCATCTCAAAAAACAAACAAACAAAAACAAAACAAAACAAAACCGGGCATGGTGGCTGCACCTGTAATCTCAGCTACTCAGGAGGCTAAGGCAAGAGAATCGCTTGAACCTGGGAGGCAGAGGTTGCAGTGAGCCGAGATCATGCCATTGCATTCCAGCCTGGGCGACAGAGTGAGACTCTGTCTGGGTAAAAAGAAACAAAACAAAACATTGAGGCAAGAAAAGCCTATACCAGTAAAAACATTACAGCTAACTGAAGGCTCAAATGATTGTTAGCATTTTTTAGTAATAAAGCATTTTTAAATTAAGGTATGTATTTTTTTGACATAATGCTATTGCACACTTAATAGACTACAGTATAAACATAGCTTTTATATGTACTGGAAAACCAAAAAATTCCTGCGACTCATCAGTTCCAGTGGTCTGGAACCAAGCAGCAATATCTCCAAAGTATGTCTGTATTAATGCCCAGCCTCCCTTGGATTTAAGTGTGGCTGTGTGATCAAGTTCAGACCAGGGAATGAGAGAGACAGTAATATGATCATTTCAAGGTCTAGCCCATAAAAACATTCTACACAGAATCTTCCTTCTTTTCCTCATCTGTGGCTGAAGAGAGAGGACTCTAAGGACTTAAAGGAGAGATGAAGTTTGGGTCCATGAAGGACTGCATGGAGCTACATTTCCTTGTCAGCCTGCATCGGATGGTAATATGGTCAAGAAATACATGCTTATTTATTAACCCTCTAATTTGGGGGTTATTTGTTGTAGCAGTTAGCCTATCCCACTACTAATTTCATCTAGCTTTCTTCATTGCCCTAACAAAAAAGGTGGTGCAAATTACAGAGAGTCGACCATTACTGAAAATACAAAACTTCTTAATGTTTCCTCGTATGAATGGGGATTCTTGTTCACGCAGATAGTAACTATCAAAAATTTCTCTTCGGCCGGGCGCAGTAGCTCACGTCTGTAATTCCAGCACTTTGGGAGGTCGAGGCAGGCAGATCACTGGGTCAGGAGTTTGAGACCAGCCTGGCCAACATGGTGAAACCCCGTCTATTAAAAATACAAAAAACTAGCCAGGCGTGGTGGTGTGTGCCTGTAATTTCAGCTACTTGGGAGGCTGAGGCAGGAGAATCGCTTGAACCCAGGAGGCAGAGGTTGCGGTGAGCAGAGATCACGCCATCACACTCCAGCCTGGGCGACAGAGCAAAACTCTGTCTCAAAAAAAAAAAAAAATTCTCGTCAAAGTAGGCAAAAAACATGAACAGACACCTCTTGAAACAAGAAATACAAGTGATCAACAAAGATAGGAAAAAATGCCCAACATCATTAATCATCAGAGAAATGCAAATTAAAACCACAATGAGCTACCATCTCACAAAAGTCAGAATGACTATTACTAAAAAGCCAAAAAATAGCAGATGTTGGTGAGGAATGTGGAGAAAAGGGAATGCTTATACATTGTTGGTGGGAATGCAAATTAGTTCAACCCCCATGGAAAACAGTATGAAAATTTCTCAAAGAACTAAAAATAGAACTACCATTCAACCCAGCAATCCCACTACTGGGTATCTACCCAAAGGATAGTGCAAAAAAGGACACCTGCACTCATGTTTATCAAAAAGACACCTGCATTCATGTTTATAACAGCACTATTCACAACAACAAAGGCATGGAAGCAATCTAAGTGTCCATCAATGGTGGACTGGATAAAGAAAATGTTTGTGTGTGTACACACACACATATGTACACACACACACACGTACCATGGAATACTACACAGCCATAAAAAGAATGAAATCATGTTCTTTGCAGCAACATGGATGCAGCTGGAGGCCATTATCCTAAGGAAATTAACAAAGAAACAGAAAATCAAATACTGCATGTTCTCACTTGTAAACGAGAGCTAAACAATGGGTACACATGGACATAAAGATGGAAAAAATAGACACTGGGGACCCCAAAAGCAGGAGCAAGAGAAGGGGGCAAGGGTTGGAAAAATTACCTATTGGTCACTATGTTCACTATTCAGATGACAAGCACCCTAGCAGCCCAAATTCCAGCATTATACAATACACTCATGTGACAAACCTGTGCATATACCCCCTGAATCTATTATTTTTTTAAAAAATTTCTCTTCAAATTTTCTTCAGATTTTTTCTGGGGGAGGGGAGAGGACTGGATCTACTCTTTTGCCCAGACTGGAGTGAGTGCAGTGGTGTGATCTCAGCTCACTGCAGCCTTGACCTCCTGGACTCAAGCGATCCTCCTACCTTAGCCTCCGAGTAGCTGGAACTACAGGTGCACTCCACCTACTAATGGAGCCCAGCTAATTTTTTTTTTTTTTTTTTTTTTTGGTAGAGATGAGGTCTTGCTATGCTGCCAAGGCTGGTCTCAAAATTCTAGGCTCAAGCAATCCCAAACACCTTGGCCTCCCAAAGGACTGGGATTACAGGCATGCACAACCATGCCTGGCCTGGATTATCATTTTAAAAGTCTTAATCAGGAATTGCATTTATCCCATTTCAAGTATCAAAACTGACTCTTAAAAAGTTATGTTTATGGGCTGGGCATGGTGGTTCATACCTGTAATCCCAACACTTTGGGAGGCTGAGGTTGGTGGATTTCTTGAGCTCAGGAGTTTGAGACCAGCCCGGGTAAGATAGTAAAATCTCATCTCTACAAATAATACAAAAATTAGCCACATGTAGTGGCACGTGCCTGTAGTCCCAGCTACTTGGGAGGCTGAAGTGAGAGGATGGCTTAAACCCAGGAGGCAGAGGTTACAGTGAACCAAGATGGCGCCACTGTACTCCAGCCTGGGCGACAGAGCAAGAATTTGTCTCAAGAAAAAAAAAAAGGTTATGTTTATGCAGGGAAGTTTCTCATTACAAATTTGAAAACATTTTGATAGTTTTATTCAAATTCAATATTTCTTTTTTTTTTTTTTGAAACAGAGTCTCACTCTGTCACCCAGGCTGGAGTGCAGTGGCACAATCTTGGCTCACTGCAGTCTCCGCCTCCTGGGTTCAAGCGATTCTCCTGCCTCAGCCTTCCAAGTAGCTGGGATTACAGGTGCATGCCACATGCCTGGCTAATTTTTCTATTTTTAGTAGAGACAGGGTTTCACCATGTTGGTCAGGCTGGTCTTGAACTCCTGATCTCAGGTGATCTGCCTGCCTCGGCCTCCCAAAGTGCTGGGATTACAGGCATGAACCACCATGCCCGGCCGATATATTTCAAAATATATTTGTAAGTTTATTTTTCTTCTCATCATCATATAATATACAGAAATATAATGAATGTTTTCACCAAACTACATATCGATGCTGCCAAATCATCTTATACAACCCTGTGTATCCCACAAAGGACATCACTTTTGATGTGTGACATCTTGATCAATGTGACCAATACTGATTTAAATACAAATGTTGCCTTTTGTTCCCAAGCATTCATTATTTTAAAATGTTTGGGTTATTTAAAGATGTTTACTTGGATTAACTAAAAACTTCTCTAGAACTAAATTACAATAATTTAAAATCCACTGGAGAATTGAAGAAGGCCTATGTGGGGCGGGGGTCATCTGATTATAGTAATGGCTGCAATTGTTCTTGCCTCCTTGTCCATATCCTTTGGATTGCAACTTTCTAGCTCTTGCATTGAGACATGGAGTCTATTCTTTACCATGGCTCAACTCTTTACCATGGCCAACAGAATGAAGCAAAAGTCACAGCTTTCAAGTTCTGAACTTAGGTCTCAAGAGGCTTTGCATGCTTCTGTTCACTCTTTTGCAATACCTTGGCTAGCCTGCTGGAGGAGGAGAGAACACAAGAAGATTGCCCAAATTGCCAAATTTTGCCAAAAATTGCCAAAGCCAAGAGAGCATCCTAGGCTAGCATACAGCCAGCTGGCCCCACACAGATGAGAAGAGCCTAGCCCAGAGCAGCAAACTGACTGCAGATGCACACAAGAACCCAACAGAGATCCAAAGAATGCCCCCATAGCCTGTAGACTAGAGGGTAATAACAGATGCTTATTGTTACTCAGTTTATGTCATTGAATTTTGGGGTGATTTATTATGCAGCAAGAGCTAATGAAAACACTATACTTGCTATAGAGATTTACTACTGAAAGCTTTTATTTTAAGTCATTAGCAAGTCCAGCCACTCTAGAAAAATATGATCCAGCTTTTATAGTTAAAAATTAGTTTTGCATAATTGGTAAGTATATTTAAACACATATATCACCATTTATTTTGTTTATTTTTATAATCAATTTTGGAATTTTTATGGTATAATATGAAACTTATTTCTAGAAATAAAACTTATGATTTACTGTATACAAGAACTAGAAGGAAAAAGTTGGAAAATTTTGTGGTATCGTTTTAGAATACAAGAAGACATGGACCCAATCAAATACAAGCAGAGAACTGCAGGGAGAGAGCAAACTGATATGAAAAAGGAATTAAGTGAGACAAAGATTGACTACAATAAAACTAAAATTGTAACAGCATTCCAACATAAAAAAATGAATATAGAATTTGAATAGACAATTCATGGAACAAAGAATATAGTAAGTAAAAGAGGCTAATAAACAAATGAAAAAAATAGTCAAGCTCAGTAGTAATAAAGAAATTCTTATTTCAAAGAAATAAGAATGTTGTATCATTTTTCAAATAGCAATTTGGCAATGAAAAATAAATTATGCAATTTGATGCCAGCAAACATGTAATGCAGCGTCCATTGCTGCTGGAAGATCAAATTAGTTTAGTTGTTCCTGAAAACAGTTTGTTGGGTTGTAGTAAGAGCCCTAAAAAAAAGTTATAAACTTATACCAGTCATTTCACTTCTAGAAATCAATCAGGAGAAAGTGATCAGAAATTCAACCAAAGGTTATACGTAAGGTTATGTATAACTATGTCACCAAAAAGCGACTTTAATATCTAAAAACAGAAGAATGGTTCAATAAATTAAGGCACATTGATATAATAAAATAATATGTTGTCAACAAATAATGGTGTCCATGAAAAATATTTTATGATACAGAAACATGCCATGATTAAAAAAAAACTAAGTGAAAAACATAATGCAAAATTATATATTTGTTTTGCCCAAAATATATATGCAGAAAATAGCATAAGTAAATATATTTAAAATGTTAGTTGTTATTTCTAAATGGTTGGAGTGAAAGACTTAGAGGTATGTTTAATAATCTTCACTTTTTTTTTGGTTTGTCAGTATTTTCCAAAGGAGAAAGAAGCAAAATGATTATGACAAAAAAGAGCAAAACCAAAATAATGATGTAGAAAAACAACATTAAAGATCTTTATTAATTGCAAAGTATATTCTCTGTGTTTTTATTTTTCAGCTATTTCATCCCCTGCATCTTCCCTAATGTTATAATACATCATGAATATGTAAAATATGCAACACAAAGCATATACTAAAGACCTTGAGGAGCTACAACACCATTTAAATTTGCTGTTGTCACCCTCATTTACGTCATTGTACAAGACAGGGAGTCCTATTCACCTCAGTGTCCCCAGCACCTAGCACAGACTAGGGAACAGAGTTTTGCATAATACATAATTAATGAATAAATAAAGACACTATCACTAAGTCTTCAAAATCAATTATAATTACCGAATGCTTAATAAATATGAGGCATTGTATTAAATCCTACAAGAACTTTGCAAAACACAGGGAAAAGACACTTCTCTACTTTGACCACACTAACATACAACTAAATTACATGCACAGTATATCTATGGCAGTTGCAAATATTTATACTTTTGTTTTGCATTAGTTGATCCTCCTATGTAACTAAACCATAGCATAATACACTTTTTGAAACCATAATTAGTATTGTGAATTCATGCATTATGCCCTATGAATAATTAAAGCATACGATTACTTTGAGTAACTAAATAGCACTTCAGTTAGTAGCATCCTTGAGTATGTTATTCTAGCTCAAAATTCAAGTAGGATTATCTAAGGCTGATTTTCTTATGATAGATAATGATGACATTCTCCATCTTTCCACCTGAGCAATTAAAAAGTTTAATAGTCTTTGATGTGGCTGGTTATCTGAATAATTTTCTTAACAGGAACAATTAAAATCCACTTATTCGATGGTTTGTGCAGTCTCCACTATTGTTTCAAACTCTGTTTCTGTGGAAACCTGATGAAAACTTAAAGAACTTTAAATCTATAATGAGTTTGCAAAGTGTTTTCCTTAATTACCAAGAGTATACACCTGGATTATATGTAGCCCAGTTTCTCTAACAAACTTAAAAATAAAGAGCTTGGGCCGGGCGCGGTGGCTCAAGCCTGTAATCCCAGCACTTTGGGAGGCCGAGACAGGCGGATCACGAGGTCAGATGATCGAGACCATCCTGGCTAACACGGTGAAACCCCGTCTCTACTAAAAAATACAAAAAACTAGCCAGACGAGGTGGCAGGCGCCTGTAGTCCCAGCTACTCGGGGAGGCTGAGGCAGGAGAATGGCGTAAACTCAGGAGGCGGAGCTTGCAGTGAGCTGAGATCAGGCCACTGCACTCCAGCCTGGGCGACAGAGCGAGACTCCGTCTCAAACAAACAAACAAACAAAAAATAAATAAATAAAGAGCTTGCCTGCTGTCATTTTTCTCCTATATGTGAAATGGCCCAGTTGTCTGCTTTGGTATTGACCCTGGTGCCAGAAGTGGGAATTTTCTCAATGCCACACCAATGTGGAATGCACAATCATTACCATGAGACCACCTTCTGCCCTCCAATGATCCACTTCACTTCAGTATACCTAAATGAGCTGTCAGCTTGAGTTTCTTTTTTCTCTGCTTCACTAATGCTTGCTCTGCTACCATTATTTCAGCTGAAGTAGGACGATTATGATTTCGAGCTCTATCTAGATTACACGGTCCTAAAAGTTACTCTTTATCTGTATAGACTACTTCTTATAAACCCTTTGTAGGAATACGCTGATAGCTCTTCATTAAACAAACATGCGTGGCATCCTACTTTAATTACATGGCAATGACAATACTTCATATCTTAAAGAGAAGTACCTTTTAATAGAAAAATGCTTGAATGGAATTAGGGTGAATGTATCCTTTTCAAAACAAACTGAAAATACCATATGAATTCATGTTAAGACTATTCTTATGTGCCAGATTCCAAAATAATAAATATAATCATTAGAAAAACAAGGCTGGGCGTGGTGGCTCACACTTGTAATTCCAACACTTTGGAAGGCCAAGGTGGGCGATCACTTGAGGTCAGGAGTTGGAGACCAGCCTGGTCAACATGGTGAAACCCCATTTCTACTAAAAATACAAAAAAATTTTTGCTGGGCATGGTGGTGCCCACCTGTAATCCGAGCTACTCGTGAGGCTAAGGCAGGGGAATCACTGGAACCTGGGAGGTGGAGGTTGCGGTGAGCTGAGGTGGCACCACTGCACTCTAGCCTGGGTGACAGAGCAAGACTCTGCCTAAAAAAAAAAAAAAAGAAAAGAAAGAAAAAAAGCAGAGCACTGAAGTGTGTGTATTTGCAGAGTAAATAATTTCCCAAGATTCATATGACATCTTAATATAAGAAATCTCATGAATATGAAGTCCAAACACCCAGCTAGGAAATATCTCACCATTCCAGGAAATATCACCAATTCTTAACACATTCTACTTCTCAGGGTGTTCTCTGGAGTACTGAGGGAAAGTTTTGCCATTTGATTTACGCAGTCTCAATGGCAGGAGGCTGGTTCTACCTAAATCTGCCAGATCTTTGTTAAATTCTCTAACCCCTTTTAATGGTTAATACAGTATTTTTTTTGCGGGGGGCGGGGGGGGGGGTGCATATTTTGCTTGTAGAAACAATGACTTAACAAAAAAAATCAATGTGATTTACTTGACCAGCTTTGTGTATGTAATAAAGAGATATTCAAATTCTAGAGATGTCTAATTCTGGGGATCCTGGAACTGACAATTTTCTCAAGACACAAGCCACATCAAGTCAGGTCTATCAAATCAGATCTACCATGTGAAAAGCACCATGCTGGACTCATTGGGGCAGGGGAGCAGGGGGAGCGGGAATCGAAACAACTGGCATAAAAACGGAAAACCAAAACGAAAATGTGAGGCTGGGTATGGTGACTCACACCTGTAATCCCAGCAGTTTGGGAGGCTGAGGCAGGCAGATTGATTGCTTAAGCTCGAGACTGGCCTGGCCAACATGACAAAACCCCATCTCTACCAAAATACAAAAATTAGCCAGGCACGGTGGCACAGGCCTGTAGCTACTTGGGAGGCTGACGCACAAGAATCGCCTGAACCTGAAGGGCGGAGGTTGCAGTGAGGTGAGATCATGCCACTGCACTCCAGCCTGGGTGACAGTGAGACTGTGTCTCAAAAACAAAAGAAAAGAAAAAGAAGATGAAGTAGGAAATTGTCCTAATTAGCATGATCATCATTATTAATAAGCATCGCTAAATGTAAGCATCAATAAAACTCCAAGACAATACATAACAACTGCAAAAGCATATCCACGACATGGTAAAAATTAGTGGAACGAGTTGTACTAACCACCTGGGATTGAATGAACCAGACTATACCTTGCTAATTGCCTGGCATCTGTTGTTTGGTAGACATTTAACATCTAGGAGAAGTCAAGTTGCTCCTTTTGGAAATGGGATAAACTGGGTTCAACCATACAACAGAATTAACAACAGTAAATGAGCTAGTGTAGCTCAGAGCCCCCACTCAGAAAGACGCCCCATATTTCTAGAGTTAAGAAGTCTTGCCTAGGTACTTTATTCAGCTTACGTTTGCAGTTTAACTGTAGTGTGAGGGGCGGTCGGAAGGCAGAGGAGCCTGTGAAGAACAAGGCTGCTGCTTCGGTTTGTGAGGCTGGAGAAGACGGGCCTTCACACACCTTGGCTCACCATGTAGTGGAAGCTATCTTCACCACCAGATGATTTAGCCTGGCTCGACTCTCCTCCTAGTTCTCACAGTAGCTAAGGTTTCTGAATTAAAGAAACCAGAGGTTTACGCTTTGGAGTTTATTAGATGCTGTGGGAACACTTCGGACAGCTAGGTTTTGATTCTTATGGTTCCCTTGCTAAAAATGTTTAGCTTCAGGCCAATCCTAAGCAAACCCGATTCTAGAAAAACAGGAACAGCACAAGTGAGCTGGATAGTACATTACAGTGAGCATTTAGCCTAATAAATGAACCCACACTCTCCAGATCCAGGAACACAGTAGATAATATAACATTTTTTAAAAACATGCCACTACAAATGTCTGTCTGTCTCTCTCTCTCTCTCTCTCTCTGTACGTGTGTGTGTGCATGTAATTATTTGATTGGTTAGTTTAATATTTTTAAGAAGCTTTTTGGCTTTTTGTTAAAAGGCATTTACTTTAACATGATCCTCTACTGTTAAACATGTACAATTCACCCTTTAAAGTCATAAAGAACAAAAAAAAAATTTATTGTAACTGCACTAACAGCTAGTCCTGTGAAATTATTCTGAATATTAGCAATCCAGTAGATTAAAAAAAAAAAAAAAAAGCCTGGCAAAGGGAAGAAAAATAGCCCAACTGTTGCTAGAATTATTTTACAAGCTCCTTTATTAAAACAACGCTGTAACAACTCCTTCTAATTTCCCACTGGAAAAGGTATTTTCTTAGCTAGTTCAAAACAAAAGGAGATTTAAACATTATCATGAATGCCTCAGACACAGTGCTGTGATACCTGATTGTCCAGACTACAGAACGTAATAAGTGAATGTGGCCAAGGCTGAAACATGTTTCCACCGCTTTTGTATTCTCTTTCTGAATATAATGATTTTAATAAGAAAGTATATAATAATGATGAAGTAATTAGTACCAGCATTATTCTACCATAATCATTGAAATCAGTACTTAATCATTAACATAATCAAGCCATCCTGATTTTACCCTCGCTAGAGGGCAGTATTTGCTACATCTCCGTGGGAGGAAAGACTTGTACATTTGTCCGGCTTTGAGATCTACCCAGAAGAAATGGGAAAGATGAGCTGCATAGTGCAAGGTCAGGTTCTAGACTCTCTGACACCGGTCTTGCATGTGCATGTGACATGAAAGGCGAACCAATGTTAACTTTTTCCTTTGGAAATCAGAGCTACGTGGCATGAAAAGAGATATTTAGGATCCCAAAATGAAAAAGGAGAAAAGGCTTTAGAATAGCTAAGAATTTATTTTAAATTTGAGAACTGTAACTTCTGAACACGTTAAAGTCTTGTAAAAGCAGAGGTTTTGTTACTTTTGTTTTGCTTTTTGCTGTTGTTTTTGTTTGTTTTGCTTTCTTTGTGAGAGTCCCCTGGAAAGAAACGGAACTCTTTCAGGCTTGGATATTTGAAAAGCCCAATCAGAGCTGGAAAAGAAGTGGACATTGAAGAGTTGCTTTCTTCCTCCCACTTTTCTGCTTTCCAAATCATGGAAATACTCAGTTAAAAATGCTAATTCATATTCAAAAGATATTAAAAAGTGAATCAGGGCAAGACTGAATACCTCCCTGTGCTGCTGGAATAAAGGGCCAAGCCCTTCAAACTATGAGTAAGACCAATAGAATTATTTACTTCATCTTCTTGCCGAAAGACAGCCTTGAATTATCTGCTGCCCACATTTTATTAAAAGATAAAAACATCCATCAAAGGCCGGAACAACATGCATCTATTCAATCTCTAAACATTTAGAACTATTTTTCTGGATCAAGCCAGATAAATAAAGAGAAAAGCTTAGCTGTAAAGCATGTTTTTTGCCCTTACAGCACAGTTTCATTAAACTTTACTTTGTCGTTATGTTCCCAGCTTGGATATAAGAATCTGTCAGATACAAGCATATGTCGGCAGCAGGAATGGTGCTGAGGAAATGTCTCCTGGCATCTTTCAGAAGCCCATTTATGAAAGGTCCAAGTGCCAGCAAAAAATCATCACTTCTTCTGAGTAACTGGTTTGTTTTTATCTCCTAACTTACTGAATATCTTTTCCCCTCTTTGGCTGATAGAAGGCTGAGTGTTGACTTGTTTGATTTTAAGAACTACGTAGAAGTTTATGACATGGATTTATGTATATTAACTTTCTGTCTTTCAGCTTAAGTATTCATTATTTTCCCTTTGCCCCGATTTCAAAAAAATTTAATTCTGTGTGTATATGGTTGTGTGTATCTGTACACACATATAACATACTTTTTGGAATTATAAATCCATGCTAAAATTATTCTATTTCTGTTTAAAGCTTATTTCATCTGCTTTTAGTTAAACAGGAGGCAAAGGAGAATCAGGGAAATAAAATGTCAGTAAGAACTTCAGATAATAAATAGCAGTGCCTCTTTTGATTTTGTTAGTTACCAAGTATGTACTGAGCATCTGTCAGTAGAGAGAGATATTCTCAGAGAAGGTGGGTTTTCAACAGAGGGAAATAGCCCAGTGTAGGGAAGTAGAAATCTATTTCATGAACACGAAATTGAATGGAATTTGGCATAAAGAAGTAACCTGAGAAAGAAAGCATCCTTGGCTTTAGTAAAGCAGTGAACGGGGAGAGTAAGAAGTGCATTGCAAAGGCTGCAGTTCGGATGATGTGACTATGTAACTATTTGGATTTATACAAGACATCATAGGGAGACAATGCAGAAAGTTCAGGAAAGAAATTGACGATACAAACGTATGCAAGATGACTTTTATATTCCCATGTAAATGTGTATAGCAATTTACAACTTACAGTTTTTCACATGTGCTAAGGCTGAAAAGCAGTAAGATTAGGTTATTAATAAACTTATGACAGTGGTTTATTATATTAAGACTTTCTACAAAGTAACATCCAAACCCTAAGATGTTACTGATCTAGTAAATTACTTCTGTTTTTTGTTTGTTTGTTTGTTTTTGAGATGAAGTCTTGCTCTGTCGCCAGGCTGGAGTGTAGTGGCATGATTTCGGCTCACTGCAACCTCTGCCTCCTGGGTTCAAGTGATTCTCCTGCTTCAGCCTCCCAAGTAGCTGGGACTAGAGGCATGTGCCACCACGCCCACCTAATTTTTGTATTTTTAGTAGAGATGGGGTTTCACCATGTTGGCCAGGATGGTCTCGATCTCTTGACCTTGTGATCCACCCACCTTGGCCTCCCAAAGTGCTGGGATTACAGGCATGAGCCACCGCGCCCAGCCTAGTACATTACTTCTGTGTTTTAAAAGTCTTCAGTAAAATGGTGAGGAATCTGCATAGTTTCTCTTGTGCCTCTGATTAAACTATACTAGTCCTCTGGCTCTGTTTCCTTCCATTGATTCTAGTGAAAACATACTTTTCAATCCCACCCACATCCTCATCTCTTCCTTTTTATATGTCAGTTCAGATGATGTCATTGACTCCTTTAGGCTCCAAACTAACACACCTTTATAAATGACCTCTAGATCTTTATCTTCAGTCCTAAATTTCCAACTGTTTGTAAGTCCCGTTCTCCTACCTCTAGCATTTTGGTTTGTCTGTTAAGGGTCCTGCCATTTCTCTGGTCATCCAAACTGAAACCGTTGGAGCCCTAGGTGGCTTGTCCTCATCCCTGACCTCCTCCATGCCCAATCCTCTAATCTCTCTTCTATTTATCTTGTTTCATGCAATCTCTCAAGAATACCTGGTTCGTGCCCCTCCTCGAGGGGGCAATTAGGAGCTGAAATCCAGTCCATACTCTGTCCAGCCATGTACCCTGATGAGAGGCATGGTAGTTTGGGACTGTATTCTGGATATTGTATATGGTATGTTGTGGAGACTTGTGATTCTTTAGTATATTGATTTTTTGTTGTTGTTGCTATGTTAGCAGGTAATTAACTTGGTTAGCCTCAAGCTCCACTCTGTCTCCTCTGTGATGCATTGCAGCGAAAATCTCCATTCAGTTGTTTTAGCATTTGCTGTGTGTGTATATTTCATAGGTCAGTCCAAGATTTGGGCAGAGTTTATGGGAAAAAGTTCAGGCTATTCCTCTGTGGTTCTCTCCTTTCCCAGATTTCTCCTTATACTTTCCAGCTGTTATGGTCACTGATTTGCTCTTCTCTGGTTCTTCGAGCTAAAAACACAGTTTTAGACTTCTGTCTAAAAACTCTAAAAACAGAGTTTTAGACTTTAAAAACTTCTACTGAGTTTTAGACATCTGTATAAGACCAACTGTGATCTGCCCTCAGGAGAAAAACTATAAAAATGAGAAATTCACCAGTATCAATCCTTTCTTCCAAGTGTTGACTGTGCTCTACTTTCTCCCTGCTTTTTATAAGCAGTGCCTTCTGGATAGTTATTTTTCAGATTTTGTCCAGAATTTGCAGAGGTGATCAATAGGTAATTTGATCAAATAGAAGCTACTCTGCCATAAATGGAAGTAGAACCCTCCTGAGTCTGTAGTTCTCTGAATATACTCTGTAATCTCCAGCTCTGGTTTTTTGTTTGTTTGTTTGTTTGTTTGTTTTTCTGGAGACAGAGTCTCCCTCTGTCACTGGAGTGCAATGGCGCAATCTTGGCCTCCTGGCTACAAGTGATTCTCATGCCTCAGCCTCCTGAGTAGCTGAGATTATAGATGTGTGCCATCACACCCAGCTTTTTTTTTTTTTGTATTTCAGTAGAGATGGGGTTTCACCATGTTGGCCAGGCTGGTCTCGAACTCCTGAGCTCAGGCAATCTGCCCGCTTTGGCCTCCCAAAGTGCAGGATTACAGGCGTGAGCCACTGCGCCCAGCCCCAACTCTTGTGTTTTTCACAGAAACACACAACTTCAGAGAAGGAAGAGATCATAAAGATGCCCCTCATGATCTCCTTTGCTTAGGAAAAACCAAACAGCTACCACCTCATACTCCCCCCAACCTTTGCACCCAGAATCTCCAACCCTCCAGCCTTCGAGGCCCAGTTCCACTTTGATCTTCCATAGCATTCTGGTCATACTGATCCTGTAGTACTAATTATAATCTGCCTCACATTCTAGTGATCTATGTACTGATCTAATTTTCCCTTCTAAATTAAGACTCCATAAAAGTGGAGACTCTTACTCATCTTGGTACCCACTACAGTTCCTAGAAATATGCCAGCCTTCTATTAAGTACTCTGTAAAAAGTTGGTGGATGATTAGGGAGAAGTGTGAGTAAAATATTAAAAGCGTAGGACTGTGTCTGTTACCCTGCATAAGGGAACAAACAGGCCGGGCGTGGTGGCTCAAGCCTGTAATCCCAGCACTTTGGGAGGCCGAGACGGGCGGATCACGAGGTCAGGAGATCGAGACCATCCTGGCTAACAAGGTGAAACCCCGTCTCTACTAAAAAATACAAAAAACTAGCCGGGCGAAGTGGCGGGCGCCTGCGGTCCCAGCTACTCGGGAGGCTGAGGCAGGAGAATGGCGTGAACCCGGGAGGCGGAGCTTGCAGTGAGCTGAGATCTGGCCACCGCACTCCAGCCTGGGCGACAGAGCCAGACTCAGTCTCAAAAAAAAAAAAAAAAAAAGGGAACAAACAAATATCTAGCATGTTAGTTTATTTAACCAAGTTTCCTTCTGGAAAGAAGAACCTTCCCAAGAGGAGATACTATTTGCTGGTCCACTGGATATGTTGGTGAAAGTTACAACCTCTTCCAGCATATACTGCCCCATTAATCTTCCTCTAAAACATTATTCTAGGTACCACATTCCTGCTCAAAACCTAAAATGACTCTCTCTGGATTACGGTAAGAAGACTGTTTCTCTGCCTGGTTTTGATGGTAGAATCTGTCTGAGATCTTTTTCATCTTTATTTCCCTTTCCTCTCCAACATGCACTCTGCTCTTATTAGGCATCAGTCCGTCCCCCTGAAACACGTGATGCTTGGCTTCGGATTATGGTTGAAATACTTTTACTCCACTCATCTACATTCTGCTTGCCTTTCCAGGTCAAGGTCAATTTCCTCTTTAAATCTCCTGTCTTGTTGGAGCCTTTCCAACCCTTAGCATCCTTACTTTGAACTCCTGATACACTCATATTATGTAGTTAACTAGTGAGCACAGCTCTTTAACGTAGACTGTTACAGCTACAAGGAATGACAGATTAGTTAGTATTCATCAAAACTGATGGTATAAAAATAAAATGAAATGAAATAAAAGGAATGACAGAAACGTGCTGATCACGTCATGCATTTCACAATTAGACCCAGAATGGTTAAGTGGTTAAGTGATCTGCCTAAGGCAACTCAGCTAAATAGTATCTTTTTTTGGTGGGGGGAGTCAGAGTCTTGCTATGTTGCCCAGGCTGGAGTACTTTGACTATCCTCAGACATGATCATAACACAGGACAGCCAAGAACTCCTGTACTCAGGTGATCATCCTGCACCAGCCTCCCAAGTAGCCTCCCAAGTGTGTGCCACAGCACCCAGTGTCAGCTAAACAGTATTTGAGTTAATGACTGGAATTGGTATCTCCTGACTCAGTTGGGCCTCTTTCTACTCTGCTTCGCTGAGTACTTGGTTCATGTTATTTCCTTCACTAAACTGTAAACTCTTTGAAAGAAACTTCTTATACACTTCTTTTATATTCCTCATGACATAGGCATACAGATATAGAAGTACTTAAGAAATAGTTGCTGACTAGCTGGGCACAGTGGCTAATGCCTGTAATCCCAACACTTTGGGAGGCTAAGGCGGGTGGATCACCTGGGGTCAGGAGTTCAAGACCAGCCTGGCCAACATGGTGAAACCCCATCTCTACTAAAAATACTAAAATTAGCTGGGTGTGGTGAGGTGTATCTGTAATCCCTGCTATTCAGGAGGCTGAGGCACAGGAATCGCTTGAATCCGGGAGGCGGAGGTTGCAGGAAGCCAAGATTGTGCCTGGGTGACAGATCAAGACTCTGTCTCAAAAAAAAAAAAAAAAGAGAAAAAAAAAAAGAAAAAGAAATAGTTGCTGACCCCTAAGTCAATATAGTAATCTTGGAGGGTTGGATCTTACATAGCATATATTTCTTGATTAACAATAAAAGAGAAAAGAATGAAGCAATATTTAACCCTAAAATATGTGAAAAACCTTATAATTCTTAAGATATTATGGCTCCTTCGCTTCTTTCTAATTTTTTTTCTGAAAATCTTTTGCCTGACTCAATAATATCTTCACCAAGCCATTTTAAAAAACAAAACTAGCAATTCTAACAATTTCCAAACTTTTTTCCATAAAATATATTTCAAAGTGATAAAATGGAATATACCTTATTAAATATTCTAATTGGCAATGTAATATGTAATTACTAATTTTGGGTCAACTGATCTAATCTGGGGGAAGGTACTATGGAAAATAGCAAGTCATACTCTATGATAGGAAACAAATACTTAAGGGTTACTTGATTAAAAAAAAATTTCTGTTTAAGAAAAACCAGGCCAGTTGATAGGTAAGCAGTAGAAAAACCATTAGTGTTAAAGCTTTTTTAAAAAAAATCAAACAAGTACTTTTAAAGTGTTTTATATTTATATTAATTGGTTGAATTAGACTTGTTTTCTCTCAGCACTTTACCAATCTCTTCATACAGGTCTTCTGTTTAGAGAGCTACTCTTAATTATTATTTTGAGCTCTGATACATTTATTATTAAAAGCCAAATGAGATAATTTATCTTTAAATTAAAAACAAATTCTATTTTTTAAAAATTAGTGATCATGGGCATGGTGGCTCATGCCTGTAATCCCAGCACTTTGGGAGGTTGACGCAGGGTAGATTGCTTGAGCCCAGGAGTTCGAGATCAGCCTGGGCAACATGGCAAAACCCTGTCTCTACAAAAAAATATTAAAATTAGCTGGGCATGGTCGTGCACGCCTGTAGTCACAGCTACTTGGGAGGCTGAGGTGGGAAGGACTGCTTGAGCCTGGGAGGTTGAGGTTGCAGTGAGCAGTGATCACACCACTGAACTCCAGTCTGGGCAAAAGAACAAGACCCTGTCTCAAAAAAAAAAAAAAAAAAAGAATATATATATATATATTTAAATTCATATTTCTTAATCTTTGCACTTCTTAATTATTATCTCAGCAAATGAATGACATATTCCTCTCACAGACTGAGACAAATGTTAAATATTAGTTTCTCATACTTTGCTAGAGTAGAAGGGACCTTAAAACAAACATGAGGACTTGTGTCTACTATTAGATCTGATCCTCAAAATAATATTACGGAGAACATATTGAAAGTATACAATTTTTGGCACACTTACTCTTCCATTGAGACTCTCTGGGAATCCTTGGACATTTCCTCCCCATTACAGGAGAGACAATATTTTTGAATCATTTCAGCTAACAACATGACATAAATATATTCACAGAAAATGAAAGTGCATTTTCTCCCTCAGAAGAGCTTCAGGCTGCTGAGTCTGAGAAGCCCATGGCTTGCACAGCTTAAAATCTGCAGCCCTGAGCAGCATCATCTAAGAAGCTGCTCTTGTCTCAGTTTGGGAACAGAAGCTGGGCAGGATTGTCCAGCCTCACTATGTGTCCTATTACAGAAAATTTGCCAGTAAAGAAAGGAGGAAGGTGTTCTCTTTATTCCTTTAATCCTTCTTTACTCCCTTTTCATCATGGAAATGTTCACAATTATTCTAAGAGGCTACAGTTTTCAAATTTCTAAACCACACCCTCTTTTTCAGACATTTCTTTTCTCCTTTAAAATAGTAAGATATAAAAAAAAAAACAACTTTTAACCTGATATACAGTGATTTCTTTGGAAGATATAATCAATCAATGATTAGTAAAAATGGATCCCTCAGTCCAATCTCCAGTCTTACAGAGAGTTCACTTTTTCTTTTATGTACAAAATATCAGAACAAAATAAATTCATATAAGAAGTTACTTGTGTACATCTTACTTTAAAAAATCAAATTGCAAGTCAATTATGGGATTTTATTCCAAAAACCTCCTTTATCATTCTGAGGACTCGTGAAATAGGCTAGGTCTAGGTGTGTATGGTAAAATTTTGCACCTATCTTAACATGTCTTATATTTCTTCTCACATATTTAACTGCATTCCCCAATTTGGCATTGCAAGGCAAGTGAAGGCTTGGGGTCTTGCAGGATTCAGTGTTGGTTGAATGGTTAGATAAGGTGACCCTTGAGGTGCCTTGCAACATCAAGACTATGGCTCTTTAGTTTAAGGATTGACTAGGAATGTGGATGGGGAAAGATAGACAAAAGACTTATGGCTCATTTGTGACAATGGATTCATATTCCTCCCTACAAGAATCTGACCCATTCTCTATTAAGATCTTTGCAATCTCACTTCTGTCCTCCCTGTCACTATGCTGTGGCCAGGCTGGTTGGCTGCCTTATTTGGACATGGCAAGGCCAGAAGTCAGGAAATGTGGGAAATGAGCACACACAGATCAGCAATGCTACAAAAATGGTTTTGCTGCTGGGAAGGTAAAAGCCCAAGGATATTCCTGGGCTGCCTCAGCTCTGGTGATTAATGCCCTTATTCCTTGATGCTAATTACCACTGTTGGCATCTCAACACCATCAGCCTTGACTCTTGGCCAAATAGTAGAGATAAAAGCTATTCATCCTTTAGTATTATATTTACTGAGAGTGAACGAAGCACAGGACACAAACCAGAAGTAGCTCCCAACCAGTGGTTTCACTTGGAATAAAGCTAAATAAAGCATAAAAAGAGCAAGAGAAGGGAAATGTCACTTAACAACTCCCTAAGGGATACTATGTGGTACACTTGTAAGTCTAAGGATATATACACTAATATGATATAATCAAGATTAATAGAAAAATGGAGGCCAATACACTTACCTGATGGACTTTCATTTCTTGAGTACTAAATACCAAAGAAGAAAGGTAATAAACAAGAAGTTGATAGTGAGCAATGCGTACACCCATGCATATGCATCAACTGATATATTTTTCTGCCTAGACTTTTTGCAAACACACCTGGCCACCTGTCATTATTTTTAAGATACAAATAACAAACTGCTCTTGCAAACAGTTACTTGTGAGTACAGTTATTGGTTAAGGAAACAATTTTCTGCAGGTGTAAAAATTACATTTCTCAATAAGGAAAATTTGGGTCTAGTCAGTCTACTCATTAAGGCTTTAGAATTCAGCTTTCCTTGTTTTCTTTCGGTAGGATTCTTTCATTTTTGGTCCATGAAAGTTTAACCCTAAAGCAAGGAGTTCTCAAACTTTTTGGCTTTAGGACTCCTTTATACTTTTAAAAATTATTGAGGAACCCAAGGAACATTTGCTTATATGGGTTATCTCTCCCAGTGTTTATTGTAATAGAAATTAAAACTGAGAAAAATTTAAAATATGTATTAATTCATTTAAAGTAACAATTATAAAGCCACTACATTAAGCCCATCAAATTAACACAAATCACATTTTTATGAAAAATACTTCTATTTTTTGAAATGAAAATAACTAAGAAGAATGGCATTGTCTTACATTTTTGTAAATCTCTTTAATATCTGGATTAATAGAAAATAGCTGGATTCTCATATCCATTTTTACATCCAATCTATCGCAACTCAGTTATTTCGGTTGAAGTATATTAAGAAAATTTAGCCTTACATGGATATGTAGTTGAAAGAGGGAAATGTATTTTAATAGCCTTATCAGATAATTGTGGATATTCTTTGATGCTACATGAAAACTCAACAAGTTACTGCCAAAGAGTACACTGTGGAAAGGGGGAGAAAGAGTAACTTTAGGGCAAAAAAAAAAAAAAAAACCCTGACAAACATTATCTCAGACAAGTGTGATGAAGATTAGCATCAACAGTTATAAGCCATGTTGACAGTATGAATCCTTGACATGATGTGATCAAAGTAGTACTTGATCTCTGTGGTCTGTTCCCCCAAGACCACCATTCCTGTCTAATCATAAGGAAAACGTCAGATAAATCCCAATTGAGAGACATTTTACAAATACCTAACTAGTACTCAAAATTGTCAAGATCATCAATAACAAAAAGTCTGTGAGAAACTGCCATAGCCAAGAGAAGCCTAAGGAGACATAGCTAAAGGTAATGTGGTATTGTGGAACAGAAAAAGAACATTAGGTAAAAACTAGGGAAATCTGAATAAAATATGGACTTTAGTTAATAATGTATCAATATTGGTTCATTAATTGTAACAGATATACCATATGAATGTAATATGTTAACAGGGGAAACTAGATTAGGAAGTATATGGAAACTCACTGTACTAGAGTCTTGATTTTCTTTAAGCCCAAAACTGTTCTAAAAATAGAATCTATTAAAAAATTTTAACTTGAAAAGAGGTCATTTTTAAACTGTTAGTTGCAATGTAGAAACTGAAACAGTATCAGTATACTTTTTGAATTCTGTTATATTAAAATCCATTAGTCTTTGCTGCACTTTAAGTGGATCTTTTGTCGTGTATTATTTTGTAAGAGCATGCATTGGTTATTGGAAAGTATTGGTTCATTGAGTTATGTAGATCTTCCAAATGTTGACACATTTAATTAAACAATTATCAAAACATTGCATGTGTTAATATCACCATCAATCTCATCTGAAAGACGTTTAAGAATTGGGAAGCTGTCAAGCGCATGATGGCAGAAACAAGTTTTCCAAAATTCTAATTTTCACTTGTTTGCTCAAATTTTATCACTGGCAACAAATATTGTCAGTTGTTTTCCTTGAAATGACAGTCTTATTTCATTCATTTTCAAGAAAATGTCTGTCAAACATTGTGAGAAAATGTCTGCCAAATCTGAATAACCATAGTTTGTCTGTCACTCAGTCTTCCAAGTAAAAATGGAATTCTGTGAAAATAGTGGCTAGTTCAGCTTGCAACTCAAACAACTGTACAAGTGCTTTTCCCCAGGACAGCCTTCATATTTTATATAGAGCAGAAGTGTTTTATTACATGTACTTTCACTTCATCACAAAGAATATTCAAAAGACATGTTCTCAAAGTTGAGATTTAACAAAATAATTGTTACTGCTTCTTTAAGGATATTTTCAAATGGAACTGGGTTATTTATTTATTTATTTATCTATTTTTACTGCGAGCATATGATCAGTGAAAAATACAGTATCTTTTGGTGCTACTGCCTTGATTCCTGCTAAGGTGCTAGCAGTTTCACCCATCAGTGCTTTTGGATCATTACTGTAAATACTACCAGAGTAAAAAAGGCGGCCGGGCGCGGTGGCTCAAGCCTGTAATCCCAGCACTTTGGGAGGCCGAGACGGGCGGATCACGAGGTCAGGAGATCGAGACCATCCTGGCTAACCCGGTGAAACCCCGTCTCTACTAAAAAATACAAAAAACTAGCCGGGCGCGGTGGCGGGCGCCTGTAGTCCCAGCTACTCAGGAGGCTGAGGCAGGAGAATGGCGTGAACCCGGGAGGCGGAGCTTGCAGTGAGCTGAGATCCGGCCACTGCACTCCAGCCTGGGCGGCAGAGCGAGACTCCGTCTC